>NC_137789.1:107618252-108218252 GCF_963383645.1 Muscardinus avellanarius
TTATCTCTTTTTGGCTCTCTCTGAGTTCTTTTCGAAGCACCTCTATTATTTCTACAGTTATTTTCCTGATTTGCTCTTCTAGAAACCTCTGATTTTCTGTTTTATCGGGTTCTGATGTTGTGGGGTTGTGGGCATTCATTGCTCTAGTATTATTCCTCTTTCCCATGATTTTGGAAGTTTGTGCCTTCTCTGGGTTCTTCCCTTGGGTCACTATGACTTCACTTAAGGTGTTCTGGATCTCGAGTCAGTAGTATCTCAGACCCCACTACTCCTTTACTGGGTTGTATCACAGAGTCTCCGACCCAGAGAGTCGATAGAGGCTGCTTTAGACTGTGGGGGGTGCCAGGTTGCACGTTCTCCTATGGTGTGATATCTCTGCCACCGCCACTCCCCCACTGGGTCAAGTCCCAGGGAGTACAGTACTGGGATTTCTCCTCTGTGGCCTGCAATTTGACTCACTGTTCTTGAGTACGCAGATGTAGCCGTACTGTACTTGGTGAATTCTCTGCTGCTGCCGCCGGTGGCAATATGGTGCCGCTGCCACACCCTCAGCCATGAGGCTAGCGTATTTCTTCTTGGTTTTGATTTCCACTCTGAATCCCTACAGCGTGTGCTGAACTCAGCCACTGGGAGCTTTAGATGTTCCTTCGCCGAGAAATCCCGCCTGGCTGTTCCGCAGCGGCTCACCTCGGCTTGCTGTAGCCATCCGGTGAAACTGCCGCTGCCGCCGGCAGTATGGCGCTGCTGCCGCGTCCGCAGGCGTGAGGCCGGTGTATCTCCTCTGTGGCTCTGAGCTCTGTTCTCAGTCCGCTTTCTCTCTGGAGCCTGGTGATTTTTTTGTTTCTCTGGTGATGGTGTTTTCTGGCTATGAAAGGCGCTGATTTTGTGGTAATGGAGATTGGTTGTTAGCGGGGCTCTTAAGCCCCGCTTTTCTCGGTCGCCATCTTCCCGGAAGTCCAAAAACTTTATTTCTTATTACAGGCATCTATCTCACTTGTGTGGTTTTCAACATATAAATCGGGTAACCAGCTGCTCTGTATTACCTGTGACTTTTCTCAGTATGTGGGACTTTTCTAAAAATGAACTATTCCTGGACAAACCAGGATAGCTTGTTGCCCTCTGTATAGCCCCTGGCCTGCCTTGAGGCTGGTTCCCTCTCCATCACTTTTCTCTAAGGGGATCTGTGTGGCATTATCCCTTGTCCATATTCCACACCAGATGCCTCCAGCCTGTGGAACTGGTGCGTGAGCATCTTGATGCATGGAGCCAACTAGCCCCAGATACTGAGTTAAAGTGGTCTGTGAGCTTCTTCCCACTGATGAAACTGAGGTAGAGCAGAGGCACATTGACATCCCTAATATTATAGCCACTTGACCAGTGGATCCTAAAACTCAGGAGTGGTTATAAAATACAGGGATTCTAGGACTTCTACCACAGACTGTTAAAAGTCCAAGAATCTTCATAATCACCAGAAAGCTCTCCCAATATGACATGTGAAAGGGTTTGGGAACCCAGTTGAGAACACAAGGTCCCTATAAGGTGACATGAAATATATTGATAACTGAATTTTTGGAATAAAGGAGCATTTCAGGTATCTTACTTTGTGAGAAAGATCTTTGCAATCCATATGCCCAAGGTAAAGCCAAATATTTTGATTTCACAAAACAGTCTTCCATACTTTGCTTAGACTATTATTTAAACTGTCCACTGCAAAAGTTAAGCAACTATTCTCTGGTTATGCCCGAATCAAGTCTAGAGTGAGTCTGAAATCTAAGTGACCTCAATTTATATTTATGAATATTTATTACTATACTTAGTAGAATATTAAGTCCATAGATTCCTATAAAAAACACTTAGTGGACATTGTTCTTGTTATTGGAATATTTTTTTTTGTGTGTGTGTGGGGGGGTCTGGGGATAGAACCCAGGGGCATTTGACCTCCAAGCCACACCCCTGCCCTATTTTTTATTCTCACTAAGTTGCAGAGGGCCTCACTAAGTAGCTGAGGCTCTCCACGAACTGTGATCCTCTGGTGTCAGCCTCCTGAATGCTGGGATCACAAGCGTGCACCACCATGCCCAGCTGGAATCTTTAATTAACAATTGAATACTTATAATCAAGGCTTGGGGGTAGATACTAGATTTTAAGAAAGAGAAAACTTTTTAATTTATTACAATTTTTTATGGACATAGGGTTATCTGTGCTAATCTTATGCAATCATCCTCTCTCCAAGGACTTACACACAAAAACATAGTTTCAGCTGGGCGTAGTACCACACGCCTGTAATCCTAGTACATGGGAGACTAAGAAAGGAGGATTCCAGGTTCAAGAACAATCTCAGCAAATAGAGAGACTCTCATCAACCTAGCAAGGCCCTGTTTCAAAGTACAACAACAAACAAACCCTACAGTTTCAAGGTATTCAAGGATCACTCCAGAAATCCATTTAGGGGTTAAGAATGAGTAATCTGAGCATATCCTCTGCTCCCCTCTCCCCTGCTGAGGGACACATGGATTAGAAGATGGATGGCCTTCCTGTAACAGTGCATCTTAGAAGCCAGTGAGGCTGGGCGTGGTGGCGTACCCTTGTAATCCCAGTACTTGGGAGGCTGAGACAGGAGGATCACACAAGTTCGAAGCTAGTCTCAGCTACTTAGTGAGGCTCTCAGCAACTTAGTGAGACCCTGTTTCCAAATTAAATAGAAATTAATTTGGGAGTGTAGCCCAGAGGTATTCCAACTCCAGTACCACACACACACACACACACACACACACACACACACACACACACATACACACACATACACATGCCAGTGAAACCAAACCATTCCATAATTTAAATCATGAAAACATCATACAATGGTCTATTACTCTGACAACATCTCTGCCAAATAGGAGACTCCTTAGGTCTATGAAAATATCTAGTTTTTTCTAGATGTCTCTAGATTCTAGTATTCTACATTCTCTTAGAAGGGCTCTGAGAGACCTCAGATTTACCTACATTTTGGAAAATCTGGCATCCAATCTATAAGCCTCCTCTCTAAGGAACCTTCTGCCCATTTCTGCCATTTGACACTAAGCATGAAATGTATTACTGGCTCCTTCCTGTGAGCAACCCCTACATAAACCCAGTATTTACTTCCATTTTACAAGGAATGTTAATAAGCCTGTTCAAAATCCTGTTCATCCAGAATGAGAAAATGCAAAACTTTTTTTTGCTATTTGGAAATAAAAGTCATCATTTTAAAAAGAAAGAAAAATATATCTATATTCAACATGCAAAATATATGGAAAACACTTTGCTAGGTACTCATTACAGCTAATTCACACATATGACAATTCAAAAGTTAATTTGTACCTGGCTTGGGACTTCTTTATGTGTTTTGTATGCTATTTGTTTGGAGGAGTGGAATGTGGGGCTAGGGGAAGAAAAATTGTGCTGTCGAATACTCTGACTTAAGTCCCTAGTTGGGGTACCAATAAATTTTATGTGCATCTTAGCTGAACACAATGGTTAACAGAGCAGGAGAGCTCACCATGTAAGAAGGAAGGGCGACTGGCCAATGATGTGTATCCAAGGGAAATAATTTTTTGTACTCTTATTGGTGCATTATGGTCTCATATCATAAAGTGGTTCAGAGTGATAGTGACATACATGCACACAGTACTGGTGGGCTTTTCCCCAGTGCCCCCCCCACTAATGTTCCACTTACGAACAGTGTTACGCGAGGCTTCAGTGTCCTTACTATAATTAGTAGTATTCCACAGGTCACTTTAAGGATTTAATATAATATACAAGAAGTGCTTAAATGGTACCTGGGTCATAAAAAAAGGTTTTAAATAATAATAGTAGTTACTATTATTCATCACTATTATTGCTAATATACATTCTAACATTGGAGACATTGGAGGTGACTGTTTTACCTGCTTAGACCACATGGGATTTTTTTTTAACCATGCTGTCTTAAATGTTCTACTGCTAATAGTACTGAAATGGATTACTTTAGTAAATCTTTCCCTTCAACTCCTAGAGATTAAGGACTTCTCATGAACAAGCTCACCTAAGCCTATTTCTATCATCCGTCCAGAGAGCAGTCTGCATTTGTATTAGGAAACATAAGCTGTGCTCTCATTTCTGTTCATGTAAATTAGTGTTTCTTTCTGCTCTAAGTCTTGCTGGGAGCATTAATTTGCCTTCTGTTTGCTAACCAATCTACCATCCTCAGGATTAGAACTAGACAAATTAACAGAAAAGTGAGACTCAATTTTGAGACTTTCTGACACAGAAATTCATGAAATGAAAAAAGAGACAGAACAAGAATAAAGGATCAGAATGAGTCAATAGTAGGGCACCCACTTCCACTTTGTCTGGATCTTATAAGCAGTTAATGGGAGAGAAGAAGTAGCCATGCTGAAACTCCTCTAGTCCTCAATACCTCAAAAATATCGGGAGTTTAAAATCAGCTCAGAGTGTCCAGGTCCAGTGATATAAAATAACATACCACCTCATCGTTTCAGGAGACCATATAGGAAAACCAAGATGAGAGGTTGTATGGGTACTTTCATCTGACATCTACTTACATAAGTCTGACTCTTGGCTCCAGCCAGAGAGGTCTACATTATAGCAAATCCTAATTCCTCTGGCTTCCTTTTAGTTTCCCCTGGGCAATACCTCGCACCATTACCCTCGGGAGCCCAGGTGGGAGATGAAGCTGCAGAAGGCTGGACTAGGTTGAGAGTACAATTTGGAACACCCCCAGCCCTGCCTCTTACCTGCAGAACTGTCCTCATCTGCAGGCACACTCTGGGTGGGCGCTGGGGCTGGGTCCTTGACTCCATGCACCTGGGCAGCTTCTTCCTGGTTTGTCAAAAATGCAGAGCACAGATCAGATTCGAGGGCTTGGAGCTTCAGCAAGGAATTCTGCCAGCAAAAGCAGAACATCAGGCCAGCTAAGTAGATGCCTGACACACAACAGTGGGTCCGCAGCTCCCTCGGGCACCTTTCGCCAGTGCCTGGCAGGAAGAGGGTCTCTGCCGCAGCTGCTTCTGAGCGGAGAGCTGGTTGTGCCTGAATCAGATACGCATTATTCCACATGAAGCCTCAGCGCCTGCCTCATTTAAATCCTAACGTATATGGATTATCTGTGACACATGGGACTGGTGATTTCGTCAGCAAGAGACGCTGCATCTGGAGAACCAATCTCAGAAGGTCTCCGCTTCCTGAGCACCGAGGCTTTACACTTCGCAAGGGCTTCATTCATCCCGCTGACATCAGAAGCCCATGACATTAGGCCCCTCCCAGGCTACCATTCATAAAAGCCATCGGCTCTCCAACGCAAAGACTGCAGCAAACCGCAGTGCACAAAGAGTTACTGCTGCAGAGGCCGCTGGCATCTGGGAGGGGCTGCCAGGCTCCTGCGTCCACGCTGCAGGCGAGCGTCTTCTGAAGTTACTTCTCTGGCTCAGGATGGCTGCGGCCACTTTATATCAAGAACAGAGTTGAACGAGACAACCGTGGTCCCTCGGCTTAACCCAGCCACTGAGGGAGAAGCAATTTATCTTCCAGAGACTCCAGCATGACTTCCTACCCACTTCCTTCATTTCCCATTTTATATCTCCCCTGTTCTTAATACGAACGAGTCACACAGACTGACGCACATACCCTGCTATGATGCAGATGCCCGGCAAATTAATTCCCCTGACCAGGTGCGGTGAGTCACTCCCGAGGCCCTGGCTCTGCGCTGCTCCTTAGTAATGGGAAAGCTCTGTGGTCTCCGAAGCTCTTCCACCCACCTGGTTCCAGCTCCAGCAGGGGTGGCCACAGGGAACAGAACAAGTGGGCATTTTCCTACTATAACCTCCCAACAAGCATGCTCCTAGTCACACCCTACCCTCCACATACACTATGTATGTCCTACACAGCCAATCACCCTGTTCTTCAGCTTCACCCCATACATCAGAGACACCCTAACCCCCCGCCCCTCACTCTTACACCCCCATACAACCATCACACTAACGCCTTGTTCTACATTCACACAAAACACCCCACAGACACCCCCACAGGCCTTCTTACCACACACTCCACACCCCACAGACACCCCCACAGGCCTTCTTACCACACACTCCACACGTGTACCCCCATTCCTGACTGCTCCACATCCCTCCATCTACCTGATATATACCTAGTACCTCACATCCAACCTCTATTCCCTCAACCCCTATTCCAGGCACCCCTACCCCCTACGCATCCTCACGCTTGACCTCACATAAATACCTACCCTGACATCTCACACCCCATCGCTTCCCTTCCACACAGTACCAGCTCCCCTCTCCCCCAACACATATCCTGTCCATTCTGTTGGCATACAGGTATGGCTCTAGAGCAGTGCTTTAAAAGCCATCTACCAAGGGATGTCTTAAGTCTGTTGTCCTCAGCCATTCTGAAAGCAGCAGGCACCTGGGCCAGCTTAAGGTCTCCCTCTGCCTGCCAACTCTGGGACAGGACCCTACACAAATGTTGTCAACGCTCAGAGGCCGCTGCTAAGAACCATGCCTCAGGTGACGTGCCTGCCTGAGACCAGGCCATTTTTATGGCTTGCTCCCTCCTTTCTGGAAAGGTTTCCCAGGAGCTGAGTGTGGGAGTAAGAGCTCAGGGCTATTGACTGCAGGTGCAGAAGGAGCAAGGGCAACAAGTTTCTGGAAGGATTTAGTAATTAGTAATCAGTCAGCTGGCAAGAAAAAAAAAAAGAATTATTTCAGACAAGCCTCCTACTGGAGGGCCTTGGAAATTAAGAGTTACCACAAAAAGAGCAAAACTGCTTTGAAGATTCAGAGATGCTGCCATGGGAATGCAAAAGTGCAGCCACTATGGAAAACGGGATGGTGAGCCTTGAAAATATTAAAAGTAGAATTAACATATAATCCAGCCAGCACTTCCACTGCGGCATATATATCCAAAAGAAATGCAAGCAGGGAAGTGGACAGTTACTTGTACACTTATGTTCATGGCATTGCAATAGCCAAGAGGTATGTTACGGACTGAGTTGTCTCTCTCAAAATGCAGGTGTTGAAACTCTAATCCCCAGTAGGACTATATTTGGAGACAAGGCCTTAAAAGAGGTAATTAAGGTTAAAGGAGGACACAGGGCGAGGGACTAATCCACTAAGACTGGCATTTCCACAGGAAGAGGAAGAGCCAGCGGGGCGCTCTCAGAGAGAAGGCCACAGAGGATGCTGTCAGAAGGCAAGCACTTGCAAGCAAGGAGAGAAGCTCGGGGGAAACCAACACTGACGACACTTCAGGCTTGGGTTTCTGGCCTCCAAAACTGTGAGAAAATAAATTTGTGTTGTTTAAGAGTCCCAGGCTGTGGTGTTTTGGTAGGCAGCCCTCACAAATGAATACAAAGTAGAAGCAACTCAGGTGTTCATGGAGAGATGGATGGATAAATAAAACGTGGCATGCATATACTATGGAACATTATTTGGCATTAAAAAAGAAGAAAATTCTGACACTTCCTACCACACAGATGAACCCGGAAGATATAACACTATGTGAGATAAGCCAATTGCAGAAGGATCGAGACTATATAATTCCACTTATGTAAGATATTTAGAACAGTAAAATTCACAGAGACATAAAATAGAGTGGTGGATGTCAAAGGCTGGCAGTTGGAGAAGACAAGAAATTATTTTTAATAGGTAGAGAGTTTTTGTGGTTTTAGTTTTTTGGGAGACAGTTTCTGGGGATTGAACTAAGGGCATTCTATCTCTCTGCTGCATCCCCAGACCTTGTTTTTAAAAATTTTTCCCCTTTGAAACAGGGTCTCCCTAAGTTGTTGAGGATCTCACTAAATGGTAAGCATAGTCTTAAACCTGTGAGCCTCCTGTCTTGGCCTCCCAAGTAATGGGATTACAAGTGTATGCAACCATTCTGGGCCAAAGCTTCAGTTTCTCAAGATGGATGTAGAAGATGTTTTCATAACAATGTGACTGTACTTAATGCCACTAAACTGTACGTGAAAAGTGGTTAAAATGGAAACTTTTATATATATTTTTATAGAATTTTTTTTTGGTGATACTGGGGTCCCTGGAAACCCTTCTACTTCTGGGCTACACTCCCAGAACTATTTTTATACTTTTTAATTTGGAAACAGGGTCTCTTAAGCCAGCGCAGCTGGCTTCGAACCTGCACGATCCCCCTGTCTCCGTCTCCCAAGTGCGGGGATTTCAATCGTGCGCCACCACGCCCAGCTATATTTTTATAGAATTTTAAAAATAAGAATGATGACTATACAAAAAGAGTTCTGAGGAATTACTGTCAGAAACTAAAGCCTTCTATTAGCTGAAAATCTCTGTATACAAAGTGGAACTCATAGCTTAGACAAGGACCCTCTATTTAGACAGAAACAAAAAAAAAGACTATTATTTTCTGATTCTAAGTATTTTTAAGGTATTACCTTCTCATGGAGATATTTATGAGAGAACCCTCTACACCATTTATTTAGGTGGAAAGATTCTGACTCTGACTTCCTTCTGCTTTATTTTTATTTTTTTTTTTCTTTATTTTTTTTTTCTTTATTTTATTTATTTTTTTTTAATTTTATTTTATTGGTGCACTGTATTCATACATCATAGTGGGATACAAACTTTTGTAGACATACATGCACACATCGCCCAGTCAGCCCCCACCCGAACCCCACCCCATTCTCTCCCCATCCCTCCCTCCCATGCTTGGCTTAGTGGTTGACATCTAGTATTATAGCAATTTATCCAAAATTAAAAATGATAATCTCACATAACAGTTTCATTTGTCTGATACCAAGCTTTTGATGACTTAAAGATAACATTTCAATATTTCTTTTTGCTTTCTTTCTTACCAGAGAATATTTTTTTCTTTTTTTTAGGTGAAACTATCATATATTTATTTTTCAGAAAAAAATCTATCCTGATATGGAATATGGACTCTAGATACCCAAAACAATCTCGAAGCAAAAACAAAGCTAGAAGATGTATATTTTCTGATTTCAAACCATATAAAGCTACAATAATTGAAACAGTGTAGTACTGTTCTAAAGGCAGATATATAGACCATTGGAGTTAAATACAAGCCTAGAGCTAACTTCTTCCCTATATTGTCAAGTTATTTTTGACAAGGTTTCCACGAAGATTTGGTGGTGGAAATAATAATCTTTTAACTAAATATTGTTGAAAAATAATAATTACATGGAAAAGAATAAAATTGGACCCTTACCTAATCCCACATACAAGTATTAACTCAAACTAGATAAAAGACCTAAATATAAATCTTAAGACTATAAACATTTAGGAGAAAATCTGGGTCATAAAACCTCACAACATTGAAATTGGCAGTGATTTCTTGGATATGATTTCAATGGCACAGGCAACAGAAGAATATACAAACTCCCTAAAAAATAAAAGAAAATATTGTATATCCAAAGACAATGTAAACAGAGTTAAAAGTTACTAATAGAATTGGATAAAATATTTCCAAATGCTATATCTGAAGGTATATTAATATTCCAACTAGAAATCCTAAAAATTAACAACAATAAAGGCAAACAATACAATTTAGAGATAGGTAAAAGACTAACATAAATAATGAATCTCCACAGATAACCAATCTTAGTTGTCTGTTGGATGGAAAATCTTGTTTCTCTGGTTCTGGTGAGTGTTACCTATTTCTTCTTTGTAGTTAATCTCTTTGAGTATTTTCTCTAGCGCTGGTTTTGAAGACATAAATTCCTTCAGTTTCTGTTTGTCATGGAAGCTTCTTATTTCTCCATCTAATTTGATAGAAAGTTTTGCTGGGTAGGAAATTTTTGGCTGGAAGTTGTTTTCTTTCAGAGTTTGGAATATGTTACTCCAAGCCCTTCTGGCTCTCATGACTTGGTTTGGGAAGTCTGGAGTGATTCTAATTGGTTTGCCTCTGAATGTCACTTGGCCCTTTGTTTTTGTTGCCTTTAAGATTCTCTGCTTGGCTTCCACATTGGTCATTTTGACAATTATATGGCGTGGGGATCCTCTTCTCGGATCCTGTCTAAAGGGAGTTCTATAAGTTTCCTGGATCTGTGTATCAACCTCTTGCTCTATATTTGGAAAATTTTCTGCTATTACTTCCTTGAAGAGATTGTTGATCCCTTTGGTATCACTTTCTTTTCCCTCCTCTATTCCAATTATTCTTAGGTTAGCTCTCTTAAGATGGGCCCGTATTTCTTCAATGTCAGATTCCTGCTGTTGGATATCTTTTTCTAGATTAGAAACTATGCATTCATTTTTGGATTGCTCATCTTCTAAGAGCGAGATTCTGTTCTCCATGTGGTCTAATCGGTTGTTTGTGCTTTGAATTGAGGCCTTTACTTCATTAATTGCATCCTTTATCTCTTTTTGGCTCTCTCTGAGTTCTTTTCGAAGCACCTCTATTATTTCTACAGTTATTTTCCTGATTTGATCTTCTAGAAATCTCTGATTTTCTGTTTTATCAGGTTCTGATGTTGTGGGGTTGTGCACATTCATTACTTCAGTGTTATTCCTCTTTCCCATGATTTCGGAGGTTTGTGCCTTCTCTGGGTTCTTCCCTTGGGTCACTATGGCTTCACTTAAGGTGCTCTGGATCTCGAGTCTGTATTATCTCAGACCCTACTACTCCTTTACTGGGTTGTATCACAGAGTCTCCGACCCAGGGAGTCGATAGAGGCTGCTTTAAACTATGGGGGGTGCCAGGTTGCACGCTCTCCTATGGTGTGATATCTCTGCCACCACCACTCCCTCACTGGGTCAAGTCCCAGGAGGCACAATATTGGGATTTCTCCTCTGTGGCCCGCAATTTGACTCACTGTTCTTGAGTACGCAGATGTAGCTGTACTGGACTCGGTGAATTCACTGCTGCTGCCGCCGCCGGTGGCAATATGGCGCCTCTGCCACGCCCTCGGCCATGAGGCTGGTATATTTTTTCTTCTCTGGTTTTGATTTCCACTCTGAATCCCTGCAGCGTGTGCTGAGCTCAGCCACTGGGAGCTTTAAATGCTGTCTGCGCCGAAAGATCCCACCTGGCTGTTCCGCATCGGCTCACCTCGGCTTGCTGTAGCCGTCCGCTGAGTTTGCCACTGCCGCCGGCAGTATGGCGCTGCTGCCGCGTCCTCGGGCGCGTGTGTCTCCTCTGTGGCCCTGAGCTCTGTTCTCAGTCCGCTTTCTCTCTGGAGCCTGGTGGTTTTTTTGTTTTTCTGGTGATGGTGTTTTCTGGCTATGAAAGGTGCTCTTTTTGTGGTAATGGAGATTGGTTGTTAGCGGGACTCTTAAGCCCCGCTTTTCTCGGTCGCCATCTTCCCGGAAGTCTCCTCCTGCTTTAAAATTTATAATTGTACACTTTATAATTATACTTCTAATTTCAGGCTTAAGCGTCTGACTTCACTTATATTCTTCAACCACTGTTTAAGACTAGCTACACCAGGCCAAGGAATCTATAAAGCCATTCTTAATGTCCTCAAAATTGAGGAATGGACAAAAAGACTAGGGAATTGTAACAAGGACTTAGACTCTTCATTTTTGCCTGCAAATGTCCCATGAGTGGCTAAGAAAAGGATAAAATACTTGGCATCTATGGCTCCATTTGAACTCTTTTCCCCTGCACTGAGTTACCATGCTGTGACCCCATGATGGCTAGAAGTATTAACTGGTCGCTCTCATCCATCTCCCTCTACCACCTTCTCCCTCACTTGAATTCATCTAAACAAGACTTTGAGTGCCCCAAGAGATCTGTTTGTATGGTTCATTCATTTCTCTCCAAGGTACCGGATGGAACTAAGCTTTAAAGGAATGGGGGAGAAAAGAACTAGCAAGTAGAACAGGAGAAAAAAGATGAAGGTCCCAAGAGACAAAGGAGATATCCATGTAGAAGGGAAAACAATTACTAAAAATAGAGGTGAGAAGGCAGAATGGAAGAAACTCTGCAGATCATCTGCCCTGAGCTGCAGCTCATCCTGACCCTGCACACTCCCACTATCTGAGGACAACCTGCCCATTAGCACTACAGGATACTCTTAAGACTTCCTGAACAGAGGGTGGGGGCCACGACACCCTGTGTGGGAAGGGTCCCCAAGAGGATACCTTCCCAATGACCAAAGCAACCTGAGCACAGGGGGAAGCTAGACTTACCTAAAAGCAATCTATGGCACTGTCACATACATATCTTCCTAGTGGACAACAGGATATATCCAGCCTGTCCCATTAGGTCTGAGCCCCAAAGAGTCACCTCAAAAAGGCCTACAGTCACTTGCACCACACCTGAAAGGCGCATGTCTCCCTTGTAGACATGATGCTACACATGAAGTCCCATGCTCAGGCAGCTTCTAATGCACAAAGAGCTGTAGTAGGCTCCAGGGAATGAGACTGACATCAGCCCCTTCCTTACGGGGCTTTCAAACAAATAGGGAAACAACTAACGAGCAAAAGAACAATAATGACAGTTATTATATTCACAGGACTATGGAGGAAAAAAATACTGAGCCCAGGGAGAGTGACAAACCCACTGTTTCACAACTCAGTCAAACCCAACTTAGTGACCTTTAATACAGGAAAATGCTCTGCAGAAATAGGAAGGACAGTAACTTCCTGTGGCAGGAATGCTACCTCAGTCCATCCCTTCTCTTATAGGACTTCTGTTCCCTGTGAGGCTGCTGTCCCCAGCCAATCACTCAGGGCCAGCCTGCTACTGCTTTTCAAGGATTACATTAAAAGTTTCCATGGATGGATGCTTGGAATCTGCAGGGAAACTGAGTAAGGGCTAATGGGCCCTCTAACGAGTGATAACTACCTCTGCCTCTCAACTATTCCATCATGGCAAGAAAGAAGCCAGAGAGGAGTCTGTAAAACTTAGGTGTGGCTCTCTAAGAGCTATTTTTTTCTCTTTTACATAATGAAGAATGTGTATTGTTTTAGAAAATACTCATTTTCTGTTCTCTACAATTACCCAGTCCGACTTTAGCTGGATTGGGATAGAGAACACCCACACCAACTGGATGATTAAAAACTACTTCAGGGAGCCTTTGCTTGCAATTCATCAGATGCGAGTAGGGATGGTCCACAACTAGAATCTATAAAGGTGTTTAGTGCCCATCCCTTGATCTTTTCAAGAACTACATGCAGATTATCTATGGCGATATGAGGTAAATAAAAATAAGGAATCTGCTCAAAATTGGGGATACAATTGAGTATCCAAACACATACTTACTGCTTTTATTTCCTGAAATTTCCATGTTCCATGAGTATAAACTCCCCTTACTGACACCCCCACAAGCAATGCCCTTTCTTTTTACATACTGATTGAGCTGCTCCCTGCCTCCATCTCCCTAGTTCTCCCCGATCTCAGTCATCTCCAATTGCTTTAAAGTCCAATTTTCATAAAATTATTGAGCCAGTTCTAGTTACCTTATCTAACAGGGCTCCTCCTAAAGCCTCTCTTAGCAACTTATTTACTTCTCAACACTCACTACAGTATGTGGTTTTATTTACTTGCCTACTCGTTGGTAGGCACTGTCTAGCTCCATGAGGGCTGAAGCCGTGTCTCCATCCTTCACTGCTATATCTGAGCACAATGTGTGCGACAAGAGCCAATCAAAGATGACCATTATATATTAGTGTCATTTTTGGACTCAATTGCTACAAAATAATATACATCATAGTGAGATTCCAAGTGACACATTCATACATGCATACATCATCTCTTGGTTCCCTCCTAACTCTGTCCCACTACCCTCCTCTTCTCTCCCCATATACACGAGCATGGTTGGTAGTGATACCGTCATATATGAGCACAATATCATTTGGTCTATTTTGTTCCTCAAGCTTCCTCTTTTCTCTTCCTCTTCTTCCTCCAAATTCTTCCTAGTCTCTCTCTCTCTTTTTTTTTTTATCAAGAAGTCCCTTTTCTTTCCTATTTTCTCTCTAGCTTCCACATATGAGAGAAAACATGACCCTTTGAGACTAGTTGATTTCACCCAGCATAAATGTTCTAATAGTTCCATCCATTTTCCAAATTACATAATTTTGTTATTTATGACAGAGTAAAACTCCATTGTATGTATCTACCACCCTTATCATTAGACATTCATCTGTTGGACCACTGGGTTAGTTCCATAATTTGTTGTGAATTGTGCTGATACAAGCATGTATCACTACAGTATTTTGGCCTTAATTATTTTAAGAAAGATATCAAGGTTGGTATAGTTGAGGCATACGGTGGCTACATTCGTAGTTTTTTTGCTGATTTCCATAGAAGTTGCACTAGCAACCCACCTGACAATCTCACCAACAATGCTTAAGCATTCCTTTTCCCCCAAATACTCCGCAGCATTTATTATTTTTTGTATTCTTTATGATTGCTATTATAATTGGGATTAGATGGAATCTCAGTGTAGTTTTGATTTGTATTTCCCCGATTGCTAATGATGCCAAATATTTTTTCATATATATGTTGGTAATTTGTATTTTTTCTTTTGAGAAGTTTCTATTCACTTCAGTTGCCTTTGCAAAGTATTAGGGATTGAACCCAGGAATATTCTACCTCCAAGCTACACGCCCATTCCTTTTTATTTTTTAGTTTGAATCAGGGTCTTGTTAAGTTGCTAAGGCTGGCCTTGAACCATCAATCCTCCTGTCTCAGTCTCCCAAGTACTAAGATTACAGGCCTGTGCCACCATGCCTGGCTACGAATGCCCATTTTATTTAATTTTTATGTGGATCATATTGAAAATGGCATACATTCAGACTGTACTTGGTACCTTCCCCCCCCCCCCCACTTCCCCTTCTCTCCCTCCAACAATCAGTGTCCAGGTTAATGACACTACATTCATACTTTTACACATATTCAGATGTAGCTCTTCATAAGATTATTTGTTATTTTGGGTGTTAAGTGTTTTCTGAAAATTCTTTATATATTCTAGGTATTAGTCTTCTATCACAGGAGTAGCTGGCAAAGATTCTTTTCCTATTTTGAGGGCTCCCTTCAAGCTCTTGTTTCCTTTGCCGTGCATTTTTAAATTTGATTTCATCTCATATATTGATTCTGGGTCCCTCTGAGTATCCGATTTCAAGCCCTTCTAGTGCCTGGTTTAGATATTATAAAGTAGAGATTTCTGGGAAGATGGCAACCAAGAAAAGCAGCGTTTATGAGTCCTGCTAAAACTCGATCTCTGTTGCCACAAAATCAGTGCTTTTCATAGCCAAAAAACATCATCAGCAGAGAAATAAATGTAAACACAAGGGACAGAGAAAAAAAAGACTAGAAGAACAACCAGAAACCAGAAATCAAGCCCACAATGCGGTGGCGGAGCCGTGCCGGCACCATCTTCCCTCACAGCACCAGGCTCCAGAGAAGAAAGGTAAACAAGGAGCTGAAGTGAGCAGCTGCGGATCATTCAGGAACAATTCAGCAGTTCTTTCAGCACAATGAATGTTTAAAACTCCCAGTGGCAAAGCTCATCACACCTTTCAGGGACTTAGAACAGAGCTCAAAACCAGAAGAGAAATACGCCAGCCTCATGGCCGAGGGCGTGGCAGCAGTGCCATATTGCCAGCAGCAAGAGCGAGTTCACCACACCCTGCCACAGCTTCAGATCTGCACGCACAATAACCATGAGTGAAGTTGCGGCCCCTAAAGGAGAAATCTCTGTACTGCACTACCAGGGACTTGCGCAGCTTTGATAATATCCTTGGGTTGGATATTTTGCAGTCCAACCCAGTGAAGGAGTAGCAGTGGCAGAGATACCACACCCTAGTCGAAGTTCCCTGTGGGAAGATGCCCAGTCCGGCACCCCCACAGTCTCGCACAGCCTCGATTAACTTCCTGGGTATGAGACTTTGTGATACAACCCAGTAAAGGAGTAGTGGCAGCTAAGATTACCACACACTTGAGATACAGAGCACCCTAAGTGGAGTCGTGACCCAGGGAAGGCACAAAATTCTGAAATCATGGGAAAGAGGAATAACAATAGAGCAATGAATGCCCACAACCCCATATTATCAGAACCTGATAACACAGAAATTCAGAGATCTCCGGAAGATCAAATCAGGAATATAACTGTAGAAATAATACAGGACTTTCAAAAAGAATTTAGAGAGAGTCTAAAAGAAATAAAGGAAGCAATCATTGAGGTAAAGGCCTCAATTCAAAGTATAAACAATGAAGAACAGAATCTCGCTCCTAGAAGATGATCACTCCAAAAACGAATGCGTAATTTCTAACTTAGAAAAAAAAAATCAGACAGCAGGAATCTGACACTGAAGAAATATTGGCCCATTTTAAGAGACCTAACCTAAGAATAATCGGAATAGAGGAGGGAAAAGAAGGTGAAACCAAAGGGATCAATAATCTCTTCAAAGAAATAATAGCAGAATATTTTCCAAACATAAAGCAAGAGGTCGATACACAGGTCCAGGAAACTTATAGAACTCCCTTTAGACAGGGTCAGAGAAGAGGATCCCCACGCCACATAATTGTCAAAATGACCAATGTGGAAGTCAAGCAGAGAATCTTAAAGGCAACAAAAACAAAGGGCCAAGTGACATTCAGAGGCAAACCAATTAGAATCACTCCAGACTTCCCAAACCAAATCATGAGAGCCAGAAGGGCTTGGAGTAACATATTCCAAACTCTGAAAGAAAACAACTTCCAGCCAAAAATTTCCTACCCAGCACAACTATCTATTAAATTAGATGGGGAAATAAGAAGCTTCCATGACAAACAGAAACTGAAGGAATTTATGTCTTCAAAACAGCGCTAGAGAAAATACTCAAAGAGATTAACTACAAAATGAAATAGGTAATACACACCAGAACCAGAGAAACAAGATTTTCCATCCAGCAGACAACTAAGCAAAGAAGAATATATTCATGTGTTTATTGGTTAAAGTTTTTGGAGATTCATTATTTATTTCAGTCTTTTACCTATTTCTAAATTTTATTTCTAAATTGTATTGTTTGCTTTTATTATTGTGAATTTTTAGGACCTCTATTTGGAATATTAATATACTTTCAGATATAGCAAAAGTTTATAGTCTTAAGATTTACATTTAGATCTTTTATCTATATTGAGTTAATATTTGTATATGGTGTTAGGTAAGGGTCCAATTTTATTCTTTTTTGTGTAATTATTATTTTTCAGCAATATTTAGTGAAAAGATTATTTCCTTCCCCAAATGTTCATGGAAATTTTGTCAAAATGACCATATATGGAAGAATTCATTTCTAGGTTTTTTTATGTTACTCCACTGGTTTATATATCTGCCTTTATAGCAGTACTACACTGTTTCAATTATTGTAGCTCTATAAGGTTTGAAATCAGAAAATGTACATCTTCTAGCTTTATTCTTTTTCGAGATTGTTTTGGGTATTTAGAGTTCATATTTCATTTTAGGATATATTTTTTCCTGAAAAAAAATATATATACGATAGTTTTACCTTAAAAAAAAAAAGAAAAAATATCCTCTGGTAAGAAAGAAGGCAAAAAGAAATACTGAAATGTTATCTCTAAGTGATCAAAAGTTTGATATCAGACAAATGAATCTGTTATGTGAGATTATCATTGTTAATCTTGGAGAAATTGCTATAATAATAGATGTCAACCTCTAAGCCAAGCACGGGAAGAAGGGATGGGGAGGGAAGGGTATGTGGAGTGGTAGGGGCTAACTGGGCAATGTGTGCATGTATGTCTACACAAGTTTTTTTTTTATCCCATTATGATATATGAATACAGTGCACCAATAAAAAATTTAAAAAAATAAAAAATATATTATAAAGTACATAAAATGATTGGCAAGTTTATTAAAGATGTGTATTTCCATGCATGGACCATCTAAGGATCATTCAGTAGACCTGGGGCAGAGGTCATTTTGACACAAGAGTTTCAAGATACATGCTTTGAGAAATATTGCCCTATTCTACAGGGCTTTCGATCCACTTTAAATGTTGCCATTATTGCCTAGATAGTTTCACCTGCCCAGGGACAACAGTTTTCCCTGAGCCCCAGCCCTCTGCCACCTTATTTCCCTCTTGCCTTGACTTCCCTTTGACAGCTAGACCCCCAAACCACAAAATATAAAGTGTTTAGAACTAAGACTGGTTGCCTGTTGAACGGCTGTGGCTGCACTAGATGTTCTTGTCAAACTGAATGAGGCATCTTCTAATGTCAATGACTATAAGAAAAGCCAAATTCATTCTTCCTCTAGAGACACTGGACATCTGGCTCATCCTTCTATGGACCCTGTGGCTTTGCAGCATGACACACCTCAGCTCAGTACATGCCAGCTTCCCTTTGTGCAGGGTGCTCAGCCCTCAGTCTCCTGCCTTGGCCAGTAAAGAAACGCATCATAAAAGCAGCAGCTACTTACACTAAGGATCCTGCTGTTGACAAAAGGATCCAAATTTTATTTGGATCCCATCAGTACTTCTTTTTAAATAAGGACAACTTTGCCATAACACTTTATAATCTGAACCACATTTCCTTTCAGTCAAAAGGTTTCAGCCTAGGAAAAAAGTCATATACTTAGTTTCATCTCATTGTGATAGGTTTGTTATATTTATCTTATTAAATAAATAATAAAAACAAAATGTTTAAGAGAGAATAGTAGAATTGAATAATCTCATATTTCAGAACAGGACTTTGAGCTTTTCTATATAATAAGACATTATTTTTTTTTCTAAAATTAGAGTGGATCTCATCTGCAACTCATGGAATAAACTAGTTTCTCATAGTAATTATGCAGAAGCACAGGTGTTAAGATATAAACCCCTAACTAATCTTTTTTTCCCCAGAACATTAATTCTATCCTATGGGTGGAAGACCACAAAATTAAGCTGTGTTTTTAATCATATAGTTATTTCTTTGTTGCTATCTTTGTTCTGTTTTATTTTTAGCTCTGAAAAAAATATCCTGCTTATCCTAAACTTGGTAAGATGTGGGCATAATAGAGGTCCACTGAACCCTTATTCTGGCTCATTTTGTGTCATTGGGCAAAACCCCTATGCTAGCCCATCTGTCCCTTATTATTTTTTATGATATCCCCTTAATCCTATGTATTTCTAAAGTTCAATAAATATTGAAAGTCAATAACTGTCCCACTGGAAATTATAAAATCACATGACATGAAATAAATGATGCACTTAAGTCTTTAAGAAATGGCAGGTCAAGGGGTTAGGCTGGTGCTGGGGCCAATGGCCGGCATTGGAGCCTGCCGTGAGGCAAGGCCATTACTGGGGCCTCTAAGGCCGGGATCAAAGCCTGCCAAGGGGTTAGGCTGACGCTGGGCCAGCGGCCAGCATCGGAGCCTGCTGTGAAGCAAGGCCGGTGCTGGGGCCTCCGAGGCTGGGATCGGAGCCTGCTGAGGGGTTAGGCCAGTACCAGGGCCAATGGCCGGCATCCGAGCCTTCCGTGAGTCAAGGCCACTACTGAGGCCTCCAAGGCCGGGACTGAAGCCTGCCAAGGGGTTAGGCTGATGCCGGGGCCATGGAGGCTGGGATAGGAGCCTGCTGTGAGGCAAGGCCAGAGCTGGGGCCTCTGAGGCCGGGATCAGAGCCTGCCGAGGGGTTAGGCCGGTGCCGGGGCCAGCGGCTGACATCAGAGCCTTCCGTGAGGCAAGGCCGCTACTGAGGTCTCCGAGGCCAGGATCGGAGCCTGCCTTGAGAATAGGCCAGTGCTGGGGCCAGCGAGGCCAGGATCGGAGCCAGTTGAGGGGTTAGGCCAGTGTGGGGGCCAGCAAGACCAGAATTGGGACCTCCCATGAGGCAAGGCTGCTGCTTGAGCCAGCGAGGTCTGGATCAGTTCACCGGGTAGCCAGGCCACTAGTGGGGCCGTCAAGAGTGGGATCGGTACTTGCAATGCGGCATGCACAGAGAGATATCGCAGAAAATAAAAATCAGATGCTTCCCCTAATCAGCAAAAACTAGGAGGAAAGGAACAGGAAGAGGTCGAGCTATAGAAAGGGCCCTATAGTGAAGCAACTAAGGTGACCAATCAAAGGGTATGGAATAGGGGAGGGTGGAGCCTCTTTAAAAAGCAGGAGGTACATAAACAAATGTATCAAAGTTAATCACCAAACAAGCAAGGGATCGAGGGAGGGGGAGAAAATGGGATGGGGGCTGGATGAGGGCTAAATGGATGATGTGTGCTTGTATATCATCTCAAGTCTTGTATTCCAATGTGATATACGATTACAATGCACCAATAAAAAAATGTCTATAGTACTAATAAAAAAAAAAGAAATGGCAGGTCAAGTTGGAAGGCAATAGCCCTCTCCTCAAATTCTAATATTTTTTTTGTGTGTGTGTGTGTGGGTCTGGGGATGGAACCCAGGGGCATTCAACATCCAAGCTACACCCTGCACTATTTTGTATTCTTTATTTTTTAACAGGGTCTCACTAAGTTGTGGAGGGCTTCACCAAATAGCTGAGGCTGTCTGTGAACCACGATCCTCCAGTCTTAGCCTCCCGAATGCTGGGATTACAAGCGTGTGCCACCACCATGCCCGGCTCTAATATTATTTTTAAAAGCAAGAAAATTCAGCTTTTTTTGCCTTGAAACTTGAGTGTTATAGACCTAAGAGAGCCAACAACATCCTAAAAAGGGTGAAATGTGCCAGTGTTAAAGAGAGCCACGTCCAGAATCAGACTCTATTAATTTATAAAGAGAGTAAGTCCAGAATTGATGCGTGTCGCTAGAAACCTCTGGGAAGTTTATAAGAAATCCCATTCTTCTCCTGCAATCCCTGCTTTCCACTCCTGTACCAAACCTGGGTACACATTTGCCTCTCAGTAGATACTGCTTAAAAAAAGTACTCGTTAGTACTTTTCACTGCTTTCAGGAAAAATTTGGTTTTGAGACCAGCAGTATTTTTTTTTTAAGTTAGCAGGAGTGGGGAGAATGGAATATGTACATGAAACCTGTCCACTTAATATTTTATCAAGTGAGAACTCTCCTGGTCATTTCATCCCCAAAGGAAAAATCTAAAAACAGTCTCTAAATCAAAGAGTTGTTTATAGACTTTTGCTTCATGAAAAACTCACTACATTCATTATTCTTAGATTTATTCTTTTGCTACAAAGCGGTTAAAAACTACAACACAGGCTGAATCCTGGGTGCCACAGAACAGAATATCCCTTCCACCTTTCTAAGTATGAAATTCATAGCATGAAAAGGAATAAGTGAAAAAGTAAGAAACAATAACAATAAAAAAGGATTGAGATACCATGGCAAAGGGAAGAGTAGGGGCCAATAATACAAAGTTGGAGTGGAGTGGGGGAGAGATGAGTAACACTGGCCCACCCAAGACAAACAGTAGGTTGGTTATGTCAGGTTTCGCCATGATTTCTTTGCTCATCCCAATATCTCGGATGTTTCTCTAACTTAATTCTCAGATGAGGCAGAATCTGGGCAACAGCTGGCACGGCCTCCATGTTTTCTGCCAACATTACTCTAAGGATTCCCCCAAGGATAGGGACTACAGACCTGGTTCTCCTGGAAACAAAAAGCGAGTGGACAATCACTTATGAAAGATGGGTAGAGTAAGTCAGACTTGGAATCAGTTTAGAATTTCTCCGCTGTGCTGTACATTCAATTGGGAATGAGAACTGGGACTCTCATCATGACCATGTTGGCTACAGCACATCCTTGTTGACACTGACAAAAGCTGGCTAAAATTAAATGAATCAGAGGATACTGTTCCAGATGAGAAAGAAACCTTGGTAGAATAACAAGGTCATCTTAGCTAAACTCCAAAAACCACACCAGATAAAGGCCAAGTGGCATCCTGCAGTGGTCCAACAGAGAGGAAAATTGCCTTGGATAACAGACTTTCAGGCACCGGCATCCAATTATCCATCTTCTGCAAAAAGCATTCCCAGTTTTAAAGCGGAAAAATATGGCTCGTGTCTAGCCAATCATCTTATTCCAAACCCCAAGTTCAAAGTGACTAGTTCAGGAATGGACAAATGCCCCAAGCCAAATAAATGAGATTCAAGTATTAAATTTTCATATCAGTTTTGGTGAACATATGAACTCAGATGTTGCCTTTGTGAAATAAATACAAAGATTACAGAAGTCAAACTGGTTATTGGTGTGAAGTCATCATTAAGCATTTGTCTCACATTAGTAATTTATTACCTTTGTTTCTTTTAACATCAATACTTTCTGGTAATTCCAATGGAATTCCTAATAATTTTGTCCCCTTAGGGTGGAAGCTCATGCAAAACATTGCTCAGCATGAAGCTGAATCTAGTCTCACTCTGAGCATCTTTTCTATGCATGGTTCTTCACCAAACAGTGAGAGGGAAGATGCCACACACACATTGGAAATCTCCCAGCCATTTTTGATAAAGTCAAACTTCAAAATAGCTGCAGAGGAGGCCCTATAAGGTCAATTAATACCCAAAATCTTTAGAGTCTGTTCTACACACTCAAAAGGGGACCATAATGGAGTCTTCAGAATAGAGTTGTACTAATATTATCCTCATTAAAGATATGATATTATCCTTCTGCTCGAGGTACTCATAAAAGGAGCCCAACATGGCATCAGAGAGCTTGTGACTGTCCTTTTCAGATATAGGAAGTTATACTGATTACCAGGTGAAGTGGCATAGCCAATATGACCATCAACTTTTTTCATGAGAGATCAATGTGGCTTGAATTTTCTCTAGCTTCAAAAAGCACTTCTTTTTCCTACTTTCCACCTCTCAGAGTTGGAAAGCAGGAAGAAGGACAGGAAGTACAGGTTATCATTGTCACCTTTTGGCCCTCGCCGCTGAGTCCTCTAATACCCTCTCCCCTACAGAGGACACTGTCATCTCGCATTCTACGATTTGGATGTACACATCTCAGTGACTTCTTTCCGGGCTGGGTTTCTTCCTCTCCATCAATGGTCCCTTCCATATTTAGTTACTTCAACATCCATACTGAAAACCATAGGAATATCTGGCCCCCAAACCCCTAAATGCTAATGTTTTCTCACTTAACTATGTCTGGTTGTCTCAGCAGGATATCATGAACTTCCAAGATCTCAGACCTTCTAAATATAAACTCCATTTCCCCCCATCTCTTCTGTAGTACCCTGCAACGGAACTTATTCTGTTCTGGATTCCTCTTTGTTCTTAAGATCAGTTATCTAATGGGAACCATACGTGGAGAAACAGGGAGTTGTCTTCACAGTTTGATTCTGGAAACACAAAATGACAGTACTCTCCTAGAAGTACTTCCCCTCAAGACCTCCCAAGTCTTAGCTACCTTGAAGTCCTCACCAGTAGAGGTATAGGGTTTACTATTGGACAAAAGACAGGCACTGAGTTTACTCACTGTCCCATTCTAAGACTGAGCCTCTGCTTCTTTGTGCTTGAAAATTTCTCTTGGGTAGGCCCAGTAGGCCATGGCAAGATTTTCTTCTTCAGATTTATAAATTAGCTTCTTAAACTCAGAGAAGATAAACTGTAGAGTTGGTCCATGGCAGCATAAGACTGTGTCAAGTCAACAAGCCTCTAAGGGGTGGGAAATAAGACATATACTTAAGGGGACCATAGACAAACTTCTCTTTCAGGGCCAGTTGGGCTTATGGAATACCTTACCTCTAGGATCTTGAAATTCTTGGTAAAAAGTAACATGGAAACAAACTCTTATTTTTATATCTATTATTATTTATGGATTTAATGGTATTGGGGATTGGACCCAAGGACATTCTACCTCCATGCTACATGTCCAGCCCCCCTCCTTATTTTGAAATATGGTCTCGTTAGTATGCTGAGAGTCTCACTAAGTTGCTGAGGCTGGTCTTGAACCTGAGTCTCAGTCTTTCACGTACTGGGAATATAGGTGTGCACCTTCATACCCAGCAACAAACTCTTACTTAATTGATACCTGCTTTATCTAAAAGTTAAGTGCCAGATATCTTCATAGTACTATGAGATTAAAAAAAATGAGTGTGGGGGCTATGAAGAGGCCTTGACATTTTTAGGCAATTCTTTTTTTTTTTTTAATCGGATGATGACATATGAGTTGTTCCAGCAAATATGTCAAAATCAATCGGAAGGTTCAAGCTGACCCACAGCTAATTTGAAATCTTTACTCACAACTAATTCTTCACATATTATATGGCAATGCCCCTGCTCAGTCTATGCTAATCACAGGTGTCACTTTTACAATACTATTTAGTATTCAGTTCCCCAACAAGCCTTCAGAAGACGGTCCTTCATGAGGTCTTCCCCTGAGTAACTCTGGGACAATTTGCCTCACTCCTTCTTTGATGGAAATCTATAACTAAATTTCACAGGAACTGAGTAAAGGAGAAAAGAGAATTGGTGAGTGTTGAAACTGAAAGGAACCCTAGTTAACCGAATGCAAAACCTCCTCCCAATCTTACAAATAAAAGACTAAAACAAGTTGCTACAATGCATCTGACATGCAGTCCGGGAGTTGATTTGAGAGCCAAAAAAAGGCATGTTTGCTTAGGGAAAGGGCGATCCATTAATTTTCTTTATAAACCTGTTATTTTTCTTTATTAGAACAGTATAAGAGTACAGAGAAAACAGCCATTTTTCCTCATTTTATCTTTCAAGCACCGTTTGGATCTACTGAATACTTATTAATTATACAGATTCGGTGGAATAACTGAGACTAATGGTTAAGGGAGACAAGAGATTTCCAGATATCTGGTCTAGAATATTTCTCAATTAGGTTTTAGAAAACCCCAATAAATAAAATCTCCAGATGTCTTAAAGAGGAAGTCAGACAGGTCAGGGGGAATGGTCTAAGGGACTTAGTTTTTCAGAAATAAACTCTAATGGTATAGTCTCTGAGACACCATAAAAAGACAAAAGAAATAGAAACCCAAGTCCTATCAAGACACTCAGTGTCATACCTTGGGAGCTCTAGATTGGCAGAAGTCAAGTACTTATTCATACAAAATGGAAGCAGAAAATTAAGCATCTCAGCCCACTGGGAAGACAAACACACAAATGACATAGATATGTCACACCACGTGTCACCATGCCTGACATAAAAGGACCCAACCCAGGCCAAGAACTGAGCAAGTGGTATAAGAGATTCAAATAGTAGACATAAAATACCAATTGTGGAATTTTGGAATGGTATAAATCACACTTGTAGCATCTTATAATTGTTATTATTTATATATGGCAATAAGGTTCATGGGAATATCTAGAAAATGCTTGTGTACCATCTTTTCATGAGGCTCAAGAAATTGGGTTTTATTTTAGACTTGCAATTTGGTCTGAAATAAAGAGTGCAGATAAAGAACTGGTGGGGTTTTTTTAGGGCTGGAGGAGGCAGATAAATCAAAAGAAAAGAGCAATGAAATGAAGAAAGTTTACATAACAAAAGATTCTATCTTACATGTCTGTTCAGAGCTGGAAGGAATACTCCTGTAAAAAGTCGGCTGAACAAAGAGGCTAGAAAATAGCTCATAATAAAAAATGGCAATAAGCTGGGCGTGGTGGCGCACGCTTGTAATCCCCGCGCTTGGAAGGTGGAGACAGGAGGATCGCGCACGTTCGAAGCCAACCGCACTGGCTTAAGAGACCCTGTTTCCAAATTTAAAAAGTATAAAAATAGGTCTGGGAATGTAGCCCGGAGGTTGAAGGGTTCCATCTCCAGTACCACCAAAAAAAAAAAAAAAAAAAAAGACTAAATAACAACTGATCATATTATGGTTAGATACAGAATGTCCTCTGAAGACCTCATGTATTACTGTTCAGAGGTGATGTAACTAAGTCATTAGGGTTACAATCTCATCAGTGGATAAAGTGTTAAAATGGATTTACTGGGTAGTTTCCTGAGAAGGTGGGGTGTGGCTCCAAAAGTGGGTCTTCGGAGTGTGGCCTTTGGGGCTCCGTGTGGTTCCTTCTCTCCCCTCTCATTTCCAGCCTCCATAATGAGAGCACAACCCTGTTCTCTCCGTCTCTGCCTCCCATCACCATATCCTGAGCTCAGAAGATCTGGCCTAGCATAAACGGAACCCTAAAATCTCCGAAACCTGTGAGCAAATGTATCTTCCTTCCTCTAAATTGTATGGCCAGCTGTTCACAGATTACAGCAGTGAGATTGTTGACCAAAACAGATCATAATAGTCCAAAACTACAAAAACCCATGTGATAGGTTATAGTAAGGCAAATGAAAACTACACCATACACTGAACATAAATAAATATTGCAAATATAATATTGAGCAAATTAAGCCAAACACAAGACTCAGTCCATTGTAAAAGGCTCAAAAATTGGCAAAATAAATCCACATTAGTTTCAATAGCAGTTATCCTCATAAGGGAGTAGCAACTGGAAGAAATCATCTGTGATGCTGGTTATGTTGTTTCTTATCTAGTTTTGGTTACACACTTCCTAAGAATTCATTCACCTTCATGCTTATTACCTGTGTACTCTCCTTTACGTATTCTTTATTTCCCTTAAAAATAGTAAAGCAATATATACGGAACGTTTCCCATTATATCCCATCATCTAAGGAAATATTAGTGAGACCCTGTTTCAAAATAAAATATAAAAAGGTCTGGTGGTGTATCTCAGAGGTAGAATGCCCCTTGGTTCCATTCCCAGTATCACACACACACACACACACACACACACACACACACACACAGAAATAATAATTAGGAGTTCTTCCATAAGAGTTTTGTGTTTAATGAGTTGAGACATGCTGGGAAGGACATATTTTATATTTCTATTCTGCAGGATGTCTGCATCAATGAGTGTGACCCTGTCCAACCCTCCCAGCCAGGCCTCTGTTCTACTCATGCTGTCCCTGATGGCGTCTCTAAAGTTGCTTTCTATATCTTAAATTTTAATCACAACAGACGCTGCATAAGAGTGAAGACCTACACATACAGCTTACCCCTGACTGGAACCAAACTGCTTTGAGCACCTACCTGCCCACTGTGTCTACCCAGCCTAGATCAGCAGCCCCAGCTTCGCCTGGAGGAATGCACGTTTAAAAATGGCGCTGCCTGCCGGGCGTGGTGGCGCACGCTTGTAATCCCCGCGCTTGGGAGGCTGAGACAGGAGGATCATGCAGTTTTGAAGTCAGCCATGCTGGCTTAAGAGACCGTGTTTCCAAAAAAAAAAAAAAAAAAAATTTAAATTGGTCTGGGAGTGTAGCCCGGAGGTAGAAAAGTTTCCAGGAACCCCAGTACCACCAAAAAAAAGAAAATTAAATGGCGCTGCCTACCCCTTTGAATGTTTGTCTCCATTCAGTACTCCTAAGCTCATGTAATGCCAGAGGAGTGAGCTGTTACACATCATGTCATTTGCAAATACAATGCAGTGAAGGAATACAAAAAAAGGAAATTTTCAAATAGAGCTTTTCACAACTGTGAAATTTAGGAATGCGCAAACCATCTCAGCACTCTCCTGGGTTTCCTGCTCACAAAAATCAGTTTCTCCCAAATACTTGAGAACTCTCACGAGCTGACTCTTACAATCACCTCGTTTTTCTAGTCACTTATGTCAAAACAAACCACTGCTTCTTTAAAACTAGCGTTTTGCTTGTTCACAGTGAGGCCTACAGCTGCAGTCATTGATTCAGGCTCTTGCCTTTTTTCTTTTAAACTCTTTTCCACTCTTGTTACCACAAGTACGATTGTGGAGTTTGAAGGCACACATGTATACAAATAACAAGTAGTATTCTGAGTCCCTATCTTTAGGACATTTTTTACAACTTTTGTTATTTATCTTGGCTTACCCGGACAGCTGAACTACCATTAGCTATTCATTTTGCCAAGTTCTACCAAAAGAAGATAAGAGAAAAATAAAATCACCTAAATGTAGTTAAATGCTTTTCCTGGGGGGTTGCTGAAGGGCAGAGAAGGGATATATCTTCAAAATACCAAGTAAATAATTTGCCTGAAGCCCCTGATTTCTACTCTAGGCATCTGAGGACCAAGTCCTGATCCTAATCAAGCATACCACGTTCTACCCACTGCTCTAATTTAATGAGGATGAGAAGAAAAAAATGAGGATGAGAAGAAAAAAAAAAAAACAGGGCATTCCTAACCAATGTCTTAAGCCAAGGCATTCATAAAAGTAGGTACTCCAATTCTATTATGTTGATTTCCAACATTAGAATTCAATTATATATTTCAAACAAAATCTAGAACAAGCTGATGTTGAGATGTGCAGTTTAGTGGGAAACCATTGGGGTAGAAAACATGGCCTCATATCTCAAAGCAGATTAAGACCATATTAAAAAAAAATACACAATGCTCAGGGAATAAACAGTAAGCATGATTATGTTTGAGACTGTAAACGCCAATGGGGAAAAAAAAGAGGGGGAAAGCAGATAAAATAAAATTAAAAGAAACTGTTGCAAATGTTAACTGAAACTGCAGTGGTTATACAATCCTAAAGCAAAGTTGAAAATCAAATAAAGAAACAACTGCTGGACTTGGGTTAGGTCCAAGACACGGTGAGCAGCCTCGAAAATAACATTTGAAATGTGTTTGCTCCAGAGCAAGGAAAAATATTACCAACTGAAAAAAGAAGTTCAAGCGTGACTGGCTCACTTATATGAATAAAAGTAAAGTTTCAACCACAAAGAATTTCTAGTTCTGCAAAAAAGAACAGTAAATTTCATGTTCGGCGTACGCATGTTCATATAACCAATGACAAGTATACCTACCTCACTTAGGTCCTGCTGAGTTTCAAAAGCATCCTTTGGCCAAATGGCAGCCTTCTGGTCTATTCTATAAAATACAAAGGAAAATTATGTCCATTTAAAAGAAACCTTTCAACAATTACCCATCTGAAGCTGGTGGCTACAGATCTGGCCAAGACTCAGTTAAAATCCTTTAGTGGTGTCCCACTGACTAGAGAATCAAGCCCAGACTCCTTACACACATTACACTCCTGGGACACAGGACAGTGTTGAGCCTTGCCAGCCTTCCTGCCCCCCCACCCGTCTCACTATTGTCCATTCACCCCAGTACCCCTGGCCTTCTCTCTGTTTCTTAAACACACAGAGCTTGCTCCCATTTCAAACCTTCGTACCGCTGTCCCTGGACCTGGACTGCTTTCCCCAGATTTACACACACTGGACTCTGATCATCACGTAAGCGTTAGCTCAGCCCACAAGTCACCTCACCAAGGAGAGCTTCCTGACTCCCGAACCAGAAATGCACTTCCCTTCCCACCAGGCTGTCCTAGTGTTTCCTCCTTAGCACTTACTACTGTCTGAAATTATGTTTATTGACATTTTCATACTAAAATGTACAAGAAAGCATTATTTATGCCCATTTCCTACACTGATTAATTTGTGCCTAGTATAAGTTCGATAGTTTTTTGAATGAAGGAACATAATCTAATACAGTTGCAATAGAAACCTACTATTTATCCTCTGGAGTCATTTTTGGAAGTCTCATCCCATCTCCTAGCTTACATGATAAACCTTCTGTTCATTGCTGGGTTGCAAAGTGGGTTTTTCCACTTCATAGTTTCCCCAGGAAGAAAAAAAAAAGAACTTAAAACAAGGCATATTACTTTGAGTTAATTTTCTTTAGCTTTAAAAAAGTGCTTAGTTTCAAACTCATTTGTCAGATCCTATGTCCTAATGGTATCTGTTACCAAGCATTGAAGCTTTTCTGCAGCAGTGTGTTAGGGTTTTGTATAATAAGCATATTAAATTCTGATTGTTGTCCTTATAAAAAGGCCAGCTACCTTAATGAATAAGAGGTTTAGTCAGTAATTTACTTATAAAAATGTATTTTTGGACATAATAGCTTATTGTTATTTTTCTGTCTCAATTTGAATCTTGAAGAAAGCATTTATATTCTCTAAATTCAACAGGATTAATGATTCTTCAATGTCGTAATGCATTTAGAAATGCCATAAACTTAGCTTCTTCAAAACATTCTTCATCCCCAGACTCGCCAAAAAAAAAAAATTCTTAGTAATGAGGGTTTCTTTCAAGCCAGAGGTGTTAACTGTGTAAACATCTCTCTGTCTGTCCATCTGTCTATCTGTCTGTGTATCTTGAGGCTGAGCCTTGCTGTGTGCCCAGGTTGGTCTTAAACGTGTGCCCTCAAGCAATCTAAGTAAGTAGCTTGGTCTAGAGGCACATGCCACTGTGCCTGGTCTAAACAATTTACTTCTAATGAAAAAAGTAAGGTGATGAACAGAAGAGAAAATTGTGAAGGTCAGACATGAGTCTCCCATGCCCGCACAAACCAGCATCTCCTTTCTGGTTGAAAGAAGACTCTGGCTCCCAGTCACAAGCTCAGGCACCAACAACTTGGGTAAGAAGAGTGTGAGCAACCTCTGGTCTACCCAGCCAACGTCCATCAGTCCCCAGAGCCACTAACACAGTGATTTGGGGGCTTCAAAAACACAGGGAGCTGGGTATGGTGGCACATGCTTGTAATCCCAGCATTTGGGAGGATGAGACAGGAGGATTGGGTTTGTAGACAGCCTCAGTGACTTGGTGAGACCTTTGCAACTCAGTGAGACCTTGTTTCAAAATAAAGAATAAAAAATAAGGCTGGGGGTGCAGCTCAGAGAATGCCCCTGAGTACCATCCCAAGTACCACAAAAAACAAAAACAAACAAATATCAGAGAGCTCTTTACACAAAAAAGAAAGATGCTGAGGGAGGCAAGAAGGGGTAATCCATCTCATCTATTAACCTCTAAAACTTCAAGTGGATCTCAATTTTTGTCACTGACAATGGTTTGCAAATGATGTTTCTAAAGACGTATAAAGTAGGAACAGAAAAAAAATGGAAAAGTGGTATTTTTGTGGGGTTTTGTGTGCATTTGTTTCTGTGTTTCTTTAATATTAGGAATTGAATCCAGGGACATTCTATCTCTGAGCTAAACTAGGCCCTGTCCTGTTGTTTGTTTGTTTGTTTGTTTTCATTTTGAAACAGGGTCTCATTGCTCGGGGCCTAAGTTTCAGAGACTGGCCTTGTACCTATGATCCTCCTGTCTCAGCTTCCCAAGCACTGGGATTAAAGGTGTGCACTAAAATGCCCACTTTTGTTTATACTTTTCAAATGTAATTTTTGCTAACACTAATGAAAAAAGGCAGAAATATACCTTGCTAAAATACTATGTGTGTCATGTATATATTTTGTATATTATGGAGATGCAGAAAACAGTCTACATGTAATATAATTACCAAATCTCCTAGAAAAACTACTCTTGACCAGAGGCTAAACCTCCAGAACAAGTTTGAGAACCAGAGTCTAAAGCATCAAAGGTACTTTCACTGACCATGTGAACATCTACTTTCTATCACATTGGAGAAGTAATAAACTAGCCGAGTCTATGCCTTAAGAAAGCTTAAAAAATCTAATAAAATCTAAGCAAAAGATAACACGAATGAACACACAGGCTTCAGGCTGTTTTCAGCAAATTGAGGATCGGAACTTAGGAGCTCATGTTAGAATGGTGGAGGAACTGGAGAGGTAGGACCAGGCTCACTGTGCCAGTTTGTATATATTTATTTCATTTAATCCCCCAAGTAATCCTATGAGATTAGCATTGTTACATCCATTTGCCCTAAAAGGAGAAAGGGCAGTTAAGTAACTTCATCCACTCATTTACTAAGTACTGACTATGTGCCAGGTACTATTTCAGGTATTGGAAATTAAGCAGTCTATCCTTGTGGAATATGTTTTCTCAGAGGAGAGAGAACATCAAGAAGCAAGCTAGTGAAGATTTATGGTGCACCAGATACTGAGTATTACAGAGAAAAAGAGAAGGATGTTCAGAGAACATGGCATGCAGGAGAACTGGCCAAGCCCACACTGCAGAAAGTGTCAGTCACCTAGAGTCAATGAGAATCAAAGTGCTGGATCAGAAAGATAAAGACCATGGTAGAAGAGGAAGAAGAAACAGAAGCTCCTCACTGGAGAAGCACAATGAAAGAGGAGAACTACAACAGTAGCCAGCTGACCCAACTTCCTGCTTTCTAATATCTTTAAAGAAATTGCTCAAACCATACAGAATGCTGCCAGGAAGCTGCCTACACACAAAAACTGCATCACACTGAAATACCGGCTCCAATTCTCCTGCCTCCCTCCACCCACAACAGCAATAGCAAAATGACTAGCACATCTATATCAAATGCATGCTTCTGACAGGGCAAGATGAGTAAGACCGTTGCCGTATTCTGCCAATTTCATTACAATCCAGCCTAGGCAGTGGAAAATGAAGCCTATTTCTCAGAGTCCAATTACAGTCCCCAGTACTGATGAAAATCTAATGCCTCTAATCACCACCATTATTATCACCTGCAAGATTGCCACCGTTACCACCGAGGATGCCCTTACCACAAACATAAGGCTCATTCCAACATCACTACCACCACCATCATTAATGGTCAATAATACTATCACCAACACAATCACCACCACTACCATTGACAATAATGCAATAAATAGTACCACCACCACCATCACCACTAATAGCATCACCACCATCAGAATCACCACTATTAGCATAATCACCAACACCACCATCACTATCACAGGTACCCCATTGCTATCATACACTCTGCCATCACCACTGCTACCACCACCATTACATAATTCAAAATAAAACAGAAATGTGAATTTAATTGTGTTCTTATATTAAAAGAGTTTTTCCTTAAGGAACACTTATCCAATATTGGTGGGATTGTAAATTAGTACAATCACTAAAAAGATTAGTATATGGAAGTTCTTCAAGACTAGGATTGGAACTGCCTTATGTCCCAGATGGGCCACTCCTCAGTATCTTTTCAAAAGAATTAAAATTGGAATACTCTAAAGATACATTCATACCCATGTTTATAGCAGCACCATTCACAATAGCCAAATTATGAATCCAACTTAGGTGTCAATGAACAAACGAATGGATAAATACCATGTGATATATACACACAATAAAACATCACTCAGCCATAAAGAACAAATTATGCCATTTGCAAAAAAAAAAAAAAATGGATGGAACTGGAGAACGTCATGGTAAATGAGATAAGCCAGACTCAAAATCAAGGGCTACATGTTTTCCCTCATGTGCAAGCTAGAGAGAAAACGAAAAGGAAAGAAAATGCAAAACTTAATTGTAAAAACTCATGAGAATTAGAGGAAAGATCAGTAGAGCAGTAGAAGGGGGCCAAGCGAGGGAGAAGGGGAAGGATAGAGTAAGGAAACACACCAAACAATATTATATGTATATTTGAATATATCACTATGAATCTCACCATTACAATGACAATGCACCAATAGAAAATATTTTGTACATTTCTTGGTGCATTGTAATTACACATCATAATGAGGTTCCAAGTGATACAAACATACATGCACCCAGCACTTGGTATATTTCCCTCTGGATCCCAACCTGCTCTCCCGTCCCTTATTCTTTTTTAATTATAAACATAAAAAAGCCAGGAGTGCTACACACTTGTAATCCGAAATACTTGAGAGACTGAAACAGGAGGATTGTGGGTTCGTGGCCAGCCTCAGCTACTCAGTGAGGCCCTCCTCAACTTAGTGAGACCCTGTTTCAAAATAAAGAATAAAAAATAGGGGTGGAAGTGGAGTTTGGAGGTAGAATGTCCCTGGGTTCCATCCTAAGTTCCACAAAAACATACAAAAAAGAATTTTTTTCCCTGGATTCTAGGATTACAAATGTGTGGATAGCCTCTGGAAGTACAAGTTGTCTGAAAGTTTTTGGCATTCCTATTTAGGGTTCTTTGTCAGAACCCTAAAGCATGTGCTGAGTCAGCTGGTGGGGTCAGCCCACGGTGGACCTCTCTTGGGAGATGCCATGGAATTCAGAACAGAAAAAACAACTAAGCATTAAAATATTTATCTTGGCCTAAGGACAGCATCAAACCACAGGATGTGATAATTTGTGGAAAAGCCACATTTTAGTTCATGATTTTGTATTTAAATCAACATTTTAACCATAATTAAATTAGTAGAGGAAAGTATTTCCTATCTATCTTAGTGAAAAGCTTCCCATCCAGCCAAGCGCTCCTGGAAGAGTTCTAAGAGTTATCTGAAACGTTCCTCAAGCCCAGTGGCCAGTTATTACCAGTCCTTCAATTTCTTATCCCAAACGTCTTTTGCATCTGTCCCTCACCATCACCTCCACCACTGCCCTCTTAGCCCAAGTCACCATCCCCTCATCTGGACTATCCCACCATCCCTGCTTCCCCACTACCTGAGCCAGACCATTTTCCACACAAACTCCTGCCACTGCCTTTAAAGACCAAAATTCTGAAAGTGTTTCATGACATCCTGAAGGACTTGGCATCTACCACCTCAACTGCAGCCCACGTCACGTTCCCTCTCTGTGCTCTCTCAGTTCCTTGGACACCATGCTCCTTCCTGGCTTGTGTCTTCAGATAGGCTGTCCCTGTGCCCCCAGTGCTCTTCCCAGTCAACTTCCTTTCCTAATGAGCTCATTTGTCCTTCATAAACCAGGTAGGTCCCAATCAGGTCTTCGTTTTATATGTCCTTACTATATTCTGATCTTCTACTGTATAAAAATAGAAAACTACTCAGTTTCTAATTGTATATTTTTATAATTATTTGATTGACTCTCATGATGGTAAGCTCTAGGTAGCAGGGACCATATGAGTCTTGCTTAGTATCTTATCTGTAGGGACAAACCTGGCATAATGCTATATACATATACATATATGTTTATTAACAAAGTATTTGTCCCAGGGTCATGGAAAGTTGCCAATTCCCATAAATCCAAGTGTGCACAGGACTGTAATAGAACTCACATGCCATGTCCCACCAGTAGCATGCTAGCAGAGCCTGTTTATAGAATGACTCTCATTCCCTAAGTAAATACATTTCTTCCCTGAAAAGACCTATTAAAAAGATAGCAAGTGACTTTCTAACCCATAATTTAGTAACCCTGGGAATAAAGAGTAGAAAGAAAGCATCGTAACACACTTTTCCGAAAGGTTCATATAGAATCAGAGCCTTGAGAGCAAACAGTGCCAATCTAGAGTCACATCTTATGATTTAAGATAATCCACTTCATTCAGCTGAGTCTCTGTATTAGAAAGCAACACTTGGGATATACAAATGTATACCCGGATGACTGCTGGCTGGCTGTATGACTGCTGTTTCCTGAAACTCTTTTAAAAACAAAAGGTATATCCCAAGAGGACAATCCTCTGAGCAAAACATTCTTTATATAAAAACAATAGTTCTATATGCAGACACAGACAAGACGACAATGCATTCCAGTAATATTACCAACAATAACAAGCCTCAATACCCGTTAATATAAAGTTCCTTTCTCTGGGGAGGCTAAGCCACATTGAAGACATTCTCTGTTTGGTTAGAACCAATTGTCTGAGCTAAAGGACCAAGGTCAAATAATGGACAGACAAGTTCAAAGATAAAGTGGGTGGAGGGGACCCAAGGCACAGAGCTTAAATTATTCCCAAAGAGACTACTGATAAAAAACAGAAGTCAGAGAAGTCAACATATGCTCATGAGTTGACTTTCCAACTCATTTATCTACGTGTCCAGGTCAATGCACTCCTGTTGAGGGGCAAGGCTGCCATGGGTAGAAGCAAAATGCTAACTCCCAATAACAAACCCAGCAGCTGGGAACCAGGCCCCTCTCTACACTTTTCTAGAGATGAGAAGCAACCAGTACTATTAAAACAGGTTCCTGGGCCCAAATCCAAGCCAACTGAATCAGAATTTGCAGAGGAGTGCAAGAGTAAGGTGTGGTAAGCAAGCACAAGGAGATCCCTGTTTGGGAAAAATTATCCCAAAGGTCCAAGTGTAGCAGCCTGGGGGCTAAAGGACACAGGTAAGGGGCTCATTCTAATGCAGAAATGGCTGAGTACTTCTGGTGTGACTCTCAGGGGATATGTTGCTAGAGAGGGAAAAGCTGTATTTCTGGAGACACTATGAGAAACCCAAACCCCAGGCAACCCAGCTTCCCTAGAACAAGTATGACTCTTCACTTCAATGAGAGGAAACAAAACTCAGAAGTAGCCAGGACCGTGCGATGCCTGTGAGTACATGAGCCAAATGTCAGGCCACCAGTCCAGCCAGCAGCAGGACCAGCACAAGGAGGGAGGTAGTCGTAGGTATGGCTGAAATACCCTGGGAACCACAAAGGAAGACTTCGGGAGGAGTTATAGAAGACACTGAAACCCAGTGGGCTTAATCGATGGGAGCCCAGTGAAACTCTAATAATGTGCTGTTACTAGTAATGATGCAGCAACACCTGGTTTGCTGAGCCAGCTTCAGAGCACTTTGCTTGCATCCCCTCATTCACTCCACTAACCACCATCAGACACCGGCTCCCTGTGCCCGGCAGGGTTCAGCCCAAGAGACAGAGTGTCCATGTGGGCGCCCCATGCTTCAACTCAGTTCTGCTCACTTGCACCATCCTACCTCAGGCACCTTCCATGTCTCCTCACTTTTCTGCCTCAAGGTTCTTCCCAGGAGAGCTTGATCCTTTAGCCTGTAAGTGTGGCAGGGTCAGCTGCCCTGCTGACCACCTGCCAGTGGAAAGGGAAGTATCTCTAACTTTGAGAGGGTACTTTCTACACAGTACCACAGAGACTCCCCCCCCCCAGGGAGGTCTTATTTCTCTCCCCAAAGGAAAGAGTCCTACATCTCTAAACTCCAGCTTTTCCCCTCCTTGATGATGTGGACTTAACACAAGATGAACAGTAACTGGTTCAGTATTGGCAAGGGTGAACAGGAATGGAAAGCTCTTCTTACTGGAGCATCCAGTGATGACATCCCAGGAGGATAAGTGCCTGCCACTGAGATTCTAGACCTCCACGCACCAGGTCTGATTCACTTCCTTTTCCCAGACCTGAATGTTTCCCTTAAGTTCAGTTTTGCATGCTAACCCCATAACCTTCCATGAGGCTCCTTCTCCTTACCTAATTCAGAGTTTCCACTGGTTGGACAGAACACAAACTCCCTCTCCTCTTACAAATGCTACCATTACCAAGAAATAACCACTAGGCATTCAATCCTGCATCCTCCTTGCTACACACGAGCAAGATCAGCAAAGTTGCCAGAAACTATACATTGAAAAGGACCATTTTCTCTGTGCCCATTTTTCCAAATGCCACTATTCATGGCCGCCTGGGATCACTTGTCCATGTTTAGTCCCTGTACACACTTCTTTGAGATTATCTTAATCATATGGCCAAGTTGAACAGGAGAGTCCAAATCACTGAAGTCTCAACTCACAATTCAGGAAAAATCAGCTGTTATCAAAGTATGCATGGTGTTCAATTTAATCAGAAAGAAGCTAAGGGCTGGCTTAAAATGTGCGTAAGAGCAGGACCGTGGAGGTTATCTGGGCACTGTGAGGGACAGACTTGGAAGTATGGCAAAGTGCAGGCAGCACTAAAACAAACCACAGCTTGGGAAAGTCCTGTTACTGTAAAGGACCATAATGAAACATGGCCAAGGGAGGCATGGAACTGTGGAGGGCAATCTATAATTCCAAGGTTCTGCCTACCTAAGAATTAGTACAAACCTTACCAAACTGAAAGCCTACCATTTCGTCACTGTAATGAGAAACTATACATTCAAAAGAATTGCAGAAAAATGAACTTATATCCTATTTGAAGAGATAAGCCAAAGAACTCTTGAGGTTAACCACAAGACTAGTTTGGGTTGAACGTTTTCTAACTACAGAGATCAGTGTGGCCTGTTGGGAAAAGAGGAGTGCTTAAAAAGCTGGGAGTGAGTTGAACTCTAAGATGGGGTTGAAATTTAGATAAATGGAGGGAAGAAAAGAGCTCTTTAGAGGTGAGAGAGATGTGCAGGCAGTCCCCAGGTCAGTGCTATGGAGTGAGGGTACCTGCATGAAGTAGAGGAGCTGGTCTCCTGAGGACCAGCAACATTAATTTATTAAGCATCTGCTGCACATAGACCCCAAAGAAGCTGGACATATACTACTAATCCTTGGATCAACAGCTCTGAGAAGCATGTATTTTCATTTCCTTTTTATATCTAAAGAAGTTGAAGCCCAGCAAATTTGCCCAAGAAAGTAGTCAAGCAGGAATTAGCATCAAGGATTGCCTATCGCCAAAGTCCTTCCTTTTTACATTACAGTATTTTGGATACATTTCTAGGCCCTTCCCAGGGGCTCTATTATGTGTGTGCTTGGATTTATTCCATAGGTTGGGTGTGACCAAAATTGTTTTCTTCTGTTGCTGCTAAATTCAAGGCATTGTCTAAGAATGACATCTGGCTTACTCCTAGGGCTCCTCAACCTTTCTCCTCTTGGACTTCATCCCACTTGAAAGGGCCTTGAAATTTCCTTTGTTCCTGGCACCTGCAGAGTGATAGGGTGCTTGGAAAAGCTCTGTGTTACTGGACCCCTAAGAAGCTTTGTATTGCACACGGGCACGAGAAGAAACTTTCTCTGGCTTTCATCCACAGAGCCAAGTATTCAGGGAAAGATATGGCTACCAAACGATACCCAGTCCTAACTTTAAGTATCATCCAACCCTAAGAAAATCACCTTTAATATTTGCTTTCTAGCTCTGTGTAGCGGCATGCACCTATAATCCCAGTCCTTGAGAGGTGGAGACAGGTAGATTGCAGGTTCAAGGACAGCCTCGCCAACTTAGGCTGTCAGCAGCTTAGTGAGATCCTATTTCAGAATAAAAAATAAAATAGGTCTGGAGATCTAGCTTGGAGATAGAATGTCACTGGTCAATTCCCAGCAACACACACACACACACACACACACACACACACACACACACACACACAGAACTTGCTCTCTGATCCCAATTAATCTGAACCATGAAAGCCACAGGTAACACTAAAAATAATTCCTTTTAAAAGTTTCTCCCAGATAAAAATGTAAACAATAAATCCATTCTCTCAATACTCTCCTAATAATATTGTCCTCTGCAAAGTGTGATACAGTAGCAAATCAATAAATAATGCCACAGAAATTATATGTACTACTATTTTTCTTGGACTTATAAACATCAATTTCCCCAGTCTCAAACTTAATAGGGGCACAATAGGGAAGACTTGAAAGGCAACTGGACAAAAAATATTGTTTAAAACACCCACAATCATCCCATCCAAAAGCCACCGCTAGTAAAATATTTATGTCATTTTTCAGTATGGTTCTGTACATAATTATATATTAAACCAAAATTATAATACTGCTATGAAATACATGTTAATAAACACTCATGTAAAACACGGTCTTGCTATCTTTAATAATTATTAGCACATTAATTGTACAAATTAACCAGTTTCATTTTGACATTTATATACCATGGCTTGAGCATACCCACCTTCTTTTCTTCCTTTCTTGTCCTCTCCTCTCAACCCCCATTCCCTGCCCCTTTCCCTAAAGGCCCTCTTCTACCTTCAAGCCATCTTTCATTTGTTTCCATGGATGAAAGAACACATACATGTCTGTGTCTGGCTTATTTCATTTAACATGATACTCCATTCATTTTCCTGCAAATGACAGGATTTGATTTTTCTTTATGGCTGAAAAACATTACATTGTGTGTTTGTGTGTGTGTGCACATGCATGTGTGCACACATGTGTACATGTGTGGATACACATACATACACAATGCAGTACATGCACACAGGCACACACACTTTTTTATCCATTTATCTGTTGATGAGGAGCTAGGCTGATTTCATATCTTAACTGTGTGGATAGCGCCTCAATAAATATGGGCATGGAAGTATACTGATCTTTATTTCATATATATATATATATATATATATATATATATATATATATATACACACACACACATACACACAAAGACATATATATACACACCCAGGAGTGGTATAGCAGAATCATATGGTAGTTCTATTTTTAGTTTTTTGAGGAACTTCTTTCTTCTTTAGTGGCTGTGCTAATTTACATTTCCACCATCAGTATATAAGGTTTCCTTTTTCTCCACATCTTTGCCAGCATATGTTATTCTTGCGGTTGTTGATGATGTTTTGATAATAGGCATTCTGACTGGGATGAGATGCAATCTCAATGTAGTTTAAATTAATATTTCCATGATAGCTAAAGATAATGAGTTTTTCGTGTATTTATTGGCCATATGTGTTTATTCTTTAAGAGTCTGTTCAGGTCATTTACCTTTTTTTATTTAATTACTTGGTTTTTTGTTGTTAGGTTTTTTAGTTCTTTATATGTTCTGTCAGATGAATGACTGGCAAAGCTTTCTCCTATTCTGTAAGCTATCCCTTCACTTTACTGATGGTTTCCTCTGCTTTCGAAGCTTTTTAGTTCAATGTAATCCCATTTATCATTTCTTGCTTTTGTTTCCTGAGCTACTGGAGTCCTGTTCATGAAATTGTTGCCTGTGCCAACATCCTGGGAATGCACCTCCTATGCTTTCCTCTAGTAGCTTCAATATTTCACGTCTTACATTTAAGGTCTCTTATCCATTTTGAGTTTATTTTGCACAGGGTGAGAGATATGGGTCTAGATTCAGTCTTCTATGTGTAGATATCTAGCTTTTCTAGAACCATTTGTTAAGAAGGTTGTCATTTCTCTGATTCATTTCTTTGGCAATGTTGTCAAGAAGCAGTGGGCAATAGATCCATGGATTTATTTCTGGGTCCTCTATTCTATTCCATTGGTCTATGTGTCTGTCTGCATGCCAGTCCCTTGCTGTTTTTGTTACTATGGCTCTGCAGTATATTTTGAAATCAGGTATTACAATGCTCCCAGCATTAGTCTTTTTGCTCAGGATTGCTTTGGCCATTCAGAGTCTTTTGTATACCTATATGCATTTCAAGATTATTTTTTCTAGTTCTGTGAATAATGTCATGGGTAATTCAATAGGGATTATAGAGCATTTAGCTATATTAATTCTCCCAATGCCAGAACTTGGGGGCTCTTTCCATTTTTAGTGTATTCTTCAATTTCTTTTTTCAGTGTAAACATGGTTTTTTACCTCATGGCTTTAAATGCCAATCATGCAAAATGGCACTTCTTAACAGGATGGTTGTAGAGCTCCTAGAAGACATATAGGGAATTTGAGGTCTATGTATGATTGTCACAGGGGCTGGAGATGCCCATTCTGTGAGCTACAACAAAAGATGCCAGAGCCTCTGATATGTATGGGTTAGTGCCACACAACAAATAATTGTTCCATCTCCTGCCTGACTTTCACGTGGCCTCTTGGATTTAGAGTCAGAAGCACTTTGCCCATACTAGAAAACCATGGGGCTAGCAGATGAAATAGAAATATCTAGTGAGGGAAATATCCTTAGGAATATCAAAAGAGGGAAAGGACTGGACTGAACTGTTTAAAATGTTCTATCCAGAGCCACTATCTATGATTTTTTACACTTAGGGAAATCTAGCTACATAACTTTCTGTTTCTCCCAATGTTATTAATTGTCCATTATATTCCAATCTTCTTCCATGATCGGATAAATAAAGAATTTATATCCTAAAAGTCACATTTCAAAGCCGGGTGGGGTGGCACAAGCTCGTAATCCCTGCGCTTGGAAGGTGGAGACAGGAGGATGGCACAGGTTCGAAGCCAGCCTTGCTGGCTTAAGAGACCCTGTTTCCAAATAAAAATATAAAAAAATAGGTGTCTGGGACTGTATCACGGAGATAGAAGGGTTTCCAAGAACCCCAGTACCACCAATAAATAAATAAATAAATAAATAAATAAATAAATAAATAAATAAATGTATGTATGTCACATTTCAGTTAACCATTTAAAATCCTATGCTTAGATAGTTTCACCTATGAGCACAAATAAATAAAATGATAATAGATGAGCATAAAAGATATTTTAAAGACTTTTACATAATATCTACAAACATGAATCCTAGAAGTAACCAAAATATCAAATCATCTACAATTAAATAAATGGCATATCCACAGAATGAAATATTTTATAGCCATTAGTATGATAGTTACAGTAGTAACGGTGGTGTATGGGTGGCAGGATTACAAGACATTTTCATGCCCTTGTGATTTCCTGCATTTTCCAATATTTCCATAATTGTCATCATTATCATTATTATGAGAATATCTGAGTTCCCCTTTTATTCTAATGCCTAATCACTGCCTGACCAAAGTACTAACAATTTATTAAATGACCAAGGACAAATTCTGAGATAAAGAGGGAGGGAGAAAAAGAGAGAAATTCATTCCTAAAATAGTCAAGTGTGGGCTCTTTTTCAATCAGCAGTTTAAGGATCTGGTGTGGGATTTTTGTGCTCTACAGCAAGAAGGGGGAAATTATTTTTATCTGTGTCTGCAGGAGCTTGTATTCTTAAAGCTGTCCATGTCTAATCCTTTAAACATTTAGTGTATTAAGGATTTTCAGTGTTAGAGCCAGAAGAGGACTTAGAAATCACTTGACTATGCTAGAAGAGGGGACCAAGAATTTGAGTGAAGTGACCAAGGTCACCATTAGACATGAAATAAGATCCTGACTTTCTTAATTCTTCTCATTCCAGCAGACTGTTTCTGTACTCATGGGTGGAGGTAGTAAGAAAAGGTAAGGAATGAGAGCTCCCACTGTATGACCACCTTCCTATGTAGTACACTCCAGGTATGTCAAAACCTCCTCGGTACCAACTGTAGGCCTAGGAATCTCAAAATATTGTAAAAACAAAAACAAAAACAAAAAAAACCCAGCTGTTTTTTCTTTTTTTAAATCTCTACCTTATCTCTGCTCACCTCATAAAAAGCAAATCAAAACAAAACCCAATAAGCACACTAATAAGGAAAAGAATGTAACAAAAACATGCAATGCTCCCGCTCTGCAGCCCAAGAAGGGAGATCGTGTCCTTTGGATTATTAAACATCTCTTAGTATTTATTCTCTTATTCACTCTCTTTTTAGCAGAGCTCATTAAGACTCTGCTTATTTCTATGAAAACCATTTAAATAAGAAACAATTAGCTATTAAAACACACTGTTGTCTATCTCAAAAACAAGAGATGAAAGGATCTATCCCCCATGGAAAAATCCCTGCCAACAAAACTTCCTCTTTCCATAGAGCAACAAAGCTTCCAGCTTTTTCTTTCATCTGGAATATCACAAAAAATAGTGGAAGCTATCAAAGAACAGTACTCCTGGGAAGAATCTCCAACTCTCTCTAATAGAGAACCTCTAGATAAAGAAGTCAATGAACTGGAACTCGCAAATGTAACCACCCACCTAATTAGAGGTAAGACAATGCTAGGGAATAGTTCCTGTTTACACAGACAAGGTCTTTAATGACATTCAAGGTTTAATTCTATCAAAAATTAATACAATATTTTAAATACATGTGAGTTAATCATTCTCAAAAGTAAATATACTTAGCTGGCTAAGAAATCTCCCACTCCATTAATATTCTCTGGGATTCATAAATTCCCCCTCCCCTCCGTCACATCAGAGTGTTTACAAGACCAGCACTGGCTTTAGCTACAAAAATTAGTCAGACTGATGCATATTCATCAGGTAGCTGCTCAGAACAGATTGATGGTGCTCGTCTTGGTTCTTTTACCAAGGGGAGTGAGAACATGAGCAAATCACAGCATCGCTGGGAACCAAACTAGACGAGAAAATGAGAGAACTGTACTGAATGATTACTAGGCTTCTTTCAGCCCTAACTAAACACAGCTCTGTAATTTTACATGTGTTGAAAAGCACCAAGCATTGAGGAGATGCCAGAGTAGTATAATGCCCTTCACTCATTTGCACTGAAAGTCCATGTTGAAATGTAAACATGTCATCTGGGGAGGAAATGGCATTAAGACTTTATCAGCCAGCACCATTTTAGGAGTTAGCTTCAGGCAGGCAGAGATCCCAGGATAAGCAGTTGCTGGGAAGAAAATGATTGAAGCAGGCAGTATTAATCGACTACCTATAGAAGACAGGCCAAAAGCATAAATAAATGCAGAGAGCTGAGCAGGATGGTGAAAAACCAGAGAGTTGCTCCTCAGCTCCAGCTGATTGTTGCCTTGTAGGAATGTAGGCCCTGAGTTATCTTCAGATTTTTCCAAATAAGGCTAATAATATGTAAAAACTCCTAATATTTAAATAACACACTGTACAAGCCAAATGTCTCCATACCAGTTATACATGTAGGACACCAATTCTGACACTTCTGATGTAAATGTGGTAGATAGAAAAAGGGTTCAATGAAAGAGAATAAAAGGGTAGAAAATGGTCTGTCTGAGGTTGACTCTTTTGAGGAAATTTGGAAGAACAATCAAACTTGGAGGTAGAAGAGGTCAGGACAATGGTTTTAAACCTTTCTGGGAGTCATCAGCTCCATATGAAAAATGCTTTAGAGATTTGAAAAGTAAACATAAATGTACCAGGCCAAATAATGAGTCCCCCAAAGATATCCATGTCCTTATCCCTTGCCCAGCCTCTCCATGTTACTTTACATTAATATGTGTGTGTGTGTGTGTGTGTGTATACACATATGTGTGTATATATATATATGGAGGAATATGATTGAGTTAAAGGTTTTATACTGTGAGCCCAATCTAATCACATAAATCCCTAAAAACAGAAAATCTGTCCTGGCCATGATCAGAGGGGTGTGTGACTATGAAAGAAATGCCAGAAAGATGGAATACTGCAGACTTTAAATATAGAGGAAGGGGTTGAAGACCATGGAATATGAAAAACATCTGGAAATTGAAAAAAGCAAGAAATGGATGATTCCATCCACAGCCTCCAGAAAGAAATGCCGTCCTGCTAACTTTGTTTTGATCCATGAGGCAGTGTTGGACTTCTATCCTATAGAACTATGAGATAATAAAATTGTGTTATTTAAAGCCACAAGTTAAGAGTAACATTAGAAAACTGATATACTACATATACACTCAAACATCAACAAAAAACATTCCTAGATCTCCCTGAAGCTCATGTACAGGTACAAATGAAGGCTCCTTGTGCAGGAAAAAGCTCAAGATACAAGCTCTAAGAAAGGTAGACACAAAACTATTTGACACATGTGGAAAGATCCATTCCCAACTGGTCACCTCAACCAGCTCCACAATCCCACTTTTACAAGGATGGATTCATTCTCCGAAGACTCCTTGTCTGGCATCCCCTGCTTCAGAAAGGTCTCTCTTTCCTCACGTGCAGTGTTATGACTTCTTCCCTACCTTTCACCTTCAGTAAGGTGACATTTTGCACCTGCTGAGATTTAGCCTGGCTTCTTCCCTCATTTGAATGAGCCTCAGCAAGGCTGGCATATACTGTTACAATATCATGTCTCAAGAGTCTGCTGGACAGAGCATGCCTGAACACGCCCATAGATGCTGGCTTAAAACAGAGGAGGAATGTTAGTAGGAATGTAAGCTACCTAACTCAAAGTTGTTTTTAACCTCAGATCTCATTTCTCCAGTTAATCAAATTTCACGAACCCTATAATCCTTTGAGATACATATTTTTAAATTTCATTCCAATGTCCCTGGGTGATGCTACCATGCTTGTGATAAATAATTCTGCAGTTAAAAGCTTGCCAGCCTAATTTAAATTCTATACCTAACACTTCTAGTATAACTGGCCTCACGTCAAGCCTGATCTGTGGCTTAGCACCAGGTCCTGCGATTACTGACACTGGTGCATAGAAGATTCTGGAATACTGCTGGCTCAGAGAGCTAGATCCTGTCAAGGTGGGGCATGGGGGCTAGAAAGAAAAAAGGAATACAAGGTATCTGGGATCCTGTGGTGGTTTGCTAATGGGTAGAGGAAGACAGAGCACACCTGCTGTGCAGCAGAAGCTGCCAATGGACTGGGCTGGAGCACAGCCCTGACCAGTGAGCAAGGCTTACTGGTCATTCTGCACCTGGTTTCTCCTCCTACCATGCAGAGAAGGTCCAAGAATTTCCTAAAATTTTACAGAAATTTGTAGGTACATGTGTGTATGTGCACACACATATTTTGTGTGTGTGTGTGAGGCAGAAAAATATGAGAATCTGAATCAAGTATAACTCCCACACCCTCTGTAAGAATTGCTGCCCTGCTCGTTCCCTCGCAACTATTCAAATTCAAAATCATGAGCTCATAACTACTCCTATGTGAATGATCTCCACCACAGAATCCTGTTAAATTTCCGGCTTGCCCTCTGACAACAGTAAAGTTACCAGTCAGCACCCTCGCAGTAGAACTTTAGGATGGTTTTACACTTACAAGCTTGAGAAGGTGAATTGCTAATACTGTTTTTCCCTGTCAGCTGCTGCTGGGCATCTGCAGCCAAAGCACAGCCCATCCGTTCCATACACAAGCATGAGTGATCTGGTTTTGGGTCTTGTTTGTTTTGTTTCACATTTTACTATTTTGAAGTATGCATGGGAAATAGTTGACCTTATTCTTGTGGGGAGGCTGACATCGGGCTACTGCGGGGAGACAAGGTCACTGCCTAAATAGATTCTAGACAGCTGAAAAGTTGTAATTACAACAAGGCCTCAAGTAGGAGGGGAAATGTCCTTCTCAGTGAAGAAATGCCAAGCTTGAATCCAACAGGTATTATTTGAGGTCAGGTAAGAAAAAAAAAAAGATAAGAAATGTGGAAAGACTTAGAAAAGTGGCCATTAATTCACTTGAAGAGCGGATCACATTACCCTGGGGGTCCCTCCAACCCTTCAGGGTTTTATGCTTCTAAATATAGTCTGCTGGACATTTTAAAACATGATTACATAGCACAGCAATCATCTCTGTAGTTGTTGATTCATTTAGACTGTGCTGCCTTAGGAAAAAAATTCTAAAGGTCATGCTCAGAGGCCTGGCACTCCCTTTCCATGGAGTGAGGATGGTGATTACACCTTACACAAGATCCTACAAAGACAGCTGACACAACTGGCAGTTGAATTTTGAATTCCTTCTTCTGTTTATTTCCAGAAGAGACTTTCCATAGACAGCTGCAATGCCAGGCTCCTGTCAGAATGTCATGCCAGCCTTTCTGCAGCCAGACTTCCACCCACATCACTGCCCTGGATCTCACAGGTCTAGTGAGCTGGAGAGGCCAGATCTGAGCAACTTCAGGCTAAGGTCACTGGACAACCTGTCATGCCACATTCAGACATCCACAGGTTTGCGTTCTGGCTCAACCTCTTTTCCTTGTGCAGTATCATCAGCAAGTACCTTAATATCTCTTAGCCTCAGCCTCCTCCATAAAATGGGGCTGTGGGTGACCAGCCTTTTAAACAAGCAAAGAAAGCTAGAGAAGACCATAGATGAATGTCATTGACAAGATGGGTACACAATAACAGAGAAAAACTTAATCCCCTCTGCCATGAAGTAAAGGGGCAGGATAAATGAAATCAACATTTATCCAACTCCTCTCTCAGCCTTAAAGCTGATTATCTTCAAATAGGTCTTTCCATTTCTCTCAAACTTGGTGGTTCTTCTTCCAGGCCACTTAGATATAGCTTCTCTGACTCTAAAGAATGCCAATGAAGGTCAGGAAGCCTTGCCAGGCATGGGGATGGCAAGCACACAACTTAGCATTCCAGGAATACAAACATCAGGCAGAGGGCAGCTCCTGATGAAAAAGGGCCCACCTGGATTGAAGTTGCACTGCTTCTTGGCACCTGATGGTGTTGCTTTGTGGACTCTCGTGGACTGGCGTTCCTGCTCTACCCTGGCACTCCGACTGGCTGGGCACCACATGCTCTGTCTCCTACAAGAAGAAACAGCAAAAGCAGGTGAGTTGTTGGCAGCAATCAGTTCCAGGACATTCTGCAGCTGGGGGCTGACTCGGGACAGGGACGGCAGCACGCAGCACATCCTCCTGAATCCAGTGTGGGAAGGGTGTCAGCCAGCCAAAAGTTACAAAGCCTCTTTCTATCAATCAGCTGCTACAAGATTATTGGATAAAGGGAAAAGTAGATTAATATCCACTATCCAAAACACGAGATAGCCACACAATGAGACTCTTAACATCTGAGATGTTAGAAATGATGTGTTAAGAAGACAATTTCGTGAATAGTTAAATCTGGAAATATAATTCTTTTTTTTATAGAAATATAATTTATAAAACATCCATAACATAGGATAATTTTTGCAAAACAAAATGTCCTTCCTCTCCCTCTCCCTCTGTGTGTGTCTTTCCCCAAGTTAAACCAAAATCTTTTTTTGTTGTTATTGTTTTGTCTGTTTTGGTACTGAGAATGCCCCTTTGGTAGAAGCCAGGGGCTTTCTACCTCCAAGTTCCCCCTGATAAGCCCTTTTTATTTTTCAAATAGGGTCTCCTTAAGTTGTTGAGGTTTTTTGTCAGATTGCTGAGGCTGGCTTCAAATCTGCAATTGTCCTGTTTCAGGCTTCCAAGGACTGAGATTATAGGCTAACCCAAAATCGTAACAGTGATTAATTTTTTTTTTTTTTGGTAGTACTGGGGTTCCTGGAAGCCCTTCTACCTCCGGGCTACACTCCCAGACCTATTTTATATTTTTATTTGGAAACAGGGTCTCTTAAGCCAGCGAGGCTGGCTTCGAACCTGAGTGATCCTCCCGTCTCTGCCTCCCAAGCGCGGGGATTACAAGCGTGCGCCACCACGCCCGGCAACAGTGATTAATTCTGAGATGTCATTTTTGTTTTGAAGGAGAGGAACCTCCTCTAAGCTCATCTAAGTTTTCTACACTGTAAAAAAAATTAATTAAGTTAGTATTAAAAACTAAGTAACAACCCATTTTATAAATTTCAAATTCCAAGCAAGTTTGATATTCCCCCTACTGCCACACCCGTCACTTTTGCCAATGGATACGCTGCATCCAAAGAAGCCATAACACTGGGCATCCATGATGCAATCTAGTCATTAATTCGGAAAAACTCCAGAGTGCTAAATTCTCTAGAGAATATCATAAACACACCCAAGGTAAAACTAATCTGGGATTCGATATAAAGACATCACACAAATGAAAGATTTGTACATGCCCAGCAGGTGGACTACAATAATCTCTGAGCCATGACCAACCTCTGACAAGTTCCCCTTAGATTAAAATGGCCCCTCTTTACCTAATAAGTGAGATACTAAAGTGAACATCATAAGAGAGGCAGCAGACCCAGACGGCATCCATTGCATACACTAAGTATGCACGTGTCTGACTGTGTCGTACACTGAGGTGATGACAGAGACTCGGCCCCTCTGCTCGGGGTGTGGGCTGAAGACAGTGCAAGTGTCAGTGTATCAGGTGTCTAAGAAGTCCCTTTCCAAAACTGCTAGAATAACCTGGTGGGGCTATGTGCCAGGTCATCATCACAATCTTCTAACACAAAACCATATGAATTCCTTCATACACGATAGTATGGGGTGGGGGGAGGGTGGGCAGAGAGGAGAGAAGGGAATGAACTAGGCCTATCAGGAACTTTTCTTTACTATATCCAAGGTTCCTTCTTCAGGCAAGAAGAAACTCCACATGAAAAGTTCCACTGGCACACACCAGTGGAACTGGTTTTCTAGACTTAGTTGCTTGCAAAAAAAAAAAAAAAAAACCCTCTAGAGCCACCCAAATACTGGCCAAGTTCTCCAAACAAGATAGCTTCAAGTGAGATGATTCTGCTTGCTACTTGTTGGGTTGTATCAATCAAGCTGCATAAATTACCAGGACCTCAGTTTCTTCATCTTTAAAATGGGAAATATACCTCCACCTGACAAGGTTGTTAAGCAGAATGCCATTAGATGCTCTGTTAGTGCCTGAACGCTTGGGGCACACCACAGATAGAAACTATCAGTGGCAATCATGTTCCTTCTATAAACATTCTCTTAAAGCTCAATATTCTGAAACTGGAGCTAAGGAAATTCTTGGACACTTAACCCACAAGAGTTCAGCAAAAAACAACTTATTTTGGCTGGGTGTGGCAGCGCACGCCTGTAATCCCAGTACTTGAGAGGCTGGGATGGGGGTTTGAGGCCAATCTCAGCAACACAGCAAACCGCTTAGCAACCTAGTGAGAAATAAAAACCTGTTTTGAAATAAAAAACAATTAAAAGGGCTAGGGGTGTAGCTGACAGGTTGAATGTTATCAGGTTCAATCCCCAGTAACAAACACATACACACACAAACTTAATTTTGTTGAGGAACATTTATCTTAGGTTTCTATACTATGGATATTATTCCAAATACCATATTTTAAAGACTCACTACTTGTGGGCCTTAAGAAATGGTCCATCTAATCTCTAAAAAGTTTAAAGTAAAAAATTTCCATTTTATTAAACCTTTATTCTTTCAGAAAGAACAAGTTGTTTATTTCAAAGACAGTATTCTTACCTAATTCTTTGTGCCCTCATCTGGTTAAGGATGGAGAAGCCACAGGCTGTCAGATTCCCCAGGATCTAACAATGTATTTTAGAGATGAATCAGAGGGATCTGTAAAAAGTTCTCCCTTGATGCGCTCAAGTTAAAGAACTCAGCGCATCACAAGAGGAGAACTCTGTTCTGGAATTGGGCACGTATGGAGTTTTGGGGAACAGCTGACAATCAAGTCCTTGATTCGAGTGGAGAAAAAAGTGGTACTCTGTATTATGCTTCTTTGGCCACTAAGAATTCCAGACGTCAATGGGGTGTGGAGATGCAGGAAGAGTAAGAGAAAAGTCTAGCAAAAATCATCGTGAGTACTGCAATCATGCAGGCGCCAATGTGAAATGGATGCAGGACGGTAAAGATGTGCTGCTCTCTCAAGGCCAAAACGTGGTGCAAGCCCAAAAAAAAGTTCTGCTTTCTGAAACTCCCTCAGATCAGAAACTCAACTTCTGCCCCTCTCAGAAAATGCTGAATGAGTTATTCCTTCCAAAGCCCCTTATGAGCATATGAAAAAGAATGCATATTTTCAGTTAAATCCTTCTACTCCATTATCTCTTCCTGGAAAGGCCCTGTGTGAGCCAACAGCCCCAACAAATCTCCCTGGGAACCAATGGGCCTTTGGGTGATTCTAACTTTGAGGTCATACGTCTTCCAGCTGAGGCTGCGGACATCATGGAGCAGAGACAAGACTTCCCCAAGAGAGGAGTCCAACAGAGACCATGACAGGCAATAAATATTATTGCAATCATAAGTTTCATAGTTGTTACATAGCAATAGATAACTAAAACACAGTATCTTTTCTGTATCCTAAGACAACATCAATGATAATAGGCCACCATCTGCTTGATAAAATAACAGCTTTTAAGGGAAAACCAATACCACATTAAATGCATCTATAAACGTTAAAGTACATTCAGATAGGAGAAATATAAGAGTATGAAAAGATGTGTGTGTTGACATTAAGAAACTACAGAGCAGCCAGACGTGGTGGCACAAGCCTGCAATCCCAGTATTTAGGAGGCTGAGACAGGAGGATTTCAGGTTGGAGGCCAGCCTCAGCAACTGGTGATACCTTGTTTCAAAATTTTAAAAAAGCAGCTGGGCGTGGTGGTGCACACTTGTAATCCCAGCGTTCAGGAGGCTGAGACGGGAAGATTGTGGTTTGCGGACAGCCTCAGCTACTTAGTGAGGCCCTCTGCAACTCAGTGAGACCCGGTTTCAAAATAAAAAATAAAAAAATAGGGCAGAGGGTATAGCTCAGAGGTCAAATGCCCCTGGGTTCCATCCCCAGCGTCACAAGAAAAAAAAAAAGGAAAGCAACAACAAGGGCTGAGAGTGTAGTTTGGAGGTAGACTGTCTCTGAGCTCAATCAAAAGGAAAAAGAGAAAGAACAAAAGGAAGAAAGGAGGGAAAAAGGGAAGGAAGGAAGGAAGGAAGGAGCATGCTCAGTAGATCCCAGCATGTGAATGGCTTAAGAAGTCTTGTCCGAAGGATAAACCTAGGAAAAACAACTCCAACAGTCTTATCTGTAAGACTCAAAAGACTTACTACTGGCTAGAGAGGAGGAAAACCCAACCTTTTGTTGTGCCCATTCAAAAAAACAATTTCATGCTTTCCCTTAAAGGAGAAGGCAGAAGAAAAGGGGGTGTCATCATATGGCTCTCAAAGGTGTTGTGCTACAGGTCATCATTTATTCATAGACATAAAAAGGAAACAATGCAAAACAAAACAAGACCAGCAGTACACAACTGCATCTCCCTCCATACAGGAGCTTGAGCCCGACGTATGAGACCAGGGCGCACTCCTCGGTAAGCCTGCGCCTCTGTCCCAGTCAGACCACACCACCGGGCCAGTGTCAGGGTTGACGGGAGCTGTCAAAGGAAGCTCTCAAAGCAGATAATATGCTTGGGGACGACTGGGAGTTAATATTTTTCTCCCCATCTCTCCCCTTCCCCAAAGGTGATAATATCTGGACAAGAAATAGAGAACACGTCTGTTACCTTGCCCATCATAGCTCCATCACATTTTTGTTCAGAATTGGTTATAACACCTAGCTTAACAATTCTAGAACACACACATAAAAGAAATTCTAGAACACTAAAGCAGAATGTTTGTCTTGAAATAATTGAGATATATCTTTACTTAAAAATGACCACTATTAGCCAGGCATGATGAGGTACACTTGTAATCCCAGTACTTGGGAGGCTTAAAGAGGAGGATCACAGGTTTGAGGCCAGCCTCATCAACTTAGCAAGGCCCTCAGCAACTTAGTGAGACATTGTTTCAAAATAAATAATCAAATAAAGCTGGGATGTAGCTCAGAAGAATAGTGCCACTAGGTTCAATTCCTAGGAACCTTCTCTTCCCACCCCCATACACACAAAGCATGTGTCCATTATTTAAAATGTTCTGATCCACATAAAAACAAATAAATAAGTAAAAAACAAGAACATTTCCAAAAATATTTTTTAAAATGTTCTGGCTTTTATAGTTTCTTCAGATTTTTTTTTTTTCTTTTCTTGGTGGTACTGGGGTTCCTGGAAGCCCTTCTACCTCTGGGCTACACTCCCAGACCTATTTTATATATTTTTAGGAAATAGGGTCTCTTAAGCCAGCATGGCTGGCTTCGAACCTGCGAGATCCTCCTGTCTCCTCCTCACAAGCGCGGGGATTACAAGTGTGCGCCACCACACCAGGCTCTTCAGATATTTTTAAAAGTAATTTGTTCTCTTAGTCATCATTTCAACAAATAAAGTAAACCCTGAAGTATGGCAGAACCTAGCTTCAAAATCCTTACTTAGCCACAGAATAGGATCTCCTCTATTTTATTTCTTTATCGGTAATATAGAGATATTACCCACTAATTACGCTGTTGTAAATAAGATTTCTAGCAGAAAATACACGTATGTTGTGTATCTTATCCACTTTCCATTCACTGAGTTCCTGAGCCAACCTAGGTTCTTTTTCTTTCTTTAAAATTAGGAGGGAGGTTTTATTCTCATAGTTTTCTCACCTGGCTAGAAAGATTGCTTTTTTTTGTTTTGTTTTTTGTTTTTGGTGGTACTGGGGGTGGAACCCAGAGGCTGTCTACCTCCGAGCTATACTCCCAGACCCATTTTATATTTTATTTGAAAACAGGGTCTCACTAAGTTGCTGAGAGCCTCACTAAGTAGCTGAGGCTGGCTTCGAACCTGCGCGATCCTCCTGTCTCAGCCTCCCAAGCGCAGGGATTACAAGCGTGTGCCACCACGCCTGGCAAGATTGCTTTTTATGCAAGAGATGCCTTTCTGAAGAGGTTAGAGAGTAGATCTAACATTTATATATCTTAAGACTATTCCCATGGCAGAAGATTGTGGATATTCCTGTTCACCAGCTAAAGTGGAAATATTTTTAATAAAACAAGTCTTATGACAGGCTCAACGGTTTTAAAATTGGTTTTTATAATTAATTTCAGGGAACTGAATTATTTCAAGTAATTTGCATTAAAAGAGACAATACTTTAAATTCAGTACTTAATTCAGAATTGAATAAACTAGGGTCACACTGTATTGCTCAGCTGATCTACAGCACCAGAGCCTAACCCTAATCTTCTATACCCACATTCAGAGCTTCTCTCACAAACTGTTTGAGCAACCCCGGTTTACAACCTAACTGAGAGCGAGCCCATGTAGATCAGTGTGGACACAGTCACACAGAATGTAACAGATGAAGTTGGGATTCAGGTGCAAAATCAAAACAGTATATGGGCTTTGGGTGGTGTTTGTTTTCTTTCCTCTGCAACATGTGGGTCAAGGACCCAAGGGCTCTGAAGTGAGGGAGATTCATAAAGAAACTAAGGCCTGCTCTTTACTGAGCTTTTACAGATGGGCAAAGGAACAGGATTTACTCATTGCTGGAAGACGAGATTAGTCCCCTTGGGTGTTTTGACAATGTACAACCCAAAATCTAGCTTCCTGGTTCCAGGAATCCACACATTACTGCTTCCGCTCACTGAAGAATTAAGCCTATACAAGACTCCAACTCTCGTGTTACATCTTGCTGAGTGTATGGAAGATCCCAAATGGAAGAAGTGTGAAGAAAAACCAAGGAAAAAGCTTCACTCCTTAATAACACTGATATCTCTAGGCCATGCCCTTGCCCTGAAATGTGCTTACACTGACCTTTGAACAGGACTATTTTCTCAAAGCTAATGAGGCAGACTTCCTAGACATCACTGTTATAACTCTTAGGATTCAGAAACTTAGCCGGTAGGGTAGCGCACACTTGTAATCCCAGCATTTGGGAGGCTGAGACAGGAGGATCACAGTTCAAGGACAGCCTCAGCTACTTAGGGAGACCCTTTGCAACTCAGTGAGACCCTGTTTCAAAATAAAGAATAAAAAATAGGGCTGGGGGTAGAGCTCAGAGGTGGAAGGCCCTGGGTTCCGTCCCCAGTACCACAAAAGAAAAAAAACAAAAACAAAAAAAACTGGCCATTGCTGTAGCTTTAGAAGCTTCTTAGGTTTCTAACTACATTTATTCATCATTCAAATATTTGGATCCTGCCAAGTCTACATTCTGTGCTTTTCCCAGCTCCTGCCCTCAAGGAGCTGACAGTCTAGTGCTGGTGATGGGAATGGTGCTGATAGGCAGGCGACACAAGCCATAAACAGACAATTATAGTATAATATAATCCATGCTACAGGAGGATAAAGTATGGGATGATTGTTGGGAGCCATTAAGACTTTCCCCTAGATTGGTATCTCTGACTCAGCTGACTGTCCTTCGCCCAGAGTCAACAAGGTTTGGGGTTATGGAAAGTTCAAAGAGGTCTGAAAAAGAATCAGGTGGTGATGACATGAGGGTGCTGATAGACCTATCTGTAATGATGTGTTTTGTACTGGTCTTTATTGTATTCTGGTGGTGGTAGCATGAGAATGTTGATTGACCTGTAGCTGTGTATAAATACCTCTGGAAAAACAAACCCGGGATCGGGGTCAGCACAATAAAAATGAGATTGACCCAGAAGTTGCGTTGGCCAGGAGTGTTGGCGCGATAAAGAATACTGACCCAGGCATAGTCGTCGACCCGTAGGAAATACTGACCCACGAACAGGGGTCGACCAGTAGAGATAGTAGGCTGGTAGCTCCCCCATGTTAGAATTTAAAATTCTCCATCCTCACACCTCACTTCAGAACCCGTACTCTTGCCGGCTGGCTCCGGCAGATGATGCTCTGAGAACATACAGGAAAGACGGAAAGCCTAGTTCTTGGAAGAATATCACGAAAGTGGCTACAAGGACGAAGCATGTCCCCAAACGGGACAGAGAGATGGGGAGGAACAACATTCCAAGACAATTGAAGAAGAGACAGCATGGTGCATTCAAGGGACTGAGTGGGTGACTCACTGGAGCTAGAGCCAAAGGTGGGGGTGGTGACCACTGAGGCACACAAGGCACAGACTGAGCCCAGATTCCATGGACCCCACAAGTATGAAGACCTGTAAATCCTGGAGTCTGGGCTTTATTCTAAAGGCAATGTGAGCGAACTTATAAGATGAATTTGGATTTGCACAGAAGGAAGATCATCTAAGATTTGTGTAGCGAATGGATTTGAAGGGGGTAGTTAGACCATCACAGTGTCCTGAGCAAGAGAGAACTGTCACTTGAATTACTGAGGTGGTGGTCAATGCAGATAAAAATTGCTTTAAAAGATATTAAAGAGGTAGAATGAATAGGCTGGTGATTGACCAAATGTAGTTGAATGAAAAAGAGGAAGGACTGAAGGGGATACTAAATCTTCTAGCTAGGAAAAATGGAATGGATTTATTGCTGCTGACTGAGATGGACACAGGATGAAACGTAGTATTAATTCTATAAGCTTTTTGGTCAGGTTTGTTGGGTCTTCTAAGTATAGTATCATGTCATCTGCAATTAGGGATAGTTTTAGTTCTTTTTCTAGGGGAAAAAGGGTCATAGGAATAACTCTAGATGAAGAGGGAAATTTCCTAATGTACATGACACACATTCATAAACCTATCAAATTCAATCAGTAAGCCAAAGGTGAGAAGGAGTGAGAGAGGAACGAATGGGATAGGAATTAGAGAAGGGCTAAATGAGTGATGTGTGCATGTATGCCTCTACCAACTTATACCCCATTGAGATGTACGACTACAATGCACCAATAAAAATTAAAAACAAAAAATACTCGATTGCTTGAACTTTTTGATGAGTCCATGTTGCTTTTATAATTTAAGAATATTTACTCCTTTCAAAACATCAAAAGACCAACAGATGGAAAGGAAACCGCAGGAAGACCAAAAAGGCCAGATGAAAAAAATGTAGAGAGTGAGTTGTCATAGAAAGTTCAAGAAGGACACTTGTTGCCCGACCTTCCCTGTTTCCTATTTCAAAAGAATGCTTGAGAATTTTAACTCCATAAGAAAATTCATGGTAAAGAATTAAGCATTAAATATGAGTAAAAGTGCATTCAACAACATTGCTTCTGTCTCACAATGTTATATTTTGCAAAAAAGGTGTCACTGTTTCCTGCAGTCTGTTCATGTTAAAAATTTTTTAAAGGCACTCCATTTTCAAAGCAGAGAAATAAAAAATCATGGCTAAATGGAACAACTAGAGCAGTGAGTCAGTGCCTATAAATATGGGAACACAAGCTCAAGCCTTTCTGTGAAAATTGGTCATATTCACAGCACAGAGACATGAAAGGAAGAAAAAAACCGTACGTTTGACAAGTGTGTATTTCCTTTTTAGCCACATGACCACTCAGGCTTATTACAGAATCAAGTGAATTATTTTGACATTAAAACATTGTAATTTTTAAAAGAGGAAATGCTATTTCTGTGATTTTAATAAATATTAAAATATATTTTTAAATAATCTTCAAGTTGAGGTTTAATCTCCTTTAAATACCTCCTCATTACTATAGAACATTCCCTTTCCCATGAACAAACATTTGTTATTTCTTTTTGCCTAAGAAGGCAAAACAGGCTGTTGATATGAAATTTCTACCATGTTATTTTCTGAAATTATTAAACTATGTTATTCTTTGCTTTTAGAGATCTCTCAATGTTTCATTTCACAAGCTCCTTTGTTTATTTTATTTGGTTTAGAAAGAATCAAATTATTCTTCTATTCCCAGAGTAGTCATGAGAAAAATCCAAAATTACCCTCACAATAATTACCCCCATTACTCAAGTTTCCCCACCAAGGCCAAACAGAGGGAGAACTAAGGATGCTAAACTTCAGAGATAGTTCCTCACTCAGTGAGTGGCTGGCAACAGGGCATCCAATTCTAATTATGAATAAAATCCATGATTCTGTGATGGCTATGTAGTCAACTATTTACTGCATACTTTCTACCCTGCTATATACAGTTATATTTCTGGAATGTAGAAGCAATTTATTAACAAATAAATGTTAACTCAGGGATTAACCACCAAAAAAACAAGAGTTCAAGGCTTTTTCAGAGTTACTAAAGGTTTGTTCCTGTTTCTTACCTTCCATAATAACAATAAATGATCAAATTAATAAGCCTATGAACACCACAAGCTGTAAAATATTGTCCAAGGAGACTCCTGCACCCTGATCATCTCTCAACAAACACCCTTTGTTCTCTTTCAATAGGATTTCCTCATTTATAGTCCTATTTATAGTCCATGTATTCGGGAGGCTGACCTCATGTCCAGTCTCCCCATGACTTGAAGCCACATTGGCGGTCCTATGTGTCTCCTTCTGAACTTCCCTCTCATCCTTCATGGTGATTACTCCTGTACAACCCTGTTTTGCAGTCAGTGCAGAACCTGTGTGCTTAGAATACATCCCTGTGCTAAAAATGTAAGCAGTCCAAAGGAGCACGTCTGTCCTAATTTCTTTCACTCTTACACAATTCTTTAGCACCATGCAAAGTATTTGACTTGTTATTCAATCAATCATAAGAGGCCCAGCATTAACATTTGTGCATCTGGGAAACATAAAACACATACCTACAGAGAGAGAGAGAGAGGGAGAGGGAGAGGGAGAGAGAGAATGAGTTCTACAGCATAAAATCTCCCCAAACTGGAACTAATCTAAAGGGAAATGCCAGTTGAATTATTTCTGGAAAGTAGGAACTACAAAATATCTTTTCTGAAATGCCAATTTCTCATGGCTTGCCCGCTCATTTCTGTAACTGGAATGAGGCTAAGAAAGTTTGGCCTAAGGAAAGGCCTTGAACAGCTGTTTTACTGAATAAATAAGAAACTGCCAAACTCTTACAGCAGCTTGCATTGGCAGTATGTAAACTTTTCACTTTGCTTTCCCATGCATTAGCATAACTTATCAAGCATGCTTCTAAATGAGGGCATTTAGGTACTCAGAAAGTACCCATTGTAGTACCCATTGTCTCTATTATTATTTTGCCTAACAATTTTTCAAAGATGATGGTTGTGTAAAATTCAAACCACATATTTTCCTACCCATTCTGAGCAAACTGAAATCTGACAGCTTTGTGTTTTCTTCTATAACATGGAATTTCATCCAAGAGCTGAACAAAACATGGCACTAGGCAAGGGCGTTTCACAGCTTTCATCACGAGGTTCCAGACACATTCCTGGATCGAGGGATATGTCCTCCTGTCCACTGAACCAGTCATGAAGGCTCTGAGGGCATGTCTAACCATTCTCACAAATGGCAGAACAGTTAGCATAAAGAAAAATCATGGCATTCCAACATTCCCCTTTTAGAGATGTGGAAATATCAGATCTCTCTCAGTGTTCTGATTCTGCTTGTTTTTTGTTGTTGTTGTTATTGATAATGATGACAATGATGATGATGATATTTTCTTTTGAAGATTATAGAAGGCAAGGGAAGAAAGTGGGGAAATACTATTACCTCAAAAACTAAAAATGCTTAGATGAATATCAATTTCACAGAAACTCTTTTTGGGGGTACAGGGGCATTCTACCTCCAAGCTACACCTCTAGTCCTATTTTTTTATTCTTTATTTTGAAATAGGGTCCCACTGAGTTGCAAAGGGCCTCACTGTATAGCTGAGGCTGTCATGAAACCACGATCCTCTCATATCAGCCGCCCAAATGTTTGGATTACAAGTGTGCACCACCATGCCTGGCTTCACAAAAACTTATTTAAGAAACATTTTATAGCTAGGATAAAAATAAACTAAGGTGGAAATGAAACTCTACATACCATACTATCTCAAACAAATTAGCAACAGTAAGAAAGTAAACCCTGGCATAAAAATTATTTCAAGATATATAAAGACAGTAGACATTGAAAATAGTGGTAACTTACGAATCTCAAACATTCACTTGCAATTATGGCTTCATATCCATTTAATAGTAATTCAAAGATACTTTGTCTTCAATGTTAGTAAACTATAATGCTCCATTAATATTCTCAGTAGTACCAAATATGCTAAATTTGGGGAGGAGATTCAACAAAGGTGTATGATATTAACTTCCTCTTTCAAAAGCTCCATCTATGATATTAATACAAAGCAAAACCAACTCTCCACGGGCCAACTCTCACCTTGGCAAAGGCTGCACAAACAGCCTCTATGTCTTATTTCCCAATTAACAGTCATTAAGATTGTTTATCTCTAACTCTTTTATCATATTACTGGTATGGTCTGTTTGTTGAAACCCTCCCACCAAAGGTATATACATAAAGGCTTGGTCACCAGGATGGTGGTAACTGGGAGATGTTTTAGACTTTCAAGAGGTAGAGCCTTGTGGCATCAGGTACATGTCCTAAAAGAGATCATGAAATCCTCACACACACACACACACACACACACACACACACACACACACACACACATCTGCCTTGATGTGCTAATGCCCACTGCAATACCAGAGGCCAAAACAATATCCCCTCCCTGCCCAGTTTTGGACTTCAAACCTCCAAAACGTTGAGAGTGAAATAAACTTTTCTTCCCTTCAGAAGTAGCCTGCATCAGGTAGTTTGTTTTAGAAATGCTAAGGCTGACTCCTCTTTAAGCGCAAGTAGAATATGTAGGGCTTTTGCTTCAGAGAGAGCTTCCTTTTACACAACAGGATCAGAAGGTGCATATGGGCTAAGCTGAACACTCCAAGTAAAGGGATCCTATAAAAAAGTTTTCATGTAGACCCAGAAAAGGACTAAGAAGAACCTATTAGATCCAAATACTAATTTTACTTCATTCTGAGGAGGTTTTTATTTGGAAACCTAGAACTATCTAGATTTAAGAAAGAGAGATGCTTAATACCCAGAAGTTTCAATTCAGCAGCATTAGAGGTGGGCTGATGGGTATCTAGCATCTGTAAGTCAGAGACTGCACATCAATAACTCACACTAGCTGTAAAGGGCCTCAAGCTATAGAGCACTCTGAAGGGAAACAGGATTTCACTAAGAAAATGATACTGAGAATAACTGAGGAAAGTTAAGGAGAAAAGATTAAAAAATCAAGTCACTTCATTTCCCCATGTTAAATTATCCACCTGTTTTACTGCCTGCCCCGGGTGCATGGGATGGAAGATCCAGGAAGGCTAGTTGATCATAGGGCCTCACTCTCCATAATATCACATAAAGGCAATCAATAAATATTTATTAAATGATAAGTTATTAATATGAAATTTCTTGAGACATCAAATTTAATTTAGAGATAAATATTTTTTTTCATTTAAGCATTTATTAATAAACTATAGCACTCTCAAACTTTTGGAACTCTTTAAAAATATTATATTCATCAGTTATAGTTGAACCTATTCATGGGGTAAAATGTTATAATATTTGGGTACAATGTACAATAATGAAATCAGTCAACCTACCTATCCATTATCTCTAATAGTCAAATAAAAGATATATTCTGTGATGATAATAATATTCAAGCTCCACTACCCAGCAACACTGAGACATACTGTAGTTAACTTTTTTTATTTTCTTTTTTAAGATGACATGTATGTATCAGTCAGGATTCTTAGCTTCAAACAATAGAAGCAAATGAAATAATTCAAACAAAGAGTGAATGTGTTGGGAAATTTTCATAATAACACAAAGGCTAGAGAACTAACCCATGGGGCTTATAGGCCGGAAATATACCAAACGTGCTCAGAATAAATCCAACTTGGACCCTTCTGTCACCCTTGAGCACATTTCTAATGATTTTGGTCCTAATACCATTATGTTAGTATTTTATTTTTAAGTAAATAATGGCACTATCAAATAGTACCACAACCCTGATTGTAAAGGGCATTCTAATTTCAGTGATATTAAAATGTTGGAAACATGTGAAGTTTAAGACTGATGAAAAGGAGTTAATCCTACAGTGTACAAAGTTCACACTATAGGCCGAGCAGTAGGTACCATCCCCACAACCACTGCACACAGAAGATTTTGCCCCAAAAGCTCCTTTCGTTGGGCCATGTGCTCTTATGCCAAGACTGGGGCAGGTACGTCTGGCTGGCAACCCATAATATCCCCAGGTCCTACTTGAAAGGGAAGATGGAGATGCAAATATTGGCTTTTCTAGTTTCTACAGTGAAAAACAAAAGTACAAATCAAAAGCAAGAATTTTACTCTTTCTTTCCCCCTCCTGTGGGAAATTCTCCAAGCATAAGAACAGCGTTCAGATGCTTGGTAGTCAAAATGGAATGACAAATATCCTCTATAGAGAGATTTCAAAGAAACTCCCTCTTATGGTAAAAATTAGGTCTTCTCTGCTGTTGGAAAAGAAAAAAAAAAAAAGTTTGAGAATTACCAGAACAAGAAAACTCCTTAGGATGGAATCCAAGGGCCTTCTAATCCAACCACTACAAACTCTTCTGGCCTAGCTTCCCTCACCACACCCTTTCCACATCCTACAGTCCAGGCAGGACAGATTAGGTGGCAGCTCCTCAACTGCCATTATCCCTCATGTCTTGACTTATGGTGTCTTCCTCCTACTGATGAAACCCGCCCGCCTGCAACTTTCTCTACTTAAATAACTCCCAGTACAGAGTTTGGACCAAAATGACCTGTGGTGTGAACTCTTCCGTAAGGTCCCACTTTCCTGTGTATCATTTTATACACATCTCTATCATTCAAGGAAAAAGTCCTGACTTAATATTGGAACCAAAAGTGGGATTTCGTGCCTGATAAACCAGGGGAGAGTTATACTTTCAGAGGCTCCCTGAGCGAAGCAGAGCCAGTAGATCTTACACAGGATTTGGAGACCCTTAGAGATCAGGGACCAGCAGACTTTGGAAGCTGGAACAGTTAGGCATTAGATGAGTTTTAGCTGCAGAAGCAAAGCTGGACTGATGAGGCTGCTGACTGGCTAGCCTGCAAAGTGTGGGCACTAGAGTGGAGCCATTGCTGCCTGGCTGGCTTTATGACTGGCAAACTTTGTGTGCTGATGGGCGCACCTGCTGCCAGCTTACAGAGGCACAAACGATTGCAGAAGCAGGTTGTTAACTGATCTATCTAAATAGGTATGAAACAGATTCTAATGGTTACTGGTCACCCTGGCCACAGGAAAATCAGTCTTTTCCAAAGAGAAAAGGATCTTTCCCTTTTCATTCTCACCATAGTAACGGTATATGAGGATATGATAACTATACCACATAGTTAATAACCTAACATTTATTAAGCCCTTGCCATGTACCAGGCATTGCAATAAGCACTTTAGAGGGATTATCCCACTTAATCCTTCAAACAAACTTGTAGGTGGGTACTATTATCTCCCAGTTTGGAGGTAGGTCACCACAGGGGCCTCCCTGGGGTCCAGGTATAAACAGAATAACAGCAGGGGCTATGCTCTTTCCTGAACACAATAAGGTTTCCACAGACTGTCACCATCTCTGTCTCCCCTGTCATAGACAATGCTCCTGACCCAAGCACAAGCCGGATATCTCATCTGTCCCCGTGGTCACAGCTACAATGGTTCATGGCTTAACATGCAGAGGAACTTCACATGTCCTCTTCAACAGTAATGTAGGCAAAGCGTCCTGAGTCTTCCTAAAACCTGATCTGAAGGTCAATAAGCTCTTCATCTTGCCATCCAGTCATGGCCCAAGCTGCTCATAAAAACCAACACCCAGACCAATGTCAGCTACATGTGTGATGTTAAGAAAGCTAGGTCTCAATATCATATATTCTACCTGGTGCCAACTACTTTGTAGCCAAGTCTCCATCTTCGATGCTACTAACTGAACTTGAATGACTAAGCATTATCCCACCTCAGCTTCCCCAGTCATGAGCTTCCAGTACCTAGACACACACGGGAACTCCAGCTGCATGAAGTGTACAGTGAAATATTTTGCTGCTTTCTACTTATGTGCACATACCCAAGCAGGACCTCTCCAGTCGCTACCTTATGGAGAAGAACTCCCACCCCACCCTCCAAAATTATCAGCTGAAAGGAACCAAATCACAACTAGCAGCCCTCACCCACATGGGCCCTTACTGCCACTAAAAAATCTATATTCTCCTCTCATTATTCCTCCACAAATGCAATGAAATCCATCTGCAATGTATGCATTCCTCTATTAAAAATTATACATCCTTCTTACCTCCCTGAAATGAGCAAAGCTGGATAGATGATTTGGTTCCTCTTTCTCCTGAGTCCAGCCAGGCTCTACCTTCTAAGGTCCCAGACACATTCAAGATCTGTGGCAAAAAACATGCTGTGTGCACTGAAGGCCCCACATGATGTCTAAGCCACTATCCAAGTCAATAAGAACCACAAGTCAATTTTAATATAACCATCAAAAGGTTATATTATAGGTAAGTAATATCTAGCAATACCTTTAGACCATTCATTCGATTTATGTAGCCTTGAGAAAAATCACCTAATCTCATCCTTTCCTATGCTGCCAAAAGGGATTGGGTACCAGCACCTCACTGTGAGGTTGTGAGAATTAAATGAACTATAACATATAAAGTACTCAGAACAAAGCTATATATGATAATTGCTATAGAAATGATAATTTCATAATTATTACAGCTCCCAGGCATGATTTATGACATGGAAACCAGGGATATAGGAGTGGTAATGACAAGAAAAGAACACCTGGGAGAGATATTTGGGGTTCAAAAATGATAGCCTATCTAGCCAGGCATGGTGGCACACACTTGTAAGCCTAGTACTTGGGAGGCTGAAACAGGAGGATCGCAGGTTTGTGACCAGCTTCAGCTACTTAGTGAGGCCCCCCACAACTTAGTGAGACCTTGTTTCAAAAACAAAGACTAAAAAATAGGACTTGGGATGTAGTTTGGAGGTAGAATGCCTTTGAGTTCCATCCCTAGAACCACAAAAAAAAAGAAGAAGAAGAAGAAAAAAAAGCCTATCTAGCTCTTCTCATTTAGAGAGATAAGAAAAGTGTATAATTTTAAATAAAGAAACACATACATTGCAGATGGATTCACTAGCCATGTCTGAAAATATAAATAGGACCTACATGGTGTTAAACAATTGTTGTAATAGTGAATGTGTTAGTCTACATCCAGAAACTTCCAATTATTTAGAATTTTTTTGCAAGGAACCACTGGCATCCAACCCTTCCTCTGAGTTAAGGTTTGGCTCTACCCATATGAAGCAGATTTTGTCCTCTGTCAAAGGATAAAGGGCAGCTGGGTAACTCGGGAACAGATCAGTCTTGCTGCAGCCATGACTCAGTTTCTACACTGTCTGCTTTGTTTCTATTCCAAGTGTCCACTCAGTAACATCTTGTAGTCAATGGACAGCAGTTGTAGCTCCAATATCCCCATGCCCCTGTCCTGCTAGTATCAGTAATACCCCACATCATCTGGGTCAAAACCACATTGGCTTTTGCCAGTTCCCTTGGAGTACTGAGTTGTCAGCCACAGTTCAGGTTTAGAAAGTCCTTTGTATAAGTCGCCTAGGGTTGCTAGAACAAATTGCCAAATTTGTCAGCTTAAAAACAACAGAAATTTATTCTCTCACAGTTGTGGAGACCAGAAGTCCAAAATCAAGGTGTTAGCTGAGCCATGTTCTCTCCAAAGGCCACAGGGGAGGATCCTCCCTCACCCTTTCCAGGTCCAGGTGGCAGCATCTCTCAAAACCCTGCCTCCATCTTCACATGGACTTCCACCCTGTGTGACTTTCTAGGTCTGCTCTTCTTCCTTTGAGGACATCAGTCATTGGCTTGAAAGTCCACCCTAAATCCATGTGATGTCATCTGAATTCTTAAATTAATTATATCTGCAAAGACCCTATTTCCAAGTAAGGTCACATTCTAAGGTTCAAAGTGAACATAAATTTTGGAGGAATACTATTCAACCCAGTACCCCTCAAAGTATCAGAGGGAGAAATGAAGGCCCTTCAAATGAACTCAGTCCAGAATCCAGCACCACTGACAAAACACCACATTATTGAACCTGATTTGTCAAATCAAGCAAAATTGACTGGAAGTTCTACCCAGGAAGGGGTCATTAATGAAACTGACAATTTGAAAAGAAATGGCCAAGTCAGTGTGCCTGGGTGGGCCATCTTTGAAACTGAATGTAGACCCCAATATCACTTAAAAAATAAAATGGTGGCATTAAAATTATTCATTTCAAAATGAGGAAATAGAGGCTTATTTGTGCATGTGTTAAAGGCAGGCTCTTTAGTCTTGTTTGCAATGATAAAACTTCCTTTTAAAGAATATTAAAAGTCTGGCCAAGCATGGTGGTGCACACCTGTAATACCTGTGCTTAGAAAACTAAGACAGGAGAATCTCAGGTTTGAGGCTAGTCTCAGGAACTTAGCAAAACTCTCAGCAACTTAGTAAGACCCTATTTCAAATTAAAAATTAAATAGGGCTGGGGATGTGACTCAGATATAGAATCCCCCCGGGTTTAATCTCCAGTGTCCCCCCCCCCCGAAAATGTCTGAAACAAATCACAATAAGAGGAAGCCAAAATAAAGCAACTTCAAAAGTACTTTAGTCAACAACAAAGTGTATTTAGGGTACAGCATCATGAACAGACACCCTAATAAATTCTAGGTGTGTCATTTCTAAAATTGTAACCAAATAGTGAAAATTTCAATGACAGGAAAGTAAAATAATCAAGAATCATTGTGCAATTGCTACTTTATTTTTTATTTAAAAGTTACTTTTAAATAGTCTGCAAAGACCTTCATTGTTTTTTGTATTTGAATTTAGCCTATACTGCCCAGAGATCAGAATCTTTGTGTGATCCACTATGATCTCCCTACTGCCCTTGCATCCTAACAGCTACCTTGAGTCCATCCCAGTGTCTGCATAGAATTGATGACTTCTAATGGACTGCGCCTGAGCCCCTCACTCACCACCAAACTCTAGCAATAGCAGAGCTGCTTTAGCTAGAGAAGAACTTCAGTGGTTCCTGCCCAGCACATGGCCCAAGGAAGGCTCTAACCTCCAGACACATCATCATGTCAGGAACCAATTGTCAAGTTCCATCCCGCTTGTTAGTGTAAGGTGGAAGGATAATTAGGAATTTTTAAGAGCATCCCCCTTCCATTCCTATCATGAAGTTGACATCAGGTAGAAAGGGTCACAGTTACCAACGTCTTTATAAGTAACCAGGGAGAAAATAAAATGAAAGAATCTTCAATCATGAGTATTTGTCTATTTTATATTTAGAGTCCAACCAATTCAGACTTTTGTTCAGTCCTCTTGTTTTTCAGAAGCACTATTTGGGTCTTAGGAATGCCAGGCTGTCTGTATTTCTAAATCAAATGTCAGTTTCAATAGGGCTGAGAAAACAGTATGTACCAGGAATGGAGAAGCTGACAGAGGAGAGGGAGAAGGGAAGTATGTTCTCCTGTGGATCCTGGGGCACATCCATTGATTTTCACCAGTGGCTTTTAAATCTGGTAGGTCATACCTTTAGTACCCTATTTTCTAGGTTAAAACACACTAAAAGCCAATCACAACCCCTATCACACCAACAAATTCACTTCACTTTAAACCTTAATATTTGGGTGTTTATTGGCTAGAAAGTATCAAAGTCTAACATTGGAATGACCTTCCTATTGAAAATTTCCCTGGCACACAGCATTACTGAGCTGAGCAATCACAACGCTGCACCGCAGCATGTGAAAGAACAGAAGGGGCAATGCTGACCCTCAATCTCTGTCCCTGCACAAAATTCCCTAATTGTAGCTACAACTTATTAAACAATAAAGTTGTAGAGGATTTAGCCAAAAAGAAGATTCATAACAAAACCATACCCACACCTGATAAGAACAAAGATCATCTGCTACCTGTGCCTGGGGGCATCTACATAATACCACCACGCATCTGCCCATGTGTAAAACATGGAGAGGAGGAAGGCTGATCTTGATTAATGAGGGTCTACATCTGAACATGTGTAAAATTATGAATAAGACATGGTTAACCTGGATAACCATTGGTGGGAGGGAGGAAGGGAAAACGGGGGTGGGGGGGAGAGGGCACCAAATATAGTTTAAATGTATACTATTTATGTTCAATAAAAAAATTGTTAAAAGAAAAAAAATAAATAAATAAAATTAAAATTAAAATATTTTTAAAATAAATAAATAAATAAATAAATAAATAAATAAAAAGCATGCATACAACGCTAGCCTCCGTGTAAAGCAAGAGTTTCCAAAGCCGCCATATTCTGGCTGGCTGCTTATCTTCAATAGGATTAATGCTTAAAACATGGCTCTGCTGTTCTATCTGCTTGTGGCAGAAGTTGTGTCACTGGATCATTCTAGTGAAGAAGCTGACTCAGGACAGGCAGCCTTTCTACTGGTCTGATGATGACCGCTACTGTTCATGGCCAGCAGGATCCTATGGGACCTGTGGTCTACAAATTTTAAGGGCAGATTTTCAAATTTTGAGTGCTTTTTCTATCCAACCGTCAAGACTTTATCATTCCATGAGTGTGGGAAATTTTTTTCTAGAATGCTTCACGCTGTTCAAATACTAAAAATAAAATAAATTCTGCAATAAGCTACCTGATTTCCCTTCCTAGGCCATGTTTAACTCTTGAAGGATAGAACAAACAACAAAACTCTAGCCATTCTCAGACTCCAGGGGTAGAGTGGCTTACTTCTGTCCTGGGAGAAGAAAGTAAGTCTGGTTAAATGTTCACACCATTCATCCTTGATAGGGACACCAGAGTTAACAAAATAAAAAAATACGGGATGGCTTGCTGAATTTGTATTTCAGATAAACAATGGATTTACATTTAGAATGTATTTGTATAAGTATATCCCATGCAATAGTTGGATCATAGTTATTCTAAAAATAGTATTTATTTGAACTTCAAATTTAACCAGGCATCTCATTTTATCTGCCAAATACATCTCTCAAAAAAACAGGAGGCCAAAATTATAGGCTTGAGGTTGATATGTTATGTCTCAGTCCCAGAGTGATATTTAACCATGTTTAATAAAGTTTAGATTGGTGATTCTCAGTTACCCAAAATGTCAGTTCATTACGTTTTTGCTATCTAGATTTTCCAAACAGCTTTACTTCCAATGCTCCAGATCAGGCTGTTGAAGTCCTTGCTAAGCTGTTTTCTTTGCCTAAAGAACACTCTGCACTTGGATAAATATCACCAAGTATGTAAGGATGTGAATTTGCATATGATGTGTATGCAGAAACCCAGCTCCCACATCTGACAATATTCAAATTGATAAATCTACTTTCTACAGAAAGTATTTTTGGATCAAATTTAAAAATGCCTCCAAATCACTGCATCATAGGTTTAGATGGCCTTACCCAAAGTCACTACAATCTTCTGGCAAAGGTAAAATCATAATTATTCCTAAACAGTACAGCAAAATTAGTGCACTCTGAAGTCTCACTTGGCAACAGGGGGGAAAAAAATCAACACTAAACCTACTTCTTTGTTCCCCATAATAAAGCAGGTGTTTAATTGAAGGAATGCTTGCACAAAATTCCAGCTCCTACACAAAACAATAATATAGCATGTACATCCACCAGTGGCACTTAATTAACCTAATTGATGTTTTTTTTTCTTCTTGTTCTTCACGTTAATAGCATTAATACTTTAATATTTTGAAGGACCAGAAAAGAAAAAAAGACCAATTAGCTTAATTTTGCTTTGGGTTATTGCCTCTTTGAATAAAGAATGTGAAAGTCATTAGGGTTGTTGGCCAGTATTTCATTCCCCCCTCGAGTGCATATTGGAGGATTGTACTTCCTGGTCCAGTGTATTATGAGGTTATGGTAATGGAGGAAGCACATGACCACTCTGTCCAATTAGCAGAGAATGGACATTCTCTTCAGGTCTGGGGCTTCTAATTGTTGGCACAAAATCCTGCAGATATCTGTTCTCTATGACTCAGAAACTAGCAACCTTCAATCCTTCCTTAGCCATGTTGCTTAATTGACTATAGTGAACCGACACTATCTCGTGGCTAATGTTGGCTTTCAAATGTGAGTGAGAAATGCATTTTTGTTGGCTTAAATCACTAAGGCTCTGGGTTATTTGTTATAGTAGTTCTGGGTTATTTGTTGTGCTATCAGCCTAGCACAACACCAGAGACATGCAATTAACACAATCCTAGTGTATGTCCAGCCAAATAAACATAAAAGATTCTATAAACTACTTTTAGTTCCCTGCAACATGCTGAATGTGTAAATCTACATCACTATCCCTTTTAATCCTCAACAATCTCTTAAGATAGACATAATTATCATCTTTATAGAAATAAAATATGGCACTTAAAGAGCCAGTTAGCAGATATTTAAAGTCACACAGAAAATAAGTGCTAAGAAGAATTCAAAACCATATCCATCTGTACCTAGAGACCAGGCATCTTACCATATCACTATACTGTTACTCAACTATTTATCTCTGGGATTTGTTAGAGAAAACTTCTCCATGGTAGAGGCAGAGAGTCTTAGAACCAATGGAGGGATACCAAGTGCATTCCTTTTCTTTCTGTGTATTAGTAGGTCTTGACTATGGGCTGAATTTATATGGCTATGTCTTTAAAACTACACAAGGCTGGGCGTGGTGGCGCACACTTGTAATCCCCGCGCTTGGGAGGTGGAGACAGGAGGATCGCGCAGGTTTGAAGCCAGCCATGTTGGCTTAAGAGACCCTGTTTCCAAACTTAAAAAAAAAAAGTATAAGATAGGTCTGGGAGTGTAGCCTGGAGGTAGAAGGGCTTCCAGGAACCCCAGTACCACCAAAACAACAACAACAAAAAAAACAACACCTACACAAGGAAAAAATTAAAAATAATCAAATCAGAATTTATTTATGTATGCAAAAGATGCATAGAAACAGGAAAACAGACAATTTTAATAGTCATCCTATAGGGAAGCAGTCAATATCTTTCATTATCATTCCAGGCAGTGGGTAAGTAGAGCTCAGTCCTTGACATCCACCATCACTACACTCAACCAATATCATTACTATTTTCTTGTTTGCCTGTTTTTCCAGGGCCTCTTACACGCCAAGCAGGTATTATAACACTAAGCTATATTTCCAGTGCTCTTGTTCAGTTTTTAAAGAATTCTTCTGTAACTTCCCTAATAGCTTGTATATCAACTAAATGATGTAGCTCTGAACCCCATGATACTAAATTTTCAAATTTCCTATTGCCTATAAACTTAAAAGTCTCAAATCAGTTATGTTGTTTAGAATGAAAATTCCATCTGAGTATCCTTGTTTTATTACATTTCTCAGTTTTAATGACCAAGCAAAGTATATCACTTCATTTTAAGATTCCTTCGTGTTAGTATATAAACGAAATATACTTGAATATTTCGAAAAGTAACAGTTATTTTATTTTATTTTATTTTATTTATTTTATTTTGGTGGTACTGGGGTTCCTGGAAGCCCTTCTACCTCCGGGATACACTCCCAGACCTATTTTTACATTTTTATTTGGAAACAGGGTCTCCTAAGCCAGTGCGCGCGGCTGGCTTCGAACCTGCGTGATCCTCCTGTCTCTGCCTCCCAAGCGCGGGGATTACAAGCGTGTGCCACCATGCCCGGCTATAAGAGTTATTTTAAATATATCTTAGACCCCTTTCTAAAACTATCTTCCTTCATTAGCTTTATAATTTAAGAACAGGTTGGTTGTTAATTCAAAGAGGAATATCAGAATCTGATAGACTAAGAAACTATTAAATGCAAAATTGACTCAGCAGGCCTCACATTCAGGGACCCTGCATTTCTCAGCTCTTTTCACTGAATCTCGACCATTTTACTCATGGGAGAATGAAGGGAACTCAAACAAATTAGAGAACCACTTTTTTTTTTTTTCTGACCAGTAAGATCTTCCAGAAAAGCCATACTTAAATAGAAACTGAAGTAAAACATCTACACTGCAGTTGCAAAATCATGCATGAGAAATAATATAGCACCAACTAATCAAAGCAGTTTTCCAACTAAAACCAACTGTTAGTATCACAATAAATTCACGCTCTTGACACACTGAAAGAAGCAAGTAGTGCAATAAAGTAGATCCATAATTGTAAACTCAATCTTAGCTATTTGGGAGGGAAGTAGCACAGAATTAACCACTATCTTTCAATTTAGAGTATGTTGCCATTAAAACTATACCCTCCAATAAAAAAAAAATGTAAATACTTCATAGTTGGGTTATCTTGGCTAAATTTATAGGGTTTTTTTTCTGTAGAATAATTAGAATGACTATTTTACAACCAGACCTGGATCATTTTCCAGTCTTTTAACATACCCACTGGAGCCAAATAGAAGAAATTTGATGCTGATATACACCAACAGCTGGCCTCTCCAAGGAAGTGGATTCACAGAAGGACCACAGTACACACTGCAGAGCAGCTCTCCAGACAGCCTCCCACCTTTTGTATTTTGCTAAAATAGCCACCAGAGGGGAGGACAGAAGGATGATGTACGGCATGATGGCAGATGGCAGGGAGGGAGGATGACAAGGCTCCATCTACCAATGCTAAAAATGAATGCCCACTGGACAGCTATACGGTCCAATATAGAAAGTTGTTTGTTAGTCAAATCTGATTTTCCCCCAGTCAGGCTGACAGAGCTTCATATTATGACTTGCATGGCACTCAATATAGGACTACTCTTTTCTTCACAAAATTTTACTACATATAATCCATGCCTTGAATCAGTTCTCTTCCTTGGAAAGAATGTTTGCTCTCTAATTAGACATTCTACACAAGAACAGACTCTCACAGGATTCCAACTGGATCAGCAGTTTATGCTTAGCAGGGACTCTCACTTATTTTAATTTCAACCTATCAATGAATTCTAGTAATAACTACCCTAAAATTTGGCCTTTCAGAAGACAGGTCACTAAATGGTCTGTCCATTACGTAGTCCTTAGCCAAGCCATTCTTTCCCAAAGCCCATTGTCTAAGAAAGAAAGGAATAAACAAGCAGAAAGGAAAATTGATTCTGATTCAAATAAACATTCTCCTTAACCCAAATATTTTAACTTCTTGGAGGACATTGTTACATTGTCTTCAAGGTTCCTGGTCTTCTGTTTGATCAGTGAATATACCTAATGTCTTCCCCTTTTAAATCATTTAAAGTGGATGCAAAAAGGGGGGGTACTGAGAAGGGAAAAAGAGTGGATGCAAAACTGGAACCTGTCATTCTTACATGCACACAAGACCTCAGATTCTGCTAGGCTATTCATGGTTCCTTCTCATAGAGGTGGTTAAGAACAAGATTAAAGATAAGTTGGGCCAGGCGTGATGGCGCACGCTTGTAATCCCCGTGCTTTGGAGGCGGAGACAGGAGGATCGCGCAGGTTCGAAGCCAGCTGCGCTGGCATAAGAGACCCTGTTTCAAAAATATAAAATAGGTTTGGGAGTGTAGCCCGGAGGTAGAAGGGCTTCCAGGAACCCATATATATGTTGGTCAAAATAAAAATTTTAATCTGATTCACTGAAAGAGAAACTGCTAATTCCAAATTTGGGGTTAATAAAAAAAGAGTAGGAAAGATGGGCGTTGTGTCAACATTTCAATTCCCAGCTGGTTCTCCCTTCCCCACACACTGATGAGGATCAGAGTGAAGAGCACTCTCTGGTCCTGCTTACAAACTTTGTAAAAAGAGACCCTAGAAATGGTAATAGCCCTACACTTGCAACGTTGCTCCTCAGTTTCAAAGAGGGTTGTTTTTAAACAGATAAAAGTTGTACTTATAGGTTTTGTATGGATGCTTTCAGGGAATGATGATCTCACAACACACCAGTTTGTACTTGATATCTCAGTGGTGGCAACAAGCAGCAGGCAGAATTCATAGCTGTAACATCAGTTCAAGTCACCCCAAGTGTATTCAGCTTTACAGAGAAACCACTCTCTCATGTTGCGTAGTAAACCTAATGAATATGACATTTACCCTGTAATAAAATCCTTAGGAAATAGTTCTACCAAATTCTCTATTTGTTCAAGTCCTGGTAACTCTTTATCTGATCTCAGACAACTCTACAGAGTTGATAATTTTAGTCATTATTTAGAATGTTGCCTCGTCCATGGTCTTCCTTCATTTGAATCTAGTATCATCTAAGCCACAGGTTTTCAATCTGGGGTGCACACCAGAAGTAAAATTCCTAGTGGCATTTAAGGGGCTTGTTCTGATTTAATTCATTCTCTCATTCAAATATAACACTGAACTTCATTCTCAAATACAACAGTATGCAAGATGCTGGTTACATAAGGATTTTCCCAGTTATATCCTGCTTAAAGGGAAGACAGATTACTGCCTATGGAGTTTAATAAAATACAGCAGTCCAGGACCTACACCAGACCTAATACATCTTCTTACTTGATATTCTTGGTGTAGTCTTTTAGGATTATTGTTTTATACTGAAGTGTGCTTTTTTTCTCTGTAAAAACTATATAAATCCATTTTTTTTTTTTTTTGCAGGTCTGGAGATGGAACCCAGGGGCATTCAACCTCTGAGCTATACCCCCTGCCCTATTTTTTTATTATTTATTTTGAAAACAGGTCTCACTGAGTTGCAAAGGGCCTCCCTAAGTAGCTGAGGCTGTCCATGAACCACGATCCTAAGGGCTCAGCCTCCCAAATGCTGGGATTACAAGCGCGCACCACTACGCCCAACATAAATCCATTTTTTAAAAATAAAAAGTAACATTCCGTGTCTTCTTTGAAAACAGGCTTAGTCACTAGCTTGTCATTATCCTTCAAGACATTCTCATTGTGAAGGGATGACTTTATTATTTTATTTTGCATGCAAAGTTATGCATTATTCTTGTTATGGGTGTTCATCAGAACCTTCACATTTTAAAATTATCAGCAGTAATATAATCACAGCCATTTCAGTTTCTGTCATCTATGGATGATTTTGTTTTCTTCTGATGCTTGCTTAAGGCTTTTCTGATTTAGGCCAGGGCTTTTGTCTTTGACAAGGAAGAATCTCAAGAGTCCCATGAAAAAGGACCAGATCCTTTAAACAACTGATGCTTCGAAGAGAAGAGCCTTGAATACCATATCCAGTGACACTGGCAGGCTGCATCAAGATCTGTAGGACTTTGGTGAAGCAGCAGATGGCTTTATGGTGCCACCATTCCAAGGTGGGGGCAGGGGTCACTAACTACACAAGACTGAATGGACCGCTAAGGGAATTTTATTATAGTTATTTGTTTAGTATATTGTATAAGTGTTCTATTTTCTGAAAACGTAAGAAGCCTTTTCTCTATTTCAACTAGCTGTAGCATATAACAGTGTAGTACACCCTGTAGCATATAACAGTGTAGTACACCCTGCTTATGCAAGCTGAAATGAGCCATTTAAAAATGATATCTGAGAGCCGGGCGTGGTGGCGCATGCTTGTAATCCCAGCATTCGGGAGGCTGAGACAGGAGGATCATGGTTCGCGATCTTAGTGAGGCCCTCTACAACTCAGTGAGACCCTGTTTCAAAATAAAGGATAAAAAAAATGGGCAGGGGGTATAGCTTGGAGGTTAAATGCCTCTGGGTTCCATCCCCAGACCCGAAAAAAAGAAAAAATGATATCTGAGTCTCAGTAAACTCCAGAGTTCAGAAATTTATACTTTCTCATGGCAGCTGGGTTGTTTGTATGCATTCAATAATTATCTGTCATTCTTTTAACCAGGATATAATTGGGAAAATCCATTATGCAACCAATATCTTGCCTATAATCTTATATTTGAACATAGAGCTCACTGAATGAAATAAAACAGGCCATTCAAATTCCATTAGGAATTTACTTTCAATCCAGGATTCTAATACCACATTATGAGCGAAGACTATGCAAGCCTATTGCCAATCTCCTTGGGTATGAGCAACCGCCTGGGAATTACATGCCCATTGCCACCTTGTCACAAGCAACAACTTGTAATTTCTGTGAGGCCAGACTAAAGGATGAAAAAGAAAGTCATTCTGAGAAAAGATGGCTGGTTACCCACAAAGTCACAGGTGACCCCAGTAGGAGATTCAAAATCAGAACCTCCAGGAAATCAGCCGGCTCAGGCCAGCCTTTTGGGAATCTGTGCCTCCCAGCACAACTCTCCTAACCAGGCAGATGCTGAGTGCATGCAGAAATAGTCAAGGTCTCAAACTCATTAACCCACTGGCATTTCCCGCTCACCTCTTTCTGCAATGAGAATTATACACAGTTTAGATAATCCGGACACAGCGTCTTGAATGCGGAGGGCATTGACATCTCACCACAAAATTAACTAAGTAAGAGGTCACAATGCCAAGGAAGAACACAAAACAACAGAACACACCTGGCACAAAATTACGAGGTCAAATAAGCTGCCCAGCCAAAGTCACTCTAACTGGAAGGTCACCTGATGTCCATTTGCCAAATAGGACTGGGCTGAAAGTGACTACATAATTAACCTATTCCACTTAGAACCTCCCGTGTTATTCTTAAGGCTAACATCTAAATGTTAACAAAAAAGCAAAGCTAACATTTAGGCCATATCTCAAAAACTATACTAAGCACATTATCAGTATAATCTCATCGTTGGGAATATTAACTCCCTGGTAAGATAAAAGTAGATTATATTCATTTAATCTCTTTTAAAAGCTTTATAAATTATATGAAAAACTTTTAGATTTTGGAAAAAGCCACACTTTGCTACATAATTCTAGACAACTAGAAAAAAATGTGTTATTAATAAAATGTCAATATTACCAGAAACTACTTGAAAAGATGTCACATTCATTCATCTAACTGGCCTCTGGGTCAAACTGGGACTTCTGACTTAGCTGAACAGAACCCCAAGTATGTACCAAGAGTTACATCGCCCTGAAAGACTGAAGGATAGAGAGATCCTTCCCTCCCCTCACACCAAAAGAACAAGCTGCTCCTTTATATCCAAGTCCAGGATTTAAGAACACCAGTTTGAAAGGGCACTAATTTTTCTTTTGTACTAGACATTGAACCCAGGAGCATTCTACCTTTGAGTTACACCCCCAGTCCTTTTATTTTTTATTTTGAAACAGGGTCTCGCTAAGTTGCTGTGACTGACCTCAAAACTGTAATCCTCCTGCCTCAGTCTCTCAATACTGGGATTACAGGCGTATGCCACCACACCTGGCAAGGGCACTAAATTAATATTAGCTCTCCCAGAGACCCAATTTCTAACCAACAAGAGGACACACGTGTCTCGGGAAGCGCTCCTTTTGGCGAAGGCCTGCAACCAAACCCGAGCCCTACCTGCCGTTCTCCGTGGCTCTTCCCGTTCTCGGCTCTGAACACGACCTTGGGCTTCCGAGACTTGAAGTTGCCCATGCTGGGTCTCCGCACGCAGTCCACCAGCAGGCTCTGCTCTGCATGCTGCTGCGCCTCCCTGGCGGGCGGCGCCTGCTCCTCTACGCGCAGTGGGGCATCTGGGTAATTCTCTTTATTGTTTTCATCTCTACAAAAGGGAAGATCCAATTTAGAAAACACCAAAAATCAAAGGAAGCTGTGCAGGAAAGAGGGGTGATACTCCACTCTTAAAGATATTCCTTGCTGCTGTGGTGGTAGGGTACCTAAGCAAAATTTTTGGTGCAATCTTAGACAATTTCAGATGGACAAGAACTTAAGAAATGCAAACTGTGTGGGTGGGAGGCATGCTTTTCTTCCAGTTTGGTGAGTGGAGACAAGCTTTGTAGTTGTAACTATGTACACACCATTATTATTTGTTTTTAACTTTTCACTTTAAGATGACGTCACCATATATGATATTTTCCTCTTGCACTGCAATCCTAAATTTATAGATTAAGACTCCGACATGCTGAAATTAAATAATATGCCTCCTGGAAGGGCCAATTCACACATGCCGCAAATGGTCAGGTAGTTCTCTAGCCTCTCATGCCTGTATCCTGGGCTCAAGGCATGATGAATCTTTGTAGACAATGTCAGATTCCATTCTGACTACCTACATTCCACCTGCCTACAACTTTCAGTGGCAGTTAAGAGTTTAATGGGATCTATGTTAATAGGGTATAAGTCACCTGGATCAACTATAAGGCAAGAGCCTTACTTACCAGGCTATCTGAACAATGCCCTGAATGCAAAGTCAAAGGTTTCAGTGTCTAGGACCTAGTAGAGCCCAGTCAAAAAGGTAGACAGAATAGGCTGTTGTTGCCTTAATACACTATGGGCTGGGATGGCACTTGCATTTTCCACTCAATAATCTGACTCAATACAACATTCCCACTCTCTTCAGTTCCCATCTTTAAAAAAACATTCTGATGTGGTGAATTCCTACTTGAGGCCATTTGTCCCACTTACACTTAGATGCATTTTATTTTTCATTTTGCTAAGAATCAAGCAGACTACAAATACAAACAAATCGGCCTTCTCTTATGTGATCAATATTGTCAATATTAACGCTCTAGCAATCACTGACACTAGATCATGCAATTCATTAGGAATAGCCACTTCCCCCAGGCATTTCTGCCTTCTGTTCCCTTACTGGAAGCACCCAATAAAAGATCTTTTGCAAGCTCAGCTGAAAAACTATTCCTTGCTGTTCAAGGGCACATAAGGCCAAGAGGCAAGACCAGGAAAGGATGGATTTCTGTGATTGCTGATGAAGTCACTGTTTCACAAATAAAAAGCAGAGTAAATTCACTAAGCCGCTATCAAGGGAGAAGCTCCAATTAGTCTCTGGGAAAAGGCAAAAGCAAACATTGGAATAGGTAGTTTGGAGCAAGGCCCGGGTGCAGCGGTTAAGATGTTGAAATAAAATTACATAAGAGTTAAACTTTAGTCTCAGGGCAAATAGTGCTAACTGAAAAAGGAGAACCCGCTAGTCAAAGAATGATTCATTGTTAGTAACTGAAAACAAAAAACTCAATGCAGGTGACTGGTTGATATTCTTCCTTGATCATTTACAACTTAGGAGGTGTAGCTCAGTGGTAGAGCACTTGCCCAGAACACACGAGGCCCTGGGTTTAATGCTCAAAAGAAAAAATATTAACTTATTAAAGGGTTTATAAATTAATATTAAACCATGAACTTACACTATTCTTGCTTATTTAAAGAGCAATTCTAAACCGGGCATCATGGTGTATGCTTGTAATACCAGCATTTGGGAGGCTGAGACAGGAGGATCGTAGATCGTGGCCAGTCTCAACTACTTAGTGAGGCCCTCTACAACTCAATGAGACCCTGTTTCAAAAATAAAAAAAATTGGAAAAACTAGGTCTGGGGGTGTCTCTGGGAGGTGAAATGTCCCTGTGTTCCATCCCCAGGACCGCAAAAAGAGCAATTCTTATCTGCTGTATGTTCCTGTGGGAGAATTACGACCTTTACAGTTTACCTAAATGTTCCTCATTCAAGTAGGATCACAGAATACTCAAGAATAAGAAAGGAAAGGTAATTTTTCAAATGTAAAATGGCCCGTTTGATAGAGTAATTCCCAAAATAATGCCTGAACCTTGTTGTCATTTATTTCCAAGTCCTCAAAATTTACAAATGTGATCACATATACTTCCTTGATTTGGAAGAAATGTAAAGGGGGGAAACCAAAAGCACCTTTTTCCTATGTACAAATATAAAACCTGATTATAAAAGACATCTTTAGAAGTGTACTTGTAACATATTATTGGTTCCTCAGGCTCTCCCAAACAGAAGAGTACAGATACATAGTTTATGCCACTACTTATTGGAATAAGTCATAGCCGACAGTGAGCATGGTGTCCTGAGATGGGCAAGAATTCAAAAAAAAATTTTTATTGTGTAATGTGGACCACATAGCTTCAATTCTATTACACTTATCTATAAAATGGAAATAATATCTACCTTGCAGAGATAATAGTCTCTGAGAAATGCTACCCTAGAAAGCCAGCTTGAGACCACAATCCAAGAAGTGAAAGGTATTGTGTCTGTCCCAAGTGGGGCCTTAGCCCTGCTATTTTATTTGCAAAAAATAGAAAAGGAGGAGATTTTTTTGGCTTCCTTAATACCTCCAGGATAAGTTGCAAACTCCTTAGCAAGACACACAAGCCCGGGCTGGGCGTGGTGGCGCACGTTTATAATCCCAGCATTCCGGAGGATTGCAGTTCGGGGACAGCCTCAGCTACTTAGTGAGGCCCTTCAGTGAGACCCTGTTTCAAAAAGATAAAAAGACTAACAATATAGGACTGGGGGGGGAGGGGGGTGTAGCTTGAAGGTAGAATGCCTCCGATACTGCAAAAAAAAAAAAAAAAAGACACACAAGCCCTATGAAACCTGGTTTCTGTTTATCTCTAGAACCTTTTTTTGTGTGTATGGTACTGGGGGATGGAACCCAGGGCATTCTACTTCCAAGCTACACACCCCAACCCTATTTTTATTCTTTATTTTGAAACAGAGTCACTGAGTTTCAGAGGTCCTCACTAAGTAGCTGAGACTGTCCGCAAACCGCAATCCTCTGATCTCAGCCTCCCAGATGCTGGCATCGCAAGCGTGGGCCACCATGCCTGACTGAACTGTGTTGCTTATCACCCTTTGCCTCCTCACTCCCACCTGGCACTCAGGGCCGGTACCACCCTGGGCTGCCTGTTGTTCCTTCAACTCAAACTAGTTTCTCTGCCTTCTGTTGGCTTTCCAGGAAACTTCTCCCTCTGCTAAGAGGCATCAAATTTTCCTTGGGTCAAGCACAGTGGCACATGACTGCAATCCCAGTACTTGGGAAACTGAGGCAGGAGGATCATATATTTAAAGCCAGTGTGAGATCATGTTTCAAAATAAATAATAAAAAGGGCTGAGCGTGTAGCTCAGAGATAGAGTGCCTCAGGGTTCCTAGCACCACAGAAGAAGGAGAGAGAGAGGGAGGCGAGGGGGAGGAGGAAGAAGACAACTTTGTGCCACCATGTAACTTTCTTCAGGAATCCATCCCAGAAACCTCTCTGAGCTATTTGGTCCTTTTCAATAACTTCTGTTTGCCTCTAGTATAATACACTACAGCATTTTTATCAACGTTCTTGCCTATCTCCTCTAGCAGACTGAATTCTTGGGAGCAGGTACTTGTTTGACTTTCTCTATCCCAAAACTTGATCGATGTCTGGCACACAAAACAAGTCCTCAACAAATGTTCTTATTAAAAAATGAACTGTAGAATCAGACAGACTTGGGTCCAAATTCCACCTCATAGTGCCATGCTATTTTGGATAAAATATGATTCCTCTGAGCCTCAGTTTCTCCATCTACAGGATGAGGAGAAAAACACATCAGTTTCACTTGTTTAGATTAAATAGTAAAATGCACAGGGAAGTTCTCAGAACAAAGTAAATGTGGAAGAAATGGTTGACTATACAACTTTTGCTGCTGTACCTTGGGCCCCTGGATGGCTAAGACCATACCCTAGATATTCAATAACATTTTGGTAAATAATCTAGAACTTCTTCCTCAGGGTGTATCATGGAAACATTAAAATAGGCTAATCAATGTTCAATTTAGTAGGCATATATTGAGCATTCCCCATTCCTAGGGCACTCACTGTCCTGGTTGCAAAGGGGTATACAAAAGTAGACGAGGTAAATATTCCCTTAAGAGTTTAAAATGTAGTATAAGATCACACACACACACACACACACACACACACACACACACACACAATCATTTGAATACAAAGAACAAACTAAAATTCAAAGAGATACCAGACCAAGATACTTTCTGCCTCTCACAAGTAAGAACCAAACAATGATGGAGTCATACCTGAGACTAGAGCAATCAGTCTGATCTTCATGTAGAGAGACTGTGTCTTCGTCACACCTGGGGAGAGGAGGAAAAGCATGTCAGATCTAACTCTATGCTGTAGCAGTAGCAACTATAATCTAGAATCAATCTGAAGATTAGCACAGTAAACTAATAGGCATAAACAGTCCCCACCAATCTCTCCCACGCCAGCTCTGATTCCTGACATGTCTACCATGTAATGACACCAGTGTTGTCCCACTGTGTGAACTCAAAGGCTCAGAGCCAGATGTGACTCTCCTTTTTGGCTCTACTGCTCAACAGATATCATCTAGGATCTTCCTAAGGACCTAGATGTTCACAACATACAGACATCAGGCACCAAGATGAGTGGGCTGTTGCTAGCTCAAAAGAGATTCCACTACATCCCTCTGCATCAAGTAGTCCCAAACCATGCCAGCTCCTGCTTGATTTATCCCATTAGCCTCAGAGTTTCTTGATCTTGTGAAAAAGAAATTTCTGAATTAACCATATGAAAAAGTCTTGACTCTTCCATATTGAAAAATCTCCTTCTAACAGCAGCTAGAATGGCAATCATCAAGAACGCAAGCAGTAATAAATGCTGGTGAGTTTAAGAGGAAAAAGAAAGGACGTACATATACTGCTGGTGGGATTGCAAGCTAGTACAACCACCATGGAAATAAGTAGGGAGGTTTCTCAAAAGAGTAGGAATGGGACCACCATATGACCCACATACCACTCCTCTGTTCTTTTCTAAAATAAATTTAGAATACTATACTGATACACACATACTCATGTTATCTCAACACAACTCACAATAGCCAAATTATGAAACCAACCTTGGTCTCCATCAACAGATAAATGGATAAAGAAACTGTGGTGTATATTCACAATGAGGTCTTACTCATCCATAAAGGAGAACAGAATTGTCCTTGGAAGGAAAATAGACTGAACTAGAGAACATTACGCTAAGTGAAATCAGCCAGTCTCATAAGGTCAAGCGTCATATGTTTTCTCTCGTATGTGGAAACTAGAGAGAAAATAGGAAAGAAAGGAGACTTCACGACAGATGCACTGCTGCAGTGCCTATCAAAGCGCTATTTCAGAGCTGACACTGAAAAAACACTTGAACTGAAACATTAACTGTTCCCTTAATAGGTATGGTGTCTGAAATAATTTAACAAATGTGCATTGAGCATTTACTGCATCCTGGGTACTGAAGTAAGCCCTGGAACTATGCTTCTCAAACTCTATGGTTCAAGACTAACCAGTTTTGTTTGTTAATTTCTAACCGACTATGTACAAATACATTAGTAAAAATGTCACAGCAATGTCAAACTCCTATTAAAGTTCTTAAATGTTTACTTCCCGTTTCTGTTTTTTTTTTTTTTTCTTGTCCCACACAAGTTACAGTTTGGATACTCTCACTTTGAGTAGTACTGTTTCTGAAGGACACAAATTTTTAAAAAGACCTAAAGCCTGTTCTGAGAAATTCAGTGTGATAACTGGTCAAAAATAAGTAAATAGATACCTACATATGTAAATATGGCTATAATACAGTGCTTGTACTGTACTAAATAACTTGGAATTTTTAAATACTGTTGTCTGACAATAGTATATAAATAACCCACAAAATGAGCTGGTGAAAGCCCCAGCCTTCTTCTTCCCTTACAATCTTTTAAAATTAGGGCTTTTGTGGTGAGTTAAACAAAGTCCACCTACAGACTCTAACCCTCTTTACCTGTTAAAATATTCTGTTCCCTTAGGCATTAAAAAAAAATTGGTTGACTTAACAAAATGCTCCTTTCAACAGAATAATCTACATTTTTCTGCTTTCTCATGTTTTTGACTGCTAATAACCCACTCTGTCCATCTCACTGAAAACAACAATTAAAATCACAAGCATTCCATTGTTCTCTCCATTAGCAGCATTCACCTACTAGATCATCTGGGCTTATGATGTGAATGATAATATTTTCTACTAGCAAAGTAGAAAAGTCTATAAAGAACACAAGTCTAGAATTGTTGCTTCTGAGGAACCTCCACTTGAGAGTCAACCCTGGAACTCAACAAAAACAATTGTTTGGATTTGACAAAAGTTTCTTTTTCTCTTTCATTTGATTTATTATTTTTTCTTCTCAAAGTATAATCACTTAAAAATGTAAAATTCACCACCAGAATAAGTTGTAGATGCTTTCTGAAGCATGGGGCTGGACCAAATTAGTGAATCCAATTTTTGTTTTGTTTTGTTTTTAGGTGGCACTAGGATTAAACCCAAAGGGTGCTCTACCACTGAGCTATATTTCTAGTCCTTTTTATTTATTAATTTGGGACAGGGTGAGCTAAGTTGCCCAACCTGGCCTCAAACTTGCAATCCTCCCACATCAACCTACTGAGTCACTGGGATTACAGGCATGCTCCACTATGCCCAGCTTTAGTGGATTCAGTTTTAATACCTACTGAACAACTCTGGTTGCCACTGAAGGAAACACAATTCTAAGATTTCAGAGTCAGCAAATTGAAGTAGACTTCTCTACTGGCTTACCAGGGACACATATTCAAGTTCTTTGAGTTCCATGGAGTTTTAAGTTGCTTTAATAAAGATCATCAACTTCCACTCAATTAACATCTCCTTTCTGTCCTTGCTCAGGAGGGTCCTATAGTGCTGGTCCAATTATGAAACTGGATTGCACAGTGGGAGCCTACCCAGATATCCCCATTCCTGGAAGAAAATCAACTCAGTCGAAGAGGCCAACTGGTCTGGGGCATGGCATTCTCTTCCAACATTATAGCCCTAGATGGGAATTAGTTACAAATCTGTTTCATAATCTCCCTCTTAGGTATTAAAAAATGAGCACACTCTATTCTAACACAATGTTTTTCAAATGGTATGCTCTAACCTGTTAGTGGATCTAGCACTTTTTTTGGTTAGTGTTGTTAGAGTAGGAAATGTCAGCATACTACAATTTAATTATTGTTTTAGAATTTAAATTGCATATGTGTATGTGCATTGGATTGCAATACAGAATTTTGTTATGATGGTATTCATAGTAAAAAAAAAAATGTGAAAGGCACGTCCATCAAAAGAGTTTCTTTGCAGTTTTCATCAACCAGTTCCTAAATTCCAGAATCCTTATCTGTGGTGACCTAGATAATGAGTGGATAACTTGTTTTTTGGTGGGGTTTTTTTTTTGCCATCATTTCTTTATGAAAGGCTTAGGGTTGTTACTTTATTTCCCTATTTGGAATTTTGCTCCCTTAATCAACCACAAGGAAGAAAAGGTGTACAAGTACTTCACAGCTCACCTGCTGCTTCACATGATTTCAATACAGCTTGACAAGGCTGTGAGGGAAGAATTACTATCACACACAGGCCAGGTTATTGCCCAGGATTCCATAGCCGAAAGCAGCAACGCCCGAGTTCTTTCTGCTCCACCACACTAAGTCCCCACGGCAGAAGCCAAATAACCTACTAAGTCTATATTCCCAGAGACTTGTATGAGAGGGAGAATGACAGTTCTTAGAATAATGGTAGTGAAAGCAGTGTCCATGAGAAGCTCTCTTTTCTGACTAAATGGGAAGAGAGGCTTCAGACCGGCTGATAGTAAAATGCAGTTGTGTTAGTAAGAAATTTCTGTGCACCTATCATACCATGTTCCCTGAAGCAAAGTGGCAGCTGTACAGCTTCCTGTGGAGTCTCTCATCGTGTGGCGGCAGAACCACCTGCATTAGCATTATCTGGACTACCTGGTCAAAATAGCAGACTCTAGCCCCACTACAGCTATCTTAAAGTGGTGCCTAAGAGTGTAAATTTTTAAACCAGATAACCCACTCACATCACTTGTAAGCTTCAGTTTGGACTTAAAGATTTCCAAAACCCAGACCAGCCTTGGGCTGATTCCAACACAGTTACCCATTCTGGTTTCCCCCTTGAGATACAAAGCCTGGGACTGTATCTTTTTCACAAACCCCAGTCCTCTTCCCCATTAATAGTGATGATCAGTTGTTTTTGAGAATCAATGAATGAAAACCAGTCAGAATAATTATGAGCCAGGCTGTATTTCAGATAGCAAGTTAGTCAGAACATCACAGGACATGAGCATAGAAAAATAATAAGTGAAAAGATGCTTGCAGATATGGAAGAAAGGCCAAGGCCATTCTGAAATTGAAAGACTTGAAGTAAGAAAAGAAATTGTTCCAGCCGGGCATGGTAGTGCACGCTTGTAATCCCCGCGCTTGGGAGGCGAAGACAGGAGGATCGCGCAGGTTTGAAGCCAGCCGCGCTGGCATCAGAGACCCTGTTTCCAAAAATAAAATAGGTCTGGGAGTGTAGCCCGGAGGTAGAAGGGCTCCAGGAACCCCAGTACCACAAAAAAAAAGAAAAAGAAAAGAAAGAAATTGTAAGAAATTGTTCCAAAGCTTCACAGACAGTGTGAGAACTGGCAAAAAACTAAGAGGAAAATCAAATCTGTACCTCAGTCCCTCCAAAGTCTACTTCCCTTAGACTTTTGGGAGACCACCAGGCCAACTGGAACTCTACTTGATAAAATAACTCATTTTGTATTAAAGACTCTACCTTCTAGGATCATAGACTATTTAATTTCCATTTTAATAAGGGTCAATACCAGAGGTCTTACTCCAAAAGAAATAATTTCCAGGTGTAATTTCAGTGGGTTTAGATAGGAAGAAACAGGAATGGGGTAGGGACAGGAGGAAGAAGAACTTTTCTAGTCTCTGAAACATGAGAAAGTGCCTCCCAGTGCAGGCCAAGACATCACCCAAACATTTACTGAGCCCCTGCTCTGTCTACGTCTCAGGATAGTGTCCTTGTAATCCTGCTGGCTGAGGGCTTATGCCCAGAAATCTAAGGAACATGGTTCCTATCACTGAGGCAGGGGTGGAGAAGTATCATGTTTGACAGTGTCTAGTTTCAAATGACCCTCATCTGTGCTGTGTTATACCTAGGAAGCTTCTGATATGGTTTCAATGTATTCCTTAGATTTTATATTAACCAGATGGCTTTCCAATTATCACTCAGAGCCTTTTAAAATACATCACTGTCACTTCTCTGAAAGTAACAACATGATCTTATGCAATCAGAACTCCTTGGGGAGTATCCAGAGATGAGGTGTCACACTCTCCCCAGCATTTAAACATAAAAACTTCACACACATACAAAAAAAAAATATATATATATATACACAAATATATATAAATTATATATAAATTATATAATATATAAATAATATATAAATATATATATATATATATCTCATATGAAATTTGAAACCAAGTGTCTCCATTTTGAAGTTGCTAGGCCTGTGACCAACTGGGGATTGAGCCACACAGGGGTCTTGAGAATGAGGCCAAAAAGCACTTGGAAGCACAGCAAGGAGAAGAGACTACACCTGTGCACCTGAACCAGAAAGCCCAGGCCTCGTCCTCAGCCTGCAGACTTCGACATGTATTTCTCTTCTTCTCTCCGTCTTTTAGAAAAGCAAAGTGGTGGCACAGGTTACTGAGCAATTTCATTAATGGGACGCAGGTCCCAGTGAGGATTTCATATTGCATCTTCTAAAGTTAACCTTGTTTTATTTTTTTTAAGTGGCTCCATTTAAATGAGATCAAAGCTAGAAACTACGAGAGTAGCAATCCAACCCGTGATAAGAAAATAATAATAATAATAATAATAATAATAATAATAATGTGTGGGAAACTGAGGAGGACCTGCTGGTGAGCACCACAGAATCTTGTACCTCTATCACCAAGTCACTGTGACAGTGGTGGAACCTGACAACATTTAGTTCTATATTTATTTGCCTTTTAGAGAACTTTAACAAACAGCTCTCAAAAGTTAGTTGGGCTTTCTGTATCAAACTCATAACATCTTTAAAAATATAATCGAGTATACAACTTTACACATGACTTGTTCCTGAAAAGCTGTCCAGAGTTAGCAACGTGAATTAGCTTAGAGAAAGACTGCTAGAGGATGGCTGCATATATGGTTTGTATCTAAATATACATGTAAATTAAATTAAATTTATTAAATTACATATAGTATGTATATGTTCCCTGTGAATTTTAACACATAATATTAGGGAAACATACTAAGGAAGAGACGATAAGACTTAAAACAATGAACTGTAAATATCTAAAAAAAAAAAAATACTGTGCCTGCTGGCCTTGAGTGAAACATTGCACTTCTTCATTTCCGTTTAAATAGTGTCATCTGCCCTGGTCAACAGCTTTACCATAGGACGAGAACACTCATTCCTCCTACAGCCACATCTCTGAAGACAAAAACGACAAAGGGTACCCAAGAAAAGTTTACTCTGCTGTGTCTTAAAAAATCTGTCGCCACAAGAGAGCGAAGATAAGTTTAGCCTGTTTATCACATGCTGGAATTAAACCCTAGTCTTTTCGCATCCATCTCCTATTTGCAGCAAATGCATACAGCGTGTACTCCATGAAAACTGACACTAATGTTGGCAAAATACAACCAAGCTCCCTGCCTGACATGTCAGATAGATTTTTTTTTTTTAATCTAAGCTCCAAGAACATCTTGGAGCATGGAGCTCCTGCAAGCAGTCCGCTGGTTTTAATATCTCTCCTGCAGCTGCTAAAATGCTGATTTCAACCTGTAAAGACTTCTGGGCCCCATCAGCGGGCTGGCAGTCTTCGCAGCTCCATATTACAGGAGACAATGCACCTCCTACGGCGAGGGGTTGGGGACGATTACCTTCACGATAGTTGCTTCCAGAGAAAGGCATGCAAGTCTAATTTTAATGGCAAGAATCACTTACTCTGTTACAGCGGTGCTGCTGAAGGAATTATCCTGAAGGCTGAAACAGAAACAAGAAAACATCAGCCAAGTCCGGCCGGGGAGCCGTCCCCCTGATCGCTCTCCGGGAGTTAGAGCTCATACACAAACATGGCATTGCAAGGCTTATCGCAGGGCTTGCCCGGCACGCTCCTCTACCTTGGGCTGCTGTCTGCACATGCTCGTAACGACACCCCCAGCAGGGGCCCAGCCGCACAGGCGAACCACAAAGCCCGGCAGCCCGCGTGCTGCGGGCACAGCGCGGGGCGGGGCGCGGCGGGGGCGACCCCAGACCCAGCCCCGGGCGCCTGGAGGGGGGCCCGACCCCAGCCCCGCCAGCCCCGGAGCGAGCGCGGGATTCGCGGCTTGCTGACCCAGACACCCCGGACTCGCGGGAGCGATGCCCGGGTTTCTGCCTCGGCGCCCAAATACCCGGGAGACTTGCTTTCTTCCAGACGGCTCCTACCCGCGTTGCTGAGCTACCACCCCAGCCCCCACCCCGCCCCCCGGGGATGGAGGCTTCCGGAGATTCACCCATCCTCCAGAAAAAAGCCCAGATGGAACAAGAAGGGGCCGGGAACCCTGCCGCTGGGTTTTGTTTTATTTTTATTGAGAGTTGTTTTTGATTGCCTAGGAAAAAGAGCCTTGGAAGGAGGGCTCGCTGCCGCACACCCGATCTGTCTGCTCTGTTATTTCAGTCCCGAAGAGGAAGCGCCCAGCCCCGGACGACAGAGCTGTGAATGAGCCCACGCAGGGCGAGTGGAGAATTTATTCCAGGCTTTAGCTGGTGACTAGGACACCGTGCAAGGGGTGGGGCTCGCTGCTCCCGGAAGAGCCTGGCGGAGCTCGGCCCCCCAACACCTTTACAAAGGATGGAGAGATGGAATCCACAAAGACAGCCGTGTTGGGGGAAGGGAACACGTCATCCCCCACTCGCTTCCATTCCCCTGGGGATATTTGTCCTGCCCTCTTTCCACTGTTCATTTCTCCTGCCAAGTTGACCTTGATGTGGAATGAAACAGTCATACGTGAAAGATGCCTATTTGAATTTCGAAATAAGATCCCCAGCCCTCGATTTTTTTTAATCTTACAAGCAGCAGAGATGTTGGTTTTTAGTCCACATGCCTCAACTGATAAATAAAATCATAACAAGACAAACTCGTACTTAAAAATACTTAAAGATAATTAGAAGAAAAAAAAACTGCCCCAAACTTGTTAAAAAAAAAAAAAAAAAGAAGGGTGGCACACAGAGATATGGTTCAGTAGGTCCACCCCAGGGCTACTTAATTCTCTAGGAGAGAATACTTGTATGACTTTGCTACTCACTGTTGATTGGATCCCAGCCATGGTGAAGTTACACGTTAACTTGCACATTTTATTCAGCTCTCAAAAGAAGAAAACTGTATAACTAACTTTGCATCTAACCAATCATTTTGCATCTAACCAAACTAACGTTCTTTCTAAATACCTGTGACTATTCAGACCCTCAGAATGCTCTTGGAACCAGCTTCACCATATTACAGTTTCCCTCATTAATAAATGAATAGATCTCTGGTGTACACCTATATTTGTGTGAGTCACATTTTTAACTTTCAAAAGTTATACTTTAAAAGAAAAACAGGTTTCACTAAAGTTCTTTGCAATCTTGTGTTTCTCCTAGCATCTTTTAAATCAGCCGATAAAGACCTAATGTGGTCTTTAACTTGAATTCTATGGATTAAATAAATTTAGGAACATGAGCCCTCAAGTGTCCAAGTACACCTTACATATGCGTTCTTGTACTGTCTGTTGTCTTATATGAGCTAGGTTGCAGTGTGACCCAGCCTTTTCTCTGTATTCAACATAAATCAAGGTCTGTTCTTTCTGTTTATTGAAACTGACAAAGATAAGTCTATATTCAGTCTTTTTTTGCTTTATGCGTCTTTTAAATTTTTCATCGGTGCATTGTAGTCCTACATCTTAATGGGGTACGAGATGGTGGAGGCATACATGCCCACATCACCCAATTAGCCCTTGCCCAATTCTTGCCCCAGTCCCTCCTCTTTTCTTCTCATGTTTAACTTAGTGATTGACATTGATATGTTTGTCATTCTTGTTTCCACAGATTCAGAAGCTGTCAGTTTCCAGGGAGTCTTTTTTTTTTTTTTTTTCCTCCTCTCATTGGCTATGATGCTGATTCCAAATGCTTTAATATAGAGAAAGGTGATATTTTTCTCATGTAAATGTTCCCAGTGATCCATTTGGATGAAAAAGTATAACACCTTCAACTTTGAATCAGGACTTTGACAGAGATATGAAATAATGCAGACCCTTTATAAAGAAAACAAAATGACAAATATACTCAAAAAATGCAAGTATTCAATAAGGCCCACAGGAAAGAAAGAATTCCCAGCAACTCACGCACAGAGAGAACCAAAATTGGGTTTTAGGTACTACTCATGTACAATGAAAACAATTGGTTGGTGGAGTATATTATGGTTAAAAAATAAAAATACCCCAGAATAAAACCCTATCATTTGGCAACATGTAATAAACCATTATAGCCGGGCGTGGTGGCGCACCTTTGTAATCCCCGCACTTGGGAGGCGGAGACAGGAGGATCACTCAGGTTCGAAACCAGCCTTGCTGGCTTAAGAGACCCTGTTCCCAAATAAAATAATATAAAATAGGTCTGGGAGTGTACCCAGGAGGTAGAAGGGCTTCCAGGAACCCCAGTACCACCAAAAAAAAAAAAAAAAAAAAAGAGAGAGAGAAACCATTTTAATTTGTACTACTCACTTAATTCTCCTTTTTGTTTTCATCTTAAATCATGGTTAGAAGTTGTTCTTATAAGTAGCTTCTCAAAAATTGTTTTGTGCTATTCAGCTGAGAATCGGACAATGCTGATGCATATCATACAGCATAAAGTTACTTTGGAGAACTTCAGCTTATCTAAACAATAGTCTAACGAGTGTTCAAAAGCAGAAGCCAGGTATGGTGGCACATGCCTCAAATCCCGGGTCTTGGGAGGCTGAGACAGGAGGATCACAGGTTTGTGGCCAGCCTCAGCAACTTAGTGAGACCTTGTTTCAAAATAAAAAATAAAATAGGGATGGGGATGTAGCTCAGAGGCAAAATGTCCCTGAATTCAACCTACAGTAACACAAACACACACACACACACACACACACACACACACACACACACACACACCCCAAACCAAAAAAAAAATTAGAAGAGAAAAAATTAATGGAATTTATTAATTTATCATGGTAGGTTAGTATTTGCTGAAGTAGACGTGAAATTCGAGTATTCCAAATGGTCTAGGAATTTATTTTTAATTTAAAGCAGTCAAAAGTAAGTTTTTGAAAGGAGACAAATTATAAATTTACAATGTACACTAAGCAAAAAAGCATTTCATCTACTTTGTTTTTCTTGTATTACAGGGCATTCTACCTCTGAGCTACACCCCAGCCCTATTTCTTATTCTTTATTTTGAAATACAATCTCATTACATTACAGAGGGCCTCACTAAGTAGCTGAGGTTGGCTGTGAACCTGTGATCCTCCTCTCGGCCTCCAAGTACTAGGATTACACCTGTACCACCACACTCAGCTTATTCTCATTATTATTATAATAAAAATATATAAACATAAAGTTTGGAAAATATGAACAAAACTGCTGTGCTTGCATAGTGAGGTTTACAGATGTTTTCTTTCTACCACCTATGATGGCACAGTGCTTACATAGCTTAAAAAAATAAATAAACTGAAGACAACTAAATGTAGGTGGGCTGCTCTGGATGAAATGAGTTTTCCCAAGATAGGTTTGTGCTTACTTTATGACTTCAATTTAAAATACTTGCACATCCCTGGAGGAACAGACAATTCTGAGAAATCACTTTCTGCATGATGCTGGGGCATGGAGCCAGAATCTTCACAATGAAAGGAAGTCAACAAAGGCCTGTTCGATTGGCCTGGACATAGTGACTTGCAGCTTCCTGCCAGTACCCTTGGGAATGACCAGCCCTCATGATAAAAAAGAGGACTCTCGCCTGAAATTATAGTTTTTACCTAAAAGGGGAAAAAAAAAAAGCAATTGTCCCTGATTCCTGTCCTCTAATCCTTTCCTGTGCCAGATCCAATACCTGATGCCATAACAAAAGAGCCCTCACTCTCTAAGTGGTCAATATTTGAATCCTGAAGAATATAACAAAGACTTGGTACCAAAAATATATACTAGTGACCTATTTACATTGTTTGGACTCCATTCAAACATCTGCTCTAAAAAGCTAGTGTATATCAAGTTCTCCTTTGGCAATCTCTCTCATTATCTCTGATGATATAATGCATATACAACATAAATTGATTACTAAGAGAAATTTCAATTTTTGCAAAAGATTCAGAATTTTATGAAATCAGGGGAAGTGATATTGAAGAACAGCTTGAATTGCATTCAGAACCACGGTCCAGTGAAGTTTCGGTAAAAGCAACCAAGGGGTAAAACATTCACAAGGATGTCGACATGTCAACTCAAAGGAAATGAGTCAAATTGCAAGGAATTAAAAGTAATCTTTGGAAAAATGTATGAAACCCTTAATTAATTTCGTAAATGTTACCTACTTCTTATTATGCAATGAGTATCAGTGGTTATCATTTTGAGTTAGTACATTTTTTTCAAAAAAATTATATATAATCTCAATAATGGAAAAAGTTTAATCATGATTGTTTCTAAGAATTAGGTCAATAAGTCAATTATATCTGAATGTAAAATAAAGACATTTTTATAATTGCTTTATTATTTGGCATGGCCTATCAGGCCATATGTGCCTGACCCTGAGGACAACTGAGTCCGTCTCCAACAGATGAACCTGATGCTGCCCCAGCAACTTTATATTTGCCATTCCCTTTGCTGGGAACACCAGCTACATCATGTTCCCTTGTGCTTACAAAAAGAGAGCTTCCCTGACCACTCTCTCAAATTAGTATCTCTGTCACTCTTTTCTGATTTATTTTATTCATAGGACCTGTAACTACCTTATATTTTAAGATTTAATTGTTTTATAATTGTCTCCCGACATTAGGAATAAAGACTATTGGGTCTTATTCACCACTGTATCACCAGGGCTAATAATGGCAGCTACCCAATAAATACGTGTGGAATGAAATAAAAGAGTGAGTATTTAGTTCCATTTTTTTCAACATAATACTTCATTTGCACCAACCCTCACCTTTTTCCTATTTATTATGAAGTGCTAGCTCCTGTTTTAAGAGATTCATTTAAAAGAGGGATTTTCCAAGATGAGTAAATGAGGGTATCTTGTGTCTAAAATACCTTTCTTCACTTTGCAGGGATAACAAACAGCTTTCAGGGTGTTATGTGAACCCAGTTGATGGCACCAGCTGCCCAGCACACTGCTTCTGAGGCGTAGCCCGGGTCCAGACAGCAGAGCACTGGGATTGATTGCTCAGCAGTATTTGATATGAGAGAAAGATATGGGCACAGCAGTGGAGGTGTCAACCTAGAGCCCATTAAAATAAAAACTTAAACTTAAGCTTTAAATTAAAAAAATTTTTACCTTTTTTTTTTCTTCTGTACTGGGCATTCTACCTCTGAGCTATACCTCCAGCCCTATTTTTTATTCTTTATTTTGAAACAGGGTCTAACTGAATTACAAAGGGCCTCACTAAGTGGCTGAGGTTGTCCACCAACCTAGATCCTCCTGTCTCAGCCTCTCAAATGCCGGGATTGCAAGCAGGTGCCACCATGCCTGGCTTTTTATCCTTTATTTTGAAACAGGGTCTCACTAAGTTACAGAGGGCCTCATTAAATAGCTGAGGTTGTCCTTGAACCCACGATCCTCCTGCCTCAGCTTCCCAAGTATTAGGATTACAAGCGTGTACCACCACACCTAGATAACTCTTTGCGTTTAACACCTTAGCTTGAGTTAATTTTTTAAATTTATTTTTTATTATTATTATTTTTGTGTGTGTGGTACTGGGGTTTCTGGAAACCCTTCTACCTCCGGGCTCCTATTTTTATATTTTTATTTGGAAACAGGGTCTCTTAAGCCAGCGCGGCTGGCTTCAAACCTGCGTGATCCTCCTGTCTCCGCCTCCCAGGCGCGGGGATTACAAGCGTGCCCCACCATGCCTGGCATTGAGTTAATTTTTAGATTAGCAAATACGTCCCAGCTATTGAGGCAATTCTTTAGAACCTCAGGAATGATCTGATCTAATTCTAATTTTGTTTTGATTTTTCTTTTTTGTGATGGTGGTACTGAGACTTGAACCTAGGGATATTCTACCTCTGAAATAGGTCCCCCAGACCTATTTTGGTTTTTTTGTTTGTTTGTTTTTGTTTTTGTTGAAACAGGGTCTTGCTAATTTGCTGTGATTGCCTCGAACCTGCAACCCTCCTGTCTCAACCTCCCAAGTACTAGAATTACAGGTGTGTGCCACCAGGCCCACCTTAATTCTTTTTTTAAAATCTAAACTTCTGGGACTATCTCCAGTTGCTGCTTAAAACCTTGAGGGCCCAGAATTTCAGACAGCACAAAGTTCCTTTACTGGATCCTTCCGTTCTTTGGGGAGAAAATGCCACTTGAGTCCTCCTCTGTCCTTTTTTACTTCCACCTGTGGCTGAATGGCCCTTGGAGTTCATCTCCTGCATCTTCTCATCTCCCAGATAAATACTCCAAGTTCCTTCAGTAGAACCCCATACAGCATGACTTAGACATATTACTCCAGGTGTGGTCAGCTTGCTGAATAGTGAGTTGAGATCTTTGCCTCCTTCTTTTTAATACCTTACTCTTGCATGTGGCCAAGATCCCTGTGAGTACTTTAGACAGTTACATCACTCTGCAGACTCAGATGATCCAACACTCCAGAGCCAACCTGTGCCATCCAGGAGAGCAATTGGTTGTTGAACACGAATACCAGCTTTGCATATATTCCATTAAATTCTGTATTGTTTGATATGACATTTTATACTCTTAAATCCATTATTTCAGATCTTTGAGCATGTAAATTTTAGTAAAAAATACAATATCAAAAATAATTACTATGTCCCTTCCAGTTTCATATAACCAGTACTCTGTGAAACTGTCCTTCAAAATGTTATAGCATATGATAAATATGCTTTCATTATTTTCTTCTTCTTTTTTGAAGTAGTGGGGATGGAACTCAGGGGCATTCTACCTTCGAGCTACACCCCCAGCCCTATTTTTTATTCTTTATTTAAAATGGGGTCTCACTGAACTTCAAAGAATCTCACTAAGTGGCTGAGGCTGCCCGCGACCCAGGGGCATTCTACCTCTGAACTACACCCCCAGACCTATTTTAGTTTTTTTTTTTTTTTTTACAGTGTCTTGCTTAAGTTGTTTTGGTCACCTTAAACCTGCAATCCTCCTGTCTCAGCCTCCCAAATGCTGGGATTACAAGCTTGTGCCACCATGCCCAGCTTGCTTTCATTGTTTTTTTGCTTATATAAATTAGAAATTATTAAACGATTAGGAGAAATTAAATAATTATTTAATATATTAAAGCTTAAGTGATTTGAAGTTATTTTACTTTAGAGATGGTAGGTAGGAAGAGAAAAAATGAGAAAGGGGGCTTAGACTCAACATTTGAGGTGCTTCTAGGGTGAGAGAGAGCAAGTGGGGACCACAGGGTTTCCAGGTGCCAGGCAGCATGAAGGCTTAAGTGGGTACAAGGTGGGAGTAGCTGTTCTATCCTCTTTGGCACACTCTTCCTCCCAGAAAGTGGCAACGCTGAAGCTCCTGTCAAACACAGCTAGTAATTTAATGAGTCACCCAGTTGAAGAAGGACAGCCTCACATTTCCTTGGGTGCATGCAAGTCAGGATGCATTTGAGATGTCTGAACTCCACTCAACAAAACCTCCCTGGTCTATGAAGGATAAAGGAAATTTTCTCCCCCAAAGTCCCGCTATACCTTCAGGGAGAAATTTCTGTGTTTCTTTGTTCTCACACACTGCACTTGACTACTCTGATTTTTTAATCTTGACACACACTTTCTTTACACATGCTATCTGAGCCTTGGCCCGGGTAAATCTGCTCCTATATCCACTAGTAATGCCCTTGTATCAATGTCTTTGTCTGCTTACAACCTGATAATCTGTAGATCTTTTAAATTCTCAAGCCATGGATATTATTGTGGTTCTTTCATTTTGGGGGAGTACTGGGGACGGAACTCAGAGGCATTCTAACTTTGAGCTACACCCCAACCCTATTTTTTATTCTTTAGTTTGAAACAGGGTCTCACTGAGTTGCAAATGGCCTCACTAAGTAGCTGAGGTTATCCAAGAACCTAGATCCTCCCATCTCAGCTCTCCAAATGCTGAGATTACAAGTGTGTGCCACGCCCAACTTTCTCTTTCATTTTAATGGCTTAATACACCCTTTTATTTTGTTCATAATTCTGAGAGCCAAGATTTCCAGAGAGTTCAGATGGGCTGTTGGTCTCTGACCTTGTAGTGACACCTAGGGCAGGTGATACTGAAGTGTTGCCTTCAGAAATGGCTATTTCACCAGAGAACTACAGTAATACATGCACACCCATGCTCATAGCAGCACAATTTGCAATAGCCAAACTATGGAACCAACCTAGGTGTTCATCAATGGATGAATTGATTACAAAATTATGGGAAATACACACAATGGAATTCTACTCAGCACTAAAGAAAAATAAAATTACATTATTTGCCAGAAAATAGAAGTACCTGGAGAACATTATGTTATGGGAGATTAGACAATCACAGAGACTGAAGGGTCATGTTTTCTTTAATTGGGATACAAGAGAGACTCCAGATGATGAGGAGAAACCTCAGGGGAGCCAGGGAGGAGATAAAAAGGTCGGGATGGAGGAAGACTTAGGATCATTAATAGAAATACTACCATAGACTACTTGTATACATGAGAATATATACCAGTGTCAATCTGGGCACTCTGTATTTGGAGGGAGGGAGGAAAATGGAGAGGGAGGGCACCAAGAGTGTGTGCATGTATGTCATTATCAACATGATTTACTTTATGATGTGAGACTATAATGCACCAATAAAAGCACACATACACACAAAAAGAGAAATGGTTGTTTCACTCACATAGCCAATAACTCAGTGTTCCCATCTGTCACCTCATCATTCGGAACCTCTCCAAGTAGCATGGACATCTCACAGCATAATGGTTTTAAGGTAATCTCTGTTCTTACACAATAGCTGGCTTCCAAGGGACCAAGGCAGAAGCTGCCAGTCGATTTAAAGGCTTAGCTTGTAATTGGCATAGCATCACTGCTACCAAACTCTATTGGTCAAAGCATGTAAAACCAAATTCATGGGCAGAAGAAAAGACATCACCTTCTGCTGGGAGGAGAGCCAAAGTATTTGAAACCATCTTTATCTGGCAAAGACATTTGCAATAATGTGTGTGCTATTTGAGTCATGATGGCAGATAGTTCTATTTCTCATTTCACTAGGCCAATAATCTATTCTTTTGGGGCACCCATCTATGTATGTACACATGTACAAACAGATAGATGAGTGGATGGAAGAAATGGATATTTAAAAAAGAAACAAAATTTCTGGTAGTTTTAAGGAACAAAAATTCGGATTAGTCAATTTTGCTAATTCAAGCCATACTTCTTGATAGTGCATTTTCAACACCTTGGCATCCATGGTTAGCTGTCAAGTGTATGGCAACATGCAAGTAATCAAGTAATTTGTTGAATAGTAATATTTGAAAATAATTTAATTTCTACATTGTAAATTAAAGAAGATCCAAAATTTCCCCACCCTCCACACATACATTCCTAATTTCATTCTTCAGTGGAGATTAAGGGCTGGACTTACTTCAGCTCTTCTACTGGGAAATATTAATAACCCTGGTACACAGATGGGAAAGTTCTATACCCCAGCCATTATCCATCATGATGGATTAAAAAGATTAAAAACTCCTACTTTAGAGCCTGTTACTAATGAAGCCAGTAGTATCTAATAGATAAAAACTGGAGAAAATCCAGATATAATTTTGAAGTTTAAGAGAAACCCTTAGAGTCATGTCTTCCCTTCTGTTTTTCTGCTTTTCTCTCTCTTTCTCCAGCCCTTTCCCTGCAAGGACTCACAAATACAGCTAACAAAACCTGGTAAAATGCATCAGCTACCGACCATATTGGAAAAATAACTCAGTGTCATACAGTGGTAAAGTTGGGTTAGGAATACTGTTTACTAATATTGAGTACAACAAATAGCCTTCCAAAAGCACATTGTCCTACTTCACAACTACTTCTAAGTGTATTTTAGTGTGGAATCAAAAGTTCCCCTCTCTCTTCTTTAGGAAAATGCCTTGTCTCTGTCTTCCATGGACCTGTGATTCACTTGGCATCTCTAGGTGGTTTGCACACGTCCACAGACAGCAGCATTGCCTGAGCCCTGGAGCACTCGGGGTGGCTGCATTGCTATATTTGGTATCAATTCTTTGATGCAGGATTCAGTTCATCACTGCTGGGCCTCTTGTCACCATGCTTGATCTTACATAGAAGCCAACTAAGTCTAATACTCTTCAAGAAATCGTTGACAATTCAGGTGCAATACTGTGACTTTTAGCCAATGGGAAGTAGCAAGTTCTAGAACCAACAAAATATGAATTGTTGCCTATAAACCAATCAGAAATGGTTAACATAGTAAAACTAGTATTTTTAGAATTAACTTATAAGGAAATACAAATTTTAAAATGTATACCACCCACTAGAAGTACTTCTCATCTAACCACTACAATGCTGAAAGCTAACAGCCTAACAGAGCAGCATAATACAGGAAAAAGTACACAACACAGAGAGCTGGGATCTGGAAGCTGCCCCAATTTCTACCATTTACACCCTGGACCTTGAGTCATGAGTAGCTACACTTTTCTGGATGCCAGTGCCCTATAACATGAGACATCTAGACCTGACGATGTGTAATGGCTTGATCAGCTTCTAAAAATTCTGCGATTCTTGAATAAATGTAAAAATAAAGTTGTGTGACACGTTTTTGAAAGAGTATGGGGGGGGGAGAGAGGTTGCTGCAGAAAGGGAAGAAAGAGAGAAGAGACAAAGTAGAAAAGGGAGAGAGAAGAAGAAGAAATAAAAAAAATAAGAAAAACTATATGGGGGATAGATTTTGAAGTTAAAACTCTATCCGGGTAATGATATTAACAAAATAAATGACATATGAAATTACCAGGATAAAAGATTGGTCAGTGGTTAGGAATTTTAGTTAATGTTATGTAGTACTACTAAACATTTATTGATTCATTATACAGAAAGTTAGCTTGCGAGTTTTATTTATAAGCTTCTAGGAAGCCTCAAAAACATAATCAGAAAATTATATTCTATTTTTGGAAATAGAATGGGATTATTTCAGTATTATTTGCTTCAGTTTTCCACTGAAAAATGATTTGAATTTCTACAATAGGATGAGTAGATTGTCTTCTGTGACTAGTCTGGGTACCTACCTTGGACTCCACCATCCATAAAGTTGTTTCTATGGGAGAAAACTGAAGGGACTAAGATGACACTTCTCCTTCATTGTAATCACTGAAGGCCTGAGAGAAGTGAAGTTGAGAAAGCACTTAGAGGCTACTGAGATCAAGGAGAAGGTTCAGAAAAAGAACACCAAGGCTAATGAGTAGTGTCAAGGAATGCGAGGAAGATGTACCTGCAAATTACGGGTAGATATTAAGAGGCAAGGGGATCTAGTCATGGCAGGGGAAGCCTGTAATCCCAGTATTTGAGAGGCTGAGACCAAAGAATAGTAGGTTCAAGGCCAGCCTCAGAAACTTAGCAAGAGCCTCAGGAAATTTGGGAAATTTTATTTCAAAATAAAATATAAACTAGGCATGATGGGCCATGCCTGTGATTCCAGTACTTGGGAGGCTAAGACAGGAGGATTGAGGACAGCCTCAGAAACCCAGTGAGACCCTGTTTCAAAATAAAAAGGGCTGGGAATGTAGCTCAGAGGTAGAATACCCCTGGTTTCAATCCCTGGTACCATAAAATAAATCAAGAGATAAGTATGTAAAATAGGTGAAGGGTATCATTTGTAGATAAAACACCCCTAGGTTCAAAATCCCTAGTACCAAAAAAAAAAAAAAAGAGGAAGAAAGAAAGAAAGAAAGAAAGAGAAAGAAAGAAAGAAAAAAGAGTCAATGGGGGTGTCTGACTTTTCAATCAGGCTCTAGGATTTTAACTGCTTGACTTCTGTGCTGTTTCAGACCCTGAGGATCCCTTTTTCTCTTATAGGTATTGTCTACTCTCTTTCTACCATCATGAGAAATGGCAGAGTGGGAAGGATTCCCTGTATATTCTCTGGGGCCTGAAATGGACACTGCCCACTAACTGGTAACATGTGTGCACAGGATGGAGTCACAGACTGGGGTCTTCCTTGCTGTGTTCATGGGGAGTTGGGGAGGGGGTGGTTGTGCTGTATATTCTCAAGAATTGAACTGGGAGTCTCACGTTCATACTTCTTAAGTTGAGAGAAACCACAGAAAGCTGAGAGCGGGCTACATTTCCCAGTCTCCTTATCACATTGTCTACAGCTCTCATCACCTCACCCACTCAACACTCCCTTCCTTTGGCCTCCAGCCCAGAGAGGTTTGAACTCAAGGATTTTTAGTTTTTTTTTTTTTTAATTTTCCCAACATACACAAAAGTAGAGAGACCCAGCTTCAACAGTTATCTACACTTAGCCATTCTTCTCTAAATGAGTGGTGATGCATGCCTGTAATCCCAGTACTTGGGAGGCTGAGACAGGAGAATCACAGGTTTGCAGCCAGCCTCAGCAACTTAGTGAGGCCTTCTGCAACTTAGTGAGACGTGTTTCAAAATAAAAAAATAAATTAGGGCTGGGTGTATAGATTAGAGGTAGAATGTCCCTGGGTTCAATCCCAGGTACCAAAAATTAAAATAAAAACCCCAACTATTGATGGAACAAAGCTAAGTTTATTCTCACCTGATAAGATAGTATCTTGCCAGAGTTTTAATACCCTCTTGGAGAGAAGATGGAGAACTTGAGGTATTTATAAAGTTTCGGGATCTGGTATAAATTGGGTCTTTCAGTGGGAGAGGGCATGACTAGGAGTCACTAAGGATCGTAGATCATGATATAATAATGTATGAGCCATAGACACAACAAGAGTAGGATTTTGACCGAAGTATTCAGAGTCCTGGTGCTTAAACAGTGGGTTGGCACTATCTATTGAAAAACTGAATAGTTTGTTGTTTCTTTAAGTGAGTTTTTTGGGAAGCTCCTGAAACAAACAACACACTTATTTGCCATGTTTATCTTTCTGGGCAAGAGGACCCTGGGCTAGTAAGATCACAGTGATGAAGGCAGAGGAAGAGTGAAGACATTGGTGAAGCGGCGGAGGAGCAGACATGCTGGCGAACACGTCCATCCTGCAGATAATGTGCTTTGGGATCTCAGTGCCTTCCACCCTCACTTGTATTGCAGTTCTTTGCTAGAGTATTTAAAATGATTGCTTAGGGCCGGGCGTGGTGGTGCACGCTTGTAATCCCCGCACTTGAGAGGCAGAGACAGGAGGATCGCGCTGGTTCGAAGCCAGCCTGGCTGGCTTAAGAGACCCTGTTTCCAAGTAAAAATATAAAATGGGTCTGGGAGTGTAGCCCGGAGGTAGAAGGGCTTCCAGGAACCCCAGTACCACCAAAAAAAAATAAAATAAAAAATGATTGCTTATTTTTTAAAGTTGCTAGTGGTACCCAGCTCAGATGCTTGCTCTGTAATTACATAAAATCTCAAATAACCAGAATCCTCATATACTTGCCTCCCCCCCACCCTTCCAGTTGTTCTATTCTTAGCTTTATCAGCAAAGCCAAGGAAATAACTTTCATGCTAGAAATCCACTGTCATGCTGGCATAAAAAATGCTGAAGACTATTCCGAATCCCCCAAAGCTCTAAACAGAAACCATTTCCTTATTAGGCAAATAGCCAGTCTAAGCCATGATACCAGTAAGAGAGAGAGCCCGCAGGACCAATTAAATGTGGGCTTTGTGGGCAGCGTGCTAGGTAAAGCCAGCAACTTTTTAGTAAGTTAAACATTCTCCAGAAGGAAAAGATTGCCTCAACAAAAAGGCCATAAAGAAAAGCAAAGGCAAATGCTTGAGAATGTTTATCTCCTGTGCCAGAGTACTCCATAATGGTGAAATTGATTAATGAAGGCAGTGGCATAGCACATAGGTAGCTTTTGACCCTGGCTCCTTTTGAGGTCCTGGTAAAATCTTAAATGAATTCAGGCCACAAATGTTAATTGAGGATGTTTTAAATGCAGGGCCAGAAGGGCCTGTGAAGAGGGAAAAGCCTGCCTTGCTGGGGAAAGCTCCACTTGGGAGTCACACTTGAGTGGGAATCATGAAGGAATTACTTAGCATCTAATTTCTTAACATCTCTAAGTTGCAAAATCTACTATCTTGCAATCTTGCAAGCTTTTAAAGATAGGAAGAAGCCACACACACTGTGGTGTAGACCTGTAATCCTAGTACTCAGGAAGCTGAGATAGGAGGATCACAGGTTCAAGGCCAGCCTCAGCACTATAGCAAGACCCTCAACAACTTAGTGAGACCTTGTTCAAAATAAAAAAAATAAAAAGGGCTCAGGGTGTAGGTCAATTGAAGAAAACTCCTCCATTCAATCAATCACCAGTATCACAAAACCAATCAATCAATCAATCAATCAATAATAAAGAGGACAGCAAGAAGTAATGTGGCACCTAGAATATATTGTAACAGATGTAAACTATGTCCTTGAAGAGACTGTTAAGGTCAAAGAGCAGGAGGGAAGAACAGCTGATCATGTTGGGGTCTGATCATCTAAGGTCTGCCATGCCAGGTTTGACTGTACTCTGTGCATGGATGAATATTTTTGAGCAGGATCCTGGAATGATTACAGCTGTGCTCTGGCAATGTGAATTTGATAGCCAGTGTCACCTTCTCACTCAAAAGAGAGGGCTCCCTGCTCTGCCCCAGTCTTTGAGGGACCATTGGTAAACCCTGCTGACGCTTGCTTTAAGGGACCTGGTCTCAGCGCTGGCTGAGTGTGACCCGCAGCACCTGCATCTAACACTGCCTTGGTCTTCAGGACACACTCTTCCTCATGTCTAGTCGTTTGGTGTTTTTCCACAGTGTGGGGAGGATTTGAATGACAGTACAGCTTGAGGAAGATAAAAAATAAATTAGTTAACCTGTCAGTCCTTCTCCCAGTGTGAATGCACTAGACTCTTGCATAACCAAGTGTTTCCCAGGAGTGCTGAGTATCCATTTGCCTCTTCTTTTCTATTTTGAGTTCTAGAGATACTCACAAATTAGAGAGTATTGCCAGCAGAGAAATACCTTACAATATGAAATTATTCATATCTCTCTAAAATATGTATTAAGTCGAACTATATAAAGCTGTCCTTATTTTGTAGGACAGCCTTATGGTACACACACACACACACACACACATACACACACACACACACACACCATTTATAAAGCATGACAACAACTATAGTCATGTATGGTCTAAAATTGGTTTAAGAGATGGTAAATTCGAGGCGTATGGGCTATAGATTTATATAATGAACTGAAAGTGTTTCATAATATTTTCTGTGATTATATTTTTTCATATACATAAACATTACAGTGTTTGAACATGAAATGTATGTTCATGATTTTAATATAATACAGAAAATGCATGATTGAAAAGAAAGCTTAAGGAAGGAAATAGACCAAATAATGTTATATGTATACACAAAGGTGTCACTACCTTGCTCACTAGCATGGACCAGGAGAGGGAAGGAGGAAGCAGAGTGGGGCACTTAGGGAAACACACCAAGAGATGTGGTGTGCATGTATGAATGTGTCACTTTGAATCTCACTACAATGTAGAATCACATTGCACCAATAAAATTCTACAAAAAAGAAAGAAAAGTACATTAATTATTTTCAAATCAAAATGTTGCTTTGAGAGAGAGAGAAAGAAAGAGACTATATACTATGTATTGGTGAGCACAGTGTGCATGTGTGTGTGTGTGTGTGTGTGTGTGTGTGTGTGTTACTGGGGATTTTTTAAAATTAATTTATTTTTTAAATTAGTGCATTGTAGTCATATATCAATCACATTGGAGTACAAGACTTGAGAGGATATACAAGCACACATCATCCAATTAGCCCTCCTCCAGCCCCCATCCCATTCCCTCCCCCTCCCTCCATCCCACGCTTCTTTGGTGATTTACTTTGATACATTTGTTTATGTACCTCCTGCGTTTAAAGAGGCTCCGTCCTCCAGTATTACATACCCTCTAATTGGTCACATTAGTTGCTTCACTATAGGGCTCTTTCTATAGCTCAACCTCTTCCTGTTGCCCTTTTCCTCCTAGTTATTGCTGATTAAGAGAGGCGTCTGATTTATATTTTCTGCGATATTTCTCTGTGCATGCTGCGTTGCAAGTACCAATCCCACTCTTGATGGTCCCAGTAGTGGCCTGGCTACTCAGTGGACTGATCCAGACCTCGCTGGCTCAAGCAGCGGCCTTGCCTCATGGGAGGTCCCAGTTCTGGTCTCGCTGGCCCCTGCACCGGTCTAACCCCTAAGCTGGCTTTGGTCCCGGCCTTGGAGGCCACAGGAGTGAACTTGCCTCACGCCAGGCTCCGATGCTGGCCATTGGCCCCTGCACCGGCCTAACCCTTGGCAGGATTCCAATCCCAGCCTCAGAGGCCCCAGCACCGGCCTAGCCTCATGGCAGGCTCCAATGCCGGCCTCGTTGGCCCCAGCACCGGCCTAACCCCTCGGCAGGTTCCGTTCCCGGGTTAGGAGGCCCCAGCACTGGCCATGTCTCACGGCAGGCTCCGATGCTGGCCTCGCCTCACGGCAGGCTCCAATGCCAGCCTTGCTGGCCCCAGCACCGGTCTAGCCCTTCGGCAGGTTGTTATCCTGGCCTCGGAGACCCCAGTACCGGCCTTGCCTCACGGCAGGCTCCGATGCCGGCCTTGCTGGCCCCAGCACCGGCCTAACCCCTCGACAGGCTCTTATCCCGGCCTCGGAGGTCCCAGTACCGGCCTTGCCTCACGGCAGGCTCTGATGCCGGCCTCACTAGCCCCAGCATCGGACTCACCCCTTGGCAGGCTCTTATCCTGGCCTCGGAGGCCCCGTTACTGGGGATTGAATTCAAGGGCACTCTATCACTGAGCTACATCACCAGCCTTTTTACTTTTTTATTTTGAAACAGAATCTCATAATACGGCTGAGACTGGCCTATAATTTGTAATTCCCCTATTTTAGTCCCACAAGTACTACAGATATGTGCCACCATATCCAGCTAAAAAAAAATTTGACAATTCCAATTGTTACTATTTTAGGAGCACCAGGTTTCTCTGAAGTGAAATTAAAGAATAACCTATCTGAAAACTATAATAACTCATGAAAGATGGTATTGCTGAGAATAAACCACAAACTTTGAAAATCTTTACTGTACCAGCATTGGTTGAAAATCACCCCTGCTCTAGCAGTGGCCAAGGGGAGATTTAGTGTCCAAAGCCTCCAGGGGCCTCAGCTTACCACTGGCTACCCAATGAGGTGAGTGAAACCCAGGGCCTCTCAGTTCCCACGCAGCAGCTCTGGAGATCTGGGCTTTGATCTCCAATCCCTGATCTGTTTTATCTCCACAGGACACCAGGTCCTGCCAGGACCTTTCGGGTGGAAGGGCTCAATTGCCCTCAACTTTTAAATAAAGTTGTCTAGAAAAAAGAAAAAAAAATTTTTTTTTACTGTAGCAACATAATTATTTCTTTGGCTAAAATAAGAAAAACATACATTTTAAACATAAAATATTTTATAAGTTATGTAAGACTTTACTTTATTGCTTGTACAAACATCAGGAGCCTGTACAAAAAACAACCATATGTATGTAAAAACAAATTTGGTCATCTTCGCAATCTGGCAGATTCCATTTTATTAAAATTATAACTTAAAGACATTTTTCATTTGTTAATTATGAAAATATATTTACCACAGTAGGAAGACAGGACAAATTTTACTTAAACTTTTATTGGCTTGCTTTATAACTTTTAAATATTTGTACTTTTACCCCAAGCCTCTCAGTTGTCAGGGCAGATCTGTTTTCATAAATATATTTATTTATTAATCATAGTCATTGATACCAATGATGTGGTAAATTGGCAAGAATAAATATTTAAAGGAGATGAGACCATAGACAAAGCTCCTGTAAGAGTCCTTATCTCCGAGTACTTGGGAGACTGAGATAGGAGGACAGTCTCTAGGCCGATCTGAGCAATGTAGCAAGGCCCTCAGCAACTTAGTGAAACCCTGTTTCAAAATAAGAAAAATAAGCCGGGCCTGGTGGCGCACGCTTGTAATTCCAGCATTTGGGAGGCTGAGACCCGAGGATCGCAGTTCACGGACAGCCTCGGCTACTTAGTGAGGCCCTCCGCAACTTAGTGAGACCCTATTTCAAAATAAAGAATACAAATATATAGAGAGAGCAGGGGATGTAGCTTGGAGGTCAAATGCCCCTGTGTTCCATCCCCCCCACGCACACATAAATAAATAAATAAATAAATAATAAATAAGTGAATAAATAAATCCAGGCTGAGGATATAGCTCAGAGGAAGAATGCCCCTGGGTTCAATTCCCAATATGAAAAGAAAAGAAACACGTCTTTAACTCAGAAGTCCACAGGGACCAGGCAGGTGTCATAAACAAGTGTGGGAGCGGGGATGAATAGGATGGATGGCCATGATTGGACACACTGGCAGAGTCGATGCTGTATCTGAAGAGGACATCAATTGCTTTAGCACAGCCATTGTTGCCAGGGAAGAACGTGGTTCATGGATTTCTCGTTCTTACGTTGTTTAGAAGACAAAGGAGAAATACGAATGTTTTTATATAAAAATTTTCAGCTTTAAGTAATTTTTTAAAAACTAAGTAGAAGGAACAAAATGTACCTGTAGGCCAAGGTAACCAACAGACTACTCTTCTGCGATCTCTCTGTTAAAATCTCACTTAATGTTTCTAGGTTCAGGTACCAAGAGCATGGACCTGCTCATACACTTTTGCCACGTCTCCTTCCACTATTTCCTTTTCCTTTCCTCTTCTACTTCTCCTGTCGCCCCCATCCCACTCTCCTTCTCTTCCTCTCCTGTTTTTCTCTCTCTTTTTTTTTTCATTCTCATTGAGTAATATGGCGGCCACACACATTGTCATTTCAACTAGAAACCGACCAGACAAGGAGAGAAAAGTCTCTTGTGCCACCCACATAAGAACAGGAAGAGAACTCCTACACAACAAAGTTTGGGCACCAAATATTTCCCCCAGTGATGGCAAATGGACTAATCCAGGATTAAGCTGCTGGAGGAGGCATATTTGGGTGTGGATTTAGACCTCCTTAGTTTTAATAACTTCCTACTATTTCACACTGAATTTGATCATAAGATGGACAGACCCCTATGATTGTTAATTTTATGTGTCGACTGAGCCATGGAATGCCTAGATATTTGGTCTAACATTATTTTGGGTGATTTTAGGAGAATATTTGTGGATGACATTAACATTTAAATTTGTAGACTAACATCTGATTAGATTAACATTTTGATTAATCAGTAGAGTAGGTAGATTGTCCTCTAGAATGTGCTGGGCTTCATTCCATTAGCTGAAGGCCTGGATACAACAAAAAGACTAACTGTCCCACCAATATGAGAAAATTTTCCAGCAGACTTCATCTACAACATCAGCTATTCCTGGCTTTATGGCTTTTGAACTAGAACATCAACTCTCTGTAGGTGCCTTGCACCACTGGCCCACACTGCAGATTTTAGACTTACAGTCTCCATGATTATGTGAACTAATTAATACCTGATAAATCTGTGTGTGTGTGTGTGTGTGTGTGTGTGTGTGTGTGTGTGTATTTCATTGGTCTATTTCTCTGAAGAAACCTGACTAAATAGAAACCTCTTCCTATAACTATTTCTGAATAAATGTTTTTTTCTGACAATAAGCATTAGCATGCTCTTTCTACTTGTTTTACTTTTTCTAAATTTCTAATATTGCAAATCTCAAACTTGTATCAAACTAAGCCTGTTTTGCCAACTCGGTTTGGTGCAATGGCACCTTGCTGTCTAAGGCGCCATATGCCTACTGGGTGCCTTCAGCATGGTCCATGAGATGGAAGGCAAGCGTCACGTTCTCAAGCCTCTGTGGCCCCCATACCCTTCATGCCAAATCACCCCTATGCTTCAGGACTCAAATACTAAAGTGTCTTCCTAAGCTGCCAAGAGGCCTGATGACACAATCCAGAAGTATGGTGGACACGGGATCCTAGAGAGTGAGTCTTGACCAGTGGGAAGTAGAGGGCAGGAAGGCGCTGGACATTTCCACTTGCATGAGCTACACTGAGGAGTGTGTCCTCCTCCTGGCCTTCTGGAGAGTACTTCAGGCTAAGCGAGTGCTCCTCCTGAATGACTGGGCATTTTTCCTTGTGGTTCTTTGTGACTGTGACATGTTAGCCAGCATGGAACACACCCTCCACATAGCAGCCCATCTTTCTTTGACTTACTCTCTTCTTCACCCTACCCACTACAAGCTCAGACTTCCCAAATAAGGTTTCAACATTTTAATCTTTGCCTTAGATTCTGTTTTCAGCTGGGGGCGGTGGGGGTGGGGGAGACATACTTTCTGAGTTAGGATTAATGATTGCATGATTGCTCAATAACAGATTGGTTTGGGAGATAAAGAATAGTTAAACACATCCCACAATCGGTTATTTAAAAATCAAATTAGACTTTTTTTGTATTTTTATTATAGATAATGTCTTGCTACAATATTTAGGGAACCGAGAATACCAATTACATGAAATATTTGGCCTCCTTGTCACCAATATCTTTTCTTCAAATTTAAAACCTTTTTAGCCAGGCTTGGTGGCACATGCTTGTAATCGCAGTACATGGGAGGCTGAGACAGGAGGATTGCAGGTTCAAAGCCAGCCTTGGCCTCTGAGTGAGGCCCTCCACAACTTAGTGAGACCCTGTTTCAAATTAAATAATAAAAAATAGGTCTGGGGGTGTAGTTCAGAGGTAGAATGACCCTGGGTTCCATCCCCAATACCACAACAAATAAATAAATAAAACCTTTTAAATTTATGAGTTCAGGTTTATGAACTAATACAGAGCACAAGCTGTATGCTGACTCTTTTGTATCTAAGGATTTCATTTAAAGACGTTCCAGTGTTTTGAGCAAGATTCTTTATATTAAAAATTACAGTATAATATTAGCCACAGAAGCTCTATGAGAGTCTGGGGGAATGACCATCTTTGGACTACTTGAGATCCCTTGAACCAAACAAATCTGTGACTTGCTGTCTGGACTGAATAGTTGTGTCTCCCTCAAATTCAAACACTAAAGTCCTAATCCCCAATGTGATAATATTCAGAGATTAGTCCTTTGTAGGAAATTAGGTTAAGATGAGAAGCTTTGAGGATAGGTTCTCATGAGTGGAGTGGTGGAAGAAGCGGCCGGAACGCTAGCTCATTCTCTGTACCATGTGAAGCCATAGAGAGAAGCTGCTGTCTGCAAGACAGGGAAGAGGGTCCTCAGCAGGAATGGCATTGGCTAGCATCTTGATGTTTGACCTTTCAGCCTCCAGAATGGTGACAAACAAATGTCTTTGCTTAAGCCACCCAGTTCATGATATTTTATTATAGCAGACCACACAGGCTAAGATGCTGGCATTGATAACTTACTTAGATTCAAGCTTGGCACTTTCTCTCTCTAAACCTGTCCATGAGAATAGTCAGAATTAGTGGAAAGGGTGAGAATGAGAAAGGCAGATGATCAATGAAGAGTTCAGAGAAAAGTTGAAATGTAATAAGTCTGTCTGAAATCTTTTCTAAACACAAGTCACTAAAGAAATAAACTTTCTCTGAAACCCAGAATTTCTGGGCTTGACCTTGGCCTTTCCAAATACCTTACGACGTCAGAGCTAAACATGCTGGACTGAGTCCCATGGAAACAGGATTTAATAGCTCCATCCTAAATCACAGTTAGGGCATATTCTGGTGAGCAAAAGGAATAAAAATACCATCTGCAACTTTTAATTATATTTGCCCCAAGAGTTAATTTAAATTTGTTTAGTTTATTATGCAGTGGGAAAAAACATTATCTAAAAATCCCAGCTTTTCATAAAGCCAGGGATCATAGAAATCAAACCACAAATTCAGCCATTTACATCACCAATAATAGAGATTCTATAATTAGAGATTAGCCAGCTGCAATCATTTCTGAGGCTTCTGATAAGCTGGATCAAGCTGAATTCATCTTACTTATGTCAAGCTAGAATGTCCCATTTTGAGCAGCATAGCATGACTCAGACACACATACAGGGAATGTTTTTCCTCCATCCAAATCTCTAACAACCTATTTTTTGTACCTACACATATATATATATATATTTTCTGGCTTTACATCTCTCCCATCTGAAGTGTCCCTATTGCCACATAGCTGCTGGGTAAAGATGCCTAGAGAGCCTTTCATCTTGACTTCAAATTGATGTCATTAGGGATGATTCTTCTGAACTAAGTCCTACATCCAAACCCACATGAAAAACCCACTTCCATTTATTTTTCTCGCTTCTGGTTGGTGGCTGAGAAACCTTAAGATTAATGGCAAAAGAGATGACAGTGATGACATCAATATTTACATTATTAATGGAAAAGCAAGCATTCCAGGCCAGAGGCGCTTTTCTTCTTATTTTAACTTATCAGAAGTTCCCATCTAGTCTGACCTCTGTGCCTCAAAATCTTGCCTCCATTAAGAAGCCGCTGATGCTATTTTGGCCATTGTCCTCCTCATTGTTCTGTCCTTGTTGTGAGATGACAACGTGACTTTACAGTTTAATATGGATGGCACAGCTAAGAAAGTAGCAGTAATACATTACTCAATCTTGTTTGCTTTTAAGGTGGCATCAGAACACTAAGAAGTTTCCAAATTTTGACAATTTTTCCATTGCACAATTTTTAGAAGCAGAGTTTGTAGGAATAGATAAATCCACTTGAAGTGAATCCAGAAATACATGCTAGAAATACATTCCTACATTCCTTACTATATTATTAACTAATTATTGACCAGCTTTCTGCTACCAAGAGTTACGCAAAGATTAAAAAATTATACTTCATAAATATTTTAGGGAAAGGAATTATTCAAATCCAAATTATTTAAGCAGTTTATACCCCAAATAAACATGTAATCTTTGAGGACAACACATCCCCATGGATTGTCTAATTCTTTGTAAACTCTTGTACATAGGACCAACTGTTCTTAGATTCATTATCTAGTCAATATGAATTTATGAACGATGGAGTTCATAAATATTTCACATTTGCTGCTAGTGTTTCATGCATTTCTGACTCATATGTTATTGAACTGAACTTAGAGTTGGAGGCATGTTTCTCATTGTATGGACATGGTTTCACAAAATTTAGTCACGGCCAGGAGTTTTTTTCATTAATTTTCATCATAAACCTTGCATTTTGCAAGGTTTTTGTCAATCCAATATTTTTAAAAATAGTTGTTTATTAGTTGTAACAAGATATGTTTCACTGATGTAAGATATTAATAATAGAATGACATGGAAAGAAAGGGGAGGGCATACGGAAACTACTTTTTTCTCACTTTTCTGTTAACCTAAAACTACTCAAAGAATTAAAATCTATTAACTAAAATAAAATCATTAAATTATTTTTTCTTTATTTTATTTTATTTTTATACATTTATTTATTTATTTCTCAGAAAAAATCTATTCTAACATGAAATATGGACTCTAAACACCCAAAACAATCTTGAAAGAGAACACAGCTAGAAGATGTACATTTTCTGATTTCAAACCTTATAAAGCTACAATAATTGAAACAGTGTAGCACTGTTATAAAGGCAGATATATAACTAGTGGAGTAATATAAAAAGCCTAGAAATAAATTCTTCCATATATGGCCAAGTTATTTTTTACAAGGTTTCCCGGAACATTTGGTGAAGGAAATAATAATCTTTTCACTAAATATTGCTGAAAAATAATAATTACATGAAAAAGAATAAAATTGGATCCTTACCTAACACCATATACAAATATTAACTCAAAATAGATAAAAGACCTAAATGTAAATCTTAAGACTATAAACTTTTAGAAGAAAACCCGGATCATAAAACTTCACAACATTGAAATTGGCAGTGATTTCTTGGATATTATTTCAAAGGCACAGGCAAGAAAAGAATAAACAAACTCCATAAAAATAAAAAAAATTGTAGATACAAAGACGATGTAAACAGAATTAAAATTTACTGATAGAATGGGATAAAATATTTCCAAATGCTGTATCTGAAGGTATATTAATATTCCAAATAGAAATCCTAAAAATTAGCAACAATAAAGGCCAACAATACGCCGGGCGTGGTGGCACACACTTGTAATCCCCACGCTTGGGAGGCGGAGACAGGAGGATCACACAGGTTCGAAACCATCCACGCTGGCTTAAGAGACCCTGTTTCCAAAAATAAAAAATAGGTCTGGGAGTGTAGCTTGGAGGTAGAAGGGCTTCCAGGAACCCCAGTACCACCAAAAAAAAAAAAAAAAAAAAAAAAAAGAAAAAGCAAACAATACAATTTAGAAATCGGTAAAAGACTAAAATAGATAATGAATCTCCAAAGATTTTTATATGACCAATAAACACATGAATATCACTCATCATTATCATAATATAACTAATCATTAAGGAAATACAAATAAAAACTATAGTGAAATACTACTTCACATTTGTTAGGATGGCTACTTAACATTAATGACCTTGTTCCAGCCCTTTACTTTGAGTTTGTTACTATTTTTACTTGTAAAGTGTTTCTTGTAAGCAGCAGGTGGATGAATTCTGGTTTTTAATACATTTTGCCACTTTGTGTCTTTTTATTGGGGAATTGAGGCCATTTACATTCAGTGTGATTATTGAGAGATAACTTTTAATTCCTAACGTGTTAAGATTTTAATTCTGTTTAAAATACTGTTTATTCTTCTTTGCGTAGTTGTCTGCTGGATGGAAATTTTTGTTTCTCTGGTTCTGGTGTGTATTACCTATTTCTTCTTTGTAGTTAATCTCTTTGAGTATTTTCTCTAGCGCTGGTTTTGAAGACATAAATTCCTTCAGTTTCTGTTTGTCATGGAAGCTTCTTATTTCCCCAACTAATTTGATAGTTTTGCTGGGTAGGAAATTTTTGGCTGGAAGTTGTTTTCTTTCAGAGTTTGGAATATGTTACTCCAAACCCTTCTGGCTTTCATGACTTGGTTTGGGAAGTCTGGAATGATTCTAATTGGTATGCCTCTGAATGTCACTTGGCCTTTTGTTTTTGTTGCCTTTAAGATTCTCTGCTTGGCTTCTACATTGGTCATTTTGACAATTATGTGGTGTGGGGAACCTTTTCTCTGATCCTGTCTAAAGAGAGTTCTATAAGTTTCCTGGTCTTGTGTATCGACCTCTTGCTCTATATTTGGAAAATTTTCTGCTATTATTACTTTGAAGATACTATTGATCCCTTTGGTTTCTCCTTCTTTTCTCTCCTCTATTCTGAGTATTCTTAGGTTAGCTCTCTTAAAATGGGCCCATATTTCTTTAATGTCAGATTCCTGCTGTCTGATTTTTTTTCTAAGTTAGAAATTATGCATTCATTTTTGGAATGATCATCTTCTAGGAGCGAGATTCTATTCTTCATGTGATCTGATCGACTGTTTATAGTTTGAATTGATGCCTTTATTTCAATGATTGCATCATTTATTTCTTTTGGACTCTCTCTAAATTATTTTTGACAGTTATAGAATATTATTTCTACAGTTATAGAATATAGTTATATTCCTGATTTGAACTTCTGGAGATCTCTGAATTTCTGTGTTATCAGTTTCTGATATTATGGGGTTGTGGGTGTTCATTGCTCTATTGTTGTTCCTCTTTCCCACGATTTTGGAAGTTTGTGCCTTCTCTGGGTTCTTTCTCAGGTCACTACAACTTCACTTAGGGTGCTCTGGATCTTGCGTTTGTGGTAATATCAGCCTCCACTACTCCTTTACTGAGTTGTATCATAAAGTCTCAGTCTCTTTCTCTCTCTCTCTCTCTCTCTCTCTCTCTCTCTCTCTCTCTCTCTCTCCTTTTTCTTTTTTGGTACTAGGTATTGAACCCAGGAATGCTCTATCTCCAAGCTATACCCCCAAACTCTTTTTTATTTTTTGTTTTGAAACAGGGTTTCACTAAGTTGCTGAGAGCCTTAATAAACTGATAAGGTTAGCCTGGAACCTGTGATGGTCCAGTGTGAGGCTCCACAGTACTGGGATTACAGTTATGCACTACCATACCATGATCCCCTCTTCCTTTGTCTTAAACATACCTTCTCTGGCCTTTGGTTATGTTGTCCTCCTGGCCAAGAAGGAAAAGTCTTTATTCTTTGCATACACAAGACTTATTTAATTCCCGCTTTTTAAATGATCTTCTATGACCCCTACACAGTATCAAAATCAGTCATAATTAACTTCTTCTTACATTTTTTATCTCTCTGCTGATAGAGTTTTCTGGCTTGAAAAGCGCTGATTTTGTGGCAATAGAAATTGAATATTAGCAGGACTCATAAATGCTGCTTTTCTTGGTCTGTGTTCCTTTGGTAAAATGTGTATACAGTGGCTAAAAGACTGGGCTTACACATTTGTGCACCACACCAGACTGTGTGCTCCCTGATTTCAATTTTTTATGCTTTACCTACACTCTACCTCTAGGGAATTGTGTGGTATTTGACACATAGTAGGAGTAATATTTTATTTATAACTAATATTTTATTTAATTGATAAGGAGTAAGTAAACCAGTGAGTAAATGTATAGGTATCTATTGTCATTACTTATATTAAATCTGTTGTCATTACTTATAAAGACAGATTTTCTACAAGATTATAAGCCAGTGCTTGTTTGGTCACATGTAAAGGATAGCAAATATTTCCCCAAATGGAAGAGAGTAATGTATTTTAAATTTTTTTTGTAAGGATGGACAGTAATCTTTCCAGATATTCCACCCACCACTTTTTTCATTTAAAAATAATCTCTACTTGTTAGCAAACAATGATAGTGCACTGAGATCATATTTTGCTTTTCATGCAATTATTCCATCTGATATCACTACAGCCCTGTGAAGTAAACAGACTATCAATTCTGCTTTGTAGGTCTAGAGAATAAGGCTCAGAGGGGCTAAACTTTGTCAGAGATAATAGGGTTAGTAGACACAGTGTGAAGTTTGACCTCACCTCTGCTTTTTTTCATGTACCACAAAATACACTCTATCCATAAATTACTTCATTATTATTCCTACCCAAGCATAAGCTGGGTAAGGCAGAAAGTACGGTGTGAGAGATGGTACACAGATGCACAGAGACCCAGATGCGAAAGTCAAATCAACTCATCAACTCAGACCTGCTAGCCAAATCAATCTTGAGGGGGAAAAAATTAAGCTGATTTAAAAATATATTATGCTCTGATTCAAAGTATGTGACAAAACTTTAGTGATCAAAAAACATAAAAAACAAACATATCAGCCATTAGAATAGGATAGAGACCTCAGAAATAAACCCATATGCCTATGGTCATTTGGCTTTGACAATGTTGTCAAGGATGCACAATTAATCAATTAATGATGTTGGAAAAGGTGGATATTCACATGTAAAAGAGTCACACTAGACCTTCATTTCGTACCATATGCAAAAATCAACTCAATGAATAAAAGATTTAAATATAAGACATTAATATGTAAAGCTACTAGGATATATTTAAAGTAGTCTCATTTCAAAAAATGATAAATTGGGGAGAAGATAAATATGTTATTAGTATAATTAAATCTTTCTGTAATGTATACATAGATAAAACACCATTTTGTAGCACATAAATACTATTTGGCAATTACATTTAATTTGTTTTAAATTAAACGTACAAAAGCCAAAATGCAGCTATATATATATATATATATATATATATATATATATATATATGATATAAATACATTATGTTGAGAAATTCTTATAAAAGTGAAGTCCTTTATAAGAGATTTGAGATACTTTTTTGTGTGTGTTTGAGGTACCGGGAATTGAACCCAGGGAAATTCCCCAGTCCTATTTTTTATTCTTTATTTAGAAACAAGGTCTCACTAAGTTTCAGAAGGCCTCACTAAGTAGCTGAAGCTGGCTGAAAATCTGCTATCCTTCTGTCTCAGCCTCCCAAGTACTGGGATTACAAGCATGCGCTACCACACCCAGAGATTGGGGTTTGTATGAATGTTTTCTCTATATTTTAGAATTTCTTCAATAAGCACTTATCATAAGGAAAAATTAAAAATACAAATCTTTCTCTCCCACTTCTTCCTTTTATACACACATACACAATCTAGGTTTATATCGGAATAGATCTGATATAGAGGCAGATGAAATTCTGATAACTGCATAAGAGCCAAGTTAGATGAGTCTGCTATACACAGTTAAACCCTTGACTGACTTTGCTTTTATCTGCACAAAAGACCCAAAGCCCAGAGCTTGGAGCTGGTCACCAGATAAAAAGTCTCTATCATGCACCCTAACAGACTTGTTGATCTATCTCAGACACTCTTGTCTTTTTTTTCTTCCCACAAACAACTGCTCTTTTCAAGGTGCCAGTTTCTCCAGGAAGCAGTATTCAGAGGTCTAGTATAGCAAGAAATAAAGGCTTAACCAAGTTACTTTGAAATTCTGATAAAAGTAGGATTAAAACAGATGCATCACGTTTATGATCTGTAACTTATGGTTGGTTCCTAATTTGCAAAGCACTTTGCACATGCATTGTCTTGGAGCTGCAGTGTGAGATGTGTAAGATGTACATTATTTACTTTCATTTTACAAATGTGCTTACTTTCCTGAGTGCTCATAGTTCTTCTGAGTGGCAGAGCCTGACTTGAACTTCAGCATTTTGAATTCAATTCTGTGCTCCTTTTACCAACATATGATGTCATCCCTCAAAAACAGTTTAGTACCTCCAACCAGAAACACATTTAATAAATGTTACCCATTTATTAAAAGAAGAAACTATGTACAAATCTTCCAAGTCTTCCAAAATTCTTGAGATAATCTAATAGTGTCATAGGGCTGCTTCTATGTGCATCACTGTGAAATGCTAATATCATACTGAAGCACAATTTTGTGAAAGCAGTTTTATGAAAGGATGACTGGAAGAAATAGCTATCAGGAAATGTGCTTGGTTCACCAAATGTTTCTGCGCCTTGAATTGCATTAAGCCTAGAAGTCATGTTCTCTGCATTGGAAGTTGTTAGTAACATGATCCAACTCAGCTACTTTGACTAAAAAGAATTAACAGGTTCAGCATGAAATTACTCAAAGAGAGATACAGTAAGGGTTCAGAAACAACTAGAACCACATGAGATGACAATTAAATGGTTAAGCAAAAAAAAAAATGTTGAAGGGACAGGGCATTAACTGAAAAACAGGATGTCCTTGGTGGTCTGAGCCCCCTGACCAGCCTAGAAGTCAAGCTGACATTTTGGTGGTTAACAACTGTTGAAACATTCCGAGAAGTTAAGGAAAACATGTTCAAATATAGACCCTTGTGCAAGGACAACTGCCGGGGAGTAGTAATAACCAATCCCCAGTGAACAGCTAAACCTAAAGGTCCTCTAGACCAACTGCGGTAAAGGTTAGGACTACTGCCCAAACAACAGAGGCTCTTTGTCTAAAAATGTATAAAAATAGAGACTAAGGAGTGCTCAGGGTTCCCGTACTGAACCGCTGTGTTGGTTTATGTCGGGCACCCAAGCTTAAGCTTGCATAAAGGCTCTTCTGCTTTTTGCATATGGTGATGGTCTCCTTGGTGGTCTCTCTGGGACAAAGGAACTTGGCACAACACATGATCTTGACTACAACCAGGACCCTCCTACTGTCTGTATGTCTTGTCTCTGCTTCTCTTAGAATATTCCCTCCATTCTCCTAGACTGCTTGTTTTGGGACCACGGGGACTTCTGAAAATGGCATCTTCAACTTCCTCTGTATTCTCTTCCCTTTTGTCTCAGTTTGAAACATCTTAGAGTGATTCCGGTGGGCTTAGCTGAGTAATGGTCAGGAAGGGAGGGCATTATATAAGGGAGTGCCCATGAGAAAAATTATGCTTGAGCCAGGCATCTGTACCAGTCAGCTGAGGCTAATGTGACAAAACACCTCAGACTGGGTGGTTTGAACAGCAAAAATTTATTTTCTTATAGTTTTGTAGCCTAGAAATACCCGACTTTGTTTCTGGTAGAGCTCTCTTCCCGGCTTACAGAGAGCTGCCATGTTGTTATGTCTTCCCATGGCCTTTCCCCCAGTTGCCTGTGTATGGAGCAAGGTGAGCAGCTCTCTGGTGTCTCCTCTTACAAAGACACTCTCCTATCAGGTCAGAGGGTTTCTTCGTAACTCATTTAACCCTAACTCCTGCCTTACAGGCCCCATCTATAAATACAGCCACATTGGGAAGTACAGTTAAAACCTATGAACTTCAGGGGATTCAATTTACAACAAGATGTGCCAGGCATTTTCTAATGAAGGTGGCTATTACCAGGATAGAGAAACAATGCTCAACAGACAAAGCAATCGATGTACCAAGTATTCACTCTTAAGACTAGATTGCAGTTCTTAAATTTCTAGTTAAATATGGAGATGCATACTTTAACAACCAACAAAAATGAAGTGGAGCTAATAATTATCTGATAAAAAATGTAGAGACTGCCAATACATCAGTCTCTCACGGCACTGAGAGGGGACCTTTATAGCAATCACATGATTCTTCAGGAGGTTTTTTGGTTCTTACTTAGCACATATATGAAAAGGTTATTGAACGCCAAATTCTAGACCACATATTATAGGCAAGATGGTTTTAAACTAGAGAATATGCATAGCATAGCATCAGATGTCCACCTGTGCCACTAAAAATATAATTGTCAAGAAAGCCAAATTTGTACACTCTGGTCTATCCTCCAAAATAAACCAGTTACAAAATATAATGCAACATAATTAAGAGTTAAAATCTGCCATAAAGAAACATTGGCTAGAACCCAGTGAGATGTTAGTGCAAATCTCATCCTTCTAATACAATTCTTTGATATTAAAATGTTTGATCTGAATCTCTTTTTTGGTCAGTAATTACAGAGCTGGGTTGGTCATCCATCAGGGAGATGGCTTGCTCATGATAATAAAATCATGACATTTGAATGTCAAAAATATTTATCTTTGTATATTTTGTGGAAGGGAGACAGTGGGCCTCTATCTCACACAAAAGCAGTTTCAGCTTTGATTTAAAAGGAAAATGGGCAAACAGAACACATTCCTGAGATGAAAATTGCTATGTGATTAATCAAAAGAATGTACCAATCAATCCTGACACTTGCAGTCATTTGAAATCTGTATATGTATCAAAAGCAAAGGGTTTATTTTAAGCTCTTCAGCTCAACCCATAACTAGTATCTATGTCTAGAACCAAAGGCTAGAAAAGGGGAATAAAAAGCACTGCACTTGTTTTGTTTAGCCCTAAAAGAATTCTCCTCCAGATGATGCTGAGTAAAACAGAATTTACTTGCTTCTTGATTAGAATCCTGTCTCCAAATAGCCCAAACTTGCAATTAGGAAATATGTATTTTACATCAAAAGGTAAAATAAATTTATAATAAGGTAATAAATATTTTGGTTTTGGAAAATAATGTACTTTTAAAAATGAAAAATTATTACTCTGTGGCTTATCTAATAGATGTGTCCTTTATAAAGAAAAAATATGTGTAGTGAGTCCTCTTGGATATGAGTCATACACCAGCCAACTCTCCATCTATCTTTTAATATTTAGCTATACAAGCCTGGATAACATCCTCCCATGCTTGTGTTGATGGCTGAAGAACCTTTCTCATCTGTGTCTGTGTCTATGTTTCATAGTGAAGCTCACTTCAAATAAAGTCTCAAATTATTTTTACTGAATCTTCATTCTTTTTATACACTGCTATATTGTCTATCTCGATGAAAGATCCAAAGGTCATAACCAGCTTTCAAAAACTTGCATTTTGGTAATTAGTCTCTCTCTCTCTCTCTCTCTCTCTCTCTCTCTCTCTCTCTCTCTCTCTCTCCCCCTCCCTCTCTCTCTCTCTCTCGCTCTCTGTGTGTGTCTCTCTCTCCCCCCCTTCTCATTAATCTTATTTTACCATCTCTTGATATCGCCATGTAAATACCCAATTTAATGTCCTGCCACAGGACATTAAAACAAATACCAATATGGCCACTAAGCTCTCCTGGATATCTTTGGTTACCCAGATAAAACTCATATTGAGAATTTATTTAATTTTATGTTTAAAAAATCTTCATTAACATTCAGGGCATAGTGAATGCCCTGGTTGCATGTCTGTAATTCCAGTACTTGAGAGGCTGAGGAAGGAGTACTGCAGATTCAAAGCCAGCCTCAGAAACTTAGTGAGACTTTCAGCAGTCTAGCAAGATCCTATTTCAAAATAAAATACTGCTGGGGGTTTAGCTCAGAAGCAGAAAATCCCTGGATTCCATCTCCAGTACCTTGCCCCCCAACACACAAAGATTTTCATTGAAATAAAGAAGCCAAGTATTTTTAAATTCTCAAAGCAACAGTATGGACTTAGACTATGTTTCTAGATGCAGTCTGGGAACCAATGAAATAGTTCACATTCTGGATTTAGCTAAAAAGAACTCTGCCAATCCACAGATTAAGGTAGATTCACTGATGAGACATCTTACCAAGGCATTTGATCTGGATTGTAAGAGTTGCCGTTAGTTTGCTTGGTCACTCTGGTCAGCTATGCAATGAGAGGGCTGATTAACAAGCAGCTTCAGATGATCTGAGATTGGAGTGGTGAGTCTGATGTATAAAACTTAGAAACTAAACCTCCCCCTGATAAGTTGCCATCAAGATCTCAGCCTCACATACCCAGTACCTGCTCCTCATAAGCTGACTTTATGGCCAAATATGCTATCCAAACTCAGTTCTTCTTCATCAATTGTTAAAATCTAAGGGTGTTTTAGGGTGACAAGAATGTGGACTATTTCAGTGGTTCTCAGATTTATAAAATATTGAGATTTGATTTAAAGCAAAGGCTTTGGTGACCTTTTTCAGTTCTCATTTTCCCCTCTGAACTGGCAATGGTTTATTTTGAGGCAGGCAGTTGGATGAATCCCACATTTGCTGTGACACAATAAAAAGTGGCTCTATTTTAAGCTCAAATAAAACACTGATAGAAAAGGAAGGGCTAAGCTTTCCACTGGGCATCTGGGGCAAAGTCTAAACAGGCTTCGGGTAGCAATAGGTCATCATGGGTTTTAAAGCTTTGGTTCACCTCCCTTCTCTCAGATCCCTAAGCTCCTGGTCTGGGGATGAGTAATGGACTCTGGGACAGCTAGGCTGCGTGTTAAAATGCCCTGTTTATTTTTCACTGAAAAATCAATAACCCACACTGAGAAAGGTGATGTGTAGAGGAGTTGATGGCACAAAGATGGTGCTAATGCGAAGTTAGAGGGACAGGTCACTGGTACTGCATAAGCCTGGGGGGCCATAACTGACATTATAAATAGCCTGTGTGAATGACTCATCTTTGGAAGGTTCTGCAATGTAGGACCCTGGAAGTATAATTTTCTGCAATATTTTCTAAGCCACCATGTACTTCAGCATCATCTCATTTCACAGGTACATTTTGTGAGAAAATCTGCATTTAAAAAATATAGCTAATCAAGCCGGGAGTGGTGGTGCACACTTGTAGTCCCAGTACCGGGGGGCTGAGACAGAGAATTGCAGTTTCTAGGCCAGACTCAGCTACTTAGTGAGGCCCTCCACAACTTAGTGAAGCCCTGTTTCAAAGTAAAGAATAATAAAAAAAAATAGGGCTGGGGGTGTACCTTAGAGGTAGAATGCCTCTGGGTTCAATCCCCAGTACCGCAAAAATTATATATCTATATAACTCTATATATCTTATCAATTTTCTTATTCCTCTTGACTGGGGAGGAGGCTCTCAGATTATTGCTAAGCTCAAAACTCACATCTCCAAAGATAAGTAACCACAATTTAGTAAATGTATAAATAAATATTAAATGTTCTAATCAAATCATAAAGTAAAGGAGATGAACAGTCCAGTAGAAAGAGGGAATACTAAGAGAGGATCTGTAATGACAGAATAGGCAGAAAAGAAAGCTTCTGTTTCCTCCCATTTCTAGCACTGCTTCTCTCTGGGGCTACTGCCTCTGTGATCACACTCCTTGTCTGTAACAATACAAAATTAATTAAGAAAAAACAGGAGTATTAAGGAAGAATGGGAGATTAGGAAGTAACATTAATATACCAAAAATAAGGGGGAGAGGAAAAGGGATGAAGCTCAGATTTAAAAGGGAAAATAAAAATATCACCAAATACAGGGGAGTAACAGCTAAAAATAATATTATGCTAAGTGAGATTAACCAGTTTCAGAAGGTCAAGGGATATATATATATATATATATATATATATATACATACATATATATATGGATATATATGTATGTATGTATATGTATATATGTGTGTGTGTGTGTGTGTGTGTGTGTATGTGTGTGTGTGTGTGTGTGTGTGTGGTGTACTGGGGTTCCTGGAAACCCTTTTACCTCTGGGCTACACTCCCAGAATATAAAATATAAAATAAAAATATAAAATAAAAATATAAAATATGCCTATTTTATATTTTTTTATTTGGAAACAGGGTCTCCTAAGCCAGCAAGGCTGGCTTGGAACCTACGCAATCCTGCTGTCTCTGCCTCCCAAGTGCAGGGATTACAAATGTGCGCCACCACGCCCAGCAAGGGTCATATGTTTTCTCTCCTATGTGGAAGCTGAAATGAGAATAGGAAGCAAAAGGGATTTCAGTCAAATGAGGAGAGAGACCAGTAGGATAGTGACAGGGGATTGGAGGAGGGAGGTGGGGAGGGGAAATATGATAATTGAGAAAGTGAAGAATTCAAATAAGGTCACATTCATATGAGAAGGTATCACTACCAATCTCACTAACATGTATGGGGAGGGAGGAGAAAGGAGGGGAAGCAGTGTAAGGAGAGAAATACTCAAGGTGATGTGTGCAAGTATGTTTGTATCATTGAATCTTATTGTGATGTATATTTACATTGTACCAATAAAAGTACTTTAAAAAGGGAAGAAAAAACAGATGAGAGTGTACAATAAAAATAAATCAATAAAATAAAATGATGCTGAAAGTAAAGTATAAAAAGTCAATGAGATTAAAAACTAAAAACCTAAAAGCAAATGAGATAAAGGATGAAAATCCATGACATAAAATTTTTGAAAAAAATCCCATTCAAACGTAAGAGATCAAGGATTAAGAGCAGGAATTAGTAGATAAAAAGGCAAAGTATAAATATATGAAAAATCGATATAAGAAGGATTAAAGAAAATTGGGTTTGAAATCCTAAAAACTGAAAGTAAAACTTCAAAGAAATCATTACCAAAAAAATGGTAGGGTGCAAAAGTGGACCTTAGTGGAGGATGATATGGTGCAGTCCATCGTTGTTGAGGTGAGCTCCTTTCTCCTCATGAAGATTATCTTTAATGGGGTGGTCCTTGCAGGTGGGGCACCAAGAGGTTGGAGAGAACGCTTATCCCTCCAATCTCACTAAAACAGAACATAGAAAAACCTGTAGCCAACTGACCCTTAACACTGCTCAGCTAAGCCCTGCAGAGAAAGTGGTGCTCTAGCTGGGCGTGGTGGCACACGCTTGTAATCCCAGCATTCGGGAGGCTGAGATCTGAGGATCTTGGTTCGCGGACAGCCTCGGCTACTTAGTGAGGCCCTCCACAACTCAGTGAGACCCTGACTTGAAATAAGAAGTGGGGCTGAGGGTGTAGGTCAGAGGTTAAATGCCCCTGGGTTCCATTTTCAGACCTGCAAATAAAGAAATAGTGTTCTTTGTTCCAAAAGACAAAGGCTAACAAATAAATAATTGAATTTTTAAAAATAGAAAGCCATAGAAGGGCCATGAATATGCATTTTGTGTTTGAATCAAATATCCTTATACCATCCATGGAAAAGAGGCTAATTTAAGACTATTTTAAGAAGGTATTATTACAAAGAAGTTAACAGACACAAAACTCACAGCTCAGAGAACTGGTATAGATAGTACTTAAATAGTTGTCAAAAGGATTTCGAAGAGGTGCAAAGTTATCAGAGCACAGAAGAAAAGAATTGGCAGAGGGATTAAAGATGGTGGAATAGAGGGAGACAGCATGTTGCAGGTGCTCTGAAACTCAGAACTCAACTAACAGGAAAACTACTTCTTGGCAAGAGAAGAAAAGCAGTCAGAACTCAACAGAAGAAAGACAGTAGGAACCCAGTGGAATTGAACACAGCACAGAGAGCAGAGGACTGGAAAGAACTCTGGGTATCTCACCTGGTGAGTCTGTGCAGGGCTGGCTGCCATAAGGACCCAATGCTTTCAGAGACCAACTCCAGCAAAGAAAGATCAGAATTATGTCAAGTCAGCGACTGCAGAAAATTATCATCAAAAGCAATCACACTCTTCTCTCCAAGTTCAAATACCTCAAGATTCACCAAACTGCCCAACAACACCACCCAGAAAAATTCTGCATCTGCAATTGAACTCATAACCAAGAAATGCCAGGACCTTCCTGCAGGGACCCTAGTGGCTACATCCCACCTCATCAAGGTCACTGTGAATCTACAGACCAACCAGGCAAATCGCCCAGCAAAATCCTGTGGCTGCAGCTGAACTCATCCCTGCTTGAAGGCACTGAGTGGCACTCATCAGGCCATGAGTTTACAAAGCCCCCCAGCAGGAGCCTGTGTGGCTAGAGATTTGTGTGGCAATGAACAGACATGCAGGGTCAGTGAGTTTCTAAATTATCCCTGCAAAGGTGAGGGTGTGGGCTACAGTTGGACAGAGCAGAAATGTAAATTAGCAGACAGTCCCTAGGGAATTTGGACAGGACTAGAGTTGGCAGTTTGCCATACCCCTACAGAGATTCTAACAATCACCACAGGACTGCTAGTAGTTGTATCTATGGGTTGAAATAACTCAGCCAACAGTGCTGTAGACTCAGAAGGCTGTAAACTTGTACCCAGCAGTGTCTGGATGCTACCAACAACGTCTCACATGGTCACAGCCACCCAGAGCTGTGGTGGTATCCCTGGGCTAAATAACTGAGCCACCCACGCCAGGCATGGTGACACATGCTTGTATTTGGGAAGCTGCAAAAGGAGAATTATAGGCTTGCAACCAGCCTCAACAACTTGTGAGTCCCTCTACAAACTAGTTGGACCCTGTTTCAAAAATAAAGAATAAAATAGGCCTGGGAGTATAGCTTGGAAGTAGAATGCCCCTGGGTTCAATACCCACAATTTCCAGTAACACATATACACACATATACCCACCTGCCCACCTGCGCGCGCACACACACACACACACACACACACACACACACACACACACACAGAGTCACCAAGTCTGAGCCACCCAAACTTCAGGCCCAGTATTGTAGGTACAATTTCTCCTTGCCAGACCGTGGGCCCTGAAAGCAGGGAGGCCAGGGGCTAGCAGGGTTCTTGTGATCACAGCTACAGATGGGAAACTCAACACCCTCCCCACTAGCAGAGTTTGGGGCTGGTGTCCATGCAAGCCAGTGATGAACAGCACTCCACATGATTATAACCAGCAGATCAGCAGTGATGGATGTCTGTGGGCTATCAAAGCTCACCCAGCCAGACCACAAGCTCAGAACATAGTAACCTCTGGCCCTGCTGAGTTCAGGCGCAGTGGCCTTAGAGGCTGGAGGTCAGCACCCTGCAGAGCTTCATGGGTTCACAACCAACAGAGCAGCAGTTGGGTCTGTGGGGAACTAAATTCCAACCAGCAGGCTAGAGGTTCTAAATGCAACATTATTGTTTCTGACCCTACAGAGTTTGGACCTGAGAGCACAGTGACCTGTAGCCAATTAGAGATTCCCGTTTGCCTGCACTGATTAAGAACAATATCTTGTTAAAGAGGCTTTTGGGCACAAACTCAAAAGTTTGATTATATAAGACAGATTCTTTGAAGAAAATGTATATTTTCAACATAGCCCTTCTTAAAATGGGATAAGAAATTGACCAAGAATTCTCACAAAGATGAAGAGGATGCTAAGACAACAGAAATACAAGCCTGAGAACTTGAGAGTGAAGACCAGCAAAGAAACAATAAACTCTCACAACTCAACAAGGGAGATTACCAATACTGAGCTGCAGGAAATGCCAGAAGAATCCAAAATTTTTATTTTCAATATGATCAAAGGCCTCAGAAATTAGAGAAAATTTACAGGAAATTAAAGATATATGAACAAAGAAATTGAAGCCCTAGGTAAGAACCAAAGAGAGGCTTTTAGCAAAATGAATGAGTTAATAAATGAATTAAAGATATCAATAGAAATCATCTCTGACAGGCTAGAATATATTGAAAATACTGTCTTACTCTTGAAAGACAGCTTATTCAAAACTGACTACACAGTCAAAAATATAGAGAGGACAATAAAACAACATTATTAGAACATCCAAGAATATAGGATAATATCAAACGACCTAACATGGATAATAGGCATTGGAGAAGGTCCAGAAGCAAAAACCAAGAGTATTATAAATATCTTCAGAGAAATAACTTGAACAACCATGTACAGGAGACATTCAGAACACCAACAAAACAAAATCAAAGAACTTCTCTATGCCACCTAATCATCAAAACAACTAACATAGAGACCAAGGACAGAATCTTAAAAACATAAAGAGCAAAAGAATGGGTGACATTCAAGGGGAAAACAAGAATTGCTCCAGACTTCTTAACCCAAGTCACGAAAGCAAGAGGGGCTGATACGATATACTCAAGGCCCTGAAAGAAAACAATTTCCAACCGAGACTGCATTATCCAGCACAAATAACATTCAGAATTAATGGATAAATAAAAACTTTCCAAGACAAACAGAAACTAAGGAATTTATTAGTACCAAGACAACCAAAACTAACATTTGAAGTTGATAGTGAGAAAAAATGGCTTTTGCTATATGTGGAATGGGCCATGGATCTGGATCCAGAAACAAGAATTGAAAATAAAACACTTAGAAGGACTAGAAGGTTGAGTAAATGAGAAAAATGACCAGGCATAAGACAACAGGGGCTGCTGGTAAGGTGAATATATGTATCTCTTCTCAAGAGAATAATACTTCTTGGCTGTATCTGTTATGTTGAAATATAGTCAGTCAAACCTTTATTTTTTCTAGAAAACACTAAAAACTATAATGTAAAATCTCATTATTAAATATTATTAACTTATTTAAAAAATTTAAAAGTCACTGGATGAGATACCTAAGAAATATCTGCCTGTTTAATCCAGCCTTGGAGTCACTGTTTATAACTCACTGATCTCTAATCCCTCAATTATTACAACTGCCCCAAAGGCACAGGGCAAGTCTTACCTGCACAGGCTAGCCACTGCAGAAGTGAATTTATGTAAGCTTATGATCACTAGATTCTAGATTTATTCTGTTTATTCTGGTAAGATCGGAAGTAATACCCTCTGGTTTTGTTTTGTTTTGTTTTAGTAATTTTGGCCTTCTCTCTTTTTTCTTGTTCAACTTACACTGGCCCCAAAGTTTGTCAATTTTGTTGATTTCTTCAAAGAATCAACTTTTGGTTTACTTTACTATTGCTTTTTAAATATCTATGTTACTTATTTCTGCTTATTATTTATTATTATTTTAATCTTCTGTTTGCTAGGGTTTAGTTTGCCCCTCTTTTTCTAAGTTTTTAAAAAAATTTTAGATGGAATGTTAGGCTATTGATTTGAGACCTTCTTTCTTAAAATAGATGGTAACAGCTTAAAATTTCCATGTAGAAACTATTTTAATTGTACCAATAAGTTTTCATATATTTTAAACTTTGACTTATCTCAAAGTATTTAATTTCTCATGCTATTTCTTTTCTGACTTATTGCTTATTAGGGAATGTGTTATTTATGTCCAAATATCAATAAATTAATTTTTTTCAATTATAGGTAGTTAACTTCATTCTATTGTGATTATAAAGCATACCTAATGTGATTTCCATTTTTAAATTTATTTATATTATTTTATAGTCTAAAATATGGGCTATACTAAAGAGTATTTTATGTAATTTGAAAATAGTGTATATTCTGCTATTTTTAGAACATTTTATAGATTTTATTTCTTTTTTTTGTGGTTCTGGGGATGGAACCCAGGGGCATTCTACCTCCAAGCTACACCCCAACCCTATTTTTTATTCTTTATTTTGAATCAGGTTCTCACTGAGTTGAAAAGAGCCTCACTAAGTAGTTGAGGCTGTCTGTGAATGGCAATCCTCCAGTCTCAGCCTCCCAAATGCTGGGACTATGAGCGTCCACCACCACGCCTGGCCTATAGAATTTTTGTTATATGATATAGTTGGATGATAGTGTTTTCAAGTCTTCTGTTTCCTCATTGATCTTCTGTCTGGTTACTCTATCCATTGTTGAAAGTGGGGTATTGATGGCTCTAACTATTATTGTTCAATTGTCTATTTTTCCTTTCAATTCTGTCATTTTCTCTCATTTAGTTTGTGTGTGTGTGTGTGTGTGTGTGTGTGTGTGTGTGTGTGTTAGGTTATATAATTATGTATTTTTTGTGTTATATCATTATATGTTACACAATTAAATAATAATTACATGTATATAATTGTTGTTTCATCTGTATGGGGTAACTCATTTGTTATTGTAAAATATTCTGCTTTATCTCTTAACAATTTTATCTTAAATTCTATTTATCTTTTCTATGCCCATTCCTCCACCCTTCCTCAACTCTTGCTTAAGGTTATATAAAAATGACCTATGTTGAGTGGGCTCAGTGTTTCCCCTTCCCCACTTCTAATATTATCAACTTTTTTACTACTCTTAAGAGATGTATAGAGACAAAAATAAAACAAGGAAGATTATTCTAAGAAATTTTAAAAGTTTAGATGGAGGAGGGGTAATTGATATGATAAGTAAAATCATATAGGACTGTGGAGAAAAGAGATGAGAAGACCAAGATGGCAGTTACAGGCTGCCAGGTTATTTCAATTTAGGAGGATGAGGTACTTCTACAATATTCAATATGACAAAGAATAGGGGTGCAAAAACAGGGTACTTCTAAAAGAGAAGCTCTCAGGCTTAAAATGTCCATGTTTCTACTTTTCTGAACATGTGAAATATGGCTATAATAAATGTTTTACCATCCTTCTTTACTAATTCTGAGTTTCAATTATTTGATTTTTTTCTTTTATTGTGGGCTATAATTTTCTGCTTCTGTGTATGCTTGGTAGGTTTAGATGATGAGACTGTAAATTTTACCATTTTGAGTACATGCTATTTTATCACCAGGAAAATGCTTGAGCTTGGTTCTGAAAATGCAGGTAATTTATTTAGAAACATTTTGGTAATTTGGGGCCTTGGTTTAACATTCGTTGGGCATAGATAAGAAAAGTGTCCCTTCTACAGCTACTTAGGCAACACCCTCTGAGTATTGCAATCATGACTCATAAATTTTGAGTTTTTCATCTGGCTTGAGGAACAAGCACAACTCCTGGTCCTGTGAGAGAATCAGTTACTATTTTATCTAATTTTTCAAGGTATTTTCCTCCCCAAACTCAGGTTATTTCTTTGAGTGTACATACTAGTATACTACCGATTCTTCAAAGAGATTTATCTGGGGTCTCTGGAGTTCTCTTTTTATGTAGCTCTCTATGACTTTTTACTGGATTGTCTGATCCCTTGTTATTTAATTAACTTTTGAAATTTTTGCTATTAGATTTATATTTGTCCTTCTGTTTCCCTTCCATCTTTTAAATTGATTGTTATCTATTGTTCAATTTTATCTAATCTATCTGTGTTCTAAATATAACTGGGTATCACTTTTAGTGCTTGTTCTAGATATTTCAAGACAAATCATTGACTTCTCAGAGTGCACCTTGAATTAACAACATTATAATACTTTTTGCATAATGTAAAAATCTTAAAACAATATAAATCCATTTGTTTCCCCATGTTTTATATACATTTAACTTCTATATATGCTATCAACTCCACAATACATTACAATAAATTTTGCTGTGAACACTCAATCATCTTTGAAAGAAATGAGAAATAATACCTTCATATTTATCCATCTATTTACTATTTCTAACATTTTTCATTCCTTCATGTGATCCAAGTTTCCAACTGACACCATTTCTTTTACACTTCAAAACCTACCATTATCATTTTTTTTTTTTTTTTGGTACTGGGGTTCCTGGAAGCCCTTCTTCCTCCGGGCTACACTCCCAGACCTATTTTATATTTTTGAAACAGGGTCTCTTACGCCAGCGCGGCTGGCTTTGAACCTGCGCGATTCTCCTGTCTCCGCCTCCCAAGCGCGGGGATTACAAGCGTGCGCCACCACGCCCGGCAGCCATTATCATTTTTTTTTTATGCCCCAAGTGTGTTAGTGGTCGGTTCTCTCAGCTTTGATTTGCATGTGGAAATCTTTATTTTCAAGAATACTGTTCTGGATATGGAATTCTAGCTTGAGAAATTTATGTCGTTGTTGTTGTTGGTGGTCTTCTTTTACAACTCTGAAAATGTAGTTCTATTGTTTTGGAAGATTATATTGTTCATCATGATGAATACTAAGTCATTCTTGGTATTCGGTTTGTGATATGTGCTTTGGCTGTTTGTTGTGATAGTTTTTGTTTTTTTTGTCCATTTGAAAATAATATTTTCTCATTTTTGATCTTCATCAATTTGCATATGATGTATTAAAAATGGATTTTTTGGTATTTATATTATAAAAGATTTATTGAGATCCTTGAATCCACGAGTCAATATCTTTCAATAAATTTGGAAAGTTTTAGTCATTATTGCTTCAAATACTTTTCTACTCTTTTTCTGGAATTCCAGTTACTTGCGTGCTACATTACCTAATGTTATCCCACATCTCACAATCGTTCAAAACATGGTTGTATACTTTCTATGCCTTGTCTTCAGGGTCACTATTTTCTTCTGCTATTCATCCATCTAGTAAACTTTTCATTTTTAAATTTCATTTCTAAATTTTATATTTGCTTTTTCTTCATGTCTTAATTATGTCTGTTGAGATTTTGCCTGAAATTTTCCTTTTAACCCTTATACATGCTTATAATAGCAGTTTTAAAGACCTTAATGCTAATTCCAATATGTGTATCTTCTGTCCCTACTGTTTATTTGTTTTCTCTTGGCCTTTGAGTGTGTTAAAGTTTTTAATTTTATATGAGTCATTGTAGATGCTACCTTGTTGAAACTCTCTATTGTGCTGGAGAGTAATGTGGACAAGATGGCAGAACAGTAAGCTCCAGGCCCTCATATATCTTCCACCCCACCCAAACACCTATAATAGCAATAATAATATATAGGCCAAATAGTCTTTGTGAGAACTCCAGAGGCTGAGTAAGTGGTTGTAATGACCCAAGTGACTGAAAAGTCAAGGAGGGCCATATAAAAGTGGGTAAGAAAAGTTGTTGCATTCACCTACCATGTTCCTCTCTCTCCCTAGCACAGTATGGCACTAAGAAAACTTGATCTCTTGGTTTCTCCCTTGGGAGAGAAACTTTGTTTTTTTGTTTAACGTGTTGTATATTTTACAACAAAGATACAAATGGGTAGACTAGATAGTAAAAATTTTTATGCTAAACCTACAATATTGAAGATGAAAAATAAGATACAGAACAAAAGAAAAAATAAATGGAGAAGAAATAAAAAAGAAAAGAAGAAAGAGGATAATAAGGGGAAAGAAGCCTCATAGAATTGCAAAGATGGAAAAAAAGGAATCAAAAGAGAAAACTGAGATGTGAAGAAAATAAAGAAAAGGAAGGGAAGAGACAAAAGAACTATTAATTTATTCTATAATGCAGAAATCATACTGTGTCCTGTTTTTAATCTTACGACCTAAATTCAGGGTCATATTCTTTGTCACCCCTATTCTTTGTCATATTTTTGTAGTATACTACAAAAAGAAAACTAGTCATTCTCAAATACATTTATTCTCTACAAGGAGATATGACATAAAACACATGCCTAAGTATAAATCAATAAATATAATTATAATGAGTGCTATAAGAAAGTACAGCGGGACCTCAATGATATCAAAGTGTTTTCTGGGTGTCTCTAAAGTTCTTGGAGAAAGCAACTAAGTTTGAAGCGAAAATTGAATTTCAACATATGGTGTGGAAGTATAGAGTTTGAAAATTTTTTGGAGGGAGGAAAATAAAGGGCATGAACCATAAATTGTGAGATTTTTGTCATTGGCTTTATTAACAATGTCTGAACAGTACTGGTGAGGATACAGGGTGGGGAGGTGAGTTTGATTTGTCTTCTAAAAGCCTGGTAAATTATGCTGCGAGTTTGAACTTTAAGTGACCTATAATCTTTGGGAGCCTCTGGAAATTTTTCAATAGGAAAGTAATAAGGTCAGAGCAGTGATTTAAAAGATAAAATATAATAGAAAAGCAGAAACATACATTAAAAATGAAGCAACTTAGGTAAATTTCTTTTCCTGAAGAAACAATTTTGGCACTTACATCTAGAAATAATGGAAAAACAGATGGAAAAGATGTTGGTATTGGAAATTATTTTATCACTCTGTTTTCATCCTGTTTATGAAGAAAAGGTATGCCTTTTTTGTTATGCATCTAAGAATCTCTTTTGCTTTGAGACATCTTCCACTATAGACACTACAGCTTAATGCTAATATTACTTATCTGCTGCCCAAGTTTCTTTGGTGTAGGCCTGAGTGTCTGAAAACTCTGCTCATCTAACATAAAATCAAAAGAAAAGAAGCCTACCAATTCTCAAGAATCATGTTTCTACACTCTGCTTTATTTATGGGAATTAAGGTCAATTTTGTGTACAGAATATCTCCATCTCAATAAAATTCAATTGCTGCATAGAAGATAAATGGCATTTACTTTTCAATGGAAATGTTATTCATCCTGGCATTGGGGTATTGGGACATTCAGGCATTACTGTACTCTTGCTTCTCCCAGAAGGTCATTCCAAAGTCTCACCTCTGTGAAAGGAAGACTTTATGGTTAGCCTTTGACGATTAGTTCTAAGTCCTTTCAAGTATTTTCAATGCCTTTCAGTTACTTTTTTTTTCATATTGACTTGGTAATCCATGGGCAATGGTTTGGGCATTAATATTCTATCAGTATTAAAAATAATAACTGTTCCAAGAACTCTTCAAAGAGAGAGCTAATAAGATGTTGAGTTATTTTATTTATGATTAAATTCAGACTTTTAGTCTGAAAATATCTAGAAATCTTACTATATTTGTTTCTTTTTACATTAAGTCCCAGAACAACCTTAAATGAGCATCACTTAATTTACTAACTTACACAAGTATTCACATCATTCTCTGTTTTCTATCTTCTCTATTGATTTATAGATGGAGGAAGAGAATAAGTAAGTAGCTTCTAATATGTAGCTAGGATATTTATCTACCTATGTAATTATCTACTTTTATTCATTTATAGACATAATTACTGGCCTAGTCTATCTATAGCTATAAGTATTTAGAAAAAGATATAGATAATTATATATACATGCATATCTGGATAGACAGAGAGATAGGAGTAAATGGGTCCTCACATATAACCATGCACAGTAGAGAGCAGGGTTAATAATGATGACAATGAGGACTTGACATTGTATATCTGGTACTTAAGTCATATTTGAAGTTTCTCCTATAGTATATCTTTGTCTTGTAGATACTATCATTGCTATTTATATCATGAACATAAATCATAAATTATTCCTCCCTATGGATAAGTACTCTTTAATGTATTCTCTAATAGTGAATCTTTACTTCTTATTTACTACATTGATCAATTCTCTAACTTATGGATCTCTTCAATTTACTGTCTGTGTAGGTTATATAATTGAAGTCTCCTTGGGGGAAATATGACTCATCAACTATATAGAAATCTAGTGGTTTGGCCATTTAACATTCAAATCAAATTCTCTTTGGAGCCAGTCCTATTCACTAGCAGATCTTAGTCATGAGGATGCCCCCTCTGCTACACACACACACACACACACACACACACACACACACACACAGTCACTGAAAACTGATTGAGCCAGTGATTGCACATGGGACTCTAAGTGTTCCTTATTAATTGAATCTTTTATCACCAGAAAGGCAGTTGCTAGGATTCTTGCAGCCAACTATTCCTATAGAGCAAGAGTGAGCAAACCCCTAACAAGCCTTTTATTTTTGTACTAGGTGATTTGTATATTTTTAAGTGGTTGAGAAATACAGAAGAATATTTCAAGACATAATGAAATTAGATAAAATTCAAATCTTAGAGTCCATAAATAAGCCTATATTGGAAAACACTCATTCTTCCATATATTGTCTATGATGGCTTCCATGCTACAGTGATAGAGTTGGACAGTTATACCAGACTGTAACCTATAAACCCTAAATATTTACTATCTATCTCTTCATACAGAAGTTACCAGATTCTGCTGTAGAACAAGAGCCACTACTCAGTAAATTCCTTTTACTGCTTTTTCAAACTGTATTTGTTGGAAATCTTTTCTCTGCGAGTGACAGAAATCCAATTCAAATATATGTACAGTTTAAGTAAATAGGAGGCCTGATTGGATCAAAGCTTAGTAGTAGATCTGGCAACAGGCATGGCCAGCTTCAAATGCTTTTGACCCAATCTAGGCCAGTGACCCAGTTTTCTGTAACTGTGAGATCCTAAAAGAAAGGAGCAACTGCACCCTTCTGCTGGTGTTGCTAACTTGGTGAGTCCTACGCCCTCAGTTCCCTCTAGGAGATGCCGAAAATGACCTATAGCCATTTAAGTTATAAGTGAAAAGATATCACCTCTTTTTTAGTAGTTGTATCAAAGGTTTGAAGGCTAATGCCACCTATTTGGAATTGAGTGTGGTCCAGGGTACCATCAAACAATACATGTAGACTGAGTGTAGGGAAGACTTTGTGTAGAGAAAAAATGGGAAGAAGAAGAAACAGTTGCTCAGCAGGCAAAATTAGCAGATGGCCATCCTCCTCCATCTCTTTTGTACTGAAGATTGAACCTAAAGGCATTCTACCTCTGAGCTACATCCCCAGCCTGTTTTATTTTTTTCATGTTTAAACGGGGTCTCACTAAGTTTCTGAGAGTATTGCTAAGTTTCTGAAACTGGCCTCAAATTTACAATTTTCCTGTCTCAGCCTTCCAAGTACTGGGATTACGGGCATGTGCCACAACACATGGCTTATTCTTCCTTTTATAGAGGTAATAACATCTAATCCTAGGAACATTTAAAAGATTATTTAAAAATTTCCAATACTTAGGAGGCTGACACATGAGGATCAAGCAGGTTCAAAGCCAGCCTCAGCTATTTAGTGAGGCTCTCAGCAACTTAGTGATACCATGTTTCTGAATCAAATGTAAAATAGGTCTGGGGGTATAGCTAGGAGGTAGAAGGTCCCTGGGTTTTATCCCCAGTACCACAAAAAAATCCGGATGGAGAACTCAATCTGTTTAGTTGGTACTCTCTACTGCATTATGATAACTTTCCAAATGGTAGCTACTGAGGGGTGTGTGTGTGTGTGTGTGTGTGTGTGTGTGTACATACATCAGCACGATAGAAAGTTTAGATCCCTCCATAATACTCAAATTCACCTTTATTTTATCTTTCTCAAAATAACTTTAACCATTTATTAATGCCCAAGGGAGAGGGGCTTAGAGAATATCTAAGTTCAGTGCATAGGAATCAGAAAGGGAATGGGATGAGGAAGTATCAGAGTAGAAGGTGTAACTTAGAGAGCCACAGTGTCTTACCATGAGAACCCAAGAATCACTGGCATTGTGTAAGGGGTGTGTGTGTGTGTGTGTGTGTGTGTGTGTTTATGGGGGCAGGAGAAAGATGACACATAAAAAGAGAGGAGATGAGGGGAAAGGAGAGAAAAAGAGAGGAGAGAAAATGATTGGCTTTTAAGAGGTAAGGGTAAATATACACTGGAAGGGGGCTTGAGAGGAGCTGATGGAAGATAATTTCTTCCTATTTCACAAATGCACCACAGCAGGATACTGGCACGTCCCCCAGGTGTAGATTGGTCTCTATCCAGTGCATAAACTGGGACTAGAATCAATATGCTAGGCACTTCCATTTGCATTGGGTAAGAAGTAAGAGGATTTCTTTATGTAATTCTGAGGATAATGAAAGTGCACAGTTCAACAAGGATGACTCACTTGGTGAGTCAGTTGTTTCATGCTGTCTCTTTATAAGTCATCACTCAAATCAAGTCCAGTGTTATGCCAGCAACTGGTGCCTCAGCTCCGCTCCACTCAGAAAGCATCTTCAGCTTAGCCCACTGGTCACCCGGGGAGTACATCCTTTACTTTGGGAGAAGGTGCTTGACATCTATTTGCATAAGGCATGACAACCTTGGGAGCTATATCCAAAAAAATTTTTAAAATTATCATCTGCATGGTTTGGCATTCTGTTTCCAGATGAGCAAACTGCCTTGGTATCGTCATTGTGAATTCAATCCAGTTTCCAAACATTTAAAACAGCAGGGATGTAACAAAGCAGACATTTAGCTGAACAGTGAGCTCTATTCTGGTTTGTACAGAAAACATGAACTAGATGTTAAATAAATGCCAATATTCATCAAAGTGTTTTGAGTTTCCAGACTCCAGGATTTCAACTCCCCATAAATTCCTTAGGAGTAAAAGTATAAGCATAGCAGAACTTTTATTAATTCAGCTCTTTCACTGAATTCCATTTGGATTTAAACTCTGACATTTCTTAAAAGAATACGATTCTTTTAAATCTGAGGAAATTGTTTCAGCATCTATTAGACAAAGACTGACACCTCAGGATTGTAAACAAAAGTAAATCATGCTACGGTCCTAATATCTAATCCTTTAGTTACTTACAGTCTCTTATGCTTGTATTTGTGCACAAGATTGATGGGGGATTTAGACTCTGAGAAAAGGAAATGCGATCAACATGAATTCCTGTTTCATGCTGGCAAGAAAAAAATTATTTTCTTGCTTTACTCTCTGCTTAGATTCTTTTCTCTCAATTTTAATAGTGGTGCAACCCAGGTTAGAGAAAGTTGTTTCTTTGTACACTGAATGGGCTGATTAAACCAGCAAGAGGCAAGAAAATTAGAGGGAATTTTAGCCCAAAACCTGATGAAGATGGAGGCAAAACAAAGATTGCTAAAAGGAATAGAAAGAGGGCCTCCAGGATTCATTTTGATCTCAGGAAAAATGGCATAGAAAAGAAGGGTTTGCTCTGGGCATCAGGGGAGCACCTTAGGGCTCAAAATATGGCACTCAGCAGGCTGTATAATAAATATCAATTGTGTGTTTACCTGCCCAACTCTTTCAGTAACAGAAAACACGGATCACATAGGGCTGACCTTACCCATTATCTCATTCCACACAATCATGATAGTCATGTGACCTTCCAGGCCTGGTCATTAACATATATTTATTCCTGTAGGTTTAGTGAATCATCAGGGTTTGACTGAAACTCAAGCCATTCCGGTGGGACCCTCAGTTTCTTTGAATCTGTTTACTAAAAAAGATCTAATAGAGTCTTTCTGTTTTCCTTCAGGTTGATTGGAAGTCGACTGCAGCAAATTTTCTTACTTGTGGGCATCGTGAGGTCTTGTAGTGGAGATCAAGAACAAAGAAATCCAAGAGATGGTACAAAAGCACAGAGAAATACCCCTAACCACCCCACTGCCGCTAGCCCATAAATTTGCCAAAATCTAGACTGGTGTCAAACCCACCAATTGGAGAGATACTGTTCCTGCACATTCTCCCTTGCTAAACCCATGGAAAGTCCCAAGTCAGTAAGGAAGTGGGCTTCTGACTCTCCTGGGCTCTTTCCCATCAGTAGCTCCCTCACAGATTTTATCCCAAATAAAGCCTGATCCTTGCTGTTCAGCCATGTTGCCTTTTGTCTCTGTAATTCCTAACATTTGGTGCATTTGGTGCCAAAACCTCGGAGGGAGTTGGTGGCTAGGTCTCTCTTGTAATCTGGGAAGTGTCAGGCAGTAGCAACTTGTCTTGGGCTAATTCTCATATTCTGAGAGATTTATGAACCATCACCCTCCAGGGGACTAGCTCCATTTCTCCTCCACCATTTCTTCCCGCCTGAGTGTGGCCAAAAGGATCACAGGGAGTGGAACAAAAGCCCAGCAGAAGTGGGACCGGAACTTTGGGGGTTAGGCTCATTCCCTGACTGCCAGTCTGAGTGGGCCGGCTCAGTCACCCCTTCAGGTGGCTCTGGCACTGGAAGGTCCTTTGCTGATCCAGGTTCTTGCATTCAACACCAGTTGGTTCTGGTAAGTCCTGTCTCCCATCCTACTTTCTGTGGTACCCAGAAAGGCCTCCCCCAAAATCCTCCCTTGCCATCTGGGATTCCTGGATCCTAGGGATTTTTTTCTTGCCAAAATAGAAACTCGGGGACGCCTGGCTTTGCGAATGCTGCATCTGTCCTTCAGCATCGTGTCTTACCAGCCCAAGAGTTGCCAAACTTAAAAAAAATCTCCCCTCATGTCTCCTCTAGCATGCCTTTAAAACATCTTTCCACCTTGAGACCAAAGGGGGAGCTTAAGCCAAAGTGCTATATTTTTTATAGTAACATAACCTGACCTCAATATGGATTAAGCAACAAGAGCCAGTGACCTGCCTGAAACTGGCACATTTGACTCCAAAAAATCCTACAAGACTCAGACAATTTCATTGCCCAGAACGACAAGGGGCAGGAGGCCCTTTATATTCTAGCTTTTTTTTTTTTTTTCTCCACTCTTGGAAAAAAAATCTCTTCCCATTCCTTTGATTTGGCTGCGGAGGTCCCCGCCTTCACTTGGGCACCAATGTTTAATCCTCTTCCCAGAGATGGCACCAGGCACAGTTGCATCTCCTCGCAGAGCACCCCCCCCCCCCAGGCCAATTGGACCGTCTGCCTGGAGTGCAAAACTCGGTCCCCTGAGGAAGCCGCTGCCAACCTCCTCCCTCAGGACCCTCGCTGCTCGCTGGTTCTGGGCTCCACGCCCAAGCCCATAGCTCAAGGCCCACAATGGGTTGCAGGTGCCACTGCCTTGGGCTCACCCACCACCTTCCCGGGCCAGGCTGAGGATGTGGCGCGGAACCTCGGAGGCTGGCACACTTGCTAACTTCCTCTGTTTTGTTTCTGCCTGCCGGCAGGCTGCCCCACCTCCATGCCATCTGGACTGGCTATTCTAGGCTCTCTAGGTGCTGCCACCGAGAGCTCTTGCCGCCTACCCGCGCGTCCCGCCCTCCGCCCGTGCCCCACCCCGCTCACTCTGCCGCTGTGCCCCCGCTGATGCGCACCCAGGCCACCCAAACCCCTCCCTTTTTCTCTCCACCCATCGCTGGTTCCCTGCCACCTCACCCTTGGGAAGGTCGCAGGGCCCCGGGATCATCCACGTTCACGTGTCTTTTTTCCATGCTTGAGTTTGTCCATTGGAGGAATGATTAGGATATTTCTCTGACACAGATGAGCTCCATCAACAGGCCCCCTCCACCCCTCCCAAACCCGACATTTACCTTGGTGGCTGTTAATGATGTTCCCAGAACCAATCCTGATTGGACTTACCAACAGAGAGAGAACTTTCTAAACAGTAGAAACCAAATATTCTCCTGCCTTTGTCAGGAATGGACAAAAAAGGCCTATAAGGTGGTCAGTTGTGATAGATAAGCTTAGGTAATACAAGAGCCCTGATACAGTGAGAACCCTGTGTCTTCCTGTCTCGTCTCAGGGAAGTGATGCTTAAATACACCAATATAGACATCCCAGTCCACTGAAGATCAAACTTTCTTACATCTGTTTTATCCCTCAATCTGCTCCTGCACTTTGGGAAAAGTTACAGAAGAAAGAGGGTCTCTGAGCCACTCAGGAGGACCTATTAAAGACAGCCTGTAAGATCCTCAACAACAGGAAAGAGAAACAAAAAACACAAAAGGAAAGCATTTGCTCCTAAAGTAGCAGATGCTTGCCTGTGCAGTCCAGAAACCAGAGGCCTTCCTCAGACATGCTGCCCCTTCATAATTGTTTCTGTTGTGGCGAAGGCAGGCATTGGGCTAAAGGGTACCCTGATCCAAAGCCACCAAGGAGGCCCCGTCCAACCTGCCGGCTGGGGCCAATGAAAGTGGGAGTGCCCTCAGCAAGGACACTCTCCTTGTTCAAGTACATCCCAAGCTCCAGCCCCAAACCACTCCTCAGGAGCTCTCTTCTCTAATAGTGCCGATGGAGGAGCCTACTACCCCGATAGCAGTCAAGCTCAAGGAACCCTGGGTAAGAGGGACATTGTCTGGTAAGATTATCTCCTTTCTTCTGGATACTGGGGTGAGATGATCTGTTTTAAAAGAATCATCTGGAGACTTCCGGGAAGATGGCGACCGAGAAAAGCGGGGCTTAAGAGCCCCACTAACAACCAATCTCCATTACCACAAAATCAGCGCCTTTCATAGCCAGAAAACACCATCACCAGAGAAACAAAAAACTCACCAGGCTCCAGAGAGAAAGCAGACTGAGAACAGAGCCACAGACGCGGCAGCAGCGCTTTACTGCCGGCGGCAGCGGGGAGTTCACCGGATGGCTACAGCAAGCCGAGGTGAGCCGCTGCGGCACAGCCAGTCAGGATTTCTCGGCGCAGAGAGCATCTAAAGCGCCCAGTGGCTGAGCTCAGCACACGCTGCAGGGATTCAGAGTGGAAATCAAAACCAAGAAGAAAAACACCAGCCCCACGGCCGAGGGTGTAGCAGCGGCGCCATATTGCAACCGGCAGAGGCAGCACCGAATTCAGCGAAGCCAGTACAGCTACATCTGCGTACTCAAGAACAGTGAGTCAAATTGCGGGCCACAGAGGAGAAATCCCAGTACTGTACTCCCTGGGACTTGACCCAGTGGGGGAGGGGCGGTGGCAGAGATATCACACCATAGGAGAACGTGCAACCTGGCACCCCCCACAGTCTAAAGCAGCCTCTATCGACTCTCTGGGTCGGAGACTCTGTGATACAACCCAGTAAAAGAGTAGTGGGGTCTGAGATGAGATACTACTGACTCGAGATCCAGAACACCTTAAGTGAAGTCATAGTGACCCAAGGGAAGAACCCAGAGAAGGCACAAACTTCCGAAATCATGGGAAAGAGGAATAATACTGGAGCAATAAATGCCCACAACCCCACAAAATCAGAACTCGATAAAACAGAAAATCAGAGATTTCTAGAAGAGCAAATCAGGAAAATAACTGTAGAAATAATAGAGGTGCTTCGAAAAGAACTCAGAGAGAGCCAAAAAGAGATAAAGGATGCAATTAATGAAGTAAAGGCCTCAATTCAAAGCACAAACAACTGATTAGAACACATGGAGAACAGAATCTCGCTCTTAGAAGATGATCATTCCAAAAATGAACGCATAGTTTCTAATCTAGAAAAAAATATCCAACAGCAGGAATCTGATATTGAAGAAATATGGGCCCATTATAAGAGAGCTAACCTAAGAATAATTGGAATAGAGGAGGGAAAAGAAAGTGAAACCAAAGGGATCAACAATCTCTTTAAGGAAGTAATAGCAGAAAATTTTCCAGACATAGAGCAAGAGGTTGATACACAGGTCCAGGAAACTTATAGAACTCCCTTTAGACAGGATCGGAGAAGAGGATCCCCACGCCACATAATTGTCAAAATGACCAATGTGGAAGCCAAGCAGAGAATCTTAAAGGCAACAAAAGCAAAGGGCCAAGCGACATTCAGAGGCAAACCAATTAGAATCACTCCAGACTTCCCAAACCAAGTTATGAGAGCCAGAAGAGCTTGGAGTAACATATTCCCAATTCTGAAAGAAAACAACTTCCAGCCAAAAATTTCCTACCCAGCAAAACTTTCTATCAAATTAGATGGAGAAATAAGAAGCTTCCATGACAAACAGAAACTGAAGGAATTTATGTCTTCAAAACCTGTGCTAGAGAAGATACTCAAAGAGATTAACTACAAAGAAGAAATAGGTAACACACACCAGAACTAGAGAAACAAGATTTTCCATCCAATAGACAACTAAGATTGGTTATCTGTGGAGATTCATTATTTATGTTAGTCTTTTACCTATCTCTAAATTGTATTGTTTGCCTTTATTGTTGATTTTTAGGATTTCTAGTTGGAATATTAATATACCTTCAGATATAGCATTTATGAAGTATTTTATCCCATTCTATTAGTAACTGTTAACTCTGTTTACATTGTCTTTGGATATACAATATTTTTTAGGGAGTTTGTATACTCTTCTGTTGCCTGTGCCATTGAAATCATATCCAAGAAATCACTGCCAATTTCAATGTTGTGAGGTTTTATGACCCAGATTTTCTTCTAAAAGTTTATAGTCTTAAGATTTATATTTAGGTCTATTATCTATTTTGAGTTAATATTTGTATATGGGATTAGGTAAGGGTCCAATTTTATTCTTTTCCATGTAATTATTATTTTTCAACAATATTTAGTTAAAAGATTATTATTTCCACCACCAAATGTTCGTGGAAACCTTGTCAAAAATAACTTGACAATATAGGGAAGAATTTAGCTCTAGGCTTTTATTTAACTCCAATGGTTTATATATCTGCCTTTAGAATAGTACTACACTGTTTCAATTATTGTAGCTTTATATGGTTTGAAATCAGAAAATATATATCTTCTAGCTTTGTTCTTTTTCAAGATCATTTTGGGTATCTAGAGTCCATATTCCATATTAGGATAGATTTTTTTCTGAAAAATAAATATATAAATATATGATAGTTTACCTAAAAAAATAGAAAAAAATATTCTCTGGTAAGAAAGAAAGTAAAAAGAAATATTGAAATGTTATCTTTAAGTCATCAAAAGCTTGGTATCAGACAAATGAAACTGTTATGTGAGATTATAATTTTTAATTTTGGATAAATTGCTATAATACTAGATGTCAACCACTAAGCCAAGCATGGGAGGGAGGGATGGGGAGAGAATGGGGTGGGGATCGGGTTGGGGCTGACTGGGTGATGTGTGCATGTATGTCTACAAAAGTTTGTATCCTACTATGATGTATGAATACAGTGCACCAATAAAAAAAAAGGAAAAAAAAAGAATCATCTGGATCTTTACTCCTTTCTCTCTGTCGTTGCGTAAAAGGAATCCTAGAAAAACCCCAAAGGACTCCACCCTTGTTTTGCCATTTTGGAAAAACCTCCCTTCTCCATTCTTTCCTGGCTATCCCACACTTCTTATGGGCAGAGACTTACTCCAGAAATTAGGTATATCCATACAACCAAATAGCTTTACAGAAAGGCATCCTTATCTGATTTTATGACTATCTACCCAACTACAACAAATAGAAGATAACATTCCTAAAACATCCAAGCCCAAAGAAATCCAGAAATATAGGGGAAAGAATCCACCAAAATAACCATTTATTATATACCAAGAGAAATCTTATTGAGAGATCTTTCTCACTCCATCACAGTTCCCAATACCTATTAAGCCCAATCACCATTCAAGAACTCCGGTCTATTATTTCTTGCCTTCTATCTGCCCAACTTTTAATTCACACCTGTCCTCACAACAATTATTTGTCTTTACCTGGACAATAATCTTGACACTGGATATATCCAGCAACTTATCTGGACAGTGCTTCCTCAAAGTTTTCACAAAAGTCCCCACTTTTTTAGTCAGGGCCTTCAATCAGCTCAAAAAAGCTTAAGCTCGTGTTGTGGCACACTCTTGTAATCCCAGTACTTAGGAGGCTGAGACAGGAGGATCTCAGGTTTGCAGCCAGCCTCAGCTACTTAGTGAAGCCTTCCACACTTATTGAGATCCTGTTTCAAAATAAAGAATAAAAAAATAGAAAATCCCAATTCTATCATTGATGATCTATTACTCTGTAGTCCAACCCAGCAAGACTGCATAACTCATACTGTCCAGGTATGTTCTAGCTACCTGTGGATATTGAGTTTCACAGAAAAAGTCTCAACATTTTTAAAAAAGTGTTTAAAAAGATAAAAATAAAATAAAAAGTGTTCTTAAAAAGAGGAAAATGCTCTAGGTAGAAAATAATTTTGTATGAAAAGATTTTGTTTTAAATTATTGAGTTATCCCATAGGGGAAAAGAAAGATGAGAACAAAATTAGAGGGTTAAGTAAGTCACAGAGGGTTTTAGGAAGTTGCAAGTGATTTGTAAATGATACGATATATAAAAGAAGTTTTAGATGTGTAATAAGGTTGATTACATTGAAGAGGACTGAGGAATTATTTGAAGGGTTCTCCAAGAGTAACATTAAATGCAGAGTCTATGTTTAAAACTCTGGGGATAACCTGGCATTTCCACATCTTTTATAGACACCAGTCATCAGGAAAGGATGAAAGAATGAAAGGAATATTAAAAAATACCCTAACCAAGCTCTCCCAACAAACTCATATAGACTGGATCACCCTTTTCCTTGGCCTTCCTAAAACTGAGAATACTCCCCTGAAAACCCATCATGATAAGCCCTTTGAAATAATGTATGGCAGATCTGTTGTTCCATTTGTACTCCAACCTACCCAGGTTTCTCTTTCCATATCTCCACCCTTGCTCTATTTTCCTTTTCTACTTCCCCTTTTCTACTTTCTTCATTCTGAGTTATGAAAACATGTAGATTCCAAACTTCAACTTTCCCCTTTCACCTACTCCTCCTTACAATCAGGGGATTGGGTATATCTCCAAACTTCTCCTAAGCTACTTTGCCCAAACTGGGAGGAGCCTCGCCAAATTATCTTAACCACCCCAACAGCACTGAAATTAAAGGAACTCACCTCCTAGTATCATTTGTTTGTTCTCAATCAGGCATAACCACCAGACCCATCAGAACCAGATTCTTTAAAACCAGGTACCTTATAAGGTATCAGTATAAGCTCCAATATAATATAAACTCCAATCCTCCCTTTTTCTCTACTAAACCCCATACTTCTTCATCATTTTCCCCTCTCCAGGATCCTTGTGGATAAAAATTACAAAATATCCAGAAAAAGGATACCATCTCACTCCCATACCAGAAGAAAACAGATCTAAGCAGAATGATTCAGCCCAACACATGTCCCTTTCTTGATAAGAATTCCACAGGTTTCTCCTAGACTTTGCTTGAACCTCACCTGGTTTCCTCATAATCCCCTCAGTACATCTGAACAAACCCTATATGCACTTTATGGGGTGTGTGGCTCCAGAACCCATTCCAAGAATATACCCCCACCTAACTTCACTTCTTTTCACTGTGCCTTGATTTCTCTGCCCTTCACCTTTCACCACACCCCCTGCCCCATCTGTTCTTCCTATAAGAGATAAAACAGTGGTGGCTCTAACCCTCTTAGGCTTGGGTTGGACACTCTTAGTCCTTTTTATTTTTCTGAGTCAAAAGTGCCTTCTAACCTCCTCTTGGGAACAAGCATATTCAGGAAGATTACCCATCCCTGTAAGATGATTTAATTGATTATTCTTAGACTTTAATTTCCTCTGAGTAAAAATTCAAACTCCCTTCGCATGATAGATCAGGAGGCCCCAAAGCACTCTCTATTCTGGATTCTTGTTGACCTTGGTATTCTTCTCATTCTACTAGATCAACTGATGCAAAATTGTTTTATGTCTCCCAGTTGAAATTACACTGGACACTGCTAGGGCCTATACACTGGAGCTAGTTGGAGGATTCTGATAAATGTAAAAAAGATACCCCCAGCCACTACACCTCCAAATCTATAGAAGATTTAAAACTTCTCTTGAAAAAAACCTACTGGGGCCTCAGATAAGTAGTAAATTTGTCCTCATTAATTCTTCTTTTCTCTACTATAGGACTAACAGCTAAGAGCTGTCTCCTAACAGCATCTAGCCAAAGTGGCACCATGATAACTGTGGGTGCTCCTTTGATGCCCCACTGTTTGACTAACTGTAGTTTACCTGAAGGTCTTGTCAAATGGACAAAGTAAAAACCTAGCAGATCCAGGTGTGGTGGTGCATGCTTGTAATTCCAGCATTTGGGAGACTGAGATAGGAAGAGTGTGGTTCACAGATAGGCTCAGCTACATAATGAGGCCCTTTGAAACTCAGTGAGACCCTGTTCCAAAATAAAGAATAAAAACATAGGGCTGTGGTATAGCTCAGAGGAAGAATGTCCCTGGGTTCTATCCCCAGTACCACAATAAATAAATAAGTAAACAAACAAACAAACAAATACCTAGCAGACAAAACCAGAGAAAAGAAAATTTTTCTATCATCTTACCACAGGCTACCCTTCTAGACACTGGTACCTATAAGTTGATCTGGAAACTTTTTGAGAAACAGAAGATCAACTTCTGTTATTTGTTCATATTATTCCAAACCCTTCTGCTTTCCATAGTACTAATTTTTGGACTCATGTGGCAGAAAATCTGCTAGGCACATCTTCCTTCTGTATGTTCAATCCCAATTCAGCTAAACAGATCTTGACCTCTCACATCTAATTGATCTTGTCCTAACAAAAGGAGGACTCTAAAAGCAGATATATCTTAATCTAATGACCCTCCTGTTTTGTGTGTGTGTGTGTGTGTGTGTGTGTGTGTGTGTGTGTGTGTGTGTGTGAGGTCTTGGGGATGGGACCCAGGGGCCTCTACCTCTGGACTACACCCCAACCTATTTTTTTAATATTTTATTTTGAACCAGGGTCTCCCTAAGTTGCTAAGAACCTCACTAACTGGCTGAGGCTGATTTTGAACCTGTGCGATCCTCCTGTCTCAGCCTCCTAAGTGCAGGGATTACAAGTGTGCTCCACCATGCCCGGCTCAACCCTCCTGAGTTTTAGTGGCCATGCTAATAACACTCATAATAGATATAGGTTTCAGGAAGCCCCATTCTAATCTCAGTGATTGTTCCAGGAGACTGTTTGCATTTAGGACCAGTGCCATGTAACCTTAAATATGATCACACTGTAAATGGTCCAATCCCAACAACAGAGATGAGCCTACCCTCAGGTTGGTCAGTATTTTGGTTTAATTTCTCTTATTACCCATTCCCAAGGGAATTTGGGTTTGCTGTTGTGTTGGAAAATGCAGAATGACTTTACCTTCTCCGTCGTTATCAACGCGTTCATGGGCCACACCTTCCCTACCCTCTGACTGTCATAGCAAATGTACATCTCTGGTCTCCAGTTCTTGTTGCAGGAGTCTCAGTAACTTTGTTGGCCATCCCTGGATTAATGGTAGGTGCTTATATTCAAATAAATCAGCTGGCCTGCCTAATCATAAAAACTGTAAATGACACAGCCTTAGCTTTGGCAGCTATCAGTAAAGAACTAGATGAGGTATGTCAGGCAATTCTTGAAAATAGGGCAACAATTGATTATCTGCTCTAACTCCATCATTTGGGATGTCAGGAATTTTCTGGAATGTGTTGTTTTAATATTGCTGATAATCCAAAAAAGATAACTAGTTTATATCTGATAGGCAAAAAACCTAGATAATATTCACCAACATAAAGTATTGTTGGATATGGCTCCTCCTGGATAGCATGGCTCCTACCCTTTCTAACTCCTTTACTCATTTTCCCCTTTATCCTACTCTTTGAGACATGTATAATCAACCTGATTATGTCACAAATTCAAAACATCACTAACTTCTCTGTCAGTGAGCTTCTTCTCTTACAGACCAGAGGCTAATACATCCTCCTCTCAAACACAGGACCTCTAAGAACCTCATAGTGTCTGCAATACAGCTTCTAACCTACATCTGCCTCTGTCCCATTGTTAAGCAGGAAGTAGCTTAAATGAAAATGATGCCCCATTTCCCAATATAAATATTATAAAACCTCTAGAATGTGGGCACTGTGAGGTCTTGCCAGAGGAGATTGAAAACAAAAAAAACTAAGAAATGGCCCTAAAGCAGGGAGAAGTGCCCCTAACTATCCCTTGCCCCTAACCTATAAATTTACCAAAATCTGGCCTGATGCCAAGCCCACCAATTAGTGAGATACAAAACTGTTCCTGTTCCTCCTTTCCTAAACCCCATAAAAATCCCCAAGTCCATGAGGAAGTGGGCTTCTGACTCTCATGGGTTTTTTCCATGGTCAGTAGCTCCCTTCCAGGTTTTATCCCAAATAAAGCCCGTTCCTTGCTGATGAGCTTGGTCCTTTCTGTCCCTATAATTCCTAACATTACTTTCATGGAGAAGCCTACCTCTTTATGAGACCAATGCAGGATAAAATATACCTGAATGACTGGCACCCAGAGATGCACAAAGATACTAGTATTCTTTGAGTCCCTGAACCAAATCAGGCCTGGTTTCCCTTGAATCTCCCAGTTATATAAGCCTCCAAGTCACTACTTACTTTCTACTGTAGTCTGAGCTGTTTCTATGGACTTTTATTTTTGTGCTTGCAACTGACCTGACTTACTCAATTTATCTATTTTCATTTTATCCTGGATTATAATACAAAGCTGACAGAAGAAAAAATATATATAAAAAGGATAAGAAGAGATGTTGCATTGAGTGTCAAATATCAGGAATCTGTCAAATAATCCCTTACTTGGGCAACCAAGAGCAGATGTAATTCTATAGTAAGTTGATTTTCTTTCTCTTGATCCTGTTGATAATACAGGATTATTATCTGTATCCATCAGCATTCTTACAGCTATAATCTAAAAATTGACCATGTAACTTAGAAGAAAGATTTACTTTTTTATGGTTTCAGACCCAGTCTATTGTAAGGCCGGCCGGGGAATAATATGGGTCTTAGGGCATGGCAGTGGGAGGCAGAGGAGGGAGGGAGGGAGAGAGAGAGAGAGAGAGAGAGAGAGAGAGAGAGAGAGAGAGAGAGAGAGAGAGAGAGAGAGAGAGAGAGAGAAGCAACGATCCTTTATATACCCTTACTTACCTGGGTGGCCTACTTGTACCACCCAGGTAAACCCATTACAACGAATTTATCCACTTCTGAGATTACAACCTTCATAACTCAAATACATCAGATCTAAACAACATTTTATAAGGGACCGTTCTATATCTAACCATAACAATCTGCCCATGGCCCCTGAAAAGCACATGCCCAGCTTAGAATGTGAAATGCATTTAGTCCTCTCCAAGAGTTCACAAAATCTTAACCGTTCCAGCATTGCTGAAAAGTTCCAAAGTCCAAAGTCTCCTCTGAGACTCAAGACAAACTTCTGTGAGTCTCTGTAAAAGAAATGAAGATCAGTAAATAAAACACAAGTTACACACAACCAATATATAATGGAAAGGAATTAACATTTGCATTCCCAAAGGGGAAAATGGGACCATAGAGAGAAGAGGTGGGACCAAAACAGTAAGGAAATCCAGCAGGGCAAGCATCTGATCGTGCAGCTCTATTTCTGGCACCCAGGGCTCATGGTAGCGAGGGAGAGAGAGAGAGAGAGAGAGAGAGAGAGAGAGAGAGAGAGAATAGGAGAAGGAGGTGGGACCCTTTATATAATCTCCAAGGCTGCACCCAGGAACCACATCCTCAAGCCCCTCAAGCCATACCCTACAGGCCTACTGAGTACTACCCAGGTACATCCATTACAATAGATTCATCTACTTCTGAGATTACAACCCTCATCAGCTCTAGACACCAATTCATGAGATCTTCAAGGAGTTATTCTACATTTTAACCATATCGTTACTTCAAGAGAAATTTTTCTGCATCTCTTTTTTTTACTTAGTTCATCATCTAGGACATCTCACTTTGAATGAATTCTGATACTTTAAGATGCCCATTCCAATTTATATTATGACAACCTAATCTTCAAAGTAAACTGTAGGTTCTGAACAACACATGGGTTAAGACTGAATCATAGTAAGAGAAAAGCCTATGAGTAATGGTGATCTGTTACAGTACACCCTAATTCTTATTTTTAAAGCCTTTTTTTTCTATAGTTATTTACAGAAATAACTTTTGTAAGTTTTCTTATATGTATGAGCATAGAAAAGAAGTTCTATCATTGTGAAATTTAATAACTTTCTTAAGCACATTGCCTGGCAGTTTGTTGTTGTTGTTGTTGTTGTTGTTGTTGTTGTTGTTGTTGTTGAAAAGGAAGGAAATAAAAGTAGATAAAACTTCTGACCAGTTTTGAATAAAAACCATTTCCTAGGAATCTTGTTCTTTTCCAAGAGCTGTATGACTCATGAAGCAAATGAGCTTATGAATCACAGCCTCCAACTGAGAACACATTTATAGTAAGGTTGTCTTCAATTTCATGTATTATTTATTTTAAGAAGCCTCTTTCAGAACAATCCAAAATTCTTTTTAAAATATGCTTTTATTGGTGCATTATAGTCTCACATTATAATGTTAATCATGTTGACAGTGACATACATACATACATACATACAGCACTTGGTGCCCCCCACCCTTGGCTCCATCTCCATCTCCTCCTTCCCCATACAGAGTACTGACATTGACATTAGCATTTTTACATATGTACACAAAGCTGGTGCTAGTAATTCCTTCACTGATCCTCACTCCTCTCCCTCTTTCCTCTAGACCAACTGTCTGGCTCCACTGAGGTTTCTCCTACATTATCTGGAGTCCTTCTGGTATCCCAGTTACTCTCTGGCTTCCACATATTAGAGAAAACATAGGACTCTTCACTTTCTGTGATTGGCTAATCTCACTTAAAATAATGTTCTCCAGGTTCTTCCACTTTTCTGCAAATTTCACAATTTTGTTCTTCTTTATTGCTGCGTAGAATTCCATTGTGTGGATATCCCATAATTTTGTAATCTATGTTGTGATCCTATTGATGGACACCTGGGTTAACTGCATAATTTGGCTATTGTGTTGCTATGGACATGGATATGCATATATTATTGTAGTTCTCTGATTTTAGCTCCTTTAAAAAGATACCCAGAAGTGGTATGGCTGGATCATATGGTGAATCCATTCCCAGTTTTCTGAGGAATCACCACACTGATGTCCTTAATAGGCTGAACTAATTAGAACAATCCAAAATTCTAACTATATTCTATCTACTATTTTGGAGAAGTTTTTAATTACTTGGAAGAACAAGAAGGCCAGTTAAAAGGGAAATTCTAAAAAAAAACATACGTTGGTTCTGAATAGATTGCTGAACGTCTCTGGATCTGTTTCCTTTGTGAATGTGATCAAATTCTACATTGGAATCTGGTCTAATCGATGACAAATTGATAGAACTAATGGATATAATTTGCTTGAATTTTGTGGGTAAGATTCTGATATTTAAATATTACTTATTGGTTGGACATGGTGGCACATGATCGTAATTCCAGAGCTTGGGAGGCTGAGACAGGAGGATTGCACAGGTTCGAAGCTAGCCTCAGCTACTTAGTGAGGCTCTCAGCAACTTGGTGAGACCCTGTTTCTAAATAAAATATAAAATAGGGCTGGGAGTATAGCCCAAAGGCAGAAAGCCCCTGGGTTCCACTCCCAGTACCACAAAATACACAAATAAATGAATAAATAAATAAATAAATAAATAAATAAATATTACTATTGAAATGCTAGATAGATAAGACAGTCACACTTTTATTGAACCATAGGTTCTATCTACATAACACCAAGCATCAAAAAGTTAAAAAAAATAAGATAATATAAAATTTCTATATAATCCTTATACAAAGAAATGAGTCATTTTCAGCTGGGCATACTGGCATATACTTATAATATGGATCGCAGGTTTGTGGCTAGCCTCAGCTACTTACTGAGGCCTCCCACAACTTAGTGAGATCCTGTTACAAGACAAAAAACAAAAGAATAAAAAATAGGGCTGGGAGTGTAACTCAGAGGTAGAATGCCCTTGGGCTCAAGGGTTCAAAACTCAGTTCCTCAAAAAAAAAAAAAAAAAAAAAAAGAATAAATGAGTCATTTTCATACAATGCAGTGACTTTAACAGTAGCAACAATGTCAGGGAAAGGTGAAGATCATTCCCCAGCTTAATATTTGAAGTCACGTAGAGTGACTCTTGCTCTCCTCTGTAAGATTTGATTTGGCTTTTGGACACATCCAAATCCTTTTCCCAAGTAAATGCTCTCATCTTGGGGAAAACACAGGATTTGAGACAAAGAAATTAAATTCTCATTCTGGCTTGAACTCTGCTCCCTATTGGTTTTGTGGCATTAAGCAAGACACTGTGCCTCATTGAACTTCAATTTGCCCACATAGAGAAAGGGGATGGATAATGATGCTATCCATTTCATAGCAAACTTGAAAGTGTTCAGTAAAGTAAAAATATGGTATATTGCATTAGCAATGGCAAGCTGACAAATGCTGAAGTCCAGTCCATTATCCCCAGTACTGAGCTGATAATTCCATCCTCAATAGTGCAACACTCCACTATTCATTAACCCTTCCAGAACCCTTTTCAGTCAGAGTAGGAGCAACTGGGAACACTGTACTGTTCTTGCTTAGCTTATTTATCTATTAGAAAAAATAAGGGGATTTCAAAAATACTGCCTAGTTTGAGGAGGCATTTCTTTTCCTACATGGATCTCCCAGTCAGATTTATCAATTTGGTCACATGGTCATGGTTACTAAAGATTTGAGTGCAACCCCACATGCCAATGAAAGTATAGCCTCAGCGTCCATGGTTTCATACTAAATACCTTTCCTGTGTTCATGTCAAGTTATGACAGTTGTTCAAAGGACTGTTTCTCAAAATCTTGTCCCCCAATTCCATGGTTTTCAAAAGGGCCACACATCAGGAATTACCATAGAGCTTAGATTCCTTGGATCACCTTCACCATCTACTAAGTCAGAATCTTTCAAAGTGAGGCTACCGTATACGATGAAGATTTTTAGTTCACAATTAGTTCAGGATATACTTCTCTTCCTTTCAGGTTATATATCTATTTACCTCCTAATTATCACTCAAGGTGACAGGCATGCTGAGACCATAAACCAGAATTTAGGGCATTGCTTTTAGTGTGATTTTAATTAACTCTATTTTGCAGATATAGAAATGAAGACAGAGAAGTTAAATGAATTTTCTCAGACAAAGGTGGGACTCAAATCCAGGTTGTCAAGTAGTTGTCAAATTGTTCTTTTTTAAATCACAGAAGCCTTTTCTCCACCCAGGGCATTTGATCTTTCTAGCAGGACTGACAGGTATGTACTCACAGTCAATGGGAAATTTTTCTCCCTCTGACTAATACCCACTTTTTACCCACCGCAGATTATTTTAAAGCAGATTAGAGCAGATTTAAAGCAGATTAAAGCAGATTATTTTAAAGCAGACCAAGGAAAAGAAACACACTGTCCAAGAGACTTCACTCGAGGACTCCTGCACACATATGGTCAATATGGCTTTTTCACTGAATGTTTTCATAGCAGTTTTGTTAGTATGTTGGAAGAACAGTATATTATTGTCTTTTTTATTTTAATGACTTTGTTTTTGTCTTTAGCCAAATCTGCATTGATATTAATTTTAAGAAAAAAATTCTTAAAATGTTCCCTCTCCTTCCAGAGCAGGCCAGAACTACTGAGAATTCAATGCTCCTAAGAGGAACCCTCAATGGATGGCTGATAAGAATTGACAAAGGCTAGCTCTCTTAGCTGGAGAAATCCCATGGCACATTCTTTACTGCACCCCAGAGCAGAGGCTTAGTCTGGTTCCCGTAGCTTAATATACTGAGTTTCTGGTACTTTACTGACTTTCTTCCCTTCCCTGTCTCTGAACATTCTCCTGCTTGTGTATCATGAAGTCACCTCCCAAGAAGGGCAAACTATTTACCCTCATATCTATGTTTCAAAGTATGAGAACTCAAACTTAAAGCCGAGAAAAATCTCAGGTAATATCTTATTTGTAAAGCAAAGATATATGTATTATTGGTTTCCTCTTGCTTCGGCAGGCAGTTTAAGTTACCTTTCTCTGAGCTTTCTGAATTAAAAGAATTCTCTTTGTAGGCATAGATACTTGTCCTCCAGAATACCCTGTGTTGGAAGCTATCTCATCTTTTACTTGAGATTCCTGTATTTGGGCAGTACTTCCCTATAGCTTGTTGCGTATGACTTTTTGTCTGACCTCCAATTTTTGGTGTTTCAAATAATGCAAATTTATAATTTCATTGTCCCTGTAAATGCTTGTGTCATTCAAAGTCCCTTTAAGTTTGGCCAGTCCCACTCTCTGTATCATGATATCCATTTCTTACACATCTTGCTGAGACCTGGAATTACAGGTCATTCCTAAGGAATAATCTACTTTTGTTGGCCACCTTTGCCTTCTGGTCTTTAATCTTTTCCTGACAAGGGTTTTGCATAGCCTGTTGTCCTACAGTCTCCAAGGATCACAAGCCAATATTTCCATTTTAACTTCTTGAAGTCTTTTAAGCTTATATAGGAAGAGTGTCTCATCCTCTTCTCTTGTCTCATGAATGAATTCTTGAATGAGTGACTCGGTTCATTTAAATGCCCTAGATTAGAGATTAAAATTTGGTATTGGATTATAAAGGTAGCTGTAAAGTTGAAACTCAAAATTTATATAAAGAATGGATATATATATATATAATCTTTATATATATCACTTTGCTGATATATGTATATATGTATATATCATTTGACTTACAATGGAATAATGTCCCAAAACAACCATTTAAGCTGAAAGCACATTAATACAGCTTACCTACTGAACATAATAGCTTAACCTAGTCTACCTGAAATGTGTTCAAAACATTTGCCTTAGTCTACAATTGTACAAAATCATTTAATGCAAAGCCTATTTTGTAATACAGTATTGAGTATCTTGTATAGATATACAGATGGAAGTTTTGTAGATATCATGGGATGCTAAAAGAAAAACATGCTAACAGCATGGTACACTGTAGAATATCCTTTGTTCACTCTCCTAACAGAGTGACTAACTGTAGCTACCACTCCCCGCCACTGCTCAACTTTGCAACAGAAGACTGTATTGCATATAGTCAGCTCAGAAAAAAGCTGAAATTCAAAGTCTAGTTCTGCTGAATGCTTCTTGTTTTCACACCAAGTATAAATCTGTGCTCCTAACTCCATGAGAGATCTAAGATGTTAGGTTCAACTCATGTATATCAACTGCTCTGTTAAGTCAATAAATGATAAATTAAACCAGTTTAAATCAGAGACCATCTGTATTAAGGAAACCATAAAGCAGATGAAATCACCCATGAAGTGCTCTTGGGGTAAAAACATTAAGGAAATGCTTTAGCTTAAAAAACTGTATCCATAATCATCAAACACTTATTGAGTGCATCCCGTGAACCCTGTGCAAAAAACATTATTTTTATTATTTCAGTTATATCCACAGAACAAGTAAAGAAGATATTATTTTACACTTTAGGAAACCTAGACTTAGAGCTTTGAGAATTCAGAGGCCACAAAACCTGTGTATGGTAGAACAGGAAGGAAAATTATTTTTTGTGGACTCTAAGTCTGTGCTCCTAACTCCATGAAAGATCTAAGATCTCAGGTTCCACTCATATATCAACTGCTCTTGTCATGCACAGTTGTTTTTTTTGTTGTTGTTGTTGTTTTTTGATTTTTTAGGACTGGGGATGGAACCCAGGGAAACAAGTTCTCATTAAGTTGTAGAGGGCCTCACTAAGTAGCTGAGGCTGTCATGAACTGCAGTCCTCTTATTTCAACCTCCCAAGTACTGGGATTACAAGTGTGTGCCATTATGCCCAACTTGGGCACAGTTTTTACTTACTGCTTAGGTCTTGTTTTCTTCAGGTTATTGGGAAGGAGCAGCTCAACTGAATGGCTCTTAAGATAAAACAAACGAGCCAGGGTTGGCTGTGATCCTAGTACTTGGTAGACTGAGACTGGAAAATTACAAGTTAAAGGGAAAACTATGATAACTTATCAAGACTCTGTCTCAAAATAAAAATTAAAAAGGGCTGGGGATATAGCTCATAGGTAGAGTATTCTTGGGTTCAATCCCCAGTGCCACCAAAAAAAAAAAAAAAAAAAAAAAAGACAATTGCAAGCCTATGGGCCTGGTATCCCTGCCAGGAAATCCACAACCACCAAAATAGGCAAAGGACAGAATGAAAACAGTTTCAGAATCTGGATTGACCTGGTAGGGCATTTATTTCAGCAATTAGAAAAAATGAGGGAAGGATAGATATAGGTCAGTGGCTTTCAGCCCTGGCCAAATACACCCCCGACCAATTAAATCTGAATCTCGTAATGAAGAACCAACGTGAAGACAAATCCCCAGCTGATTTCAATGTGCACTCAATGCTAACCACTGGTGCAGGATGAGGTAAGTTTCAGTTTAGTAGGCAGGATATGAGGATTTCACAGTAGATGGCTTCAATTTTCTTGGTGAGGCCAGTTGTGAAGGACACATTTTGAGTCTGAAGTGGTGGGCTTTACATTCAAGGCCTGAGGGTAAAGGCTAAAGTTTAGTAGAACAACACTACAGGAAAATGGGAAGGGAAACTGACCAATGACAAGAGGGCTACAGAATAGACCAATAGGGCATCTAGAGTTAAAAACCCTTAACTTTTAGCCCCCCCAAGTCAGTGTGTGGTGTTCTTTAGGAGCACCTTCACATCAAAGTGGAAAGGGGATATGATTTTTAAAAACTTTATCCAGGGATGATGTGCATAAGTTTGGGAAGGCAGAAGGACAAAGAACCAAACCAGCCATTAAAGTGATGCACTGTGTAGTCCAGATTGGAGCAGTATAGGCTAGATTGAAAAAAAAAATGTCTAAATAAGATGAAATGAAGCAACTGCTCAAAAACAGACCTTCTGTAATTATGGATATGTCTTCACTTGTATATCAGAAACACTTAACACTTTTTAAGCTTTTTTATTGGTGCATTGTAGTCATACATCTTAATGGGTTACAAGATGGTAGAGGCATACATGTTCACTCGCTCGTTCTCTCTCTCTCTCTCTGTCTCTCTCTCTCTCTCTGTCTCTCTCTCTCTCTCTGTCTCTCTCTCTCTCTCATATAGCACCAGTTTATCCTGCTACTTCCTGTATGTCCACACTTAGAATTTTATACTCCATGTTTCTATTTCAGATTTGCTAATAAAAACTTTTTCCCATCCCCAAAGAACTAATTTCTCCCTAACAAGAGATTCTTTTTTTTTTTTTTTTTGGTGAACTGTAGTTATACATCTTAATGGGGTACAAGATAGTAGAGGCATACATGCACACATCACTCATTTAGCCCTTCTCACTTTCCACCCCATTCCCTCCCCTCTCCCTCCTTTTCATGTTTGCCTTGGTGATTGACTTTGATATGTTTGTGAATGTATATCATATGCATTAGGGAGTTTCCCTCTTCCCCCCTCCTATCTCCCTCAGTTAGGCCTCCTTATTTGTTCATCTATGGTTTTTCCTCTGTCTTTGTGTCTGTGAGGAATGACCTTGGTAATTTAATGGGTTTTGCATTGAATCTGTAGATCACTTTTGGAATAATGGCCATTTTGATATTTATTCTGCCTATCCAAGAGCATGGAAAATCTTTCTATCTCCTAAGGTTTTCTTCAGTTTATTTTTTCAATGTTTTATAATTTTTCTTGTAGAGGTCTTTCACTTCCTTGGTTAGGCTCATTCCAAAATATTTTATTTTTTGGTTGGATATCAAGAGTAGAAGTGTTTTCTGGATTTCTTTTTCAGTGGATTTATGGTAGGCATGCCATTAAACAAAGCCCAGGACCAGATAGTTTCCCCAGTGAATTTTATAAAACCTTTATGAGAGTGCTAATCCTAATACTCTTCAATCTATTGCATGAAATAGAAATTGGACTATTCCAAATATATTCTATGAAGCCAACATCACATTAATACCTAAACCAAATAAAAATAGCTCAAGAAAAAAACTATAGGCCCATATCATTGATAAACACAAAACTGCTCAACAAAATACTAGCAATGTGCATTTAAAACCACATCAAGAAAATCATACCCCATGACCAAGTAAGGTTCATCCCAGAGATGCAAGCCTTGTTCAATGTAATTAAAACAATCCATGTAATTCATCACATAAACAGAACCAAAGACAAAAATCACACGATCATTTCAATAGATGCTGAAAAAGCATTCGACAAAACTTAACATCTATTTATGCTAAAAGCACTGCAGAGAATAAGAATAGAAGGAACGTGCCTCAACAATAGGCAATATGCAATAGGTTCACAGCCAACATCATATTAAATGGGGAAAACTATGAGAGGTCCTCCCCAAAACAGGAACAAGACATGGATGTCCGTTATCACCACTTCTTTTCAATATAGTACTTGAGACTCTAGGCAGAACAATAAGGCAAGAGAAGGAAATCAAAGGAGTATAATAGGAAAAAAAATTAAAACTATCCCTATTTGCAGATGACATGGTACTATACTTAGAAGACCCAACAAACTCAATCAAAAGGCTTACTGAACTAAGTAACAAATTCAGCAAAGTGTCTGGATTCTTCTTAAACTACTTAAATTTACAGTAAGCACTTTATGTTGTATCATTTCTCATTTCTTCTAGAATTATCACTTCCCTTTTACTTGATATTTTCTATAGAAGCATTGAGTCTCATGTGACTCACCTAAATCCCCACCACAGCCAGAGTTGATCAGAACTTGGGGGAAGGAGCACTTTGCCACACTTGGCCAAAAATCCCTTCCCTAAAGTATTTGTAGGCAAAACCTGAGAGAATTTATAGACAAGTTCTGAGTAGAAATTTAAGCCATAAAGTATGAAATTGGGCACTTTGTGTATTTATGGGGAAAGTCTACCTGTGAATAAAGAGAATAGAGCTAGGTGCTAGGAGAACGGAGTTTAGAGTGGGTGAAAGAATGTTTTGGCAACATCAGGATTGAGGAATCCTGTATTTTGGAGTCCAGCTGAAGTCCTGTTCTTTTCTCTTTCTTCTTACTATTATACAAATAAATTCCACTCTTTGCATAAGATCGTTCCAGAAGGGGCTACTGTATTATTCAGGTTTGCTTTACTAAAAAGCAAAGACTGAGGCAACTAACTTATAAAGAGAAAAGATTTACTTAGCTCGCAGTTGGGAGGTTATAAGTCCAACGACACAGCACAGGCCTGGCAAGGATTGACCCTTGATTGTATCAACTCATGGCACAGAAAACAATGGCAGGAACATGTGTTCAGAGCAAGCAAATGACAGCATCTCAAACTGGAGCAGAGTGAGAGAGGACATCCAGGTCTTATCCTCATCAGGGGCATGCCCTCAATGACCTCAGGGCTTTCTACAGGACTCCACCTCCCAATAGTTAACTACCTTCCAAGTGGTGATCCTCTGCAGATCAAACCTTCAATTATGAACCTTTGGGACCACTCAAACCAAGACCCAAACCATAGTAGCTTCCCAAAGAATTCATAATTAATATTCATTTATCCCTATATCCACAGACAAGAATGTTTTGGCAACATCAGGATTGAGGAATCCTGTGTTTTGAAGCCCAGCTAAAATTCCTGTTCTTTTCTCTTCCTTCTAATGTATAGATGAAGTTGGTATTTATCTAGAGTATGAACCTGATTTTATAGGTAATAACTAAAATATTGTTATTTAGTAGGCACCTCCTATGTGCCACATGATAGTATTTTTATGGTGTGCCATCCTTACAACAGGCATCCACTAAGCATATTCTTTTTTTTTTTTTTTTTTTTTTTGGTGGTACTGGGGTTCCTGGAAGCCCTTCTACCTCCGGGCTACGCTCCCAGACCTATTTTATATTTTTGAAACAGGGTCTCTTACGCCAGCGCGGCTGGCTTCGAACCTGCGCGATCCTCCTGTCTCCGCCTCCCAAGCGCGGGGATTACAAGCGTGCGCCACCACGCCCGGCGTTTCCACTAAGCATATTCTTATCTCCAGCTTGTAGGTGTGGAATTTGGATCCAAAAGCAATTTAGCACCTGTCAGTTAAAATGGCAGTTATTAGGAATTAGGAAGTCTTAATAGAATGGAAACATGGGTTACTTTTCTCTGCTAGGTTATATTAAAGAATGAAAATCTATGATAAGGCTAGAAAAACCAAGCAAGTTAATTTGCAAGAACCCAGGAAGTTCACCATAAAAATGGCAGTGACTTAAAATAGATAATACAAATGGTAGGCAAACTACATTTAAAAAATTATGGTCTCTCCATCAAGATATAATTTTATATGTATTTATTAAACTACAAAACAGAACAAACACAATATCTCTTGAACACAATGTAGTAGTGAAATGATACCTTCCTACATTGCTTGTAGCTGTGGAAACTGGTAAAAGCTTTTTGTGGAGAGCAATTTGGAGAAAAACATTATAATACCCATTAACTGCTCACATCTTTTGACCCATGTAATTTTACTCCTGGAAAAATAAACTTAGGAAATAGTCCAAAGCTATGTTGCCTGAGATGTTTACTAAAGCTATATTCACAGGAAGACAAATGGGACACCTCTAAAATGTGCAAGAATCACAATCTGCTTAAGCATAAATTTGCAAGTTTGTTAATTCATTTGATCAACAAACAATGAGATACCTTTATGTGCTGGACAACGTGCTAGACACTGAGGTTTACTAAGGTAAACATGGCTGATAACCAGTTGTGCCTTGTGTGACTAGTGCATTGATATAAACAAAGAAAAAAAAGAACATAAAAATAATTTTTATATTTTCATTTATAAGTCCTTTTAGTTCTTAAACAATATGAAGATACTTATAGCACCATAAACATAGAATAAACAAATGGTGGAACAGGAGAAATATGCATTTTAATAGAAAATCACATTTTGGGAAAAGAATGTGATACCCAGGGTCCTGTTTTGTTTCTGAGACCTCAGTTTTGCTTCTGAGCTTCCAAACAAAGAAAAAGGGAAAACGTTATCAGTGACTGATTTATCATGTTAATGAAGCTATAAGAGTTCCTCAGGAGAAAGAAGTTATTTCTTGCATTTAGTTCTAAAAAATAACTCTTTTTTGGTGAGTGATTCATATGTGATATTACTGGCATCTCACAGAAGTTTTTGAAGATTTTTAGAAATAAGTTACTTCAAGCAGATGAAAAAGTATATAGAATAATTTAATCAACATAGGTATATTTTTATATCTAGTCTAAAAATGAAAATATTATAATCGAAGCCCTTTTGTACCTCTGCAAAATTCTGTTTCTTTACATCCCTTAGCAAAAACTTGAGTTCCTTGTTTTCATTAAATCCATATGTATCCATTGAAATATCTAGCATTGTTTTCATGAAATACATAGCATTTTAATAAATGAGATGCATAGCCCCTAGCTCATTTACTTTTTACTGCTGCGTAATATTTTATTCTATGAATGTGGCATAATTTATCTATTCCTTCAATTAATGAATATTTAGATTGAATCCATTATTTGGTATTTTATAGTTGCAACAAACTTCTTCATGTATGCCTTCTGTTGAAAAAACTTCTCTAACCCGAATTGCTGGTCAGAAAATATGTACACATTTATTTTTATTAAATATTGCCACACACAGCTCTCCAAGTTGCTCTTTCCAAACTCCATGTAATTAAATTAAATTTGAAGGTATCCCATGGTACTACAGGCAGGAAGGAACCAAAGTGTTATGGATCACCACCACTCTCTTGCCCCTACAAGGTCCTATTCAAGGAACAAGGTGAGCAATAAAACTGAACCTATCACTGAAGCCCGATGACACCTCAGCCAGAGGTGTGAAAACAAAATTGGAGCAATTCCATTGTCTCCTGTTCTCAACTTTGAATTCTCTCACACCCATGCATAGAGAGCTGGTTTGTGAGATATGCCCTGAGCCCACTGGATCCAGGAAGAGAAAGAAATCCAAGCTTGAAGGGCAAGTTCAAAATGTTTAAATATTTTAAAACTTTTTTAAAAGCTTGCTTTAAGGAATGGCAGTTTTCATGTGATTATTCAGCCTTTTGTCACTGTGACAAAAATACTTGACATAAACAACTTGGGGGGGTTTATTTTGAGCTCATAGTTTTAGAGGTTTCAGTTCATGGTTGTCAGACTCCACTACTTCAGGCCTGAGGTGAGGCAGGACATGATGGTGTAAGGATGTGGTAGAAGAAAGCTGCTCAGCTCATGGCAACCAGGAAGAAAAGGAGAGAGAGAAGGAGGGGGCAGGGATAAACTGCAATCTGCTAAGGGCACACACTCTAGGATCCACTCCTTCAACCAGATTCCACCTCCCACAGCCTTTGCCACCTCCCTATAGTTCACTCAGCTCTCAGAGGATTAAACTGCTGTTGAGGTCAGACCCCTCAGGATAATCTCATCCCAAAGCCTTGCCTCTGAATGCTACTAGGCCTCCACACATGAGCTTTTGATGGACACTCCAGATCCAAACCAGAACACATGTTTTCCTCCTTCATGAAATTATAAAAACTATCATGATGGAAGGAATTGGTTTGGAAGTCTAGGCAGGGATGAATGCCACATTCAAAAGTTAAGTTTCCACTTTAGGAAGCCTCCTTTTTAAAAATTTAAGTAAGATGTTGAACCAATGTTTACTGCTGCTATACTGATAATCCTGGAATCCCTGGAAAGTCATTTAGTCTCATTTTACAAACTATAATTTTTGCCTAATTTTAGGATTAGTAGTTTATGTCCTATTCTTTGATAATTATCAGTATTTAAAGCATTTCTTATCTATAAACTTTTTAGTTCACCCTAGCTAAAGTGTCATTTTTGTTGTAATAAAAATTTTAAGAGGTTTCCAGACAACTGTGTATAAAGTAAGGATATTTCTTAAAGAGAGTAAGATAGATAAATAGATAGATAGGTGATAGAGAGCTCTTTTACTTCGCTTCTTGCCTATTTGTGACCACCAATGATGACCTAATAATTTTCTATCTTTCTTAGTTATTAAGATGGAAGCGAGAAAGGAGATGCAGTCCATTGCCCCAAGTCATTATATTCATAAGCTTTAAATAGTCATTACAAAGTACATTTTCTATTTCTCATAACTCCCAACTTGAATTGCACATAAGGTCAATAGAGAACAAAGGACTTGAAGTGGTCTTAGGCTGAAAGGTTTACATAGGACCTGTAAGTTTGACTTATCTCAAAGTCTTTTTCAAGGGATGAGCCCCTAGCCAAGTATTGATTCTTTTTGAGAAACTCTGGAAAGTTTCTAAGAAAAGCATTCTGCCAGCCCCTTTTCTTTTGGAAGGAAACCATTGTTTATTCTGTGTTTTCATGTCCAACTTATTTAATTCTAAAAGATCTGTCTGACTCCATCAGCCTGATACTTCCATCTGGATTTTGTTGGAAGATCCCAGGAAAAGTGGCTTCATGTAAATCCATAGCCATCTACCTTCATTCTGTGTGTCATTGGAGAAAATAAAACAATTTTTACTTACTTATATTGGAACTCCCATTCCTTATAGTACAAACAATCAAACTCTTCAATTGACACTATATATGCATACAAAATCATCAATGCCAATCTCCATATTGCATATAGGGAAGGAGAGGAAGCGCTGCGGTAGACTCTGGGGAAAGCCCACCAAGTGCTGTGTCTCAATCACTCTGAACTTCATTGCACAAATACATTTTTAAAATATCTTACCTATATTCCACCTAAATTATGATCCAGCTATTAATAAGCTGGCAATTTTATATTATTTCAGACTCTGCCTTCTTTTTTATGACCAATGTAACTAAATTTCTTTCTTTCTTTCTTTCTTTCTTTCTTTCTTTCTTTCTTTCTTTCTTCCTTTCTTTCTTTGGTAGTGGTACTGGGGTTCCTGGAAGCCCTTCTACCTCCGGACTACACTCCCAGATCTATTTTATATTTTTATTTGGAAACAGGGTCTCTTAAGCCAGAGAGGCTGGCTTCAAACCTGCGTGATCCTCCTGTCTCCGCCTCCCAAGAGCAGAAATTACAAGCGTGCACCACCACACCCGGCCAATGTAACTAAATTTCAAACTTGATCGTTTCACAGCTGGATAGCTCACACAACCTCCAGGTGTGTCTTCACCTGAAGTATTTCCTCTCAGGTTGATTGGTATTCACTAGGTTAATCTTTCACTCAAACCTCCTTTAATTATTTCTTCCCATAATAAAAAATCTTTAATAGCTTGTCACTAGTTTATGTCCAAAAGAATGGTCTGATAGGGCACTCAGTACTGTGGCCTCAAACTGCCTTTCTCCTCCACTTCCTACCTAAATGAAATGGTCTTTCAGTTTACATGTAATAATCCAGCCAGTCACCAGCAGACTTGTGGCTCATTAACACCTTTGTATCTTTCATCACATCCTCTCCTCAATTAGGAAAGTTGTGGGTTGGCTATGGGCTAACATACTAATAGTAAGCTGGAAAGAGCAAAGATGATAAAGTCCCTGCCTTCTTTTCTCTACCTATTTGTGATAGGCTGAGCAATGACCCTCAAGGATGCCCCTGTCCAAATCCCAGAATCTGTGGATGTGTTACCCCACATGGCAAAAGCTTCTTTTCAATGTGATTAAGGTAAGCATCTTATTATCCTGGATTACTTGGGAGGTCCTCAGTGTAATCACAAAAATCTTTATAAGAGGGAGGCAAGAGGGCCAAGGGAAGAGGGGGATGATGATGAGACAGTGGAAGCAGAGGTTGAAGGTATGCAATTAAAACCAGTGAAGCCTAGAAGCTTCTAGAAACTGGAAGAAGCAAGCAGAAAGCTTATGCCTAGCATCTGTAGAAGGAAACATGCCAGTAAATGTATCAATTTTAAGTGTTTGTTTCTATAATTTTTAGTGAATTACCAAGTTACTGAATCATCACTTTAATATAGTTTTAGGGTATCTTTTTGCCCCAATAATATCCCCTATCCTGTTTATAGTTAATTCCTATAGTTAGCCCCAGCTTCAGACAACCATTAATTACTTTCTGTCTCTATGGATTTGTCTTTTCTAAGCATATCATCCTTCCTATAAAACCTTAGAGTACCATCTTGTATGAGAATATATTTGAAAATCTCATATAATTAAAAACATGCATTTTCCTAAGAATATTCTCATAGAGGAAATGCATTTTTATTATATGAATCTGTAATCACTGTCAATTTGCTTTAATTTCACTTTCTTTTGCCAGTATTATCTTATCTTTAACAGACATTCTTGAAGAGTGGAGATTGCTTTACCTTCTTTTGTGTGTTTTATTCAACATCACTGTTTTCTGTACCAAAGTTCTTGGCTTCCAGGCATGATTTTTAACATCACCATCAGTATTTATCCCAGCACTACTACATAATGAAAGCTTAGATGATTTTGTGGAGAAAAAACATTTAAATTATAGTAATAAAGAATGTTAAAATAATAGTTCAGTGGTCATTAAAATTGCATGTATATAAACAAAAGTAACCAATTCTGACAAAGAGCACTGGGTATTTCTTTTTACCAGCTAAAGTGGCACCAACATTTTCCCACAGTAGAAACACAGTTGACAATTCACTCAGATAGTGAGTTGTTAAATTTAGATGTTTTTTTTTAAGATAGAGGGTTAAACATGAATTCTCATAAAAATTTTGAAATGTTCAACCTCATATAAAATGTGACTCTTTATACTCTTTTCCATTCATTTGACCTTTGTAATACAAGCGTTTGATTAGTTTAACTGCCTAATCTCCTTAGGTCTACTGGACTGTCTCTCACATCTCATATCTTGCCTCCAGCATAATAATCTTCCTTTATCCACTTCCAGCACATTCTACAATGTTCTAAGTGAACAGTATTTTTTCTCAGAAGCTATTAAATCTATCAAGCACAATGATCTGTTTGAGGCTCTAAAAAATTACTGTAAATAAATGACAATTTCCATATTTCTTTTCTTTTCTTTTCTTTTCTTTTTTTTTTTTTGGTGGTACTGGGGTTCCTGGAAGCACTTCTACCTTCGGCTACACTCCAATACCTGTTTTATATTTTTATTTGGAAACAGGTTCTCTTAAGCCAGCGTGGCTGGCTTCGAACCTGCCTTCTGTCACCACGCCCGGCGACAATTTCCATATTTCATACATGTGTTTCCAAAAGTTAAAAAAAAGATGGCCTGACTCATAGGCATTTCAATTTGTATGACTCTGGTACCCTAATTTGAAAGACAAGCTTTATTTCAAAATTAAAAATTTCCCCCAAAGACTTTGATTAATAAGTCTCCAAAGAAAAGTGAAAGAAACAACATTATATGTAGCAAAATGGAATGATGGCATTTTAATTTACATATGTGGTTTCCAAATATAATAAATTCATTTTGATAATTATTTGTAGTTGGAACTTCAAAATACTAGGACAAGGGCTAGAAATGTAGTTCAGTGGGACAGCACTTGACTACCATGTATGAAGGTCTGGATTCAATCCCCAGGACCAACAACAAACAAAACACTAGGGCAAAGTACATTCAGCTGGTGTATCTTAAATTCTAGCCCCCAAAACATTTTAAAGTAGTATTTGACTTTCATAGCAGTATATTTTTGTTCAACAAAATGGTTGAAGATGGGATTATAAAAATGTTGAGTACTAAATTATGGCCTTTTTTATTCTGCCTTAGGTCCAAGCCCAAAGGTCAAATTGTTAAATACCCCTTAGTTCTTTTTCTGTTAATTAGGTAACATAAAGCAGAAAAGGGCAAAGGAATCCAGTTCCTCTGCTCCACAGACATTTTGATATAAAACACTATCAATGGTCCATTTAAATAGGAGAATGGCCTTGAATGAGAATTATTACTATTTGGGTTATATGTTCTCTTTCTTGTGTAGAAACTAGAAAAAAAACAGGAAACATAAGGGACTTTAAATAATAGGGAAAGGTATTGTAGAGTAGTGGAAGGGAGCTAGGGAAGGGATTTAGAGAGAGGAAAGGGAGGATTGAGGGAAGAAACAATCCAAATAATACTATGCAATGTGTGAAGGTATTAACTACCAATTTCACTAATGTGCATGGCGAGGGAGGTGAGAAGTGAGGTGGGATGTGGAGGGAAATACCTGTGTGCATGTGTGTTTTTATCACATCCAACACCTCGCTAGGGTGTATAATTACAATGCACAGTAAAAAAAAATTTCATAAAATAAATAAAAGAATGTAAATAGGATAGAAGAGATTTTGTTTCAGGTAGCATAGTTCACAGGTATGAAGATTTTGCATTTGTTTTCTTTCCTGTTTTTTAATCACATAGACAAAGAAGAACAGTTGCTTTTTGGAAACACTGCTCATGAGAGAGAATTCTTAAATAATGGATTATGGGATATTACATAATGAATCTTCATATCCTCAATCTCAATGGCCAACATAGCCCAAAAGATGATGGCAGAAAAGATGCTAACCTATGAACAAGACTATTATAGCAATAATAGACTAATAACCTAACTTTTATTAGATTTTTAATATTTCAAGCACTTTTATATGCATTATCTCATTAAACCCAAACAATAACCAGTGAAGTGTTTTTATCATTTCATTTTGTCTATATGAAAGCAAAGTTAAAGAAAGCAGTTGACTTGACCAGCACCACACAGCTGAGCGTGGAGGAACGAGGATGAGAAGCTTAGCCTTCTGCCTCTGGAGCCTGAGCACATAGTCACTGAGCCGCAATTGTGCTTGTCAGTGATCCTATGCCATCTTCCTTTCTGGTTTCGAGCTTTGTGTTAAAGTCATGTTCTCATAAAGATGTTGTTTGTTCCAACAGATTCACAGTTATATTGTCATTGTGAATTGTGCTATTCATCAATATAAACTGGCCATCTCTGTCCCATTTAAAGGCATGCTTCAGGGCTTGCCTGATACTAATCATGTGATGCCTGCTTGCCTTTGTTTCTGCAGTTAGCAGATGTGTCTTTGACTCTTCTTTAACAATTGATCTTTCTGAGCTGCTCTGTTTAGAAAATCTGACACATTGCTGTAGCAGTTAGACAGCCCCAGAAAAATGGAAGTACACATGGATTCCTCAGGTAGTGCTAAGAAAAGGCTTTAATGAAGACAAGTGGTCACAATACAGCAGCAGGAAAATATCAGAGAGGAATTACATTTCTAGGCACAGGTTCCTGTGTCCCTTCTCAGGTTCACAGGACGTGCTTTATCTTCGGTCCAGAACACCTTGATGTACATGAGATACCTGGTTTCAGAAGAATGCTTTATTAAAAGAGGAATATTTGACACCCCTTTACTCACATAACGAAAACTAGCCCACAGGTCAGACTCAGTGACAGAAATCAAGAAAATGTTAACCAGGTACTAATAACCTATACTTCTATTTTCTATCAACAATGCTGACAAGCTGGTGCAGGTTGCCCTGATCTGACTTGGATACCAGCATAGCAATATAGTGCATTGCATTTGAGATAAGCCAAGAGTCAGCCATAGTTTCCCCAGAGATTAGCACAGCTGAGAACAGCCCAGCAGAGTAGCCCTCTACCCCACCCTTATTTGTAGCTTTGATTTCTATAATTTCAGTTACTTTTAGTTAGCCAAGGTCCAAAATTATTAAATAGGAAATTTTAGAAATAATTCATGAATTTTAAATTTCATGCCGTTGTGAATAGTGTGGTGCAATGTGCCACTTTCCTGCTCTATCCCACCTGAGACATGAGTCAGCCGATTGTCCACTGGATTCGTGCTGGACATGCCTTTCACTCATCAAGCCACCTAGTAGTCACCTCAGGTATCAGATCAGATGCTGTGATATCATGGTACCGATGCTCAAGCAATCCTTTTGATTCAAATTTTAATCTGAAATGTCTTGCAAAAGCCCATGTGTTGAATGCTTGGTTCCAGAGGCAGTAGCGCTCAGAGGCAGGGCTTTTTTTTGTGGTACTGGGGGTGGAACCCAGAGTCTTTCTACCTCCGGGCTATACTCCCAGACCTATTTTATGTTTTATTTGGAAACAGGGTCTCACTAAGTTGCTGAAAGCCTCACTAAGTAGCTGAGGCTGGCTTTGAACCTGTGCGATCCTCCTGTTTTAGCCTCCCAAGCGCGGGGATTACAAGCGTGTGCCACCACGCCCAGCTCAGAGGCAGGGCTTTTTGAAGGTGATTGGGTCATAAGTTCTAACCTCATCAAAGGAGTAAACCCATTAATAGAGTTATAATTTAATGAGTTATTGAGAGGTGGTGGAAATTAAGATGTGGAGCCTAGTTGAAGGAAGGAAGTCTTTGGAGGCATACCATTGAAGACTATATTCTGTCCCTGGCTGCTTTCTCTCACTATAGGAAGTAGGTCACTGAGGATGTGCTTTAAAGGGTCTATATTGGGCCCCCTCCTCTCTCTCTGCTTCCGGGCTGCCAGGACCTGACTGAACAGCTCTCCTTCTCTATACCTTTCTGCCATGATGCTCTGCTCACCTTCAGCCAAGAAACTGCCAGTCGTGAACTAAAACCTCTGAAACTGCAAGCTAAAATAACCCTGTAAGTTATGGCAGATATTTTCAGTCTCAGTGATGAAAAGCTGATACCTTCATCTGCTACTGAAAATAGAACTCTGTGAAAGATATAAATTGATCGAATCAACTAATTGACTAGCAACAAAGTTTAGTTCTTTTTCTGACCAATTGGTTACCAATATATCAGAAGTATATCTTGTGGGAGTATTAACTTATTCTCCCAGTTTGTGTGATCATCTATATTGGTACCAGCATAGGTTTAAATCAAACATTTTCCAATATAAATAATGCAACAGTGCATTATGGTCTGGATTCAGAATGTCCCCCTATCCCTCAAGAAAATAAGGTAGCAATGTTTAAAGTAGGGCTTGGTTGTAACCTCAGCAGTGGAAAAGTCCATTGCAATGGATTTTTCTGGGCAGTAACCCAGGCAGGCAGGCTGTGGCTGGAGCAGGTGTGTTTCATGGGAGGTGGCCTTGGGGACTGAGCTTGTGTCTGACTCCCCTTGCTGGCTTCTCACTCTCTCTGCTTCTGGCTTCCATGTGAAAGCAAAGCCTTGTGTTCTCCTCTCAGTTCCCCGCTGCCATGCCCTGAGATCCCCAGGCCCCGGGCCTCCTAATGAACTGAACCCCCAAATCTCTAAGGAAGCCATTAGAAAGTAAATCTTCCTTTGTCAGAGCTATGTGGTCAGTTGTTTAGGATACAGTAGTGAAGATGCTGACCAAGACAAGATACTTTGCTTTGGCTGAAATTGCTAGATGGGTTTTCTCTTATGCTTTTGCAATCAATCTTCCTGAGTTATTTGTTCATGTGTGTGGAAGCAAAACTGACACCGTGCCCTGCTGTCATTATAAGTATGTACATCATGACCCACGTTCAAGAAGGAAGAAAACACTGCACCAAAAGAAGCCAAAAATAACAGATCAGCTTGTCAGATTCTAGTCCTTGGATTTAATGAAATGTTGACATCTCCTGTTCAAGGAACAATCTTATACAATGATAATATCTGGAGAAATGGACTGGCCTCTGTGGCTATAATAATGGTAAACATTTTCTGGGGTTTTTTTTGTGTGTGGTACTGGGGATGAAATGCAGGGGCTTTCTACCTCTGAGCTACACCCCCAGCCCTATATTTTTGTCTTTTTATTTTTTGAAACAGGGTCTCATGGAGTTTTGAAGGGCCTCACTAAGTAGCTGAGGTGGTCGGAGAACCAAGATTCTCTGGTCTCTGCCTCCCAAATGCTGGGATTACAAGTGTGCGCCACTACACCCGGCCTTGATTTTTTTTCTTCAATGTATCTAGAACATTATGAATCAGTAAACTTTGAAATCTTGGATTATTCCTTTTGAGCACATATTGTATTTTATTTGGTGGAGACAGTTATTTCTGATATAGAATTCCCTTGCTCCTCTTTGCAAAACAAACAAGCAAGCAATCAAACTTTTCTAAAATGCTGTTGATCCCGAGTTTTCCTTTGACACACAAGTCTCTATTCGATCATGTATTTGTCTTTGACTTCCCTTTGCTAAAAAATTTGAATTTTCTTTTTGTATAGGGGAAAGGAACCCTGAAAAAGCGAAAAAATTTTTTAAAGTGGAAATTTAAGACACAAAATTTTATCTTTTAGAGCGCCCTAATTTAACATGTATCACTTATGTATCATCGGAAGGTCAAAAAATTGCTAGTTGAAACCTTATAAATTGGAGAACATCTGTAAACCTTCCCTGATTTTATTATATTCTCATTCATTTGAAAACAGATAATAAAGACACAATTATGTAGTAATTCAGGTGGTACAAGTGTTTTAAAAGAAAAATAAAGCAAAGGAAATAGAAAGTGGTGTTTGTGAGTTCTCTGTGACAGAATTTTGTATGATGTACATAGACGGTCTCTGGAGATGCCTGTTGAGAAAATATCCCCGGAAGAATATGGAGTCGTGAAACTGGCGAAATATTGGACAGTGAGGTGGGACTGGAGAGAGCAAGGGTACAGTGCTAGAGATGCGATCAGAAAGGCCAGGTGAAGTTGATCTTTCAAAGCCTGAAGTGAGGCCCTGAGATTTCATTCCCAGGTGAGAAGTTTGAGATTATTTTAAAGTGAAAGCAAAACAAAACCCCCCAAACTCCTGGTTGTGGTGTAAAATAACCTGGAAGAACCTAGCAAGGAGACCAGATGGGAAGCTGTTCAAATAATCCAGGTGAGTGATGATATTAACAGTGGAAGAAGGGAGAATTCATCCGATTCTGGACTTTTCAGGTGTTTCCCGTTTCTTCTCTTCAGTGGTAGTCTATGGCAGAAACGGCGGCAACCACAGTCTGGTTGGGCCACTCCCCATTTTTCTCCAGATGCCTCCCTATTCCCCACTGGAACAACCATTAACTTGCTTTCTGTTCCTACAGATTTGCCTATTCTGGTATTTTATATACATGGAATGATACAACATGCAAACATGTGACCCTTTGTGAATGCTTTTTAAATTTAGCATAATGTCTTCATAATGTATGTTGTAGTATTTACCAGTCCTTCATTTCTTTTTATGGACAAGTAATCCACCACTATATGGGCTATATGGAATATAGACATGGATATACATATTGTTTATCTGCTCCTCAGCTATGGAACATTTGGGCTATCTCCACCTTTTATTGTATGAACAATGCAACTATAAACATTTATGTAAAAATGTACAATATTTGTGTGGCCATGCTTTCATTTCTCTTGGGTAGAATTGATGGACCATACAGTAACCTCTGGTTAACTTTTTGAGGCACTGCTGAAGTAATTTTGAAAGAGGGGGTGATATGAAAAGATTTCAGTTTCTCCACATCCTCATCACCACTGTTATTGTCTGTGTTTTTTAATATAGCCTACTAGTGGGTGCAAAATAGTTTCTCATTTTAGATTTGCATTTCCCTAATGAAAAATAATGAGATTCATATAATGAATGTGTGTATCCCTCTCATTATTTACTTGCATTTCCCTAATGAATAATAGTGAGATTCATATCATGTACTTATCATCCCTTTCCCATTATAGTTTTATTCTTATTTTTCTAATGAATTATAATTATATTCATATCATGTATTTATTGCCCATTTGCATATCATGTTTGAAGAAATCTTTGTCCATATTTTAGTTGAGTAATTTGTCTTGTATTGTTGAGTTGTAGGTATTCTTTATGTAGTCTAGACACAAGATTTCTATCAGATATGACTTAAATTATTTTCTCTCATTATATGATTTGTCTTGTCTTAATAATGTCCTTTGATGCACAATAGTTTTTAATTTATTTGGTGGTACTGGGGGTGGAACCCAGAGGCTACCTCTGGGCTATACTCCAAGACCTTTTTTATACTTTATTTGGCAACAGAGTCTAAGTTGCTGAGAGCCTCACTAAGTAACTGAGGCTGGCTTCGAACCTGTGCAATCCTCCTGTCTCAGCCTCCCAAGCACTGGGATTATAAGCGTGCACCACCAGGTCTGGCTCAATAGTTTTTAATTTTGATTAAAGTCTAATTTATCTATTTTTGTTTGGCTTGTTGCTTTATGTTTTTGATGTCATATATAATATGCCATTGCCTAATCCAAGATAACAAAAATTTATATCTATAGTTACTTCTAAGAGTTTTATAGTTAATTCTTGTATTTAGATCTTTGATCTACTTGTAGCTAATTTTATATATTTGTATAGAGGGTCCTGCTTCTTTCATTTGCATATAGATACCAAATTGTCTCAGGACTATATAATGAAAAAACAATTCTTTCCTTCATTTGTCTTGGCATCCTTGTCAAAAAAAAAAGAGAGAATCGATCATAAATATATGTTTATTGTGATTTTTGAAATACAAGTTAATGTTTTTTATGAAAGTAATTTATGTGCTATATATCAGGTTGGAAAATGTAAAGAAAATAATTTTATCTTATTTTCTTATTTTTTTCTCATTTATTTTATTTTATTTTTTTAATTTATTTATTTTTATTGGTGCACTGTATTCATACATCATAGTGGGATACAAACTTTTGTAGACATACATGCACACATCGCCCAGTCAGCCCCCATCTGATCCCCACCCAATTCCCTCCCCATCCCTCCTTCCCATGCTTGGCTTAGTGGTTGACATCTAGTATTATAGCAATTTATCTAAAATTAAAAATGATAATCTCACATAACAGTTTCATTTGTCTGATACCAAGCTTTTGATGACTTAAAGATAACATTTCAATATTTCTTTTTGCTTTCTTTCTTAACAGAGAATATTTTTTTCTATTTTTTTTAGGTGAAACTATCATATATTTATATATTTATTTTTCAGAAAAAAATCTATCCTAATATGGAATATGGATTCTAGATACCCAAAACGATCTTGAAAAAGAACAAAGCTAAAAGATATATATTTTCTGATTTCAAACCATATAAAGCTACAATAATTGAAACAGTGTAGTACTGTTCTAAAGGCAGATATATAAACCATTGGAGTTAAATACAAGCCTAGAGCTAAATTCTTCCCTATATTGTCAAGTTATTTTTGACAAGGTTTCCATGAACATTTGGTGGTGGAAATAATAATCTTTTAACTAAATATTGTTGAAAAATAATAATTACATGGAAAAGAATAAAATTGGACCCTTACCTAATCCCATATACAAGTGTTAACTCAAAATAGATAAAAGACCTAAATATAAATCTTAAGACTATAAACTTTTAGAAGAAAATCTGAGTCATAAAACCTCACAACATTGAAATTGGCAGTGATTTCTTGGATATGATTTCAATGGCACAGGCAACAGAAGAGTATACAAACTCCCTAAAAAATAAAAAAAAATATTGTATATCCAAAGACAATGTAAACAGAGTTAAAAGTTACTAATAGAATTGGATAAAATATTTCCAATTGCTATATCTGAAGGTATATTAATATTCCAACTAGAAATCCTAAAAATTAACAACAATAAAGGCAAACAATATCATTTAGAGATAGGTAAAAGACTAACATAAATAATGAGTCTCCACAGATAACCAATCTAAGTTGTCTATTGGATGGAAAATCTTGTTTCTCTGGTTCTGATGTGTGTTACCTATTTCTTCTTTGTAGTTAATCTCTTTGAGTATTTTCTCTAGCGCTGGTTTTGAAGACATAAATTCCTTCAGTTTCTGTTTGTCATAGAAGCTTCTTATTTCTCCATCTAATTTGATAGAAAGTTTTGCTGGGTAGGAAATTTTTGGCTGGAAGTTGTTTTCTTTCAGAGTTTGGAATATGTTACTCCAAGCCCTTCTGGCTCTCATGACTTGGTTTGGGAAGTCTGGAGTGATTCTAATTGGTTTGCCTCTGAATGTCACTTGGCTCTTTGTTTTTGTTGCCTTTAAGATTCTCTGCTTGGCTTCCACATTGGTCATTTTGACAATTATGTGGTGTGGGGATCCTCTTCTCCGATCCTGTCTAAAGGGAGTTCTATAAGTTTCCTGGATCTGTGTATCAACCTCTTGCTTTATGTCTGGAAAATTTTCTGCTATTACTTCCTTGAAGAGATTGTTGATCCCTTTGGTATCACTTTCTTTTCCCTCCTCTATTCCAATTATTCTTAGGTTAGCTCTCTTAAAATGGGCCCATATTTCTTCAATATCAGATTTCTGCTGTTGGATATTTTTTTCTAGATTAGAAACTATGTGTTCATTTTTGGAATGATCATCTTCTAAGAGCGAGATTCTGTTCTCCATGTGGTCTAATCGGTTGTTTGTACTTTGATTTGAGGCCTTTACTTCATTAATTGCATCCTTTATCTCTTTTTGGCTCTCTCTGAGTTCTTTTCGAAGCACCTCTATTATTTCTACAGTTATTTTCCTGATTTGATCTTCTAGAAATCTCTGATTTTCTGTTTTATCAGGTTCTGATGTTGTGGGGTTGTGGGCATTCATTGCTCCAGTATTATTCCTCTTTCCCATGATTTCGGATGTTTGTGCCTTCTCTGGGTTCTTCCCTTGGGTCACTATGTCTTCACTTAAGGTGCTCTGGATCTTGAGTCTAGTATCTCAGACCCCACTACTCCTTTACTGGGTTTTATCACAGAGTCTCCAACCCAGGGAGTCGATAGAGGCTGCTTTAAACTATGGGGGGGGTGCCAGGTTGCGCGTTCTCCTATGGTGTGATATATCTGCCACCGCCACTCCCCCACTGGGTCAAGTCCCAGGAAGTACAGTACTGGGATTTCTCCTCTGTGGCCCACAATTTGACTCACTGTTCTTGAGTTCGCAGATGTAGCTGTACTGGACTCGTTGAATTTGCTGCTGCTGCCACCAGTGGCAATATGGCGCCGCTGGTACACCCTCGGCCGTGAGGCTGGCTTATTTCTTCTTGGTTTTGAATTCCACTCTGAGTCCTTGCAGCGTGTGCTGAGCTCAGCCACTGGGAGCTTTAGATGTCCCCTGCGCTGAAAAATCCCGCCTGGCTGCTCTGCAGCGGCTCACCTCGGCTTGCTGTAGCCATCCGGTGAATTCGCTGCTGCCGATGGCAGTATGGCACTGCTACTGCGTCCTCGGGCGTGAGGCCAGTGTATCTCCTCTGTGGCTCTGAGCTCTGTTCTCAGTCCGCTTTCTCTGTGGAGCCTGGTGATTTTTTTGTTTCTCTGGTGATGGTGTTTTCTGGCTATGAAAGGCACTGATTTTGTGGTAATGGAGATTGGTTGTTAGCGGGGCCCTTAAGCCCCGCTTTTCTCGGTTGCCATCTTCCTTATTTTCTTATTATGAATATATATAATATAAATATGTATGTTATATATATCATATGTTATATATTATGTTAAAATATGTTGTATCATGATATATTGTTGATATATTAATATTAAATATATTGTATTACATTATAATTATATAATGACCTACAATCTTGTATTATTAATATTAATATATATGTGGTGGTGTCTTTATGTGTTATATACCTGTATGTATATATATATATATATATATATATATATATATATATATATATATACATATATATATATACATATGTGTATATACATATATATATGTGTGTGTGTGTGTGTGTGTGTAGACATATAATAACACACAAGTTATTTTGGTCTGAATCAAATGATATACTACAAAACACTAGGAAAATTAATAGTTACAGCTAAGATTACACTTACACATCAGCCCTTCCCCAGCTCTATGAATGATTATCTAGTGTCAGGTTCATAATGACCCTGATGTGGTCTGGATGTAGTTTGGGTGCCCCCAAGGGCCTCTGTGTTAAAGGCTCAGTCCCCAGGGTGGTGGCATTGAAAGGTGGTGGGACCTTTAGCAGGTAGCATTTAGTGGGAGATCCTTGGGCCATTAGAGTTCTCATGAAATAGTTTTTTTTTTTTTTCTCTTATGGTACTGGAATTGAATCCAGGGGCAATCTGCCCCTGAGCTACAACCCAAGTTTTGTTTTTGGTTTAGTTTGGTTTTGTTTTCTGAGACAAGGTCTTGCTAAATTGCTGAGGCTGGCCTGGAACCTGTGACCCTCCTGTCTCAGTTTCCCAAGAACTGGGATTACAAGTGTGCACCACCATGCCCAGCTGAGAGGCTGGTTTTAAAAGAGGCTAGCCTGACCCCTTCCCCTGTCTCCAGCTTCCTGTTTGAGATGTGATCCCTTACCCTCACTCATGATCCTGTGATGATGTGATGCCATTGGCAATTAGGCCCTCACCAGAGGCCAAACCAATGGGGACACTTGATCTTGGACTTTTTTAACCTCCCAAACTGTGAACTAATAAAAATTTTTTTTTCATAAGTAACATATACAAACTGTAACTTACTTTTATATTGACAAAAAGCTGACTAAGACAACCCCTATATGATGGGTTCTGTTTTTAGGCCCAATTTATAACTGAGGAAATGGGAACTGACTTACAAGTACTACCTAACCACTTGCTAAAACAAGACCTTCTTAATTATGTCTGTAATATTTCATTGCAAGTTGTCATTCTCCAACACTTGGGTCTTCTCTATGCCCATTTTAGGCATGATTATACCCCACTAGCTCCTTATAGCTTCAAAATAACTCTGTATGGGGTATTTTAATTCCCACGTTATAGGTGAAAAAAGGAAACTCAAAGACTTGGCAAGGTACATGGCAGGTCGATGGTTTTTTTTTTTTTTTTTTTTTGAGCATGTACAGACCTTTATTTTAATTTCTTGTCATTCATCCCTAAACTATATAGTATAACAACTATTTACAAAGCACTTACATTGTGCTAGGTAGTATAAGGAATCTATTGATAATTTATTTTTTTTTATTTTTTTTATTTAATATTTTTTTTAATTTTTTAATTAAATTATTTTTTAAATTGGTGCATTGTAGTCATATATCAATCACATTGGAGTACAAGACTTGAGAGGATATACAAGCACACATCATCCAATTAGCCCTCCTCCAGCCCCCGTCCCATTCCCTCCCTCTCCCTCCATCCCACACTTCTTTGGTGATTTACTTTGATACATTTGTTTATGTACCTCCTGCGTTTTAAAGAGGCTCCGTCCTCCAGTATTACATACCCTCTGATTGGTCACATTAGTTGCTTCACTATAGGGCCCTTTCTATAGCTCAACCTCTTCCTGTTGCCCTTTTCCTCCTAGTTATTGCTGATTAAGAGAAGCGTCTGATTTATATTTTCTGTGATATTTCTCTGTGCATGCTGCGTTGCAAGTACCGATCCCACTCTTGATGGTCCCAGTAGTGGCCTGGCTACTCAGTGGACTAATCCAGACCTCGCTGGCTCAAGCAGCGGCCTTGCCTCATGGGAGGACCCAGTTCTGGTCTCGCTGGCCCCTGAACCGGTCAAACCCCTAAGCTGGCTTTGGTCCCGACCTTGGAGGCCTCAGGAGTGAACTTGCCTCACGCCAGGCTCCGATGCTGGCCATTGGCCCCTGCACCGGTCTAACCCCTTGGCAGGATTCCAATCCCGGCCTCGGAGGCCCCAACACTGGTAATGCCTCACGGCAGGCTCCGATGCCGGCCTCACTGGCCCCAGCACCGGCCTAACCCCTTGACAGGCTCTTATCCTGGCCTCAGAGGCCCCAGTACCGGCCTTGCCTCAAGGCAGGCTCCGATGCCGACCTCGCTGGCCCCAGCACCGGCCTAACCCCTCGGCAGGCTCCGATCCCGGCCTCGGAGGCCCCAGCACTGGTCATGCCTCAAGGCAGACTCTGATGCCGGCCTCGCTGGCCCCAGCAGCGACCTAACCCCTCGGCAGGCTCTTATCCTGGCCTCGAAGGCCCCAGTACCGGCCTTGCCTCACGGCAGGCTCCGATGCCGGCTTCGCTGTCCCCAGCACTGGCCTAACCCCTCGGCAGGCTCCGATCCCGGCCTCGGAGGCCCCAGCACTGGTCATGCCTCAAGGCAGGCTCCGATGCCGGCCTCGCTGGCCCCAGCACCGGCCTAACCCCTCGGCAGGCTCTTATCCTGGCCTCGGAGGCCCCAGCACTGGTCATGCCTCACGGCAGGCTCTGCTGCCGGCCTCGTTGGCCCCAGCACCGGCCTAACCCCTCGGCAGGCTCTTATCCTGGCCTCGAGGCCCCAGTACCGGCCTTGCCTCACGGCAGGCTCCGATGCTGGCCTCGCTGGCCCCAGCACCGGCCTAACCCCTCGGCAGGCTCTTATCCTGGCCTCGGAGGCCCCAGTACCGGCCTTGCCTCAAGGCAGGCTCCGATGCCGGCCTCGCTGGCCCCAGCACCGGCCTAACCCCTTGGCAGGCTCCGATCCCGGATTTGGAGGCCCCAGCACTGGTCATGCATCAAGGCAGGCTCCGATGCCGGCCTCGCTGGCCCCAGCACCGGCCTAACCCCTCAGCAGGCTCTTATCCTGGCCTCGGAGGCCCCAGTACCGGCCTTGCCTCACGGCAGGCTCCGATGCCGGCCTCGCTGGCCCCAGCACCGGCCTAACCCCTCGGCAGGCTCTTGTCCTGGCCTCGGAGGCCCCAGTACCGGCCTTGCCTCAAGGCAGGCTCCGATGCCGGCCTCGCTGGCCCCAGCACCGGCCTAACCCCTCGGCAGGCTCCGATCCCGGCCTCGGAGGCCCCAGCACTGGTCATGCCTCAAGGCAGACTCTGATGCCGGCCTCGCTGGCCCCAGCAGCGACCTAACCCCTCGGCAGGCTCTTATCCTGGCCTCTAAGGCCCCAGTACCGGCCTTGCCTCACGGCAGGCTCCGATGCCGGCCTCGCTGTCCCCAGCACTGGCCTAACCCCTCGGCAGGCTCCGATCCCGGCCTCGGAGGCCCCAGCACTGGTCATGCCTCAAGGCAGGCTCTGATGCCGGCCTCGCTGGCCCCAGCACCGGCCTAACCCCTCAGCAGGCTCCGGTCCCGTCCTCGGGGGCCCCAACACTGGCCTTGCCTCACGGCAGGCTCCGATGCCGGCCTCGCTGACCCCAGCACCGGCCTAACCCCTCAGCAAGTTCCGGACCCGACCTCGGAGGCCCTAGCACAAGCCTTGCATCATGGCAGGCTCCAATGCCGGCCTCGCTGGCCCCAGCATCGGTCTAACCCCTCTGCAGGTTCCAATCCCGGCCATGGAGGCCTCAGTAGTGGCCTTGCTTCACAGCAAGCTCCGATGTCGGCCACTGGCCCCGGCGCCCGCCTAACCCCTCAGCAGGTTCCGATCACTGTCTCTGTGGTTATTATTTCAAAGGTTCCAGTTGTAATGTATCAGATCTCTGCCTCCCCCGAATATTGGCCACTGGCATTGCCACTGCCTCCACCGTTTCAAATCCTTCCCAGGCTCTTTTTCCACTCTGAATGTTGTCCAGTGTTCCTAAGCATGCGTGATGGTAGCATTCGACATTTGGTGTAATTTCTCCAAAAAAATAAAGTTGGTAAGATCCGGTTTCTGCTTCTCCTGAATACAAGTCTCCACCACCATCGCGAAGAACTCTTTCAACACCGCATTTCTCCTTGGTCTCCGCTAAACTCTCTCCTTATATGTGATGTCTGAGATTCTTAACAATATAGAGAAATAGCAGTCCTCTTTCACGGCGAATTTTTCCATAAGTTCCAGTGCATTTAGATAAGTTTTGTCTGCATCTCCAGTGTCCTGGCATCCATAACGGCTTTCTTACCACCTCTCCGATATTTTTCTTTATCTTTTTCTGTTCTGGGCCCGGTTTCTCCAGGGGTCTGGCGTGCTACTCGCAGTATGGCCGGGACCCAGAGTCCCGCGATCCGGGCCCCAGCTGGCGTGCCCTGTGCTCGACCCCCGCCCAGAACCCAGCGTCTTACTGGGCCTGGTTTCTCCAGGGGTCTGGCGTGCTACTCGCAGTTCGGCCTGGGGCCCAGAGTCCCGCGACCCGGGCCCCATCTGGCGTGCCCAGCCCGCGACCCCCGCCCAGAACCCAGCGTCTTACTGGGCCTGGTTTCTCCAGGGGTCTGGCGTGCTATGCGCAGTTCGGCCTGGGGCCCAGAGTCCCGCGACCCGGGCCCCATCTGGCGTGCCCAGCCCGCGACCTCCGCCCAGAACCCAGCGACTTACTGGGTCCAGTTTCTCCAGGGGTCTGGCGTGCTACGCGCAGTTCGGCCGGAGCCCAGAGTCCCGCGACCCGGGCCCCATCTGGCGTGCCCCACCCGCGACCCCCGCCCAGAACCCAGCGTCTTACTGGGCCTGGTTTCTCCAGGGGTCTGGCGTGCTATGCGCAGTTCGGCCGGGACCCAGAGTCCCGCGATCCGGGCCCCATCTGGCGTGCCCAGCCCGCGACCCCCGCCCAGAACCCAGCGTCTTACTGGGTCTGGTTTCTCCAGGGGTCTGGTGTGCTACGCGCAGTTCAGCCAGGGCCCAGAGTCCCGCGACCCGGGCCCCATCTGGCGTGCCCAGCCCGCGACCCCCGCCCAGAACCCAGCGTCTTACTGGGCCTGGTTTCTCCAGGGGTCTGGCGTGCTACGCGCAGTTCGGCCCGGGGCCCAGGGTCCCGCGACCCGGGCCCCGGCTTTTGTGCGCAGCGCGCGACCCCTGCCCAGAACCCAGCGTCTTACTGGGCCTGCTTTCTCCAGGGGTCTGGCGTGCTACTCACAGTTCTGCCTGGGGCCCAGAGTCCCGCGACCCGGGCCCCATCTGGCATGCCCAGCCCACGACCCCCGCCCAGAACCCAGCGTCTTACTGGGCCTGGTTTCTCCAGGGGTCTGGGGTCGATGGTTCTAACATAGCATCTCATTCTTACTTCAGTTATCCTTCTGACATCCCAAAAGTGGTTTAAAAAAATGTTGATTTACACTAAGAGCACTGAGTTTATATTTGGTTTGATTATATGAGTAATTTAAACAGTTATAAACCTGACCATGGGAAAGGTTCCTGGATTTAATTTTGTTCTTTTTTTTTTTTTAATAGATGGTGTTGGGGAAACTGCTTATCCCATTATAGAAAAATGGAATTAAACCTTTACATCTCTCTCAGCACAGGAGTCAACTCAAGATGGATCTTAGATCTGAAAATTAGACCAGAGACTCTGAAGCTATAAGAGGAGGGCATAGGTCCAAAACTCCAACATAAAGGAACATATGGGAGTCTTCCTCAACAAGACCCCCATAGCTCAGAAAATTCAAGCAAGAATTAATAGAGGGGATGGCATCAAACTAAAAAATTTCTGCTCATCAAAGGAAACCATCAAAAGTCTAAAGAGAAAGCCTTCAGAATGGGAGATATTTGCCAATTATCCTTCTGATAGAGGACTAATATCTAGAATATACAAAGAACTTAAAAGACTTAACACCAAAAAATAACCCAGTCAAGAAATGGGCAATTGAACTACATAGGTATTTCACAAAAGAAGAGATACAAATGGCCAATAAATACATAAAAAGTTCAACATCATTAGAAACCAGGGACATGCAAATAAAAACCACACTGAGATTTTATCTAACCCCAATCACAATGAAAATCATCATGAAGTTAAAAAAATAATGCTGGTGAAGATGTGGAGAAATTGGAACTCTTTTACACTTTTGGTGGGATTGCAAACTAGTTCAGTTACTATGGAGATCAGTGTGGGGATTCCTCAGAAAACTGAGAATGGATCCACCATAGATGGAGGTATATCACTTCTAGGCATCTTTCCAAAGGGGATGACATCAGAGAACTACAATGATATATGCATATCCGTGTTCATAGCACAATTCACAATAGCCAAATTATGGAACTAACCTAGATGTCCATCAACAGATGGATTACAAAATTATAGGATGTCCATACAATGGAATCCCACTCAGCAAATAAAGAATAAAATAATGTCATTTGCAGGAAAATGGAAGGACCTGGAGAACATTATATTCAGTGAGATTAACCAGTCACAAGTGAAGGATCCTATGTTTTCTCTAATATCTGGAAGCTAGGGAGTAATTGGGATGCCTAGAACTCCAGATAATAGAGAAGAAACCTCAGTGGAGCCAGGAAGGTGGTATAGAGGGAGGGGAGGGAGAAGAGTGAGGGCCAATGAAGGAATTAGTACCACTAGCTTTATGTACAAATATGAAAATACCAGCGTCAATCTCAGTACCCTGTATTGGGAAGGGTGAGATTGGGAAGGGAGCTGAGGGAAAGCCCAAGTACTTTGTGCATGTATGTCACTATCAACATTATTTATATTGTGATATGAGACTATAATGTCAACAAAAGTAAATATTTTTAAAAGCCAGGAGTGGTGGGGTAGGCAAAAAAAAAAAAAAAAATGACTGAACATGTAGCTCAGAGATAGAATGCCTCTGGGTTCAGCCCTAGTACCATAAACAAAAATAAAAATAAAAATAATGCTATGTTCATATATGAAGGTATCTCTACCAATCTAATGTACAGGGAGAGAGGAAGGAGAGCTTGTAAGGATGCTGAAGGATATATACCAAGTTCTATGTGCATCACTTTGAACACTATAATGTATAATTATTACAGTGCACCAATACGTTTTAAAATAAAGAAATGTTATGAGAACCTTATGGGGCAGTTAAAACGAAAGCTTCCTTTTACTCAACCCCATAGATGTTAATAATGTGCCTTAGGGTGTCTTAGGAAACAGAGTGTTTTGTTATCATGATGTGGGTGATGTGCTACCATTCTTTTGACACCGATCATTTCAAGTTGAAAGACAAAGAAATCAAAGGCCTTGAGTGTAGATATGAGAGTCTTTAAAAGCCAAAAGTTATTAGTTATGACTTGAAATAAAAAATCCATTGAAGCATCCTACAAATTTTAAATTTTAAACAAGTAAACATCAGCTTCCATAACCCATTAAAGCAAAAAAGTTTCTAGAGTCCTTCTGAATCTTATTAAGTGGAAAAGTCCTAGAGGCCCAAAAGTGAGATGGCCATAGTCACACTCAGCTGTGACCTGTCATGTGGCTTACAAGGAGACATTGTGAAGGAATCTCCAGGATCTATAAGGCCCTCACTGCATCTGGTTTTTGTCTATCAGTACACGGAGCTCTTGGCGGTGACTTGTCGGACTCCAAGGGAGTTGGCGCTTTTGGTGGATTGGCAACTTTGGATCTGACTTGGTTTTGGCTGTTGGCTTTGTTTTGTGTGTGCGTTTGTTTGGGTTTGTTATTTTACTGTCCTTTTGTTTGTTGGCTTTTTGTTTTGTTAGCTAGCATCATTAGTTGCTATTGTGGCTTTCAATGAACAGTTCTAGGAGAGAGAGTAGAGGGGCCAGGCCTCATGGCCAGCTCTCCCGCGAGGATGTCCTCGGGAACAGTTATACAGTCATGAGGGACATTGGCAAGGGTGGTTTTGCCCAGGTCAAATTGGCCTGCCATATTCTCACCAGGACTGAAGTGGCTGGGAAGGTCTTGTCTTCATTTAGGGACAACTTAATTCGATCTGAAATTGCTATCATGAGGGCAGTGGAGCACCTGAACGTCGTCCAGCTGTTTGAGATTATAGACATGGCCGAATTCATCTACCTGGTGATGGAGCGTGAGTGGGAAGGGGGAGCTGCTGCTGCACCTGGTCAGCAAGTCCTGTAGCTCAGAGGAGGAGAGGCCTGGAGGGTTTTCCAGCAGGTTGTGAGTGCAGTGTGCTACTTTCACAAAAGAGGCATCCCGCACAGGGACCTGAAGCTGCATAACATCCACCTGGACTTGGAAGGGAACATCAAAGTCATTGACTTTGGACTGAGTTGCCACTTCAAGGCTGGGCACAAGCTGACCACCATTTATGGCACTCCCTGCTACAGCACCCAGAAGTCTACTGGGCCAAGGTTATGAACCTGAGGTAGACCTCTGGAGCCTGGGGTCATCCTCTACTTTATGCTTGTAGGCTGTGTCCTGTTCACCGGCACCACTCAGAGCAGCTGTAGGAGAAGGCACTGCAGGGAAGGTACTCCATGACCCCTCACATCTTTATCCAGGCATGAATCATCCTTAACTGTTTATTGACTATTAACTTGGATGTGATGGCCACCACCTATGAAATCCTGGAGTTCACGTGGCTGAGACAGCGTAAGGATTATTCACCTCCTCCTAGGGAGCTGCTCCACAAACACCTGAACCCCACAGTCCCAAGAGTCATGTGTTGCCTGGGTTATGACCCACTCCACATCTGGCTGTGTCAAACAGGACATTTGACAACTCAATGGCCACATACTTGCTGATCCAACACCATGTGAGCCACAGGCAGAGCTGAGCTTCCACAAGCAGAGCTGAGATTCCAGGCCGGGCTGAGCTTCAGTGTGTTGCGCTGCCTCCAGCCCCAGCTGGTCCTTCCCTCTGCAGCCCAAGAAGAGAGCCAGTGAGCCCGACCTTCGCACCTCCCGGTTCCTGCCCTCTAAGGACGACACATAGTCGAGGAAGAAGGGCAGAAGAGACAGTCTGCCTGCCATTCCACTGAGCTCCTCCCTCACCCCGGAGCAGCTCCCCAGCATGGTCCTGAGGCCCCCAGGCCAGCACCAGGCAACCCCATGGTGCACCCACCTCAGGCCCCGAGACAACAGGAGTGGCTGGAGGTGGGTTACCAGAAGAACTGTTACCCACATTGTCCACATATGTGCTAGCCTCTGGAGCCAAGAGTCACTCCAGAGCGAAAGAGGGGCAGAGGTGCCTCAGACTATTCAAAAACAGAATTGCTCCAGAGACTCCAGACAAACAGGTGGATGAAACCAATTCCCTGGTTCCTGACTTCGGCTAGAGTGGACTCAGCTGTAGGACAAGGTGCTCCAGCTGCCAACTGCCGTGGACGAGGCGCTCCAACTGCCAACTGCCAACTGCCATGGGCTTCTCCACACAGAGTCCAGTCAAGAGGCCCCTGCCTGGGAGAAACCAGGGACTTTTCCCCAGGAAACTCATTCCCCCTTTCCCTGAGATGATTCTTAATAAATTGTCATACATTTTATAATAAAAGTGAGATGCTTCTTAAAAAATAAATGAAATGACTACTAAAAATAATTTCTAAACATTTTTATAGTAGATTACCTTGAGCATTTAATGAAAACTTTGAACATTTGGCCCTTAAGCAAAATAGGTGTGCACACATGTACACACACATTAGCAAATTAGATCTTGAAGTTTACAGACTCTGTTTATTCAAGTATCCCGGGTTTAAGAACTTGTAGCTTATGCAATCTCTAAATTCCTTTAGCTCCAGAAGACAAGAGTTTCTGTGAGACAAAAATGCAGTTCAGAGCTGGGTGTGGTGGCACACGGTTGTAATACCAGCATTCGGGAGGCTGAGACTGGAGGATCGAGGTTCTTGGACAGCCTCAGCTATTTAGTGAGGGCCTCTACAACTTAGACCCTGTTTCAAAATAAAGAATAAAAAACAGGGCAGGAAGTATAGCTTGGAGGCTGAATGCCCCTCGGTTCAATTCCCAGACACACACACACACACACACACACACACACACACACACACAAAAATACAGTTCAGTAAAGTAAAATGGTATTTAGAGAAACCAGTTTTTCTACCTGCTTCATCAGCAAAATCAGAGTGATGCAACTTGGAATTAAATTAGCAAATGGGTTTATTTCCAGAAAAAAGATAACTGAAGAACAACCCACAAGCGAACCCACATAACAAGTCCTCCAGCCAAAAAAGAAAAAAATTTCTTGTTCTTAAATTTGAAGCCTCCCACTCCTACTTCACATAATCTTATTATTAGCAGGCAGAAAATTTTAGCAAATATTTATTTGGCATTTCTAGAAAGTATGCTGTTTCTATAGAAAAAGTAAGAGCTTTTTAAATAAAGGTAAAAGGGTTTCCAAATCCTTCAGGGTAATCAAGATATGAAGCAAAGGGGTGGTGAGATATGTACTTTTTCAGGCTTACTGAAACCTAATTTCAGCTTCTCAAAGGTCATTGCCCAACTTACAAAGGGTACGATGTCCTTCCTGAAGAAAGTGAGCCTGAGATTTGAGTGTCTCTTAGCCAAGGCCCAGCATGTGTGGCAGTCGCTGTAATGTACTAGGCTCACAGCCTCACTTTGGAGGCATGAAAACAAAATCTAGAAAGCTGGTGACAATCAGGCAATTTCAATATTATCAGTAAAAAAAAAACTATTATAACAGCATGTCTGTTGGTTTCAGTAAATTTGTGGCATGGGCTATTCATTTGGCCATTTATTAATATGGAAATCCAAGGACAGGTAGTGTGAAAGGACAGCTAAAAAACTGTCTGTTCTTACATGATTCATCTCTGCGGAAAAACACAAAAGATATTTACATGTCAATATTCATTGAAAAATAGAAGTCTATTGATCAAAATGTCAATGGTGGTTATTTCTAGATGATAAGTTATTTTTTTTAAAGATTTTTTCCTCATTTAATATTTTAAATGAATATATTATTTTCTTACTCAGAAATATAAGTAATAAAATGATTTTCATTAGAAGGCTAAAATATCATATTACATCAAAACTAACATTGCCTAGGTGTCTGCTTTTGCTTATGTCTTATCAAAAGTATAAATATCCAAATTGCCTTTGTGTTAGTGCATTTACTTGTATCTATCTCAACATATTCTATCTTAAATACTTGAGTCCTTATCCAGAATAACCTTCAGGACCAAGGAAGAAGATGGCAGCAGCTATGGTCACAGTCGTGACCGCGGCTGAAGCAATAATAGCTGGCAGCGGCCAAATAAGACAGGTATTCCTCTGAGAAACCCTGGACATCAGATTTTGGTTTAATATCTGATTGGGACAATATATAGAGACATTTATAGCCATGACTTACTAACTAAAACATAAGAAAGAAGAGACGGACTAAGATGGTAAAGATGGCGACGGCAGCAGTGGCCAGTATTGAGGAAAGGTAGATAAAACCAATCCATATTGCTGGGCCGATTCACTGCACTGGGTTTCCCGGGAGACCTCATCTATGGCCACTGTGCTCCTCTGCACTGTGCTGGGGGTCAGGGTGTGCTGTGAGCCTCCACTTTCAGTGGGGAGATAAAATCCACTGCTTCTAGGGAATTGGGCTCTCAGCTTCTACAAATGACACGTGCTGATTTCTCCTACTGATATATATATATATTACTAATATATATATATATACACATATATATACTTATACATATATATATATATATATATATATATATATATATATATATATACACACACACACATATGATCCAACATGTTTACAGAGGTATATGAAACCTCTGTAAACATCATGCCTACAGTGATGAGAACCTGCCGGGCAGCGAGGCCAGGTCTGGAGCCAGCGGAGCCGGGCCCGGAGCCTGCTATGTTGTGAGGCCTGGTCTGGAGCCAGTGAGGTCAGGCCTGGGGCCTCTTAAGCGGCAGGCCTAGAACTGGGCCCTGCTTCACAGCAAAGGGCCAGTGGGTTTCTTCACCTGTGTGGCCAGGAAGCAACAAAAGCTGCCGCTTCCTTACCTAATCTCTCAGCAGATTTCCAGACCCAAGTGATCTCTATTTTTTAAAAAAAATCGGTTGTGAGTGCATCATCCTGTCAAAGTTACTCACCTTCTGGCTTTCAGGTTTTCAGTAAGTGGGAATAAGTGTGGAGAAATAGAAGCTCTAATACATTGTTGGTGGGATTGCAAATTGGTGCAATCACTTTGGAGGACAGTATAGAAGATCCTCAGAAGAAGGAAAACGAACTTACCATATGATCCAGCAATAGCACCTTTGGGTATCTACCAAAAAAATAAAAATAAAAACCAAAATACTAAACTAATGCATGAACAACCATGTTCATAGCTGCACAGTTCATCATTGCCAAATTATGGAACCAGCCAAGTTGTTCAACGAATGAGTGGATTTCAAAACTATGGGATATGTACACAATGGAATTTTGCCCAGCCATAAGGGAGAAAAAAATTATGGCATTTACAGTGAAATGTCACAAAAAATAAGAAATCAGGTGCTTTTCTTAATGTGAAAAATATTAGGGAGAAACGGGTAACAGGAGGAACTCTAGATGAAGAAGGGACCCTATAGAGGAGCAATGAAGGTGACATATCTGGGGGATAAGGGGCGGATAAGGGAAACTCTTTAAAGCACATGATGTTCTTAAACATATCAAAGTCAATCAGGAAGCCAAGCATGGGTAGGAGGGAAGGGGGGAAGGGGTTAGAGATTGGGTGGGGGCTGATTGGGTGATGTATACGTATATATCTCTACAAGTTTTTTTTTATCCCATTGAGATGTATGACTACAGTGCAGCAATAAAATTTATTTTAAAAAACAACAAAAACACACAAAAAAAACAAAATAACCTTCAACAGCTCTGATAAACTGAAGTGATCATCTTAGGTCTATTGGTCCCTGATGTTTGGACTCACACAGATAAAATGTGTCTCTGATTAATAGAGCAACCACTGTTTTTATAACCCTCCATTGATAAGAAATTATTGAGCACCTGTTTGTTTAAGGTGCATTGAATAATACTTATTTACATAAAACACAGACTGCTCTGAAAGTACTATATAGTCTATAACTTCCAGATGTAAAACTTGGAATGGGGCTGGAACTCAATTCAAAAAGATCTATTCCTAAAAGAATGAACACCTGGACTCTTAAGTAGCTTATAGCTTTAGTGAATTCTTCCACTGTCCTCCTACCTCAACTGAATACACTGTGCCCAGCAGAGGTTCACTTGCTAGTGTCTGAAGAACTGATCAGCTGTCAGCACTGTACCCAAAGAGAAACAGTTGTGCCTTACAATGAGAATGAGCAATGGATTGCATGATGTGACATGGGATGTGTCAGACCATCCTCTACTCAAAAAGAAAAAGGTTTCCATCAAGACTTCAAGTAACCTGAAATGCTAAAATTAGAGATTTGTTACTTTGGGTCTTGAAAACAGACATTTTACTCTATAAATCTTCCCCATTAGGAGAAAAACATCCTTTCAGCAAGGACACTTAAGATACTGGTTAGCTCATAGCTAGAAAAGATGTAAATACCTGGGACATTTTCTCTGTATAGGAAACAAAGGTACATAAGTTTGAGAATATTTTTGTAGGTTAATAGCAGTTTATTCAAAATGTTAGGTTTTTGCTGGGCGTGGTGGCACACGCTTTTAATCCCAGTGCTTGGGAGGCTGAATAGGAGAATTGCACAGGTTCAAAGCCAGCCTCAGCTACTTAGTGAGGCTCTCAGCAACTTAGTGAGACCTTGTTTTCAAATAAAATATAACATAGATCTGGGAGTAAAGCCCGGAGGTAGAAAAGCCCCTGGGTTCCATCCCCAGTACCACACACACAAAAAAATGTTAGGTTTTCCTAGAAATTCAGGATGGGTAGTTACAATGCCCACCATTGTTATTTTATATTGACTTATAACAATTTGGAGATATAAGAGATTGCCATATTCATTCATTCATTCATTCATTCATTTATTCATAGTTCAGCCTTCTCAGGTATCCAGACATTCAAAAAGAACAGAAGATAATCTGGTTTGAATTGCTTGCTTTCTGTTTAAAATATAAATAGATAAAAACATTTGGGGCTGGGATGCAGTTATTTAAGAAGGAATGAAAGAAGAAATGGAGCATCAGTAGAGGGTCTGAATGGAGGTGCTAAAAGCAGAGGTGGACCGATGCAAACACATGTTTCTCCCTTCAGGACTGTGCCCACAACAGGTCTAAGCCATGGAAAGGTGTGGACTTAAATTTTCTTATACTTTACCAGTAAGCATTTGTTATTTAAGAGCTAATAATGAAGGTAAAAATGATCAGTGGTTATTAAGATTTACTTGAAAGGGGAGCATAAGAGAGCAGGGGAGGGAGATAGCAGTTATGCTGCCCATGCTTTGAATTTATAGACACTCAAGGAATAAGTATTTAGTAAAAGAATTCAACAAGTGAAAAATAATGCTAGCTATGATAATGATAATATTAACCATAACAGCAATAGGTACTTTAAAGTACAAAAGGGTAAAGATCCGTAAGTAGTTTTCCATAGACCATTAACCTAAGCACACTCATCTCTACATTTCATGTTCTGAAAGAATACAAAGCATGCTACCCTGTCTTAAAGAGGAAAAACATGTCTCCGAAATAAGCAAATCCGTACCAAGCCTTGAACTTTTGCCTCTATCTTTGCTATTTTTATTTGTTCCTTTTTCCAAAATGATTAACTATGGACATTCTGGGCCTTCATAAATTGGCCTGGAACTATTATTTCCACTGATTGACCTTAACATGAATCAGAAGCAATCAAAGCTCTCTGCTTTGGTTAATTATAGGTCCAAGACTCTTTGAAAACTTCATTTGAGGCAAAGCCAGTAGCTGGAAAGTCTGTGGCCCTGACTTAAATGAGGATCTGTCAGAAAAGGAATAACATACTGCTCCACCACACAGCACTGAACAGGCCTGCCTTCTATTTAGAAGAAGTGTTTAGCACGTTTACGTGTATTTTGCAGAAATCTATTTGAATATATGGTCAGCTGGGAAGGCTGGAGAATAAATGAAAGAACAAATAGGTCTGGTGAACTCCGGTGGGGTCTCCTAACTATTCCAAGCCCATGGAAAAGACAATGGTTGATACAGTGACTGGCCATCCTGAAATTTCTAGGAAGAGTTAACGTTTTGAATAATCTATCAAGAATCCATGAAAATATTTTCACCATTATCATGTCCCTTGATTTGTAGAAAAAGAAATGGCCCATGTATTTATGGGTCAAGTCACTCTATGGACAATATCTCATAATTATTGAATGATGCAATGGGATTGTTAGCTTAGCATATTGCTCTAAACTAAGGAGAATTCGTTTTGATGCTACACCACTTTCACAGAATGTTAGTCCTAAATGCCCTTGAATGTAACAGACTATGGCTTAGGCAAAAGAACTATAAAGCCAGGTTTGGTGGAACACATCTGTAATCCCAGTGTAATCCCAGTACTCGGGAGGCTGAGACAGGAGGATTGTAGGTTCAAGGACAGCCTCAGGAAGCAGTGAGACTCTCATCAACCTAGTGAAATCCTGTTACAAAATTAAAAGCCAAAATAGTGCTGGGGTTTATATAGGATGGAGGTAGAATGCCCCAAGGTTCAATCCCCAGTACCCAAACCAAACCAAAAAAAAAAACAAAACAAAAAGACAATAGATAAAAGAAATACATTAACTAAAATACTAAATGAAAATGGAAGTTTCCTCTTAATTAGATTTTTCTGATTACCTGGGGATTAGGCAATAACAATTTTTGTAACTTTTTCTGAAATGTATGAGTACATTCTTCAGAGCACCACTGAATGGAAATAAATCAGTTTTTATTGGTTCAGGTTTATTTATTTATTTATTTATTTATTTATTTATTTATTATTGTCATACTGGGATTGAACCCAAGGCAATCTACCTCAGAGGTACACCTCAGTACTAATTTTTAATTTTTATTTTGAAACAGGTTCTTGCTAGGTTAATGAGAGTCTCACTATTTATTGAGGCTGTCCTCAAACCTGCAATCCTTCTGTCTTAGCCTCTCAAATACTGGGATTACAAGCATGTACCATCACGCAAAGCTCATCATTTTATTTATTTATTTATTTATTTATTTATTTATTTATTTATTTATTATTGTGGTGGTATTGGGGGTAGAACCCAGGGGCTTTCTGCCTCCAGGCTATCGACCCAGACCTATTTTTATATTTTTACTTGGAAACAGGGTCTCACTAAGTTGCTGAGAGCCTCACTAAGTAGCTGAGGCTACTTTCAAACTTGTGCGATCCTTCTGTCTCAGCCTCCCAAGTGTGGGGATTACAAGCGTGCGCCATCACGCCCGGCTACCGCTCATCACTTTAAATTTTAAATTTTCAGGGACTGCTTCTGAAAATAGGCAGACAGTGCAGGCCATTGGGATACATCAAGGTTAACTTTCTGACAGTATGTAGTACCTAAAAGGTATTTAAGATAGTGAGTTTCTTAAAACAACACTACATACATGCCATAAACTACTTCTTTAAACATTTCTTCTAAAAGGATTTCAGTTCTGTTTAGGATTGGAGATTCTTTTCAATAGGGTGCTACTTAATCTGCCTTCCTTTTCTTACCTGCTATGATTGGTAGATCTAGGGTTTTTGTTTTTTTTTGTTTTTTTTTTTTTTTTGACAGCTCCTCTAAATTCTAGATGTTTATTCTTATTCTCATTTGAATGCCTGACTGTATCTTTGTCTGCTGTTTGTGAGAGGCGCCTGTGAACCTTGAATAAGAAACACCATCTGCGGTGCATTTTTTTGGCATATGAATCTGTTTAGAGAGCTTTCTTGGCATTTAAAACCAAGCTGCTGTGCTGCCCTCTGGCTGCTTCTGATAAAATCCAGCAGAAGAAATCACCTCCATGCTTCCCCACCCATCTTTCTCAGTCTGAAATTTCACGCTTGTATCACAGCTTGCTGAACATCCACTAATCCAATCAGGTAGACGTGCTTTGTGTCTCACTGATACAGCTGCAGACACACTTGGAAACAAATTATCCTGGTCCTGCCTTCTGTTGAAGTCATATCTGGGGCTGCATGTGTGTACTTGGATAAGTTTTCAGACAATAAGCTTGATTATATCTCCTTGAGTTCAGATATTCTGTGATTATCCATTTTTACTTCCCTTTCTTTGATGCTTACATACTGGGAAGGGACCAAGTGAATGTCACTTTATTTCTTGTGCATTTTGCCAAAGGTGGAAGATGTGTGAAGATGTGTGTGTGTGTGTGGGGGGGGGGGTACTGGGGATGGATCCCAGGGGTTTTCTACCTACCTCTGGCTTTCTTTCTACACTCCCAGACCTATTTTCTATTTTATTTGGAAACGATCTCACTAAGTTGCCAAGAGTCTCACTAAGTAGCTGAGGCTGGCTTCGAACCTGCGTGATTCTCCTGTCTCGGCCTCCCAAGAGCAGGGATTACAAGCGTGAGCCACCATGCTCGCCTAGGGTGGAAGATTTTTAATGATCTGTCTCTGCAAGCTCCCAGGGTAGGATAAATGGCCCATGTTGCTACCTTTATAATCTAATTACGATAAAATATTACGTCTTCCCAATTTGCTTTACTTCGGATTCATGTGATCTATACACAGGGCGCGTCTTTAGCTAACCCACCAGAGAGCAGAAGCAAGCTCTTCTTTCATCATTCAAAATGAAATCCTTTCTTCAACTTTTCTGAGATGACAAGAGTCTATCAAACTTAGAAAATGTTAGCAGTAATTGCACCTTAGATTTATAGAAGGCCATTTGTCAAATGCTCTCATTTTAAAAAGGTGTGTGTGTGTGTGTGTGTGTGTGTGTGTGTGTGTGTATGTATGTATGTATGTATGTATGTATGTATGTATGTATTGGAGACTGAACCCAGGGACATTCTAACTCTGAGCTGCACCCCCAGCTCTATTTTATTTTATTTTTATTTTTTGTGGTAGTGGGGATTCTATCTCTAAGCTATACCCCCAGCTCCTTTTATTTTAATTTTGAAACAGGGTCTCTCTACGTTTCAGAGGGTCTTACTACTTGCTGAAACTGTCCTCAAACCTTTGAGGACAGCCTTCCAAGTACTAGGATTACAAGTATGAGCCACCATACCTGGCTTCTATTTTATTGTTTAATTTGAAACGGGGTCTCCTGAGTTGCTGAGGGCCTTGCTAAGTTGATGAGGCTGGCTTTGAACCTATGAATTTTTTTCTCCTAGCCATCCAAGGCCACCACACCCCCAAAAAGTTTTTAAATACTAAACATTGAATGTTCAGAAATTTTCAGTTCAGTGTTAACATAAAGAGTTTAGCTCTAGCCAGGTATGGTGGGGTATGCTTGTAATCCCTATACTTGGGAAGCTGAGACAGGAGGATTGCAGGTTCACAGCCAGCCTCAACTACTTAGTGAGGCCCTCCAAGACTTAGTGAGACCCTGTTTTAAAATAAAGAATAAAAAATAGGCCTGGGGGTGTAGCTCGGAGGTAGAATGCCCCTGGGTTCCATCCCCAACACTGCAAAATTTAAAAAAAAAAAAAGAAAAAAAAAAGAAAGAGATCATATCCTATCCCGAGAACAAGAAAAAGAAAAAAGAAAAAAAAGCTGAACTAACCCAAATCATTGACTTCCTGGACCATCAGAGAACTGAGACCACAGGATAGACAGGATTTTGAAGTCAGGAGAGATAGAAAATAGAAGGAAGCACAGCAAGATTAGCTTAACCAAACAGAAGCTACTCAGGCTATTAATTGGTAGGAACACTTACATAGTTGTTTGGATGACTTGCTATCGGCTGACTGTATGAGTACTTCCTAGGCATTCCAGTCTTAGGGAGTTCCCCACTTTGAGGAATTTTACCTCCAGGAACCTGGCCAGGTTCTCATAATCCAGGACTAAGAAAAGTCACCTCATGTCTCAACCAAGAAGGGGGAAATAATCACCGTGAAATCTATTCAGTCTGTTCTTTATAACAAAATGCTACACTGTAGTGAAGTAGACCTCACCAGAGCCTTATCTCACAAGGTTAGAGAAGCAGTGGTCCAGTTCCAATTCTTTTTTGCCTCCTGTCTCACCCAAGAAGCAGAGGGAGAATAAAAGGTAAGAGAGTCCTGTGGACTCTCGAGCCTGTAGACATAGGCCCACTAAAGACTGAGATAATGTTAAGATGATAGTATGCTGCCACTTTCCCACCACATTTGTGCCTCAACACCGCATCTATAGGGGCTCCGTGGAAGGTGGGCTACAGCTGACTAAAGAGTTTACTCCTTTCAGAAGAAATTCTTAAGGAAACTCAAAGACAGCAGTGGGTACAAAAGCAAGAACACTGGAGGAACCCAAGTTCCATGGTATCTACAGCTACAGACAGTAAATACTGCCTGACTAGTGGATAGACGGACATAAAACTTCACACTAAAAGTTTATCTCAGTTGTTACTATAAATTATGGCATGTCAATCTTTCAAAATAATTGCAAGAAAGTAAAAACGTAAGCCTGAAGAGAGGAAGAAAGCCTCAGAACAAGACGTAGGACAGATGTTTAGAATCATCAGACCTGGAAATTAAAGTAGTTTTGATTGATCTCTAATGGAGAAAGGTAGCAAACTGCAGCAACAGATGTAACCAGAGAAATGTAAACTCTAAGAAAGACAAAAAAGAAATGCAAAAAAATACTGTAATAAAAGTGAAGAGTAACTTTGATATACATAGCTGAAAAAAGAACCAGGATATGTCAGATCAGTCAGGATATGAGGAGATGTCAATAGAAATTTTCTAAAATGAAAAGCAAAAGCAAATAGAATATTCAAGAACAGGGGGAAAATTCAAAAGATATAACATAGCATACTGGAATATAAAAAAGCAGATGGAGACACCAGAGCATAAAAAATATTTGAAGTAATATCTTTCCAAATTTAAGGAAAGATACCAAACCACAGATCCAGACTGATCAGAGAATAACAACAAAATAAGTATCAAAAACTCTATATCTAGGGATATCATTTCAAACTGCATAAAACCATAGGCAAAAATAAAATCATGAAGGAAACTAGAGGAGAAGGAAAACCTTACCGACTGAGTTAAAAATTTTAAAAATATAGATTTTTTTAAAGAAACCATGCAAGCAAAAAGAGAGGAGAGTAAAATATTTATAGCATTAAACGGAAAAAAATCAAAATGACGTATCTTGAAAAATACTCTAAGATGGAAAAATACTTTCTCAGACAAATCAATTGAGATAGCATCACGAACAGAATTTACTTGAAAGATATATTTTTTAATTATTTGAAGAAAGGCAAAATTATATGGGTAATTATATCAGAAATATATATATATATATCTACATTTTTATAAGTAAAGCATCCAAAGAAGAAAAAGAAAAATTCTTATTAATTGACAAATATACCAAATTTATTTTTTTCAAAGTAGTCAATGCCAATATATTGTATAATTAAAACATATTTATAAATAGAATGATTGATAATAATTTATAAAGGACAGGAGAATATTCTGTTAGAAGGTACCTCACTACCTGAGAAATGATACCGTGTCATTTGAAAGTAGAAATTAGTTGTAAATCTATTTTGCAAACTTTAGGGTAATGACTAAAATAATTTTTTCAAGAACTACAATTAATATACAAGACAGGAGAGAGAATTATATTACATAAAATATTCAATTAAAATTAGAAGAGGCAGAAAAAGGAGAAAAAGAAGAATAAAGCAACAAGTACAGTAACTAGAAAAAATTCCAAAATGCTCCATATTGCTTTTAACTCTATCACTAGTCATGTTAATTGTGATGTTCTAAATATTAAAATTAAAAATTAGAGATTATGAAGAGTGGATTAAAATTATAAGACCCAACAATATATTGTCTGTAAGAAACCTACTTTCAGTAAATAACAGACAGAATGGAGAGAAAAAGTACCTGTACTACAGTGGACAAACCTGATAAACACTACATCAGCCAGCTAATCAAGGTTCTAAGTCCTGTGGACAGTAGGTACTCTTAATATAACGTGATAAAATGTCACTTTATCTCCATGGTGTTCCTCTCTAAAACTCATAACATCAGTCCATTCATGAGGCAAACATCAGACAAATAACAAATGATCATTCTACAAAATTATTGGCCAGTACTCCTCTGAACTATCACAGTCATAAAAAATAAGAGAAATCTGAAACACCATCACAACCAAAAGAACCAATAAACTATGATCTCTAGTCAATAATATATCAGTATTGGTTGGTTCATTAACTATAACAAATGCCCAGTTCTAATGCAAAATATCACTAATAGGTGAAACTGGTGGGGGAGTATAAAGGAATTTGCTGTACTATTATTTTCTCAATTTTTCTGTGAGTCTAAAGCTGGCCTAAAAATAATGCTACTTTATTAGAGAAAGTATATATTAGTATATTGAGAACAACAGGAAAAACTGATGTGCTCAATTTATTTTTCAGATATTATTGATTTTGGAGTTACAAGGAATAAAAGTTCCAGTGTGAAGAAAAACTATACTGTTTTACAAAATAAACAGAAAAAAACAACAAAGCAAAAACTAGCCTTTAATGAAACTTTCCAAAATATTTAGCATTCAACTGAAAGAAATTCTATTGTGCATTGAAGTAAAATCATATATTTCCTCAAAACTCTTAATGATTTGTTTACACGTTCATTTGGAAACATGATGTAACTCCTATGAATTCAACACTGTCATATCTCACCTGCGGTGATTAATCAAATTCAGTGCAGAACTTCAAAGGGCTTGGTCTGATGGAGAAAAAGCATAGACATAAGTCTGTAACCATGTGACTAGATCACTAATAGGAGAAAATTGTGCCATGAGAACATAGAAGAGGAAGAGCTCATAGAAAATCGTGGAGGGTGGTGGTCAAGAGGCAGTGGCATTTCAATTAGACTGCAGGGCTGGGTAGAAATAGATGAGGTTAGACTGGAAAAACTGGAAAACTCTACCCACCAGTGCTCTGCCCCAGGGAAGTGTGGGTAAAGGTCCTGATGCCCCTGGGAACACAGCCTATCCAGGAAACTTGCATTGTGGTAGGGGTGAGAAAAATGGCCGTTTGTAGAAGGGTTTGCAGACCACACTGCTCTACTCGTATTAGGCTGTTCTCTCCTTCTTACCATTGTGACCAACTGCAGAGAGTTCTCACTGCAATTGATGAATGTCACTTCTAGAACTCTGGCTATTTTTGCATATATAATACTTTTAATTTTGATTTTTTTTTTTAGTCCAAGAACTACACAAATGCTGAAAATGCAATTTCCTCCAATATTGTAAAATGACTGCTGCAGCTGACTTGCCTGCTTTCTTTTCTGTGGGATGAGAGGCATTTTAAGTTCCACGCCTATTGTCATATAAATGACAACTTCTGATCTGGGTGCCATCTGGAAGCACTGTTTCTTAATATTCAGGAGTCATTTGCTCTGTGCTTAATCCCCATGCTGCTTTTCTAACAAAGACTCTTCTCAGCAACATCTGTGGTTTCTTATTAACCATTTTCTGCTCCCTTTATATGTAGATTCCTTAAAACTCCCCAAAGGAAGTAAGTCTGCTCATTCTCTTATTGGACAGCATTGAGCACCTACTACTTTGTTCCAGGAACAAACTTGGATGGCTGTATTCATTAAAGAAATTTCCAGTGTTGGAGCAAATAGGCTATAAAATCTTGGAGGTCTAATATAATAGGGACTTATTTCTCACTCATAGAACAGTCCAGAACTGGTACTGGCAGGTGAGCAATTCAGGAACTCGGCTTCTTGGATCTTGAGGCTCTGCCTTCCGTTAGGGTCTCAAACCCCTTCATTTCCAGGGAGCAGATGGGAAGGAGAATGGACAAGGCACACCTGTTTTGGAGCCACATCAGCCTTAAGATAAGAGATCACATCTTCTTACACTGCATTAATGAAAACCAGTCACCTGGTCACCCGTAGTCACGATGGGGGAGAGGTGGGCAGGCTGGGAAATGTAGTCACTGGCAAGCAGCACCTTCCAGTCTCTACCTTCCACCACTGAGGCAGAACAGGTCTCTTTAATGGATAGATAGCTTTCTCAGACATTTTGCTGGAGAGTCTAAGACCTAAGGCAAATTTGACTCACTCTCACATACATGAGAGTCCCAAGCCAAAAAGGATAGAAATAATTCATATCTAACCAAATTCATACTTTCTGAGAGTTAATTACAGTAGCTGAAAAGAACCTGGAGAAAAGGTGTAAAAGCTACTTGTTAGAATCCATAAAATTAGGTGCCAACTGGAACAGAAGGCCATAGCCAAAAACTTGTCTTTCTGACTAAGAGTGCAAAAAATAAGTATGTAAACCTATTTTATGCAGCAAAGTAGCCCACTCCTAATAGTGAGTTTTCAGACTGCAGGGATTATACTTTGTTTAATGCACAACATGACACTCCATCACCTAAAGCCCTATAATTCTAAAGTATAAGGCTATGCCCACCATCACTGAGACTACATTAACAGAGTCACCAATATTTTTTTCATTCAAAACATCCTGTTTTTATTGGCCTTAAATGCTTGCAATCTCTAGGAGCTAAGGTCTGATAGATGTGAGTCTGAGCAAGCAGTGGAAGACGTGTGTGTGTGTGTGTGTGTGTGTGTGTGTGTGTGTGTGTGTGTTGGGGGGCATCATTTCTGTCACTGTTTCCATCTTGCCCCTGGGAGTTCTAGCAAAGAGCCCCAAAGCAGGAATTTTAGAAGAGTGGTGTGGCTTTTAAAGCCAGCCTCATACTGCTCACTTAATACTAATTGCAGATTTTGATCTTCTGGTTGATATTTGTATGAGATAGAATCATAACACTACCCTCATAAGACAGGCAGTACCATTTGTTATGATACAATCCCAGCATGAATAAGAAAATGAAATTTAGTTTATTAATAAATTTAGTTTATTATCTAATAGGTCCTGGCTTCCTATTTCCACTGGAGAGGGTTTCTGGTGTTCTCTTTCCCATATTCTTTCATTCTTCAGTGACTTAGGAGGGGCTCTCATGGAGCTCCCTGCAGAGATGGGGAGGAATCGCTGTGCCCATCCTTTGCATCCTGCCTGGGTTCTTGCCAAGGGAGGAGAAAACATTTGGGGCTCATGCAAGCCTGGCATCTATGCAGGCATTTTTTTTAGACCATTGTCTTCTTTTTGTTGTTGTTGTTGATTTGGCTGTGGTTACTGTCATTTTTACCAGGGTGGACATATTAAGAGTCTACATGGACCTTCTTCCACCTTCTCTGCAATGTCTACCTAGCAGATCAGCCCAAAGGGCCAGGGCCTTCTCCATCTTGTTCCCAAGGGGTATGATCTGCCTTGCAGACACAGTCAGCATTGCCATACTTCTCTAGAGCTTCTGGATCTGCCAGCAGATCTTTATGCAAAGATGTCTAAAATCCTCAACTTTTAAGCCAGTCAACTCAGTGTTTCTATTTTTATTTTTAATCAGTTTTAAGTATGCTTTTGTGTGAATAGAATATCCTCGTTTTCTCTTAGTCCAGCCTTCCCTGGAAGTCCTATATCTGGGGGACTGTTGGTCCATCATTTATAAAATTGATAATATCGATCCCCACTGACTCATTAGGGCTATTTTGTGCCAGCTAGAACCCGAAAGGAGGAGTGATAAGGAGTTGAAGCCCTACCTTTCAACACAGCTAAATGAATTAAGCAAAAAGCCCAAAAAGCCAGGCGTGATGGTGCACTATTGCAATCCCAGCATTTGGGAGGCTGAGACTAGAGTATCGCGGTTCTCGGACAGCCTCAGCTACTTAGTGAGGTCCTCTGCAACTCAGTGAGACCCTGTTTTAAAATAAAGAATAAAAAATAGGGCAGGGGGTGTAGCTCGGAGATCAAATGGGGAAGGAGCCTAGGGGAAGCCCGCCAAGTGCTGTGTGTACATATGTCACCGTTTCTGTGATTTATATTATGATGTGAGTCTATAATGCACCGATAAAAGTATATTACTAAAAGAAATATATATGTTGTGAAATGGCTCTACTGAGCCAGTAAACATATGTATTGCTCTGCTTATTATTTTTTGTGGTGAGAGCATTTAAAATTTACTCTCTCAGCAATTTTCAAGAATATAATACACTTTATCAACTATAGTCACCACATTGTACAATAGATAAGGGTACTTTGATTACTCTAATAAATAATGGGATGCTCTGATTAGCATAACCAGGTAGGCCATTAGCAGTAAAGTACCTGTGTGTTATAAAACTTCAAAGCTTCTGGTATAGAAGCTATTGCTGTCGAATTGCCATAGTGATTGAGTCAAGGAATAGTATATCACGGAGTGTTGGTCAATGCATGGTGTTCTCTGGACCAAGTGATTGATTAGGGGTTGGCAGACTTGTCTTATTCTTCCCAGACTTTGGCTCACATTTTGGTAGATAGTTGTAGAGAGAGACTGTTTTTCCTGTTAGAGTAAAAGAGCAGCATATACCCTTGTGAGCACTGGAAGCCATCTTGTGCTCCTAAAACAAGCTGGTGTCAAAATGCAGCTGACCATAGAGCAAGACAGAAAAACTCTGTGTCCTTAGATCTCTGGGTCATTGCATCAATTCCTGCCTGATGCATCCTTACTCTAGGCCTCTCAGATATAAGAACCAATTGATTTCTGTTACTATTTAAGATAATAGTGACTTTCTATGACTTACAAACAAATATATTCTGTCATTTATTTTATTTTGAAGTCATGGAGCTTTAAAAAATGAGAAGTTAAAATAAAACAGTTTTAGTTATGAGGAAAAAGTATGTTTACATTCTGATTTTAAGTTTACTAGATAAGTGGAGTATTTAACTGAGTAAGATATAAGAATATAAAACACTTGTTTTTTAACCCCAAGATTATTTATTCATTTAATGGTACTGGAGATTGAACCCAGGGGCCTTCTACCTCTGAGCTACACCCCCAGCCCTATTTTTTGTTCTTTTTATGAAACAGTCTCACAAAGTTGATATAATTGTGTTTTTCTTTATGGCTGAGTAAAATTCCATTGTGTACATATCCCATAATTTTGTAATCCATTCATCTGTTGATGGAGACCTTGGCTGGTTCCATAGTTTGGTAATTTTGAATTGAGCAGCTATGGATATAGATACATAAGCATTAATTTGATAGTTTGTTTTTCATTCTTTTGGGTAGATACCCAGAAGTGATAATGCTGGATCATATGGTAAGTTTGTTCCCATTCTTCTGAGGATCCTCTATACAGTTTTCCAAAGTGGTTGCACTAATTTGCAGTCCCACCAACAATGTTGTAGAGTTCCCACTTCTCCACACCCTTGCCAGCATTTGTTGTTTGTGTTTTGAATGATTGCCATTCTAGTTGGAGTTAGGTGAAATCTCAGGGTAGTTTTGATTTGCATCTCTCTGATTGCCAATGATGTTGAGCATTTTTTCATGCATTTATTGGCCATTTGAATTTCTTCCTTTATGAAGTATCTATTTAGTTCACTTTTTTTTTTTGGGTGGTACTGAGGATGGAACCCTTCTACCTCTGGGCTACACTCCAGACCTATTTTATATTTTTCATTTGGAAACAGGGTCTTTTAAACCAGCGAGGCTGGCTTTGAACCTGTGAGATTCTCCTGTTTCCGCCTCCTAAGCGTGGGGATTACAAGCGTGTGCCACTACACCCAGCATCACTTTCCCATTTTTTGATTGGGTTATTTGTTTTCTTAGTAATAAGTTTCTTGAGTTCTCTGTATAGTCTAGATATTAGTCCTCTCTTGGAGGAGTAGATGGCAAAAATCTTCTCCCATCCTGTTGGCACTCTGTTGAGGTTCTCTATAGTTTCCCTTGCTGTACAGAAGCTCTTCAGTTTAATGCAATCTCAAGAATTGATGCACCTTTTAGTTTCTTGTACCTCTGGAGTCTTGTTGAGAAACGTTTTACCTGTGCCTATGTGTTGAAGTGTTGAACCTATGCCCTCTTCAAGGAGCCTAGAGGTCTCTGTTCTGCTTTCCAAGTCTTCGATCCATTTTGAATTGACACTTGTGCAGGGTAAGAAAGTGGGGGTTATTTCCATTTTTCTACATATGGTTAACCAGTTTTGCCAACACCATTTGTTGAACAGGCTATCTTTTTTCCAGTGTATGATTTTGGCCCCTTTGTCAAAAATCAATTAGTTGTAAGTGTGCGTATTTGTTTCTGAGTCTTCTATTCTGCTCCATTGGTATATGTATTGGTTTTTGTGCCAGTACCATGTTGCTTTTATTACTATGGCTCTGTAGTATGGTTTAAAGTCAGGTATTGTGATTCCTCCTGCATGGTTTGACCTTGGTAATTTAATGGATATTGCATTAAATCTGTAGCTCACTTTTGGAAGTATGACTATTTTGATATTTGTTCTGCCTGTCCATGAACATGGAAAACCTTTCCATCTTCTAAGGTCTTCTTCAATTTATTTTTTCAATGTTTTATACTTTTCTTTGTAGAGGTCTTTTATCTCCTTGGTTAAGTTTATTCCTAAGTATTTTATTTTTGTGAGGAATATCCTGAGTGGAAGTGTTTTCTGGATTTCTTTTTCAGTAGACTTATGGTTGGTATACAGAAGAGCTTACAATTTTTTAAGATCGATTTTGTATCCAGACACCATGCTGAATTTGTTAAGTCCTAAAAGTCTTTTGGTTGAGTTTGTTGGATCTTCTACACATAGTAACATGTCATCTGCAAATAGTGAAAGTTTGAGTTCTTCTTTTCCTATTTGTACTCCTTTGATTTTCTTTTCTTGCCTTTTGCTCTGGCTAGAGTCTCAAGTACTCTATTGAAAAGAAACAATAATGTATATCCTTGTCTTATTCCTGTTTTTAGGGGGAATTCTCACAGTTATTCCCCATTTAATATGATGTTGGCTATGGGCCTATTGTAGATTGCTTTATGATGCTGAAGTATGTTCTTTCTATTCCAATTCTCTGCAGTGCTTTTTGTATAAATGGATGTTGGATTTTGTCAAATGCTTTTTCAGCATCTATTGAAATAATAATATGATTTTTGTCTTTGGTTCTGTTTATGTGATGAATTACATGGATTGATTTTCATATGTTGAACCAGACTTGCATCCCTGGAATGAACACTATTTGGTCACAATGTATAATTTTCTTGATGTGGTTTGGAATGTGTGTTGCTAGTATTTTGTTTAGCAGTTTTGCATCCAAGTTTATCAATGATATAGGCCTGTAGTTTTCCTTCCTTGAGCTGTCTTTATTTGGTTTTGGTATCCATGTGATACTGGGTTCATAGGATGTATTTGGGAAAGTCCTGTTTTTTTCTATTTCATAAAATAGAATAATATTTGGATTAGCTCTTCCATAAAGGTTTTATAAAATTCACTTGGGAAACCATCTTGTCCTGGACTTTTCTTTCATGGTAGGCTTTTTATTGCTGTTTCAATCTCTTTGATTAATATTCATTGGTTTAAATTTTCTATATCTTCTTGACTCAGGTTAGGAAGGTTGTATTTATCTAGAAAGTTGTCAATTTCTTCCACATTTTCCATTGTTGGAGTATAGTTTTTCAAAGTAGTTTATGATAATACTCTGGATTTCTATACTGTAGGTGGTAATATCTCCTTTTTCATTCCTTATCTTCAAAATTTGGGTTGATTCTTTTTTTTTTGATAAGTTGGGTAGTGGTTTATCTATCTTATTAATTTTTTTTGAGAAACCAGCTTTTGGTTTTGTTGATTTTCTGTATTTTAAAAAATTCTCTATTTCATTGATTTCTGCTCTGATTTTAATAATTTTCTGTCTTCTATTAGCTTTGGGGTTAGACTGTTCCTGTTTTTCAAGGGCTTTGGGGTATATTATTAGTTTATTTATTTGGTGATTTTCTGTTCTTTTTATGTGGGCACTCAGAGCTATGAATTTTCCTCTTAATACTCCCTTCAAAGTATCCCAGAGGTTTTGATATGTTGTATTTGATATGTTTTTGTTTGTTTCTAGAAATTTCTGGATCCCTGGAGGGTGTGGTGAGCTCAGCTGCCACTGCTGGAAGTTGTAGCCGGCGTTTGCACAAGAAGAACTGATGGCTTACAACTCCTGATGGTCTGCAGTTGCTCACTTCAGATCCTTGGTTGTCTTCCTGTTTTTCTCTGGAGTCGGGTGCTGTGAGGCAAGATGGTGCCACCACAGTGCCCATAGCCACAAGGTGGGCAGGTTTCTTTTCTGTTCTCTGATTGGTCTTCTAATCATCTTTTTCACTGACCCTTGAACCTATATTTTAATTCCTCTACTGGAAGTATCTTCTGCCTTTGTAGAATATTGTTTTTGAGGCAATGAAGATCAGGTGTAAGCTGGATTGGTATGTGCTACTTCTCTCGGACACCACCCACTGTCCTGTAATTCTAACCACAGAAGTAACAAGCATTGACAGCACAATATCTATCCTTTCAGAATTTGTTTTTATATACTAACATATATGTGAGATTTTTTTTAACATTGGTCCTTGGGAGGCTCTAATTTATTGTATTTCAACAGTGATAGGTATTTTAAAAAGATATGACATTTATATCATGTCACTTCAAATCAGCACCAGCACTGGGACCTACATTAGCTAAGATATAACTCAGCAGGTTTGCTGTGCTGATCTTAAGACAGCCTGCTAACTTTTGTTTTTGTGCTCTTGGGAACCCTGAGCCAGCATGTAAAAAGTCCAATGACCCTGCTGGAAAGATAGTATAGAGAGGTCAGTGGAAAAGGACCAGAGGGAGTCCTTGAGACCAGGTAGAGAGAGAGAGGGCAGCATCCATCCAAGTTCAGCCTTCCATTCATTCCCATCAAAGATACATAAGTAAACAATTCTGGAAGTTTCTAACCCCACTGTGACCATCAGAAGAACTGTCCAGCTGAGCCCCAGCAAAGCCACTGAATTCTAAGAAGTGTTATAACCATTGGCACATTAAAATGTCAAAGAGTTTATTTGATCAGATAATGATTTATGAATAGGGTTTCTTCAGACTGTAGATAGAAGGCTTTTATAGTTGAACTCAAAACCAGGCAATAAAAATATCTGGATCATTAAAGTGGATGAGTCACTCTCTTGGGTCATTTTAACAAAAAGCACTTAAAGTTTAATACAAATTAACCAACAGTCTGATTGGTTAAGACCATTTATGCTGAGCTGAGCTTTGGTTTTCTTAGGTAGGAGCATGGGTCACCAGAGCCACCTCAGTCTAATGGCCTTTCAACTCATTATTTTAGCACAAATTTTAAAAAAAGTTGTTTTAAGTTAGGATGTTTTGTTGTAAATCAGTAAATAACTGAAATTATAATACAATGGACACCCTTAAACCTGTCACCCCAACTGGGAACTAGAAGAGCAATGACTTGCCTCTACTTGTGAGCTTCTGAAGCTCACCCCACCCTCAGCCTTCTGCTGGAGGGAAGCTGGGGAAGGCTACCCAGGGCACTTTGCATTATTTTTGCAACTTCCTGTGAACATATAGTTACCTCAAAACAAAAAGTGTCCTTTGAAAGGAAAAAAATGTAGTATGGTGCTGGAACATACCACGAATCAAATAAATGTTCCTTTTCTTCTCTTCACTTGCCCCAATCCCAGTTTTCTAATGGTCAGACTAAATACACGCTGTATTTGTCAGGTAACTCCAGGCAAAAAGAGGACTGGGAAACAGGCCTGCCTCTGCCCTGCCCCCTGGTGGGAAATAGGGGATGGCAGAAAACCAGAATCACAGGGCTTGGATCCTTGTTGCTTAATCTAGGGGTCTTGTCCTTTAGGACTCTTGGCCTGGGGTACGAGATATGAGTGAGGGCACTACTGTATGCAAGCTCTCACAGGCTGTTATTACTCCTTGATTATTTCTCTCTTTGCAAATAAGACATAGAAAAAGGACAAAGGACAGTTCTGTGTGTCTGGCTAGGTAGTTCTGTGCACATCCAATAAAGTCAGACACCTGTAAATGCCCTTATAAGGTGGACCTATATGGAAGGAAAGGATGATTTCATTGCTATGAAGTGCTCTCCTTAACTCCAAAACCCTCTGACACATTTCTTCCATCTAACCTGGATCTTGCACGCAGTGGAAAGAGTTAAACACTATGTTGTGAGCACACAATAACCCAACAGAGAAGTTTTGTGGCTTTTTTATCTTATAGATATGGAAACTGGGTCTTGGAATGGGAAGCTAATAAGTGCTAGACACAAAATTTGAACTCAACTGTTAAGTCTATCATGTTTTGTTCTCTCTGCCCCACTTCCTCTCACATAGCAGTAGAGAAGATCATATGGCTTGATTTCATCTGGGTGGCCTGAATGTAACATCTGTGGCTGATGAGTTTACAGTGTCATCTGGGCTTGGCATAACCAAGTTCTCTGGGTGTCTCTCCTTGTTTTCTGTTTTGTGACTCTGAGTTGGGGCTGAGTGGTCGAGTCACATCACAGTGACAGGTACCCCTCTTTCAGAAAGAACGGAACTCAGAGCAGGAAAGAACTTCTATATCCATGCTTGAAGAGTCAAGGGAGGTGGAAAGTCATAGGAAATAGACTAAGGCCACATCTTAGCACAGGGAAAGTGAGAGTCAACAGACAAGATGGTGGTCTTTAGACGAGCAATAATGCCCATCCAGCTGTCACATAATTGGGAAATTAGAGATTGTGGATAACCATGGAGAAAATGGCTGGAACTGGGGTAGAGGCTTGAAAAAAATAAAGTGCTAGCAGGTTCTAAATATAAATGTAATTCAGGCCTTATCTAGGACTAGCCCCAAATGTTAAAAAAAAAAAGAAAAGAAAGAAAGAAAATATAAAGTTCCCCATCAGGAGGAAATTATAATAATAAAAAGATTTGCTAATACTGATAGAGTACTTAGTCATTGGTAAAATTGCTTTTCACAAGAGTGATTTTTTTAGTGGTTAAAGTCAGCTCTTTATCTCTTACCTTCACTGACAATTCCTCCAAGGGCAGATGGATGTAGCCTGAAGCAGCCCGCACCAAGAGGGAGAGACAACCTTGGTCTTTTCTTGCAGAATTAGCCTGATCCTTAATTTTCCTGCACATAGTTTGCTGTGCTTTGGGGTTTGGTGGCAAAAGTTTAAAAAAGAAGTTTTATTTTCAGGAGGGATAAGAGAATGCTCATGGGAACATGGTATTTCTCAGACTGCTATCCTGTGGGTGATTGCCCCTAAATAAAAATATTACCAATAGTCACATTTTTTAATGAGATGAAGAAACATTTAGAGAATCAAAATTCAAAGAATAAAATTAAAATCCAAGTAGTTAAAACATGACATCAGTGGTCTGAAGATGAAGCAGAATTACAAATTCTACTTGATTCTCCATTCTAAAGAATGACGCAAAAGCAGGGCCAATTTGCTGAGAACTGAAGGTCTAGACAGGCATGATCTCTCTCGATCTCTCTCTCTCTCTCTCTCTCTCTCTCTCTCTCTCTCTCTCTCTCCCTCCCCTTTCTCTCTTCTCTCTCTCTCTTCTCTCTCAACCTTTCTCCCTCCCTCCTCTCTCTTCTTTTTTTCGGCACCGGGAATTGAACACAGAAACATTTTGAGTTCCACCACCAGCTCCTTTTTATTTTTATTTTAAAAGAGGGTCTATCTAAATTGTTGAGGGTCCAAAGGCACAACAAATTAAAAGGTGATTCAATACATGGGATTGCATGAAACTGAAGAGCTTCTGTTCAGCAAAGGAAACTGTCAAGAACCTCAATCAAGAGCCAACAGAATGGGAGAAGATTTTTGCCACCTACACCTCCGATAGAGGACTAATATTTAGAATATACAGAGAACTCAAGAAACTCAACACTAAGAAAACAAAGTATCCAGTAACAAAATGGGCAAGTGAACTAATAGACACTTCACAAAAGAAGAAATTCAAATGGCCAATAAATGCATGAAAAAATGTTCAACACCATTGGAAATCAGAGATATGCAAGTCAAAACTACCCTGAGATTTCACCTAACTCCAACTAGAATGGCAATCATTCAAAACACAACAACAGATGCTGACGAGGATGTGGAGAAGTGGGAACTCTAAAACATTGTTGGTGGGATTGCAAATTAGTGCAACCACTTTGGAAAACAGTATGGAGACTCCTCAGAATAATGGGAACAAGTCTACCATTTGATCCAGCAATACCACTTCTGGGTATCTACCCAAAAGATAGGAAACCAAACTACCAAACTAATGCATGTGTATCTATGTTTACAGATGCACAATTCACCATAGCCAAACTGTGGAACCAGCCAAGATATCCAACAGATAAATGGATTACAAAACTGTGGGATATGTACACAATGGAATTTTACTCAGCCATTAAAAAAAACTCAATTACATCATTTTCAGGGAAATGGATGGAACTGGAGGACATTTTGCTAAGTGAGATTAGTCAGTCACAAAAAATAAGAAATCAGATGCTTTCCCTAATATGTGAGAGGGAGAAACGGGTCATAGGAGGAACTCTAGATAAAAAAGGAAATCCTATAGAGGAGCAAACAAGACAACCTAAAGGAGGAGAAAGGAGGGTGGAAGAGGAAAATCTCTAAAACACACAATGTACTTAAACATATCGAAGTCAACCACTCACTAAGCCGAGCAAGGGAAGGAGAGAAGGGGAGGGAATGGGGTGGGAATTGGGGAGGGGTTAAATTAGTGATGTATACATGTTTGTACACACAAATTTTTTACCACAATATGATGTATGAATATAATGCACCAATAAAATTTTTTTTTAAATTACCAGTTAAAAACAATAAATAAATATATAAATAAATTGTTGAGGGACTAAGTTGCCAAGGCTCTCACTAAATTCCCAAGGCTGACATCAAACTCGCAATCTTTGATAAAGATGATCTCTACTGAACATTTTACACCCTAAATAAATTCAGATCTTCTGGACTAAAGAGATGCAGGAACTACAGAGAACTTGCCAACAAGAATCATTTTCTATATCATTTAAAGAAACCTCATGGACTGGAAGACACATGAAAAGACTATACCGGAAGAAATACAACATTTTTTGTTTTTGTTTTTTGGTGAGCTTGAAATGCCTCCAAAACCTGGAAAATAAGTTTTTTAAGGTTTGCAATAAAATATAAAACAAAGGATTCAAGAAGTAAAATGATAATTTAGAGTTTATATGAATTCACCAAAAGTGAACCATGCTCCACTAAACCAAATTCCATGTGTGTGTGTGTGTGTGTGTGTGTGTGTGTGCTACTAGGGATTGAACCCAGGGGCATTGTACCTCCAAGCTACACCCTCAGCCCTATTTTTTATTCTTTATTTTGAAACAGGGTCTCACTACGTAGTAGAGGGCCTCACTAAGTAGCTGAGGCTGGCCAGAAACCTGTGATCCTACTATCTCAACCTTCCAAGTACTGGATTACAAGCATGAGCCACCACGCCTGGCTTTAAATCCCTTTTTTGATAGGGTTGTTAGAGCAATTGATTCAGAGAATGCTTTGATGTAGTATGTCTGAGTGTTACTAAGGTGACTAACAATGTCTTTTGCTTTCCTTGTAAATGAGATAAATAAATAGGGACTATGCTACAATTATGTGAAGTTTGTTATTGGTTGATCAAAAATGATGAACTTGGAAATAAGTCTCTGGTGATTTGCCATAGGACTCTGCCATCATCCTTGCTTGCCTGATTATCATTTTATTAATGATTTAGCAAATTGCATTAATGGAAGGCCAGTTAAGTTTTAATGGACTAAGAAATTAGGAGGATGTTTAAAAGAAATTTTGATAAATGATTAGCCAATAATTCTTGGCTGGCTTGGCAAAATAATTGTCTCTTGAATGTGTTGTGAAAATTGCATGAGTCAATATCTATATAGTATCTACACTAATTTGGCTCCTAATAAGCACTGTGTGCTCATAATCATTAATGTTATTGTTCTTTCAACAAAGAAACAAAGTTCAGAGTTGTATTTGAAAAAATTTTCAATATGGTTTAGTACTATAATGGGAATGACAAGAAAGCAAATGCAACTTGGCTTGCACTTCTATGATTAATGCTTTAGCTTAAACACCCCAGAGAGCAGAAACCAGTACAATAGCTCAAGTACTACTATTATATCTTATTTTATCAGGGAATTAGGAATGGAGGGAGGGAAGAGTAAGGCTGAAAAGGAAGGAGAGTCAGTAGGAGAGTGCCTTATAATCTTTGTTTTTTCAAGGAAGCAGTTGCTATTTTTATTTTATTTTTATTTTTTATTTTTTTATCCTCCTGTCTCAGCCTCCCAAATGCTGGGATTATTTTTTAAATTTTTTATTGAACATAAATGGTATACATTTAAATTATATTTAGTGCCCTCTCCCCCCCCCCCGGCCCCATTTTCCCTTCCCCCCTCCCATCAATGGTTGTCCAGGGTAACCATGTCATATTCATAATTTTATACATATTCGGATGTTCATGCTCATTAATCAAGATCAGTAAAGGAAAGCCCAAGGCTCCAGGAGCAAAAAAAAAAAAAAAAGAAAGAAAAACCCAAATGAGCACCTACAACACAAATCATGTTAGAGTCACACAGTGAATGGAATCGTTTGCAGCCAGCAGAATGCACAAATTACATTTATGTGAAGCCCGCGATCAGTGGGCCACACACACATGAGATAAGCAAAGGACCAGGCAACAGAGAGTATGTGCTCTGTGACTGCATTTACATGTAATCATCTATGATGTGAGAAGTCAGAATAATGGTTCTCTTTGAAAGAGCGTGAAGTAAGCGGAACAGAAAATACAAGAACCAGAGTTCAGTACTCGAGTTCCCCATAGGGAACCCATAGAGAAGGAAGGTATGTGAGTGGAACAGAAATCCCCGGAAACAAAGATCAGTAATCTAGCCCCCAACAGAACACATAGAGAAGGAATGGAAGACAGCAGAACAGAAAGCCCTGGAACCAAAGTTCAGTACTCGAGCGCCCCATCGGAACCCATAGAGAAGGAACGGGAGTGAGCAGAATGTCGGTGGCAGTGGCAGTGGCAGCAGCGTCGTGCTGTGACAAGCAGCGAGCTCTGAGGAGCGGCGAGCTCTGACGAGTGGCAGCGTCCGACTAGTGGCCGTGTCCGACAAGTTGCAGCTGACTGAAGCTGATCCTGGAATACTACTGCCGAGAGAGGACAGGCAGTGGTATCTGAAGATGCTGACCCGTCCAGAGCTGTGTCTGGAAAGCAGAGCTAGCACCTCATTCAACAGGTCTTCTGCAGTAATGGCAACCCATGTGCACCATGAGCCCCAGGGAATAGTGACCCTCCCAGACCTTCTCAGGCTCTTCCAGGTACACAGTATACAGGATTTTTGTGTCCCCAGAGATCAGAGTGTGCCACCAGGTTCATCTTCTGCATGTCCTTTGAATTGTCCATCTTTCTTCACTCAAAGTTTGCTTTCTCTCCCCTCCATCTCTCTCCAGTCCAACGAGGCCAGAGAAACCAGGACTCAACAGAGCACCTAGCTTCTGGGAGGCTCTGGAGTCAGTGCCTCTTCTCCCCACCCTGAAACTCAGGGGACTCCCTTCCTGAGAGCTCTCAGGGTGGGCAGAGTTTAAGGCTCTTCCCTGGGCTACCCTCATTTGGCAAAAGAGTAGGCTGGTCTGCAGACTTAAAGGCCATGACCTTTGCCCACTGGCAGAGCTCAGTAAGGAAGTGGGGGTAGCTTCAGAAATAGCAAAGCTACGGGCAGCAAAGAGGTGTAGAACAGAGTGCCAGCTGGTGAAGAGAGGGGAGAACCTCCTCAAAGGGCATAATACGGGATGCCATACAGCCAACGGCTCTCAGGACCTCTTTGATACCAGACTGGGCTTTATTGTGGACTTGGAGAGTTAGCAAAGGTGCATTTTAATTGATTAATTAGTTTGGTTGGTGGTACTGGGGATGAATCCCAGTGCCATGCTAAATAGGAGCTAAGCCCCCAATCCTTGAAAAAAAAAATCCTATTCACGACCCGGAAGAGCTAATAAAATAAAAAAATTTAAAAAAAAAGCAAAGGAAAAACCAAGGATCCAGAAGCAAAAGAAGAAAGCAAAACCCAAATGAGCACCTACAGCACAAATCATGTTAGAGTCGCACAGTGAATGGAATCATATGCAGCCAGCAGAATGCACAAACTACATTTATGTGAAGCCGGCGATCAGTGGGCCACACACACATGAGATAAGCAAAGGACCAGGCAACAGAGAGTATGTGCTCTGTGATTGCATTTACATGTAATCATGTATGATGTGAGAAGTCAGAATAATGGTTCTCTTTGAAAGAGCGTGAAATGAGCAGAACAGAAAGTACTAGAACCAAATTTCAGTACTCGAGTGCCCCATCGGGTACCCATAGAGAAGGAACGGATGTGAGTGGAACAGAAATCCCTGGAACCAAAGATCAGTCATCAAGTGCCCATCGGAACACATAAAGAAGTAATGAAAGAGAGCAGAACAGAAAGCCCTGGAACCAAAGTTCAGTACTCAAGCGCCCCATCGGAACCCATTGAGAAGGAACGGATGTGAGTGGTATGGCGTTGGCGATGGCGGCAGTGTCATTCTGTGACGAGCAGCGAGCTCTGAGGAGCTGCGAGCTCTGACAAGAGGCAGAGTCCAATTATCGGCGGTGTACGATGAGTGGCAGCTGACTGAAGCTGACCCTGGACTATGTACTGCCGAGAGAGAACAGGCAGTGATAGCTGAAGATGCTGACCCGTCCAGAGCTGTGTCTAGAAAGCAGAGCTCGCACCTTATTCAACAGGTCTTCTGCAGTAATGGCAGCCCTGGTGCACCATGAGCCCCAGGAAATAGCGACAGGCTCTTCCAGGTACACAGTATTTATTTATTCTTTGTTTTTTCTATTATTTATTCTTTATTTTGAAACACCCCAGCCCTATTTTTATTCTTCATTTTGAAACACCCCCAGCCCTATTTTTTATTCTTTATTTTGAAACAGAGTTTCGCTGAGTTGCAAAGGGCCTCACTAAGTAGCTGAGGCTGTCTTGAACCATGACCCTCCTGTCTCAGTCTCCCAAATGCTGGAATTACAATTGTGCATCACCATGCTGGGCAGAAATTTTAAGAATTAATAAAAGATATGTAAATGTTTATGTGCAAGACATATAATAAGAATGTAAAAGGATAAATAAAAATAATAATGTATCTAGAGTAATTTAGTGTGTGTGTGTGTGTGTGTGTGTGTGTGTGTGTGCGTAAGTGTGTGTGTATGTTACTAGGGGTAGAACCCAGGGGCTTTCTACCTCTGGGGTATACTCACAGACCTGTTTTATACTTTGTTTTTTTTTTTTTTTTACAAATTTTTTATTGAACATATTTGGTTTACATTTAAACTATACTTGGTGACCTCTCCCCCCCACCCCCATTTTCCCTTCACCCCTCCCACCAGTGATTTTCCAGGGTAACCATGCCACATTCATAATTTTACACATATTTGTATGTAGATCCTCATTAAACAAGTTTAGCATTCCTCCTCTCCTATCCTTCCATTCAAAGTTTGCTGGTATTTCCCCTCCATTATCTGGAGTCCCACTGGTATCCTCTGTGTTCCCTAGTTTGGGCATTTTAAGGGAACATATGTATCTTCTCCTTCTGTATTTGGCTGATCTCACTTAATGCTCTCCAGGACTTTCCATCTTCTTGCAAATGATATGATTTTGTTCTTCTTTATGGCTGAATAGAATTCCATCATGTGTATTTCCCAAAGTTTTGCAATCCATTCATCAGTTGATAGAGGCCTGGGTTGGTTCCACATTTTTACTATTATGAATTGTGCTGCTATGAACATAGGTATGCATAAGTTGCTGTAGTTCTCTGTATTCAACCCCTTTGGGAAAATACCCAGAAGTGGTAGAGCTGGGTCATATGGTGGATCTATTCCCACCTTTCTTAGGAATCTCCACACAGATCTCCATAGTGGCTGAACTAGTTTGCACTCCCACCAACAGTGTAAAAGAGTTCCTCTTTCCCCACATCCTCACCATCATTTGTTGTTTGATTTCTTTATGTCTGCCACTCTGACTGGTGTTAGATGGAATCTCAGTGTAGTTTTGATTTGCATCTCTCTGATGGCCAATGATGTAGAACATCTTTTTATGTATCTATTGGCCCTTTGTATCTTTTCTTTAGTGAAGTGTCTATTCAGCTCATTTTCCCATTTCTTGATTGGGTTGTTTGTTTTGCTAGTGTAGATTCTTTTGAGCTCTTTGTATATTCTGGATATTATCCCCCTATCAGAGTGGTGGCTGGTAAAAATTTTCTCCCATTCTGTAGGCTTCCTCTTTAGGTTTTTGAAGGTTTCCTTTGATGAGAAGAAACTTTTTAGTTTGATGTTATCCCACTTGTTTATTCTTGCTTTAATTTCCTGAGCTTTGGAGGTTTTGTTGAGAAGGTTACTGCCTGTGCCAATATGTTGTAGTGTTGAGCCTATGCCTTCCTCTAATAACTTGACAGTCTCTGGTCTAATTTCTAAGTCTTTGATCCATCTCGAGTTGATTCCTGTGCATGGTGAGATGTAGGGGTTTAGTTCCATCTTTCTACAAATGGATAGCCAGTTCTCCCAGCTCCATTTGTTGAAAAGGCTGTCTTTTCTCCAGCGTATGAGTTTGGCCCCTTTGTCAAAGATTAATTGACTAAAGATGTGTGGATTTGTTTTTGCATCTTCTATTCTAATCCACTAGTCAGTATATCTGTATATTGCTCTATAGTATAATTTGAAGTCTGGAATTGTGATGCCTCCTGCATGTTTCTTATTGCTGAGAATTGCTTTGGCTATTCTGGGTCTTTTCTTTCTCCATATAAAATTCATGATTGATTTTTCTAGGTCTGTGAAGAATGTAGCTGGTATTTTAATGGGAATTACATTGAATCTATAGATCACTTTTGGCAGAATGGCCATTTTGATGATATTTATGAGCACAGGAGGTCTTTCCATCTTCCAAGGTCTTCTTCATTTTCTTTCTTTAATGTTTTATAGTTTTTGTTGTAGAGGTCTTTTACATCTTAGGTTAGGTTTATTCCTAGGTATTTTATTGCTTTTGAGGTTATAGTGAATGGAATTGTTTTCTTTGTTTCTTTCATTGTGGATTCATTGTTGGAGTAAAAAAATAAAGCCATTGATTTCTTTAGGTTGATTTTGTATCCTGCAACTTTGCTGAATTTGTCAATCAGGTCCAGAAGTCTTTTGGTTGAGTTCTTTGGGTCTTCCAGTTAAAGGATCATGTCATCTGCAAATAAGGATAATTTTAATTTCTCTATTCCTATGTGGATTCCTTTGATTTTGTTCTCTTGTCTTATTGCTGTGGCAAGGGTCTCAAGGACTATATTGAAAAGGAGTGGTGATAGTGGGCATCCTTGTCTTGTTCCTGATTTTAGAGGAAATTCTTGCAGTTTTTCCCCATTCAATATAATGTTGGCTTTGGGTTTACAGTATATTGCCTTAATGATGTTGAGGTACGTTCCTTCTATCCCAATTTTCTGCAGTGTTTTTAACATAAATGGGTGTTGGATTTTGTCGAATGCGCTTTCAGCATCTATTGCTATGATGATGTGGTTTTTGTTCTTGGTTCTATTTATGTGGTGGGTAACATTTATTGATTTGCATATGTTGAACCAGCCTTGTTTTTCTGGGATGAAACCGACTTGGTCATGATGTATTATTTTCTTGATATAGTTTTGAATGCGTATGGATAGTATTTTGTTTAGAATTTTTTCATCTATATTCATTAAGGATATTGGTCTGTAGTTTTCCTTTCTTGAGGTATCTTTGTTTGGGGGATTAATGTGATGCTGGCCTCATAGAAAAAAATTTGGGAGAGTTCCATCTCTTTCAATTTTCCGGAATAAGTTCTGAAGTATTGGTATTAGTTGTTCACTGAAGGTTTTGTAAAATTCAGCTGGAAACCCATCTGGGCCTGGGCTTTTCTTTGGTGGAAGAATTTTTATTGCCATTTCTATTTCTTTTGTTGCTATTGGTTGGTTTAGGCTTGCTGTGTCCTCTTGGTTGAGTTTAGGTAGGTTAATTGTGCTTAGAAATCTATCAATTTCTTCCATGTTTTCTAGTCTATTGTAGTATAAATTTTTAAAGTATTTTCTGATAATCTTTTGAATTTCTTCACTATCTGTGGTGATATCTCCTTTTTAATTTCTAATTTTGATGATTTGAGTTGATTCTCTTTTTCTTTTGGTTACGTTGGCTAGGGGTTTATCAATTCTATTAATCTTTTCAAAGACCCAGCTTTTTGTTTTGATTCTTTGAATTGTTTTTTTTCTCTATTTTATTTATTTCTGCTCTAATTTTAATGATTTCTTGCCTTCTGCTGGCTTTGGGAATAGACTGTTGCAGTCTTTCTAGGTCCTTTAGTTGTGTCATTAGGTTCTTTACTTGGTGATTCTCTGTCCTTCTTATGTGGGCACTCAATGCAATAAACTTTCCTCTTAATACTGCCTTCATGGTGTCCCATAGATTTTGGTAGGTTGTGTCTCTGTTTTCATTTGTTTCAATAAATTTCTTTATTTCTTCCCTAATTTCTGCTCTTACCCATTCATCATTCAATAGTGTATCATTCGATCTCCATGTATTTGAGTAATTTCTTTTGAGTTTCCTGTTGTTGATTTCTACTTTTATTCCATTATGGTCTGAAAAGATGCAAGGAATTATATTACATTTTTTGAATTTGCAGACGCTTTCTTTGTGACCCAGGATGTGGTCTATTTTGGAGAAGGTTTCCATGGACTGCTGAGAAGAATGTGTATTCTGTAGTTCCTGGCTGAAATATTCTGTAAATGTCCATTAGGTCCATTTGGTTTATGTTTTTCTTTAGTTCTAAGGAGTCTTTACTCATTCTTTGCCTTGAAGATTGATCCAGTAGTGTGAGGGCCATATTAAAGTCTCCCAGAATTATTGTATTTGGGTCTATTTTGGATCTGATGTTCAGAAGAGTTTGTTTTATAAATGTGGTTGCACCTGCGCTTGGGGCATAAATATTTACTATCATTATATCTTCTTGGTGTATTGTTCCTTTTAATAAAAGGAAGTGCCCTGATTTGTTTCTTCTGATGTGTTTTAGTTTAAAGTCTGTTTTGTTGGATATCAGGGTTGCTACCCCTGCTCTTTTTTTGGTCTCCAATAGCATGGTATATCTTTTTCCATCCTTTCACTTTCAGTCTGTGAATGTCTTTGGCTATAAGATGGGTTTCTTGCAGACAGCATATATTTGGATTGTGTTTTTTAATCCACATTGCCAGTCTATGTCTTTTGTTTGGTGAGTTAAGTCCTTTGATGTTAAGAGATATTATTTAAATATGATTTTTGTTTTCTGCCATTTTGTGTTCTGTCTACTATTGGGTGGTTTTGTCCTTCTTCTTTACTTAAATGGCCCACTTATGAACTTCCTCTCTTCTCTGATTCTGAAGTCTGCTTCTTTTTTCTTCTTTATGGTTTATTTCTTTAAGAATTTTCTTTAGTGTTGACTTTGAATTCATGAATTTTTAAAGATTCTGTTTATCCTGAAATACTTTTGTTTCCCTGTTGATTTTTAATAGTAGTTTTGCTGGATAGAGTAGTTTGGGTTGGAAGTTATTTTCTTCCAGGGTCTGAATCACGTCATACCAATCTCTCCTAGCATTCCTGACCTGGGTTGTATAGTCTGGGGTGATTCTTATTGTTTTGCCTCTATATGTCACCCATCCTTTTGTTCTCACTGCTTTTAAGATTCCTTCCTTAGCCTCTATGTTGGTCATTTTGCCTATTATATGGCGTGGGGGGGTCCTTCTTTGGTCCTGTCTCAATGGTGTTCTGTATGCCTCCCGGACATGAAGATCCAAGTCTCTTTCCATGTTTGGAAAATTCTCTGAAATTATTTCTTTGAAGAGATTACGGATGCCCTTGGTCTGTACCTCTATCCCTTCTTCAATGCCTATTATTTATAAGTTAGGACACTTCATATTATCCCACATTTTCTAGATGTTTAGGTTTTGTTGCTGTAAAGATTTCTATGTTGCTGACCATGTTTTCAGTTTTGGATATACTGTCTTCTAACATTGATATTATGTTTTCCACTTCATCTAATCTTCCAGATTTTCTTTCTATTGCTGTCTTCATTTCACTTATTGATTCTTTCATTTCATTCCAGACCTCTTTCTGATTCTTTCTTAGTGTTTCCAACTCATCTTTCATCTCCTCTAGAATTGTTTTAAATCCTTTCATCATATTGTAAATCAAGATTCAGAACTCCCCTTCTTGCATTTCTTGTAGGTCAGTATTCGTGACTTCTGTTGTTTCTCCACTGTTCCTGGTTCTCATATTTTCAGTGTTCTCAGGCCTGTTCTTCTGTTGTCTTCCCATTGATTGTGGGTATTGTGTATAGTCCAGTCTTAGTAGAATGTATTTAGAAGAGTTAAAAGGTAAACAGTACTTTTTCAAGTGGTGAGGGTTAGATGATGGTGGAGTAGCAGGGGTCAGAAGTCAGGAACCCTGAACACCAAAATTTTGTTTCTCTGCTTCACAAAATGACAATAAACAGTAGCCAATGTCAACGGTTGTTGAGTGCGCTGTCGTGGACTCGGTGAACTCGCAATATGGCACTGCTGCCACACCCTCGGCCGTGAGGCTGGTGTATTTCTTTTCTGGTTTTGAGCTCCACTCTGAGTCCCTGGAGGGCATGCTGAGCCCGGCCGCAGGGAGCTTTAGATGCTCCTTGCACCCAGAAAACTGCTGAATTACACCTGGCTGTTCCGCAGCTGCTCACCTCAGCTTGTTGTCCACCACTCCTCTCTGGAGCCTGGTGGCTGGTTGAGTGCACTGGTCTGGAGCCGTCCGGTAAATTCTCCGCTGCCAGCGGCAGTATGGCACTGCTGCCACATCCAGGCCGTGAGGCCAGCGTATCTCCTTTCCAGTTCTGAGCTCTGTTCTGAGTCCCCCTCCTCTCTGGAGCCTGGCACAGCGAGGGAAGATGGCACTGGTGGGGCAGCTCCGCCACCGCTGAAATGAGGGCTGGTTTCCTCTCTGGCATCTGGCCATTCTTCTGACCTTCCTTCTCTCTGTCCCTTGTACTTGCAGTTTTTTTTTTTGTTTGTTTTTGTTTTTGTTTTTTGTTTGTTTTTTTTTTTGGTAGTACTGGGGTTCCTGGAAGCCCTTCTACCTCTGGGCTACACTCCCAGACCCATTTTTACATTTTTATTTGGAAACAGGGTCTCCTAAGCCAGCGCATGCAGCTGGCTTCGAACCTGCGCGATCCTCCTGTCTCTGCCTCCCAAGCGCGGGGATTACAAGCGTGTGCCACCACGCCCGGCCTTGCAGTTTTAATTTCTCTGCTGGTGGTGTTTTCTGGCTATGAAAAGCACATATTTTGTAGTAATAAAGATAGACTGTTAGCGGGATTCATAAATGCTGCTTTACTCAGTTGCCATCTTCCCGGAAGTCTCAGGAGAGTGCCTTATAAACCCACCACAGCATGATATCAAGAGGAGACTGATGGCTCTGTCCCATACAATGTCCTCTGCTGGGCCATGAACCACAGGGTTTCAGGCTGGATAATGGCAGAGGGGATTGGGAGGTTCCAACTGTGAATTCCAGCCTTATGTTGGTCAAGTGCTTGCCCTGTGGATCTTGGGTACATGGGAACTGAGCAGGTCTGCAACATTTCCAGACTTCAGTGTTATGGTAAGTCACATGATGACAGAATGAGGAACAAGATGCTGTCAGTTTGGACCTGCATGAATTTGTTCAGAGCCCACAGAATGCTGGCCAGAGGCTTGGACAAGATGTGATCAAGATAGTTTAAGAAGTCTAGCAGAGATGCCAGAATACAACTTCAAAGTCCAGAATTAGGGAAGGTGGGATTGTTCTTTAACTAAGAGCCAGTCAATCTATATCCAAAGAACTGCATTAGTGTGTGGAAATTAATCATAAGAGGGGGAAAAAAAGTAGAGTAAATACCTCTCAGTTTTTACAGGGACCAAAATCACTTACCTAAAGAGTATGGGTTGACTTAGAAAAGAATATTCTGGATAAACCAGAAAATATTTTCATTCATTTTATTTGTATTTATTTATTTATTTATTTATTTATTTATTTATTTATTTTTGGTGGTAGTGGGGTTCCTGGAAACCCTTTTACCTCTGGGCTACACTCCCAGACCTATATTTTTATTTGGAAACAGGGTCTCTTAAGCCAGATCCTCCTGTCTCAGCCTCCCAAGCACGGGGATTACAAGCATGCGCCACCATGCCCAACTTTTCATTCATTTTATAATTCAAGTATTTTGTTTGAAATCAATGAGTATAGGTCACAGTCTGGCTGTTAATTCAGTATAAAGAAAAAAATTCAAACAGTCCCACTTGTGTGTGGTCTGGCAATTTAGGAAGATAGTAAACTCCCTCAATTGGTGGGAAAGTCGTGTAGTATATTTAAGCATTGAATATTAGATAATGATAGGAGCTCTGGAGCCCAGGGAAACCCTCTAGAAACAAATCTTCAGGAACAGACAAAACCAAGCATCTTCTAAGCCCATTTCTAGACAGTTTGGTGTTTTATTTCTATGGGGTGTATCTACGAAAAGCTAAAAGGTCTCACAGAGCAAGAGAAAGGCCTGAGAGAATGTCTAGCAGACAGACTTAGAAAGCTTTTTTTTTCTGACAAAATCTGTTTTCTGGATGTTCTTAATTAAGTATTTACTTGGCATTCAAAGACCAAAGTGAATAAAATTCTTTAATTCTACATTTTACAAGGTATACATTGGCTACATTTCCATATAGTTTTAGAGAAAACTTTTTTAAAATCCTCCAAGGAATAATATTTTAATTTGTTTCCTTCATTCTTTTATTATAGTTTAGAATGTGAAAAATGAGAGTGGCTATTCTATTTTAAATTTAGAAGTGAATGAGGCCCCCATGTATCAGATGCTGTGGGCCACTCGCCATATACATATTACCAAAGAACGGGTCACAAAATTGATGATTTTCCTTATTCTTTTCTAAGTTCAGAAAGGTGGTGAGCACTGTTGTGCTGAGGAATGGAGGTAGACAGTGGCATAGTCTCTGAGTCAGAATGCATTTTAAAATTCTAAAATTCATTGGTGTGTGAATCTCCTTCACAAAATTGCTCCCAAGTGATTGTCCTGCTTTTGTTTGAAAAATTATTGCAACAGGAAAGAGAAATTTCACACACATAACATTTTCTCACGTTCACTGAAGAAAATCACTGTTGAAGGGAGGGATGCAAAAGATTCCCAGTATTAAAAGTAATTTTTCTGATGTTAGGTCTATTAGATTCATTGTGCATTTGTCTGGAATATACAATCTGTAGGAATAGAGAAAGATTTAAGCATGAAATAGTCAACAGAGAAAGGCAATAAGCAATCAAGAATTGGTATGAAACCAGGCATGGTGGTGCATGCTTGTAATCCCACCATTTAGAGGCTGAGGCCAGAGGATCATGGTTCGCGGACAGCCCCAGCTACTTAGTGAGGCTCTCTGCAACTTAGTGAGACCCTGTTTCAAAATAAAGAATAAAAAACAGGACAGGGGGTATAGCTCAGAGGTAGAATACCTCTGTGTTCCATCCCCAGACCACAAACACACAAAAAGAATAGGCATGAATAGTTCAAACAGCTGATTTACTTCTTTATTCAGTTGTTCATTCATTTCCCAACTTCTTTCAGAAAGAGAAGAATCCAGTCTTAGTTTAGCCAGGTCTCAAAGAACCAGAAAGATCTTCTGAGGCTGGAGAGGGTATCGAAGACTTCTGGGAGAGGCAGAATGTGCAGTGAGTTCTGATAGTGGTCAGGTTTCCATGGAGATGTGTATGAAGAATGAGAGGGTAATGCAGGCAGGACAGTCTTGAAATCAGATGGTGGGACTGTGGTTTTGTAGAAAGTGAGCAAGCAGTGGCAGCAGAGGTTCACAGTAGAAATTAAGGAAATAGCCAGATGTATTTGGGAAGCTGGAGACATGTTACAGAGCACTTTTAGTGTTTGTCTCTAGAGCAGGTGGCCCTGTGGTGCCACCAAAGGTTTCTCTGCATTGGAGTGGCAGAAAATGGATTCCACCCTCTCATCCATCCATTTCTCTCATCCTGGCCCTCATATTCAGCCTTCTCTTCCCTCTCTGTCTTAGTTCCAATTTTTCAGGGCCCACAGAGTCTCTAGCTGGCAGTGTCTTTCTTGTTCTTTGTGTCACCGTGGGTGTCTTTGTTGCTTTATCATTCTGCAAAGTAAGTGTGCAGTGACTTTGCAAATACATTCCATATTTTTTTTAAAAAAAGAAAAAACGAAAAGCAGTAGATGCGTCAAAGAGAAAGTGGGAGAGCTGCCTGCAGGACTCCTGGGGGTATTTCTGTATTGACCCCATTTGTGCTACATTCCCAAGTAACATAAATTTCAATTGCTGCTCTGCCTATTTTTATTCCATAAAGCTTAGGTCATAAATACTTGAGGTCACAAAATTTTTCTTCCAGGTTTAGTACTATAAATTGTTGGTTGTAGGAAATTCACAAGAGAAGAAATAGGTTTGAAAAATTGATGTTTCAAAGCATGCAACTCAGTGAGACCCTGTTTCAAGATAAAGAATAAAAACATAGGGCTGGGGGTGTATTTCAGAGGTAGAATACCCCTGGGTTCAGTCCCTAGTACCACAAAAAAAAAAAAAAGAATAGACATAGGACTAGAGCTGGCGGCCATGGTTGCGGACGCTTGTAATCCCAACATTTGGGAGGCTGAGACAGGATCATGGTTTGAGGACAGCCTCAGCTACTGCTTAGGCCCTTTGCAACTCAGTGAGACCCTATTTCAAAATAAAGAATAAAAAAAAGGGCTGGGCATGTTGCTTGGAGGTAGAATGCCCCTGAGTTCCATCCCCCATACCACAAAGAAAAAAAAATAGGACTAAAATGTATCTTGCTGGTAGAATGCCTCTGGGATTCAACTCCCAACAATGCAAATAAAATGAAAATGGAGATGTAGCTCAGACATAGAATTCCCCTGGGTTTTATTCCCAGTACCTCTTCTTCCCCCTCCCAAATATACATATATATATATATATATATATATATATATATATATATATATATATATTCATATATTTTTTTAAAATTTTTTTCTAAAACCGTGTGTGGTGATAATCCCAGTATTTGGTAGGCTGAGACAGGAGGATCACAGGTTGGAGACAAGCCTCAGCAACCTAGAAAAACTGTTCAAAGTTAAAAAAAAATAAGAAGGGCTATAGCTCAGATATAGATTGCCCTTGGATTCAGTCCCCAGTAAAACATACACACACATATTGCTGTAATAAAATCTGTAGTGCATCCGCTTTTCTCACTCATTTCTTATACTGTAAATCTCTTTCATAAAAATATTTCCAAAAGTGTGTGAAATTTCTTTATTTCTTTGTGATATATAATTAATTTTATGTTAAATATGCTTTATTAAGGGATTAATCATAAATATAATTAAAATATGTAAATAATTTGTATCAAAATATGATTTTTAAACTTTTTATACTACCAAAGGATATTCAGTGAAAGTGAATTTCCCATTTCCTTATCTGCAGTCCTTTAGATCACCACTGATAACAGTTTCTGAAGTTTAATTCTATGAATACATAAGGAGTAACTGGTTTGCTCTCCTTTTAAAAACACATTGGTAACATGATACTTGCTGGTTTGCACCTTGCCTTTTGCTTAATATATCTATGACAACTGTAACAGTATAAAATATATATAAACTTCTAATAAACTAATATGTAAATATTTGCATTTGCTTTTAAATATCAACTGGCTTATTTTTATATTTTTGTGTCTATACTATTTGCAAGCAGTCTGTGTCAACTGATTTTACTATTAATAAAAACCCAATTTGGATAGAAGAAAAAAGCATTAGCTTGGTATAGATGAACAAAGTAAGCATCAAGTTTCTTTTTTCCTTCCTTCCTTCCTTTCATCTTTTACTATGGAACTTGGTATTGAACACAGGGGCACTCTAACTCTGAGATATTTAGTTTTATTTTGAAATACACTCTTCCTAGGTTGATGAGGATCTCACTACTTGCTGAAGCTGTTCTCCAACCTACAATCTTCTTGTCTCAGCCTTTCTAGTACTAGGAATACATGCATGCACCATTATACCTATTTAAATTTCTTCTTTTGTGAAGTGTCAGTTTAGTTCAATTGCCCACTTTTAATTGGGTTGTTTTCTTAGCACTGAGTTTCTTGTGTTCTCTGTAGATTTTGGATACTAGTCCTCTATTAGAGGAGTAGTTGGTAAAAAACTTCTTCCATTCTGTTGGCTCTCTGTTGATGTCTTCTTTTTTTTGTGCAGCTTCAACAAGTACTTATTACAAAACTAGTAAAAAATAGGAAGAGAAAAAAAAAAGCAACATGCAGGTATGCTGGAGAGCCTATGCCCTCTTCAAGGAGCTACAAGGTCTCTGATCTAATTTCCAAGTCTTTGATCCATCTTGAATTGTCTTTTGTGCAGGGTGAGAAAATGGGATTTATTTCCATTTTTTCTGAATATGGACTTCTCTTTCATGGTAGGCTCTTTATTGCTGCTTTAATCTCTTTGGTTGTTATTGGTTGGTTTAAATTTTCTATATCTTCTTGACTCAGATTAGGAAGATTGTATATCTAGAAATTTGTCTATTTCTTCTATATTTTTTATTTTGTTGGAGTATACTTTTTCAAAGTAGTTTCTAATAATCCTCTGAATTTCCATGTGTCAGTGATAATATCTCCTTTTTCATCTCTTATTTTTGTAATTTTGATTCTTCTCTCTTTTGATTAGGTTGGCTAGTGGTTTATCTTCTTGTTTATTTTTTATAAGATAGCTTTTGGCTTTGTTGATTTTCTATATTGTTCTTTTATTCTCTACTTCATTGATATCTGCTCTGATTTTAATAATTTCCTGACTTTTACTAAATTTGGGGTTAGAATTTTCCTGTTTTTCAAGTGTTTTGAGGTGTGTCATTAGGTTATTTGGTAACTTCTTATGTGGGCATATAAATTTTCCTCTTAATACTACCTACAAGGTGTCCCAGAGGTTTTGATATGTTGAATCTATATTTTAATTTGTTTCTAGAAATTTCTTAATTTCACCCCTTACTTCTTTTATCACCCCTTCCTATTTCATCAATAAGGCATTCAGTTTCCATATTTTTATGGTTATTCTTAGTCTTATTATAGTTAATTTCTAGTTTCATTCCATTTTGGTCTGAAAAGACACAGGTAAGTATGTCACATTTTTTGAATTTGCGAGTGCTCACTTTGTGGTCCAGGATATGGTCTATTTTGGAGAAGGTTCTGTGAACAGCTGAGAAAAGTTTGAACTCAGCTGTGGTTAGGTGGAACACTCTGTATGTGTCGAATAGGTCCATTTGGTTGATGGTGTTCTTTAGGTCTGAGGCATCGTTACTGACCTTTGGTCTATAAGATCAGTCTAGTGGTGTGAGAGGAGTGCTGAAGTCTCCAAGTATTATTGTACTGGGATTTATGTGTGACTTAATGTCACAAAGAGTTTATTTTATGAAAGTGGATGCAGCTATATTTGAGGTATAAATCTTGACTATCATTATTTCCTCTTGCTGAATTGTTTCTTTTATCAGTAAAAAAGAAACCTACTTTGTCTATAAGCTTGGGCTTGAAGTCTAACTTGTTTGATGTTATGGTTGCTACTCCTGCTTGTCTTCAATTTCCATTGGCATGGATTACCTTGCTCCAGCACTTCACCGTTAGTTTATGACTATCTTTACTTGTAAGGCATGTTTCTTGCAAGCAAAATATAGATGGATTTGGGTTTTAGTTTATTTTTCCATCTTTTGTCTTTTTACTGGGGAGTTGAGGCCATTTATGTTCAGTGTGATTATAATTATTTCCTACCCAGCAAAACTATCTCTCAAATTTGACAGGGAAATAAAAATCTTCCATGGCAAACAGAAGCTGAAAGAATTTATGTCCTTCAAACCAGCAGTAGAGAAATACTCAAAGAGATTAACTGAAAAGAAGAAATAAGTAATAAATGCCAAAACCAGAGAAACAATAATTTCCATCAAATAACTGAGCAAAGACTTCTGGGAAGATGGTGACCAAATAAAGCATTTATGAGTCCTGCTAACACTCAATCTCTATTGCCACAAAATCAGCGCTTTTCCTAGCCAAAAAAACTATCAGCAGAGAAATAAAAAATGTAAACACAAGGGACAGAGAAAAAGTAGACAACCAGAAACCTGAAAAGAAACTAGCCCACATTGTGGAGCTGTACCGGCACCATCATGCCTCACAGCACCAGGCTCCAGAGAGGAAAGGTAAACAAGAAGCTGAAGTGAGCAGCTGTGGATCATTTGGGTGTAATTCAGCAGTTCTTTCAGCGCAAAGAATGTCTAAAATTCCCAGTAGCCAAGCTCATCATGCCTTCCAGGGACTCAGAATAGAGCTCAAAACCAGAAAAGAAATATGCCAGCCTCACAGCAGAGAGTGTGGCAGCAGCTCCATATTGCCAGCATTGGCAGCAAGTTCAACATGCCTGCGACAGCTCAAGATCAGTGCACACAATAACTGTAAGTGAAATTGTGGCCCCTAAAGGAGAAATCTCAGCACTGCACCCCCCAGGGACTTGTGCAGCTTTGATAATCTCCCTGGGCCGGACATTTTGCAGTCCAACCCAGTGAAAGAGTAGTGTTGGCAAAGATACCACACCCTAATTGCAGCTCCCAGTGGGAAAACAACCAGTTTGGCACCCCCACAGTCTTGTGCAGCCTCGATAAACTCCCTGGGTCTGAGTCTTTATGATACAACCCAGTAAAGGAGTAGTGGTGACTGAGATTACCACAAACTCGAGATCCAGAGCACCCTAAGTGAAGTCGTGGTGACCCAAGGAAGAACCCAGAGAAGGCATAAACTTCTGAAATCATGGGAAAGAGGAACAACAATAGAACAATGAACACCCACAACCCCATAATATAAGAACTTGATAATACAGAAATTCAGAGATCTCCAGAAGATCAAATCAGGAATATAACTGTAGAAATAACACAGGACTTTCAAAAATAATTTAGAGATAGTCTAAAAGAAATAAAGGATGCAATCATTGAAGTAAAGGCACCAATTCAAAGTATAAACAATCAATCAGACCACATGGAGAATAGAATCTCACTCCTAGAAGATGATCACTTAAAAAATGAATGCATAATTTCTAACTTAGAAAAAAAATCAGACAGCAGGAATCTGACATTGAAGAAATATGGGCCCATTTTAAGAGAGCTAACTGAAGAATACTTGGAATAGAGGAGGGAAAAGAAGGTGAAACCAAAGGGATTAATAATCTCTTCAAAGAAATAGTGGCAGAGAATTTTCCATAGAGCAAGAGGTCGATACATGGGTCCAGGAAACTTATAGAACTCCCCTTAGACAGGATCAGAGAAGAGGATCCCCACACAACATAATTGTCAAAATGACCAATGTGGAAGCCAAGCAGAGAATCTTAAAGGCAACAAAAACAAAAGGCCAAGTGACATTCAGAGGCAAACCAATTAGAATCACTCCAGGCTTCCTGAACCAAGTCATGAAAGCCAGAAGGGCTTGGAGTAACATATTCCAAACTCTGAAAGAAAACAACTTCCAGCCAAAAATTTTCTACCCAGCAAAACTATCTATCAAATTAAATGGGGAAATAAGAACCTTCCGTGACAAACAGAAACTGAAGAAATTTATGTCTTCAAAACCTGTGCTAGAGAAAATACTCAAAGAGATTAACTACAAATAAGAAATAGTTAATACATGCCAGAACCAGAGAAACAAGATTTTTGATCCAGCAGACAACTAAGCAAAGAAGAATAAACAGTATTTGAAACAAATAAAATCTGAACATGTTAGGAATTAAAAGTTATCTCTCAATAATCACACTGAATGTGAATGGCCTCAATTTCCCAATAAGAAGACATAAAGTGGCAAAATGGATTAAAAACCAGAATCCATCCATCTGCTGCTTACAAGAAACACATTTTACAAGTAAAGATAGTAACAAACTCAAGGTAAAGGGCTGGAGCAAGGTCATTCATGTTAAGTAGCCATCCTAACAAATGTGAAAAAGTATTTCACTATAGTTTTTATTTGTATTTCCTTAATGATTAGTTATATTATGATAATGATGAGTGATATTCATGTAATGATATTTGTTGGTCATATAAAAATCTTTGAAGATTAAAAAAAACTGAGCAAAGAAGAACACACTACCTCAAACAGAAGTTAAAACTCAAATAGAATTTAAAATGTTAGTAATTAAAAATCATCTTTCAATAATCACATGCCCAGGGACTTGCATAGCTGTGATTAACTCCCTGAAACATTGCACTTCAACCCAGCAAAGGTGGGGGTGGGGTCTGCTGCTGGACATAGCAGAGGCTCAGTCAGACTCAGGCTCTGCATCAGTGGAAAGTGTTGGGGGGAACCTCCGCTTAATATTAAATTCAATTAGTAGGATCTCTGGGATCACCACAGACCACCCAATCATGGTGAATGGAGAGAAGTTAGACTTCAGAAAAGAATGATTTTGTTCTCAGAGGCATCTGCCACCTACAGAGTCAGGGAAAGACTGAGACTCCACACTTAACACTAGATCCAGCCCCATTGATACTGGCCATCTGCATAGGCTGAGAAAGACTTCAGAGAACCAGGCTTGCAGCAGGAAAGGTGCCAGTGGCACTAGGTGTCTGCACAGAGAAAGACTGCAGAAGCCCAGTCTAATGAATATTCATATATTTGTAGGGTTGCATTATTTTGTTTTTGTTTTGTTTGCTTTTTGTGTGTGTCTGCTTGTTTGATTGCTCTATTCCCAAACCTTTCCCCAAGCTTCTTCCCTTGTATATACCTACTTTCTTCTCTCCATCCCTTCTCTTTTTTGTTTTATTTTCTCTTCTCTTCTTTGTCTTGTATTAAACCCACTTCATAGCACTATACTAAAAACTCTACATTGGTTACTAGAATACTACTAAGTATTCACTATCTCTGATCTCTACTATACACTACCTTACCAAACTCATACTCTCATTCTATATGATCCCATCTGTTGCTTTACCCTTTTCCTGCATTTACGACCTTACTTCCCTCCTCACTCAATCTTCACTGTTGAATACAACACAACTTTCCCTTGAAGTATATAACAGCTGACACCTAGAGATTGAGAGAAATCTACCAAAAGCAACAGATAGAAACTCTATACAAAGAATGGGATATGATAGATGAGCAAATAAGATGACCTGAGGGGATTGTAGGGGAAAGGAGAGATATTCTCTAATGTTCATGATGTATATTAACACACATATCCAAATAAATCATTAGGACAAACATAAGAAGGAGAAAGGGGGAGAGAATGGGGAGGGAATTGGATAGGGGATAAATGAGTGATGTGTGCATGTAGGCCTCCACCATCTTGTTCTCCATTAAGATGTAGGACTACAGTGTACCAATAAAAAGTAAAAAAAATAAAAGAATTACAGTACACTTACTAAGTTATGTATTTTTTTAATTTTTTATTGGTGCACTGTATTCATACATTATAGTGGGATACAAAAAACTTTTGTAGACATACATGCACACATCGCCCAGTCAGCCCCCACACGATTCCCACCCCATTCCCTCCCCATCCCTCTTTCCCATGTTTGGCTTAGTGGTTGACATCTAGTATTATAGCAATTTATCCAAAATTAAAAATGATAATCTCACAGAACATTTTCATTTGTCTGATACCAAGCTTTTGATAACTTAAAGATAACATTTCAATATTTCTTTTTGCTTTCTTTCTTACCAGAGAATATTTTTTTCCTTTTTTTTGTGAAACTATCATATATTTATATATTTATTTTTCAGAAAAAAATCTATCCTAATATGCAATATGGACTCTAGATACCCAAAACGATCTTGAAAAAGAACAAAGCTAGAAGATATATATTTTCTAATGTCAAACCATATAAAGCTACAGTAATTGAAACAGTGTAGTACTATTCTAAAGGCAGATATATAAACCACTGGAGTTAAATAAAAGCCTAGAGCTAAATTCTTCCCTATATTGTCAAGTTATTTTTGACAAGGTTTCCACAAACATTTGGTGGAGGAAATAATAATCTTTTAACTAAATATTGTTGAAAAATAATAATTACATGAAAAAGAATAAAATTGGACCCTTACCTAATCCCATATACAGATATTAACTCAAAATAGATAAAAGACCTAGAATATAAATCTTAATACTATAAACTTTTAGAAGAAAATCTGGGTCATAAAACCTCACAACATTGAAACTGGCAGTGATTTCTTGGATATGATTTCAATGGCACAGGCAACAAAAGGGTATACAAACTCCCTAAAAAATAAAATATTGTATATCCAAAGACAATGTAAACAGAGTTAAAAGTTACTGATAGAATGGGATAAAATATTCCCAAATGCTATATCTGAAGGTATATTAATATTCCAACTAGAAATCCTAAAAATTAACAACAATAAAAACAAACAATACAATTTAGAGATAGGTATAAGACTAACATAAATAATGAATCTCCACAGATAACTAATCTTAGTTGTCTGGTGAATGGAAAATCTTGTTTCTCTGGTTCTGGTGTGTGTTACCTATTTCTTCTTTGTAGTTAATCTCTTTGAGTATCTTCTCTAGCACAGGTTTTGAAGACATAAATTCCTTCAGTTTCTGTTTGTCATGGAAGCTTCTTATTTCTCCATCTAATTTGATAGAAAGTTTTGCTGGGTAGAAAATTTTTGGCTGGAAGTTGTTTTCTTTCAGAGTTTGGAATATGTTACTCCAAGCCCTTCTGGCTCTCATGACTTGGTTTGGGAAGTCTGGAGTGATTCTAATTGGTTTGCTTCTGAATGTCACTTGGCCCTTTGTTTTTGTTGCCTTTAAGATTCTCTGCTTGGCTTCCACATTGGTCATTTTGACAATTATGTGGCGTGGGGATCCTCTTCTCTGATCCTGTCTAAAGGGAGTTCTATAAGTTTCCTGGACCTGTGTATTGACCTCTTGCTCTATGTTTGGAAAATTTTCTGCTATTACTTCCTTGAAGAGATTGTTGATCCCTTTGGTTTCACTTTCTTTTCCTTCCTCTATTCCAATTATTCTTAGGTTAGCTCTCTTAAAATGGGCCCATATTTCTTCAATGTCAGATTCCTGCTGTTGGATATTTTTTTCTAGATTAGAAATTATGCGTTCATTTTTGGAATGACCATCTTCTAAGAGCGAGATTCTGTTCTCCATGTGTTCTAATCGGTTGTTTGTACTTTGAATTGAGGCCTTTACTTCATTAATTGCATCCTTTATCTCTTTCTGGCTCTCTCTGAGTTCTTTTCGAAGCACCTCTATTATTTCTACAGTTATTTTCCTGATTTGATCTTCTAGAAATCTCTGAATTTCTGTTTTATCGGGTTCTGATGTTGTGGGATTGTGGGCATTCATTGTTCCATTGTTATTCCTCTTTCCCATGATTTTGGAAGTTTGTGCCTTCTCTGGGTTCTTCCCTGGGTCACTACGACTTCACTTAAGGTGCTGTGGATCTCGAGTCTGTGGTATCTCAGTCACCACTACTCCTTTACTGGGTTGTATCGCAAAGTCTCAGACCCACGGAGTCGATAGAGGCTGATTTAGACTATGGGGGGTGCCAGGTTGTGCGTTCTCCTATGGTGTGATATCTCTGCCAATGCCACTCCTCCCCTGGGTCAAGTCCCTGGGATTCAGTACTGGGATTTCTCCTCTGGGGCCCGCAATTTGACTCATTGTTGTTGAATACGCAGATGGAGCTGTAGTGGACTCGGTGAATTCTCTGCTGCTGCCGCTGGTGGCAATATGGCATCGCTGCCACGCCCTCTTCCGTGAGGCTGGAGTATTTCTTCTCTGATTTTGAACCCCGCTCTGAGTCCCTGCAGCGTGTGCTGAGCCCAGCCACTGGGAGCTTTATATGCTCCCTGTGCCAAAAAATCTGCCGAATCCTGCCAGGCTCTTCCGCAGTGGCTCACCTCGGCTCGCTGTCCGGGCTCTTCTGCAGCGGCTCACCTCCGCTCGCTGTCCGCCGCTCCTCTCTGGAGCCTGGTTGGCTGTTGAGTGTGTTGGTCTGGAGCTGTCCGGTGAGGTCGCCGCTGCCGCCGGCTGTAAAGCACTGCTGCTACGTCCTCGGCCGTGAGGCTGACGTATCTCCTCTGTGGCTCTGAGCTCTGTTATGAGACCCCCTCCTCTCTGGGGCTGGCGATTTTTTTGTTTCTCTGGTGATGGTGTTTTATGGCCATGAAAGGCACTGATTTTGTGGTAATAGAGATTGGTTGTTAGCGGGGCTCTTAAGCCCCGCTTTTCTCGGTCACCATCTTCCCGGAAGTCATGTATTTTTTGATGTTGTAATTTTTAAGTAATGAATATAATTGTAAAATTAAGCAACTGGGGTTTGGACAGTCTGGACACCTGAAACTCTGAGACATGCTGTGCATGCTACAGACTTTTCTGATTGTGCCTTTGGGTTGGTGTCCATCTTCAGAGAACCCAGGCCTACACCATTCAGTCTAGCAGCGGTGGCCCCTAGCTGCTTAGGTGACCCCTGAGGCCTGTGTTAGGTGTGCCTCACTGGATTGCATAAGGGTTCATTAAAAGAAGAGTTGTGGGATGCAAAATCTCAGATAGGACTTCATTCAGTTATTCAATAAGCAATGTAGTTTAGGAACAAAAATTTAGGGCTACTCAGTTTGGGCTGGATTAATAAAAGAGGAAATGTGTTAGCTGGCTTCTGAGGAAAAATATTCTTCATAAAATATAAAATAATAAAGAATTCAGGCACAGTAATCCACACCTGTAATCCCAGTATTTGGGAGGCTTAGACAGGAGGATCACAGCCTCAGCAATTTAGCAAGGCCTTCCACAACTTAGTGAAACTCTGTTTCAAAATAATAAATAGGGCTTGGAGGTAGAATGTCCCTGGGTTCAATCCCCACTAACCTGCCCCCCCCAGAAATGTATACCTTAAATAATAATAGCAGCTACCATTTACTGAAGGTTAATCTTTGCCAAATACTAGAGTAAGCATTGCACTTGCACCAGGTCATCTAGTTTGTTCTGGTTAGAATATGTTCCCCAAGAGGCCGTGTGTTGTAAACTTAACCTCCAAATTCATGTTAGTGGTATTTGGAGGGGATCTTCCAGAGGTAATTAGGAGTAGGCGAGGTCATAAGAGTGGGGATCTCATAATGGGATGAGTGAGAAGAGGAAAGAGACCTGAGCTGGCACGCCTACTGATTACCATGTTACGCTCTCCACTGTGTTTTGATGCAGCATGATGACTCTCACCCATGACCAAGCAGACACTCTTGGACTTCCAAGTCTCCAGAACTGTGAACCAAATGAGCTTCTGTTATTTCTCAGTGCCCCAGTTTGTGGCATTCAGTTATGGCAATAGAAAATGACTGAGACATAATTCTTATACTAACCCCATAGTGGGGATATCAGCACCCCACTTTATAGCTGAGGAAAATGGGACCTCTTAAGGGTAAATAACTTGCCACAGAGTTCCTATGAGATCTCGCCAACTTCAAACTCTACACATGCAACCCCTCTGTAGGAATCTCCCAGATGAGGAAAAGGCTCCCAAGGACCTGGGGACTAGAATCAGATAGCACCCTACACTTAACACCGATTCTCTAGAAACATACATCTCTCCTTAGAGGCGTCTCCTTCTGTAGTTCCTGAATCCCAGGACCTCCCCACCACCACACACACAAATCAGCCCTGATAATATCCCAACTGGAGCAACCCAAGTTTGTTAGAATTGATGTGCAGATTTCCCAAGGTACAAACCTATGTTTAGGGAGGATATCATAATTAACTACTGTATAGGCCACCTTTACTGTAAGCTGGTATTTCTTAAAGGTTTAAAAATAGGATCTTTGAGCCGGACATGGTGGCACATGCTTGTAATCCCTGTGCTGGGGAGGCTGAGACAGGAGGACCGCACAGGTTCAAGGCCAGCCTCGGCTACTCAGTGAGAGTCTCAGCAACTTAGTGAGACCCTGTTTCAAAAAAAAGTATAAAATAGGTCTGGGAGTATAGCCTGGAGGTAGAAAAGCCCCTGGGTTCCACCTCCAGTAACACACACACACACACACACACACACACACACACACACACACACAGGATCTTTGGAAGGACACATAAAGTTTCAAGTTAATCAACAGAACTACCTTAGGGATCCTGCATCCAAAATGTTCCTGAACAGCCTCTCACAAAGTCCCCATGAGGACCACTGTGGTCAACTCTGTGACATGCCCAGCAGCTGCCTCTTGAAGCTGCCAAAATCTCTAAACAGTAGCAAATAGGGGTGGCAAGAATTAGTTCAATCATTTCATCACAAATCCTGGTCTTGGGAAGAGGAGATAAACCCAACATGGCAAGAAGGCAGCAAGTTACTGCTTGAGAGTGCAGAAGGCTCCTGGCCTAACTGCCTCGGGCAGACAGAAAGTCCTGTGGGCACAGTCCTCAAAGGGGGCAATCCTGACCTCTTTTAAATACCCAGGGCAGAGTGTTCTAGCAGACAATAACCAAGCACTGAGAAGTGATTGATGTTAAGATTAGCCAGCCTCTGTTTAGTGACTCTCTCTCATTACTGATAGGTAAAGGGCTTGCCTCTGAATATAGGGAGACATCAAGCTGGTTGAAAAGCAGAACTTTTCTGCATGTAAAGCTACCTTCATAACCACCCACAGGCAGTATCCACCAGTGTCTGATAATGCCTATGATGTGCTCAATTTTAGGTGCTTTATAAATATCCACTTACTTTCACTCCCACTGGCTTTATAATACAATAATTAATATGATAATATGCAAGTACTATTTTTATTTCCATTTTTCAAACAAAGACATCAAGCTAAACAATACAGTGAGAGAAGAATCTTCACCAGGCCCAGACCTCCCAATCTCCAGTTTACTTTTTTTTTTTTTTTTTTTTTTGGTGGTACTGGGGATGGAACCCTTCCACCTCTGAGCTACACTCCCAGACCTATTTTTTAATGTTTTATTTGGAAATAGGGTCTCTTAAGCTAGAAAGGCTGGCTTCAAACCTGCCCGATCCTCCTGTCTCCACCTCCCAAGCACAGGGATTACAAGCGTGCGCCACCACACCTGGCTACTTCTCTTTTTAATGAAATTGTACTGATTACTTCCCCTTGAACACCAAGATAATATCTTATTGTTTACTGTATGGGTAAAGATCAAAGAATTGAACAGCATAAGGTAAGAGTGAGACAGAGCTTCTCATATTTTGCTGGAAGGCGTTTCACGTGGTATAACCTCTTGGAAGAGTAATTTGGCAAAAAGGCATCACAATTAACAACATATAGAGCACTTGATGGAACAATTGTATCTTGGGCTTTTTGAGAGCACTGGTCCTCAGAGTGTGGTTCTTAGACCAGTTGCAACTGTATCACATGGACATTTGTCAGGAAAATAACTTCTTGGGTAGCAACTCCCATTTCTCAAATTAAACACTCGAGAGTCAGCAATCTGCATTTATAAGCCTCCAGGTGATTCTATACATGCTAAGTTTGAGAACCACTGTTCTAGACATATACTTGCTTCTGTGCACAAAGACATATTTTATTTTATTTTTTTAAGTTTAAATGACTTTATTATTGCAAAGATGGAAATATAGGACAGAGTTAATAAAGCCCTATACCAGAGGTAGTATAGGGAGGTGACTTGAAAAGAAGTTACCTGAGGTTTTTCTGGACCCCGGACATTTTATACCAAGTCAAAGAAATATTTTAAAAGCATCTTTGCAATGTTGTTTAAAATTGAAACACAAAGCCAAGTGTGGTGCTGCATGCCTATAATCCCAGTACTTGGGAGGCTGAGACAGGATTGATTGCAGGTTCAAGGCCAGCCTCAGCAACCAGATTGTCAAAAATCTATTGAGACCCTTTTTCCAAACACAAAATAAAAAGGACTGTAGTTTTAGCTTTGTAGCTCAGAGGTAAAATGCCCCTGGGTTCAATCTCTAATATCAAAACAAAAAAGCAAAATAAAGCCAGGCATAGTGGTGCGTACTTGTAATCCCAGTTGAGACAGGAGGAGTGCAGTTTCACAGCCAGCCTCAGCAACTTAGTGAGGCTCTAAAAAACCTAGTAAGACCCTATTTCAAAATAAAAATAAGACAAAATAGGGCTGGGGGGTGTAGCTCAGAGATAGAATGCCCCTGGGTTCAATTCCGAGCAACACAAAAATATGAATAATAATAAAATTGCAAAATAAAAGGAAGATGGAAAGACAGATAAATGACCATCTAAAGAAATGCATTGAAATGATTAGAGTATGTCTCTATGGCAGAGTGCTATGTAAGCATTTAAAAAAAAAAAAAAGAAGAAGAAGCAAGCCGGGTGTGGTGGCTCATGCTTGTAATCCCGGTACTTGGAAGGCTGAAACAGGAGGTTCGCAGGTTCACAGCCAGCCTCAGCTACTTAGAGAGGCCCTCCGCAACTTAATGAGACCCTATTTCAAAATAAAGAATAAAAATAGGACTGGGGGTGTATGTTGGAGGTAGAATACCCCTGAGTTCAATCCCTAGTACTGAAAAAAAGAATGAAGCCTCTTTGCATGTTCTGATATGGAGATCCTTAGAATATACAGTTACATAATGTCAAGTTGCAGATGGAGGACAATGTTCTACCATGTGTTGAAATGTTCATTAGACACATGCAGATTTGTAACCTCATAGAAAATCTCTAAAATTATCAACAAGACACAGGCACAAGAAGGTATAAACAAAAATGAATAAAGTATCTGTGAAGGAAAATTGTTTTGGGGACTGGAACAGAATGGTTTCTTTCATTGAATCACTTTAATTTTGTACTTTTTCTGCCATTTAATATCTACAATTTTGTCCTAGGGAGTAAACACTATTGATTTGGATTCTTCTAAAAACTCTAGAAGGAAGTAATAAAGACTCTGAGGTACACAAGAAATGGGAAGAAAATGAAATGACAGTCATTTGAATGTCTTCATGTTGGTTAGTAAATTGTTAATGTCATTTATTTCCCACTTCTCCTTGGCTCCCTTCAGCAAACCAGGAAGGAAAGAAGATTCAGAAGTATCTTTCTACTAGCTCAGATGAGAAGGACCTTTAAGTTTGGTAAGAGACAAAGTGAATATGTCTCCTCTCCCCCACACACACAAATTCCTACATATACACAATAAAATCTCCTATTCCCCTTTGCTCCTTTAATTAAATCAAAAGAATTGGTGATACTTAGCTAGAGATAAGAGGACTTAAAAGGACATGACAATTGGCTTTAAACATCTAAAAGGAAAATTAATTAGATTATGTTCAGATTCAGAAGACAGTAGGGATCATAAATTTTAAAAAGCTTAAAGAATGCAAATTTCAAATTTTTAAGTTTTTAACTATGAAAAATAAATGTTAAAAGTAGATCTGGCTACAGAATCAACCTAAGTGTCCATAAACAAATTAGTAGATAAGAAAATGTGGTTACATATGTGCAGTGGTAGATGATTCAGTCTTAAATGAAATAATAACATGGATGAACCTAAAGAACATTACATTAAATGACATAAGCTAGACACAGAGAGATAAATATTGCATGATCTAACTTAAATGTGGAATCTAGAAAAGTTGAACTCATAGAAGCAAAGAAGACATTGTGGTTACTGGAGGCTATAGTTCTTGGGTAGGGAGGAAAGACTAGGGAGATTGTGGTCAAAGGATATAAAAATCTCTTGTAGACAGGAGGAGCAAGTTCAGGGGATCTATTATACAACATGGTGACTATATTTAATACAAAATGCTACATACTTAAGTTGTGGAGAATGTATTTCAAGTTTTCTTACCAAAGTACACAAAAGAGAAGTAATGCATGTCAACTAGCTTGATTTAGCCATTCCACAGTGTATAGATTTTAACACTTAAGCTGTGCACCATAAACATACACAATTTTGTCAATTTAACAAACAATAAACAAAGAACAATAAGAATAAAAAAACAGATCTAGATGCTTCATCAAGTAGCAAGTTTCCTATCACCAGATACATTTGAGCAATAGCTGAAGTTGTTTTTTAAAGAATTTAAAAAAATTGTTTGAAGGTACTTGGATTTCAAAAGCTTCTACTTTCTGCCATTTCTGAGATACTAAATGCTATGCTGTGGCCACAGATTCACTTGTGTAAGATGTCAAGCATAAAACATTTGCTAACTAGGCTGGAAACATCTTGTTCTTACTTATTTTGGACAGATCCTTACTTTCTCCTATTCTGATGGAACCCAGAGTTCACCATCAATGATTCATAAATCTTGTGGCCACACAGTGGCTGCAATACTTGGCTTCCAAAAGCACTTGAGAGATGTGGATCTCCACTCAAAGGTGACCTGAGAAGTTAACATTCATTTATAAGTTAGAATCTCTTCTCTAAGGAGAGTGAGAGCTCAGTGGGTGAAAGGTATGGGGTATTTTGTTATTTATGATGAGGAATAACAAGGAAAAGGAGGCCATGTAAAAATGTTCATCTTTGAGATTATGGGAGATATGAACAAGATCTTAGAATATTTAAATGACAACCATTTATAAGTAAGCTCATGTGATCCCAGGGGCCATGCTGAGCCCCAAAGTCAATGTGATGAGAAGAAAGAGAGAAAAGAACTTCATAGCCAACTAAGCTATCTGAAATGGGATGTGGGCCCTGGGGCAGTTGTGAGTTTCTTGTTATCATCAAGGATGCTCAATCCATCTAGAAGGTCACTTTTAAATTAAGACCAACCTCAGAGTGGGGGGTGGACCTGATGACTTCTAAGGTGCTAATTCTCAAAGGATGTTTCACTGGTTTCCTCGTGGGCTGGGAGAGTCTTTCTGATTGTATAAAACTGATCCATACATAAGTCTTCTACTTTCTTTTATAATGAACAAAGAACCTCTCCCAAGAGTTCAGTCAAAACTTACAACCTACTCAGAAAGTAATTAAGGGTAACTGTATTTATTTATTCATTTATTTATTTGTTTTTGTGACTGGGGATTGAACCCAAAGCCATCCTACCTGTCTAAAACCCCAACCCTTTTTATTTTTGTATTTTTAATCAGGGTCTCATTATGTTGCTGAAAGTCTTATTATGTTGCTGAGGCTATCCTTAAACCTGTGACCATCCTGTTTTAGCCTCCTAAGTACTAAGATTACAGGTGTGCTCCACCAAGACCAGCTACTAAACTATGTTGGTAACATCAAGTTACTTTTAAGCAACTACTATTTAAATACATTTGTATTGATTTTTTATTAGTACATTGATAATCTCAGTTTGTATAGGTTGGAAGTCTGGGCGTGATGTGGCTGCTCTCCTCGTGTCTGGATATTAATGAGAAGTAGAATATCTAATAAATTATACATATTTCAATACTCAGTATATCAGAAGGTGAACATCAAGTTATCTTTGCCAGGCTGCTTCTCATCTAGAGCTTGGGTTCCTCTTCCAAGCTCATTTGTTTGAGGATGAATTCCACTCCTTGAAGTTGTAAAACTAAGGTCCCTGTTTCTTTGCCTGCTGTCAGCCAGAGGATAGTCTCAGATCCTAAAGTATGTCTGCATTACTTTACATATGGTCCCTTTCAATGATGAGAATTTCTCTAGACAAATATTCCACTGCTTTGAATCTTACTTCCTCTACTTCATCCTCTAGATCTAGACTGTAAGGGTTCATGTGATTGGGTTAGGTCAACTAGAGACATGTCCCTTTCCTTAAAGTCAGCTGTACTTCAGAACACAACCTAATCATGAGAGTAAAATTTATCAAATTTATGATCCCAGGGACCATGCAAAATGTCTATCCTTGAGGGTAGGATCTGAAGTCATCTTAGAGTTCTATCACCATGTTTTCATTCTAAAGTTAAAACATTACAGAAATAACTACTAGTCATAACTTCCAGAGATGACTACTTTTTCGATTTGCATGTATCCTACTAGATTTTTTTACTATGGATTTATATACATATATCTACATATATATATAAAATACAAAGTATACTTTTAAAGAAAATTCTCATATTTTATTGCCATGGCCCCGCTTTCCTTGGAGTCTGCTGTGCTCCCACATGCATGACGTGGCATAAGAAATCTCAAGGAGATGAAGCCCCGAGGGAGCATTGTCCCTGGCCAGAGTACTCCTTGCTCTTAGATATATAAGCTATTATTCTTTTGGTAATGATTCTATACTAATAGCTCCAATGATGTAAAACGGGATCCCAAAAAACTAGGACTGTGGGAGAAGTTGAGTCCGTGGAAGATAAATTTTCTAGTAATATGTCTGAGCCCTCAGACTTTCTCTGCATTGGTCCAAGCTGTAATAAAACATAGTCAGAGTTCAGGGGCTGAAGAGGGGCTGCAAAGTTCCTTTCAGCCTTTCCGCAGGCTGGTCCTTTGATCTACATATTAGCTCCCATATCTCAGCACCGTCTCTGCCAGAAAGGGAGGCTGCAAATTTGCCCTGCCTCCAAACACAGGCTCCTACCTTTTGCTTCATCCCCCAAGAGGTGTGAAATTGTTTCTCTGGAATCTGGGCCAATTGCTTCTCTTTTAGAGATGCAAATAAGCCTTTTCCTGGCCTTTGCTTAACAAAAGCCTACCATTTGTGACTCAGCAACAGGCAAATTGCCCGTGTCATAATGTTTTTGGCCCTGTCTACTAACTGTACTATAAGTATTGCCTCATAGGAGATGGTGGAGCAGACAGGACCGGACAGATTTTCACCGCAGCCCTTTGGATCATAAATGCACATGGCTCGGACCTTGCTAGACAGAGGGGGCATGGACTAAGCCCTAGGAACGGAAGACTCTGAACGGATTACAGGGGATCCTAAAGGCTGAATTTCTCCAAAAAGACTTGATCTCAATCACAAAGCCAAAGGGGCTGACTTTAATCACAAGGTTCCAGACAAATCTTAAACTGTGACGCCACAGGTCCTCCTTTTATTCTGTTTATCTTGTTTACATTTAATGCCTCACTATTGTTCTTTGGTATTTACACTTTGCCACTGGGGATAAAGGTATAAATATTGGTTATGAAAAATAAAACTCCGTCAATTGCATGAGAGGCAGTTGTCCATGTCAGATTTCTCTCTCCCAAGTCCTGGAAAAAAATCCCCACATTTAGCACCGAACCAAGGACTTGAAGGAGTTTTACTTGGCCAGAGAGGGAAATCGCTGTAGAGAGGCCTCTGCAGAACTACAACCGAATCCTTTGCCCACCTTTCAAGAAATCAGTCCCAAAGGGTCCCAACACCCTGGCAGAGTCCCTAAGTGCTCCAACCGAGCCAGTCTGTCACATTTTATAATTAAATAGTTTTATAGATTTCTATTTTCATTCAACAGTTTTCTTAGGGATATTTTGTGTCAGTACAAAGAGATCTTCCTATTTTATTTTATTTTATTTTTTTGGTACTGGAGATGGAATCCAAGGGCTTTCTACTTCTGGGCCTCCCAGACCTATTTTATATTTTATTTAAAAACAGTGTCTCACTAAGTTGCTGAGAGCCTCACTAAGTAGCTGAGGCTGTCTTTGAACCTGTGTGATCCTCCTGTCTGACTTTCCCAATTTATGCATGGTATTGTTGTGCTGTAGTTTATTTAATTGTGATGGTTAATCTGGGAAATGCTTAGGATTAAGAAACTTCTGGGTATGTCTATAAGGGTGTTCCCAGGGAAGAATGGTATGTAGGCTGCACACAGAGTGGGGAGACCCACCCTGAATGTAGATGGGATTGTCCAGTGGGCTAGGGGCCCAGATGGAACAGAAAGGAGGAGGAAGGCACAGCAAATTCAAGCTTGATTCTTCTTTAGTGGGTGTGTCTATTGCTGCTGCTGTAGCCTGTGGACCTTGGACTCCAGCTTCTTCACTCTTCCCACATAGACTCCCATTTCTGATTCTCCAGGGTGTTTCAAGGCCCTCAGCCTCAGACTGGGGCTACATCATTGGTCTCTTTTGTTCTAGGCTTCAGCTGCTTAGACTGAACAGCTACCAATTCCTTGAGCTCTCAGGTACATGAATAGCCTTGGTAGGGTTGTCCAGCTTCTGTTCCTGAAAGGCAATCTACTGAGCCCCCTTTTATAATCATACATATACATATTATGTTGGTTCCATTTCTCTCAAGAACCCCAAGGAACACAATAATTGTCACTCTACCGATGGACATTTCAAGTGTTTTTCATTCTTGACTACTATGAACAGTGTTGTAGTGAGCATCTTAGTGGATGCCTCCTGGTGTCTAAATGAATGAGAAGTAGAATGTCTAAGTCATAAATTATGCCTGTTTAAAATGCTCATAGATATTGTACAATTGAGTGGGAGTATTTTTAAGTAAAATTTCTGTGAAAAAGGTTAAACTTGATTTTTATTTAAAGCAACTCATATATGCTCCTTTCAATTATTATCATCAAATTCCTCTTCTACTGTGAAAGCGTGTGATATGTGGGTCAGGGAGTTTGCTGTCTGCCTAAATTGCCTAAGATACTGCAACTGTTACCAAGGGGTCCAAAGCATAACCAAATGCCTGGGCTGTGACATCGTGCGTAACTTGTGAGTTTATTGAATTATGTGTGAATTGGGTGAAGGAAGTCATAGACAGCCTCTAAAATGGCTCCCTTTCCCTCTGAATTCAGGCAGAGATAGGGTAGGGCAGCATTCTGCTATGGTTTCTCCCAGCTGGGAGTCTCTGAGTGCCAAATTCTGCTTTCTGGAGGCCCCTTCAGCCAATGGCTCTAACACCCAACACAGCTCAGCAGAGTTCTAACCATGGCTTATCCAATCACTCAACAAAATCCAATTCAAAATTGCCATACTATATACTGCATAAAATTTGTTTTGCTGTAATTTATAAAAAGCAAATTTGTAATTTGCTTTTCTCCTCAAAATTGAACAATGAATTAAGCTTGGTATCACTCATAGGTTGCATAGTAGCTATTCATCATATCTACCCAAAATTGAAAAGAAATGTGTGCCATATGAAGATTTAGGTAAAATGTTCAAGAAATTTCTTTCTTTCCTTCTTTTATTCTTTCTTTTTCTTTCTTTATTTTCTTCCTCTTTTTCTTTCTTTCTTTTCTGTGGTACTGGAAATGGAACCCAGAGGTGCTGTACCTCTGAGCTACACCCCCGGCCCTATTTTATTTTTCATTTTGAAATAGGTTCATTTTGCCAGGTGTGATGGTGCATGCTTGTAATCCCAGCATTTGGGAGACTGAGACAGGGGGATCACAGATCGTGGCCAGTCTCAACTACTTAGTGATACCTTTTGTAACTAAATGAGACTCTGTTTCAAAATAAAGAATAAAGCCAGGTGTGGTGGTGCACACTTATAATCCCTGCACTTGGGAGGCGAGACAGGAGGATCACACAGGTTCGGAGCCAGCCTCACTGGCTAAAGAGACCCTGTTTCCCAATTTAAAAAAATATAAAATAGGTCTGGGAGTGTAGCTCGGAGGTAGAAGAGCTTCCAGGAACCCCAGTACCACCAAAAAAAGAAAGAAAGAAGAAAGAAGAAAGAAAGAAAGAAAGAAAGAAAGAAAGAAAGAAAGAAAGAAAGAAAGAAAGAAAGAAAGAATAAAAATAGGGCTGGGGGTATAGCTTGAAGGTAGAATGCCCCTGGATTCCATATCCAGTACCACACACACACACACACACACACACACACACACACACACACACATACACACACACAAAAAAGAAAAGAAATAGGTTCCTTTTTAAGTTTCTTAGGGTCTCACTAAGTTACTGAAGCTATCCTGAAACCTGTGCTCCTCCTGACTCAGCTTCTCAAGTACTGGAATTACTTGCATGTGTCATTATGCCCAGGTACAAAAGAGCTTCCTGAAAAGGAATGATCATACCATAGAACCAGTTACTGGACAAAAAAATATTTTCCAGAGACTTTAATAATCAACAATCACCCATTATTATGTGAAGCAAAGCTGAGGAAGGGGAAGTAACCAAAAGCTGCATAGCGTAACCCTATGATTAGACCATGTCCAATTTCATACCCAGCCAAAGCTGCACAATGTCAACACTGCATAAGCTGCAGATTAAATGTGATTACAAGTACCAACACTCTCACCCTACAAGATTCACTTGAAATGGAAAGAAATTAATATTTGTGTCTTTTTGGATAATCAGATCTCCTCCTCAACACCAACCCTTGTATATACATATCCATCAAAACTCCAATGACCTTTGGAGGTACAGGTATAGCTTTCCTCAGAGGAAAAAATAGGTAATCACTGTGAATTTTATGTTCCATTAACAGTGTTGAATCTATTGCAATTTCAATCATTCATAATCTGTCATTTTATTACTTCCATGAGAGAAAAATAGTAAAGCTAACAGGATCTTACTTTCAAAGCTGATTAGGGACTGTCTTATAATTTCAAAGACTGCAAAACATCTGCTAATTCTAAACATTAGTTGACCCAGTTGCAATAAAGAAAAAAAGAGAGAGAAGAAAAAGACAAAAACAAAAAAAGTGTAAAATGTTACTTTAAAAATAAAGTCATAAAAATAATTTATTCAATGCTATAAAAAATTCCTCACTGTCTTGACAACAAATATCTGACAGAATTTCAAAATGTTTAAATTCTTCCCCTTTTTCTACAGAGACTTCAGTAGTAGGAGGAAATAAAATCTGGATTTATGAGTCAGTAAGCCAGAAATGGTTTCTTTTTGAGTGAGACACTCAGCTCCTCAGAGGCTCAGTACTCTTTTGAATTATAAAATTAGGGGTGTGTTGGAATTTTTTTCTAAATCACCCCTGGCCTTAATAGTCAAGAGACAAACAATATTTTTTAATCACTGGGAAAATTTTAGCTTTATTGCTAATATACAGAGTTTCCTTGTGACATGCACTCACCTTTTTGTTGCAGACAGTAACATAATGGTAATTACATGTAAAAATGAGAAATGTAAAGACATTGGAGTTTCCCCACCAATTCACTCACCAATTTGGGTTTAATCAAATGAATGTTTTAAAACAATAGCATTCTGAATACTCCCAAATTCCCCCCAGCTGCTCCTCCATTTATCTTTTAAGTGATACTGATAAAGATGGTGGAATAGTTCAACTGTTTTCTTACTGTTTTAGGAATCACTTGTTTCAAAATATACCTTTCAATTTTCCATGTGTTTGGGGATGTAGTGCTCTGCAGTTGATTCGAGACTGTATTCTGGCTAACCAAGGCCTGAGCAAGGCTTGAGATCAAGACATAAAATGGTTGTTAACAAGGCTCTTACACGGCTCCAACACTCACTTCATTTTGAAAGAATTAGTGAGAAAAAGGAAAATTAAAGCTGGTATGGCAGTGTACTCCTGGAATCCAGTACTTGAAAGGTTGAGACAGGAGGATCACAGGTTCAAAGTCACCCTCAGCAATTTAGTGAGGCTCTCAGCCACTTAGCAAGACCCTGTTTCCAAAAAAAAAAAAAAAAAAAGAATAAAATAGGGCTGGGGTATAGCCAAAAGGTAGAAAAACCCTAGGTTCAAGCCCCAGTTCCCCTTCCCCCATAAAAGTGAGGTAGATAATTCAGTGGCCAAGAGTACTGGTGTTTGAATCGGGGCAAACTGCTAAGTCATTGACTTTGCTACTGAACTACAACCACTGGCGAGTGCTGTGCTCACAGTCCAATGCTATAGCAAGCCCATTGCAAAATCTTCCATGCAGAGTTCTTAGCCCCGCCCAGTTGAAATTCTGTCTCCTCTCTTCTCCCCTCCCAATCATTTTTATTTATGTTCCAATTCAGAGATTTGAATTGAATTTGGGTAAAACACCCTAGACAAAAAAAAATTTTAAAAATTGTGGTGGGAAGGTATTATATAATCCACATTCTTTCTTAACTTTCTAACCCATAATCAGACTAGGTCCTGCTCTAGATAATATTCCAGAACAGTTATTTCTACTCTCCAGTTCCAGCCACAATGACAGAATTTCATTCTTTCTATGGCTGAATGATCTTCTATTATGTGTGTGTCACATTTTCTTCATCCGGTCATAGTTGATGGACACTGAGGTTGTTTCCATTTCAAGGTGATTGTGAGTAGTTAGTGCTGCATTAAACATGAGCTCATATAGATGTTTCTTTGACGTACTGATTTCATTTCTTATCTATACAAACCCAGTAGTGTGGGATTTCTGGGCCATATGTAAGTTGTGTTTTTTAACTTACCTGTAGGCTATTTGTATGTCTTCTTTTAAGAAATGCCTATTTAGATACATTACCTATTTTAAAAATCAGGTCCATAGTTTTTAGGAATGCTGTCTCAGTAGTAGAGGACAATCCAAATTCAGTTTTGTCCCAAATATACTACTGGTACCTTGTTCAGAAAAAAACTAGAATTCCTAAAGAGAGTAGTCTCTCCCCACAAGCCTCTCCTGGGGCGAGGACAAGCCCAGATGCCTCATCTGCAGCTACCAGCCCGTGGTCAATCACTACATGTTTCCTCAGCCGGGCTGAGCCACCATGGATGGCCAGCCTCTATATCATGTCTGTGGCCACTCTTGCCAGAATGCTATGTCACACCCTGATCCCACATTCCTCCAAGAACAGTGTAACACTGAGGAAGGAACAAGGCCCATACTGCTATTGAGGCAGGAGCCTAAAATGGCACTGACACTTTCTCCATCTAGAACACGTTTTCTTTTCCTTTTTTTTTTTTTTTTTTTTTTTTTGTGGTACTGGGGATGGAACCCAGGGACTTTTCTACCTCTGGGCTATACTCCCAGACCTATTTTCTATTTTATTTGGAAACAGGGTCTCACTAAGTTGCTGAGAGTCTCACTAAGTAGCTGAGGCTGGCTTCGAAACTATGTGATCCTCCTGGGGGATTACAAGTGTGTGCCATCACACCCGGCAGAACTCATTTTCTTTAACCAGGCTCCCCACCAAATGCATGGGAACAGTTAGAGGAAATCAGGCTCAGGAAAAGAAACTGAAACTTAACCCAAACTTCCACACCTGTGGAACCAGTCAAGACCTGGCTGTCATCCTGAGGCGATATAATCTGTATGTTGATGCTATTCAGGGCTCAGACTTTGAAGACTAGTACTCTGAGCCCTAACAGAAGAAATAAACTCTTCTTCCTAACCTGGTTTCTGATTCCTTTGCTCCTGGGTGAGATACCTTGATGGGGAAGCCATTGTCCCATATGACCACCCAAGGAGAAGTGTAGACCAGGGACAAGAGACATCAGGAGATGTCCAAATCATGGTAGGAAAGCCTTGGTGTGACTAAGAACCTGTCTTGCTGGACAGAGGAGGGTATGATGAACCCCCACATTTCCTCTAAGTACTGGCATTAGGTAACTGTCAGGAAGCCAGGACCCAGGAGAAAAAGGAAGGTGTTGAATGTCTAACAACTATGGTGTGTTGCGAAGATGGACAACATACTGTGGGTTCTGATTCCAGTCCTCAAGGTTGAAGCAAGTGAGAGTTATTATCTGCAGTTCCAGGGAGAATTCATGCAACTCGGGGCAGCACTGACATGATAGTTGGGATCACTGGCCTCCTGAAGCTAAGTGGGGCCTAAAATTTCCTCAGGAGGGAACTGACTAGCTGGAGACAAGTAAAGCCAATGTTAGTCTGTTATCTGTGCTAAGTCGATATGGGAGGGACACAAGGAAAGTGGACTTTTCTTGAAACGATTAAAAACTTTGAGAGACTTCTGGGAAGATGGTGACCAAGAAAAGTGGCATTTACGAGTCCTGCTAAAACTCGATCTCTGTTGCCACAAAATCAGCGCTTTTCATAGCCAGAAAACACCATTGGCAGAGAAATAAAAAATGTGAACACAAGGGACAGAGAAAAAAAAGACTAGAAGAACAACCAGAGACCAGAAATCAAGCCCACAATGTGGCAGCAGAGCCACGCCAACGCCATCTTCCCTCACAGCACCAGGCTCCAGAGAGGAAAAGTAAACAAGGAGCTGAAGTGAGCAGCTGCAGATCATTCGGGTGCAATTCAGCAGTTCTTTCAGTGCAATGAATGTCTAAAACTTCCAGTGGCCAAGCTCATCACACCTTCCAAGGACTCAGAACGGAGCTCAAAACCAGAAAAGAAATACACCAGCCTCACAGCCAAGGGCGTGTCAGCAGCGCCATATTGCCAGGAGCGCCAGCCTCACAGCTGAGGGTGTGGCAGTGGCGCCATATTGCCAGCAGCTACAGCAATTTCACCACACCCAGCCACAGCTCCAGAACTGCATGCACAGTAACTGTGAGTGTAATGGCAGCCCCTAAAGGAGAAATCTCTGTGCTGCACTCCCAAGGACTAGCGTAGCTTTGATAATCTTCTTGGGTCAGATATTTTGCAGTCCAACCCAGTGAAGGAGTAGCAGTGGCAGAGATACGATACCCTAGTTGTAGCTTCCTGTGGGAAAGCGCCCAGCTTGGCACCCCCACGGTCTCATGCAGCCTCGATTAACTTCCTGGGTATGAGACTTTGAGATACAACCCAGTAAAGGAGTAGTGGCGGCTGAGATTACAACAGACTGGAGATACAAAGCATCCTAAGTGAAGTCGTAGTGACCCAGGGAAGGCATAAACTTCTGAAATCATGGGAAAAAGGAACAATAATAGACCAATGAATGCCCACAACCCCATATTATCAGAACCTGATAACACAGAAATTCAGAGATCTCCAGAAGATCAAATCAGGAATATAACTATAGAAATAATACAGGACTTTTAAAAAGAATTTAGAGAGAATCTAAAAGAGATAAAGGAAGCAATCATTGGTAAAGGCCTCAATTCAAAGTATAAACAATTGATTAGACCACATGGAGAATAGAATCTCACTCTTAGAAGATGATCACTCCAAAAACAAACGCATAATTTATAACGTAGAAAAAAAATCCGACAGCAGGAATCTGACATTGAAGAAATATGGGCCCATTTTAAGAGAATTAACCTAAGAATACTCAGAATAGAGGAGAGAAAAGAAGGTGAAACCAAAGAGATCAATAATATCTTCAAAGAAATAATAGCAGAAAATTTTCCAAACATAGAGCAAGAGGTCAATACACAGGTCCAGGAAACTTCTAGAACTCCCTTTAGACAGGATCGGAGAAGAGGATCCCCACGCCACATAATTGTCAAAATGACCAATGTGGAAGCCAAGCAGAGAATCTTAAAGGCAACAAAAACAAAAGGCTAAGTGACATTCAGAGGCAAACCAATTAGAATCACTCCAGGCTTCCTGAACCAAGTCATGAAAGCCAGAAGGGCTTGGAGTAACATATTCCAAACTCTGAAAGAAAACAACTTCCAGCCAAAAATTTCCTACCCAGCAAAACTACCTATCAAATTAGTTGGGGAAATAAGAAGCTTCTGTGACAAACAGAAACTGAAGGAATTTATGTCTTCAAAACCAGCGCTAGAGAAAATACTCAAAGAGATTAACTACAAAGAAGAAATAGTTAATACACGCCAGAACCAGAGAAACAAGATTTTTGATCCAGCAGACAACTAAGCAAAAAAGAATATATTCATGTGTTTATCGGTTAAAATCTTTGGAGATTCATTAGTTATTTCAGTCTTTTACCTATTTCTCAATTGTATTTCTAAATTGTATTGTTTTCTTTTATTGTTGCTAATTTATAGGGTTTCTATTTAGAATATTAATATACCTTCAGATATAGCATCTGAAATATTTTATCCCATTCTATCAGTAACTTTCAACTCTGTTTACATTGTTTTTGGATGTACAATATTTTTTTATTTTTTAGAAAGTTTGTTTATTCTTTTGTTGCTTGTACCTTTGAAATCATATCCAAGAAATCACTGCCAATTTCATTGTTGTGAAGTGTTACGACCCAGGTTTTCTTCTAAAAGTTTATAGTCTTAAGATTTACATTTAGGTCTTTCATCTATTTTGAGTAAATATTTGTATAGGGTGTTAGGTAAGGGTCCAGTTTTATTCTTTTTCATGTAATTATTATTTTTCAACAATATTTAGTGAAAAGATTACTATTTTCTTCACCAAATGTTCTTGGAAACTTTGGCAAAAATAACTTGACCATACATATATGGAAGAATCTATTTCTAGGTTTTTTATTTTACTCCATTAGTTTATATATCTGCCTTTATAGCAGTACTATACTGTTTCAATTATTGTAGCTTTATAAGGTTTGAAATCAGAAATTGTACATCTTCTAGCTTTGTTCTTTTTTGAGATTGTTTTGGGTATTTAGAGTTCATATTTCATGTTAGGATAGATTTTTTTCTAGAAAAACAATAAATGTACGATAGTTTTACCTTTAAAAAAGAAAAAATATCCTCTGGTAAGAAAGAAAACAAAAAGAAATACTGAGATGTTATCTCTAAGTGATCAAAAGTTTGATATCCACCAAATGAATCTGTTATGTGAGATTATCATTGTTAATTTTGAATAAATTGCTATAATATTAGATGTCAACAACTAAGTCAAGCATGGGAAGGAGGGATGAGGAGGAAATGAGGTGGGAATTGGGTAGGGGCTAACTGGGCGATGTGTGCATGTATGTCTACACAAGTTTTTATCCCATTATGATATATAAATACAGTGGACCAATAAAAAATTAAAAAAAAATCTTTGAGAAAGGATATACTAGGGTCTATGGGAAAAAATTAAGTCCCAGTGAGCTATGGACCCTCTGTGAGGTTGCCTAGCCAGTTTTTGATGTGGGGTAGCCCATGGGAAGTTAATTCTATCATGTTTTAGTTCAAAATATATGGGGTGTAATCACTGGAGATCCTGGACACTCAGACCAGTTCTTATGTTACTTCGTCATGAAAGAGCATGGGTCCAGTTGGAGCTGAAGTGATTTATTTGTGTCATATTTAATCATGATGGGCCACTCCAGTCTTAATCAGTGGTGGAAATAGTAAAAGACTAGTTAATGATAATAATGCATCTTAAAACCTTCAGAAGGAAAGAAAATGTTTTATGGACCACTTGTTTTCTTCTGTGCGGCAGTTTTAAGTTATTCTTAAACTCAGTTCTTTTTAATGGAAACAACTTACTGTCACAAAATTTAAACAAAAAGTAATTCTTCTTGGGACTCAAACCCTAGGAGTGGTAGTCAGAAGCCCCTGAACTGTGTACTTGGCCCCTGTACTTAAATTGAAGCCTGTAGACTTTGTAACCAGGAACACTACCAAACTTCTTGAGCTTCAATTTATCCTGAGTTTGGGTTTTTCCTATATCCTTGATGAAATCTTGATACTAAGAATTAAACAAGATGCTTGGTTTATAGCAAGCTCCTAACAAATGACCTTACAAATGCACACCAAGTGGTCCTAGCTGCAGTCATGGTTGTCAGCCACTGATGTAATTAAGCTGCCTCATCTCTGTATATAAAGAGACCCATAGAAGGAAAGTGATTTGTTCAAAGACACACTTCTCATTAGTAAAACTATGGAGACTCAAGTCCAGCACACTTTGATGCCTATGTAATAGGAAAAGGCATCGCCACCTACCAGCTGTGAGACTCAAAGCCTCTCATCTCTCTAGGCCTCACCGGTGAGGTGGACAGAAGAATGAAGTAGATCAACATGCACCGAGCTCTCAGCACAATACCAGATACCCACAGAAGTGTTATTAAAGGCAAGCTCTGTATCTGTACAGAAAGTCCGTATTCAAGCACAGGTCTTGGTCAGGTGCTGTTTGTGGAGTCACTAAGTTTTTGATGTCAGCATTTCCTGAGTGTAATCAGTAATTGACACCAAAGCTCTGACATAATGACCATTTTTAGAGTGCCATTAGCTGTCTCCCTGGGTTTATCTGAAAATGTAACATAAGTAAGATCTTTATTATATCAATTTCTTATTGCAGTCATGTGCAGCTGTCTGAACTAAAGTACATTAGGAAGAGCTAGATGGGTAGTCATTTCTGTAGCTTTTCTGTTGATGGCTCCAGTTGGTCATCCACCCCCATCCCTGCTACTAGAACTCTGGAGACCAGGCAAATTTCAACAGGAAATGTTGAAACTGCCAGAAAGGTACCAGTTTTGGTTGGAGGCTCTGAGGAACTACAAACACTATAAACACACTACAACCCTGAAGACTGAGCGACTGCCCCTATCTATGCCTGCTACACTATCTTCCAGGGCAGATAATTCAGCTATTGACTCCCCAGCTCCTGAGGGAACCCCAATGCCACCAGCCAGAATCTACCCCATACCCCAGGCCAGTGCAGCAATTTCCCCTGCAGGAATTATGCAGACCAGGAACAATAGATGTGGATGGACAGGTGGTCCCAGGGCAGCTGATTCTAGTATATCAGCTGTTCACCACCATGGACCTCCTTGACTGTAAGCAGCACACTCCCTCCTATTCAGACAAATCTCAGGACCTTGTAGGTTTGATCCAGTCCATCTGACAGACTCACAACCTACCTGGACAGATTGCAGAGAGCTGCCTCTCAATCTCTTCAATATGGAGGAACAGCAGCGAGTCCTCCAGGCTGGAGGACTCAACCAGTGGGTTGAGGAAACTGCTCCATCAGGGACTATGGACCCAGCGGCATATGCTGGACTCTATCTGCCCACAGAAAATCCTAAATGGGACCCCAGAAACCCACAAGATATGATGAGTCTCTGGGAGTACCAGGAAGCATTGCTCCAGGATATTTGTTGGGGGGGGGGGCAACTTAAGCCTGGGCCCCGGCTGTTCATCTGAGACAATCATGCATTGGAAGGTTCTCACCCACACTGGAGACACCACAAAGACACAGCAGCAGCATCCCTTGCCAGTCTGTCTGGAACACGCCCCTCCTGCCAGCCCCTCCTGTGCCTCCTCCTGGCCACCACCACCGAGTTCAGCTGCCTAGAGCATGTGGTGGCTCCCGCAGCCAGGCCACTTAAAATGAAGACAACGACTTTTAGGAACCAAGAGAAAAATGGTCCGAGCCATTCTGGTGCCAACCTCCAGAAAGCCTTAAAAGGATTCCTAGGAGCTGTGGGGTTCTGCAGGCTCTGGATCCCCAACTTCACTGTGATTCCTAAACGTCTCTATGAAGCCACAAAGTGTGTGTGTGTGGGGGGGGCTGATTTGGGAAAGGGACCAACAGGCAGCGTTTGAACTCCTAAAGAAAAGCTCCAGTCTTGGGACCCCCAGATTTAGCTCAGAAAAGAAACAAAACTGCAGTCAGAGCCCTAGTACAGAAGTTCATGTTGGGAACACCCAGTTTACTTACCTCTCAAAACAACTGGATGGGGTTGTGGCTGGTGCAATGGCACTATTTGCCCAGGAGGTGGACAGATTGACATTCACAACACCTCCATATCCATGTGCCCATCAGTCCTCACCCTCACACACACCATTGGCTCTACCCAGGGACTTCTGAGCCTTCAGATACTAGGCGCTAGCTATCCGGTAAAAGCAATCAGGTTGGCTGCTGATCTACAAGGTTGGTGAAAGGCCTTTCAGTGTGTCCCTCTGAAAGACTCTCCTTCTCCTGTTGAAATTGGGAATGCTGGCTCAGAGGGACTCATGTTCCTGGAGATCATAAAACCTGTTGGTAGCATCCTACCTGCCACTCACACGGCTATCTGAATATTTCTTCCCATTTTCCTTCTTTCCCAGGGCTCTGTGGCCATGGCGTATGTATGAAAGGGAAAAGTGAGCAAGAGAGGACAAGGGATGTCAGGGACGTCACAACAGTCTCCCGTGTCTCTGGTGGGGGCCAGACTGTTGGCTAACTTGTTGGCAACACAGACAATAGGGGACCAAGCATAGCGTTTGTCAAGGTGACACCTCTGCCCCTGCTTGAAGAGTTGGAGGAAGAAAAGCAAGATGGTGGGTCAGGAAAAGCTCCACAGAGCTACTGTGACCGAGGGCCAGACATGGTTTGTAAACCAATTTCCCGGTTTCCATGGTGCCCTGCACAAGTAAGATTCATTATTAGAGCTGGGCGTAGTAGCACACACTTGTCATCCCAGCATTTGGGAGGCTGAGACAGGATTGCAGTTTGAGGCCAGCCTCAGCTACTGCTTAGTGAGGCCCTTTGCAACTCAGTGAGACTGTGTTTCAAAATAAAGAATAGAGCCGGGTGTGGTGGCGCATGCTTGTAATCCCCACACTTGGGAGGCAGAGGCAGAAGAATCGTGCAGGTTCGAAGCCAGCTGTGCTGGCTTAAGAAACCCTGTTTCCAAATAAAAAAGTATAAAAATAGGTCTGGGAGTGTAGCCCTGAGGTAGAAGGGTTTCCAGGAAACCCAGTACCACCAAAAATAAATAAATAAATAAATAAATAAATAAATAAATAAATAAATAAATAATAAAGCCTGGTGTGGTGGTGCATGCTTGTAATCCCAGCATTTGGGAGGCTGATACCGGAGGATTGTGGTTTGTAGAAAGCCTCAGCTACTAAGTGAGGCCCCACACAACTTAGTAAGACCCTGTTTCAAAATAAAGAATAAAAAACAGGGCAGGAGGTGTAGCTCAGACATCAAATGCCTCTAGGTTCCATCCCAGACCCCCAAAAAAATAAAAGAAAGAAAAAAAGAAAGGAAGAAAGCAAGCAAGCAAGCAAGCAAGCAAGCAAGAAAGAAAGAAAGAAAGAAAGAAAGAAAGAAAGAAAGAAAAAGAAAGAAAGAAAGAATAAAAAAGAAATAGGGATAAGGATGAAGCTCAGAAGTAGAATGCCCCTGGGTTCTATCCCTAGTACCACAAAAAAAAAGATTCATTATTAGATTTTCTCTTTGAGAAAAGTGGCTTCAGATGTTAACAAGGGTAACCTGATGTTTCAGTTTTCAGGGGGTACTCTATAAAGTATTTAAAGATGCTAAGAAAACAATGTGGAATTTGGTTTATCATTGGGTCTCAGTTGCTGGAAATTTGGGTTCTGGATACTATGAGATTTTATGCTTTGGGGAAACTGTCTTAACTACCCCCACAGTTGCCCCAGAACAGCTGTGGGAAGCTGCAACAGCCCCTAACAGTGCCTGTCCCCTGACCCTGTGAAGACACCACGTCCTGCTCCAGGCACACCTGGGAAGCTGATTGGTCTGTGCAGGGCCGAAGCCTGAGGACACTCTTCCTGGTCTGGACTTTGCCAGGGTCACCCAGAACAAGCTAGCCACACCCTCCCATTCCTTCTCACCGCTGGCAGGCATGAACAGCATCTCACAGGCCACCACCATCAAAATATTGTGGATGACTCCTTTCCTCAAGTGGGTGCTCAAAATATGAGACCCCCAAACAGGTGCTGTGGTGGGGCCTCAAAGAGGGGAATGAGGCAGGAGCCTAAGTTGGTGCCGAAACTTTCTCCATTTAGAACTCATTTCCTTTAACCAGGTTCCACGCGGGAGCAGTTAGAAGAAATCAGGTTGAGGGAAACAAACTGAAACTTAACTCAAGCTGCCAAGCCAATCAGGACCTGTCCCATCACCCTGAGGCCATATAATCTATATGTTGACACCATTAGGGGCTAAGACTAGTCCTCTGAGCCCCACTGGCAAAAATAAACAAACTCCCTTTCCCAACCTGGTCTCCGTACCTAGCCTTTTGAAAACCTATGGACTGCCCATAGCTGAGGTGTGCTCATGGCTCAAGACCACAGCAACCAGTCACAGGTGAGGCTGGCTGGAAGAGAAGTCCATTAGACCAGATCCATATGCCTTCACTGGCTCTAAAGCTATCCCAGAGGCTCCCATTCATAGGCAAGCTTGGGGATGGGGCCATTAGGATCTGCACAGTGGAAAATTTCACCAGCCTGCACCAGGTTTCAGTGCAAAGTCTCATGCTCACTACCTATTCCTACTCTGATGAATGGAAACTTATATACCACTATGCTGCCCAATAGTGGAGCCATGTGGGTAAAGGCAAACCCTTGGCCACCTAGACTTGTACCTGAGTGGGTCGTTCCTGAATCTCACACCTGCACAGTCTGAGGGATGCCCTGAGACCCAGGTCATTGCTGATAGTGATGCAGACCATAACATGAGTCTGTACCACTAGAGCTCAGCTTTCTGCTTGGTGCGTGGGAAGTTCTAGAGCCCTGTCTGTAAGCACTGGACTGGTGACATCTGTGCTGTCCAAGGTTGGTGGTAGACATAGGTCAGCTGAGTCACAGCTGAGTCTCCCAGTCATAGGAGCCTGTGCAGTCTTGGAGAAGGGTGAGTGTGCCCGGGCCCACTCCAAAGCTTGGTGTGTTTGTAGAGAGATGATCTCTAGTTGCATCTTTCTCTTACCATATTTTTAAATAGCTTCCCAGGTGGTTCTGATGTATCCAGTTCTCAGGCCAGTTCTGAGATGCAGTATGACTTCACTGAGACACAAAGGTCTTAGTCTCAGCCTTGAGCCCAAGGTTTATGATCTTGGCAGGTACAGTTTTCTCCCTTTCTGAGTCTTTCTGGGTCTCCACTCATTTATAAAATGAGAAAAAGTAAACACACTGCCCTTGATGACCCCTTCAAACTGAACTGTCAAGCTGACAATTTCAATAATCGAGAAGCTAAAGAAATCGATTTGTGCCCCTTAAAAAAAAAAACAGCCCACTAAGTTGTTTAATGAACACATTTTCAATGGCACAGGGAACTAATAAAAAAATCACTAGCAAATTGGAGGAGATTGATTCATCTGCATTTGTTTTTAATAACTTTATTTAACTGTGTGTGCATTGTGTATGTGTATAAAATACCATGCAAATCCAATAAGTATTTAGGACTTACATTACAACTTGGGCTATATATTTATCCTGTTGAATTTTTTTTCCTTTTTTAAAATGGCATATAAGCTATCTTGTAAATATAGACATTTGAGGATATTAGCACTGAAGAGCGATCAAAGCTGAAAAATAGTGAGCATAATTTAGTAGGTTAATTGCTTAGCTTAAGATGATAAACTCAAATTTCTGTGGACAGGTCAGGTAATGGTGTTGCTTTATGTCTTACTGGGGATTTCACAGGTGTTAAGCTTTAGAGGGGGATGGTAGTGAGGCGGCTACATAGTGGGGTTGAAAGGAGGAGATCTGAGACTTTATTTGGAAAATAGAGCAGGCAAGTGCTTGAAAGTGGTCCTCAGATGGAAATAGCCAAACAGAAGAGAAATGGGGAAGTATGGGATTAAGTGACAAGCCACAACTTGAAAGATGGTTGAAGCAAAGAAGTTACTCAGTACCATCCCTCTGATAGCATGTCCAGCAGAATCTTTAGAACTTAATGAGACCCAAAAAGATAGGTGAAATTAAGCAGAAACAAATGAAAAATCTTTCTTAGTTCAATTATTCCAACTGCAGGAGTGAGAATGGGCAACATGCCTTAGGAGCAGGTCTGTACAAGCAACGTGAGTCAGTTTGGTTTGGGGGATGAAAACTTTGCAGGACACTGTCTCTCAGTCAGAAAAGAAGTGGGGACCAAAGTGCATGGAGAGTCAATTCTATCGCCCACATCAATGGCAAATACTTAGCAGGCCCCTGCTATGTGACAGATACCAGGCATATCCCATTTAATCTTCTAGTGTTCATACTGCCATTGCTCCATTTTACAGACAAAAGGACCAAGCTTAGGCAAGGCTGAGTTTCTTGCTCAAGGTCACAGCTGACACTGGCTAGAGCAGGGTTTAATCTCAGGCTATTTGGCCACCAAACCCATGTGCATGCCTATCATACTTTCTTGCCTTCACTAGACAGAGTGGTATAGTTGTGAGAAATCCAGTTTCAATTGCAGTTGGATCAAATGACCCCAACCACCCTGCCTATTGTGAGAAATCTGTGCATCTAGGTCTTGCTCTGCCACTACATCTCTGTGTTGATGTTGATGAATCTTTTCCTTGGGCCTCATTTTCATTTTCCATAGAACTAAACATTGAAAGAGACTTAAACATTGGTTAGCTGATAATTCTTCACGTAAAACTTTGCCGAAGTCAGTATAAACATCAGATGAAATCTGAGCTGCTCTGACTGAAGGAGAGGCAGAAGTGCCCCCTCTCAAATTATTACCTGCTCTGTCCCCTTCTTCGGTCCCCAAAGACTTCTGCTCTCCACCTCCTGACTCTACTGAATACATTTGAAATCCACTGGGCTGGATTGTTTCTAGGATCTCTTTCAACTGCATGATTCATCACTCTATGGATATCATCAAAGTAAAAAAATATTACCAAAGGAACATTTCCTCTTGCATATTCAAAGTAAGCTCTATGGTTATAAGTTGAAATGCCACTCCCTCCTTTCTTTCAAGAACCTAGAGAAAGCTAATGGCCCACTTGTTGTGAGAAATACTTGGAAAAGGTTGTTTTGCATCAGAAAAAATATTTGCTTGGAAGAGCAGCCAGTTACTAGGAATCCATGTCAAAGAAGCAATAACATTCATGAAAATTTTAACTAAGAAGTAATATTCATATACTCATAGAACAGGGTCATAAAATTATTTCAATGCCTTTTTAAAATAATTAATTTATTGATGGTCATGGTGGCATACACTTGTAATCCCAGTACTTGAGAGGCTGAGACAGAAGGACTGCAGTTTCAGTGGCAGCCTTGGCAACTTAGCAAGAACTTGTTTCCAAATAAGAAATAAAATCAAGTTGGGAAATAGAGAAAGTGGCCATGGCTCTCTTTGACTCTACCATTTGCTGCCACTGCTGCTTGGGATCTGATTTGGGGAAAAGGAGTCACCACAGCAGGCTCTGTTTCTGCCCAGAGGAGGTTCATGACAGAAATGAAAGCAGAAATAGCTTTGAAGATCATTCCCATACCTGTAATCCCAGTACTTGGGAGACTAAGACAGGAGGAATGCAGGTTCAAAGCCAGCCTCAGCAACTAGGGATACCTCAGTTAGCTATTTCACTTCTGCCTAGATCTTGTTTCAAAATAAAAAATAAAAAGGGCTGGGAATATAACTTGGAGGTAGAATGTACCTGTGTTCAATCTCCAGTACCAAAAAAGAAAAAAAAAAGTATTCCTCTTCCTTTCCTAGCTATTGTTTTGAAAAATATAAACCTCTTCATATGCATTTGCCATGTATCTTAGAAGGGGCAGAAGAGCAAGGAGACAACTCTGAGAGAAGCCGAAAGAGAGCGAGAGCGAGAGCGAGAGCGAGCGAGAGCAAGAGCGAGCGAGCAAGAGAGAGCGAGAGCGAGCGAGAGCGAGAGCGAGAGCGAGCGAGCAAGGGAGAGCGAGAGCGAGAGCGAGAGCGAGAGAGAGAGAGAGAGAGAGAGAGAGAGAGAGAGAGAGAGAGAGACTTAATTCCCCCTGTTCCTAGGGACATAGTGGTAGGTACTGGGAAGGGAGTGCTGGGCTGGGAGCAGGGGACCTCCCTGGTAGTGCCCTGAACTACAACCAAGGAATGGTTTTCATTCCTCCAGATGTGACCAGCAATTAACAGAGGGAGACCCTAATCAGTGTGCAATTTCTTGAAGAAGGATCCCCAATAGGGATTAAATTTTAATTTCTTCCCTGACTACAGGCTAAAAGGCTCAGAATTACTGTTATTTTGTTTTAAAATTGCATTCAAAGATGAGCTTTTGGACAAGAGTCAGAAATAAGAGACCAATTCAATAAATAGGTGTGATGTTAGGTCAGAAGAACAGAACTGCAAGTCTTCCCTGTTGGAGGTCAGCTAGAGCAGAAGAAAAGCCAACAACTCAGGCAAGTCCAGAATGGCAGCCACTGTCTGCTACTGAGGATGAGGCGAGGAGACAAGGGGGAAAGTTTCTCGTTAGTAGCTAATACATGCTCAAAGATGGGAGCTCAAAATAATCTGAGGCCCTTCCAATTCATTTCTCTTCATAATTTGCAATTTACCCTGAGCTCCCCTGCAGGCTTTTTTAGTTAAAAAAAGATTATAGTAAAAAAAAAGCTACATGTTGTATTATAAAGTGTGTGTGTGTGTGTGTGTGTGTGTGTGTGTGTGTGTATACTTGTGACCATTAGCGATTTCTTTGCTCTCCCATAGTGATGGATTTCTATAATCATAGCTATTTCACTCCTGCCAAACCCTATTTCACAGCCAGCTTAGAGGCACTGAAATCCAAAAGTGGGTGGTTGAATGTGCATTTGAAAGTAAATTTCAGTAATGTCTTAAGATGTGCTTTTAACAGAAAATTACTCTAATGCTGGAGGCAGAGTCCTTACTTCTGCCCTTTCTACTGAAGGAGGGCTGATCTGTTAACTTGTATTTTACTCTCACCAGAAGTCGTGTTCCTTTCTGTTGCATCACACCGACCCCCTTATCACTTCCCATCCTTTGTGTCTTTGTACAGAACGTTCCATTTGTTCCATCCAACCACATGATCCCTCCCTTCTTGTTCTTCCTGAGTACTCTATAGATACTTCTATCTCTGTCCAGATTGTTTTCATTAGAGCCAAATTCTCAGTCAAAAGAAACCTTCTGAACTGAAGACTCAAACATAGGTCCAATGTTAGGACAAACTGGGACAAATTTTAGGACAATAACAAATCAATTCTAAAAAACATTGCTGGGAGATTGTGATATCTGGAGGGGAGGGGAGTATTCTGTCTTGTTAATTTTTATTTCTCCAGTGCCTGGAACAGCAGTTGATGCACAGAAGATGTTCAAGTATGCTTGTTGAATTAATTAATTAATTCCAGGGCTTTAGTCCATCCTGTTGGTTTTCTCTACCCTGTTCTAACCTTTAATGTTATGAAAAGACCATACTAGTGTTTCCCTTTTCCTAAGCCATCACCATGTATGTTGCTTGGCCCACCCTCCCCTTTCCGACTCTTCTCCTTGAGTCTCAAGAATTGCAGCATTCTGCAAACAGATGGCACATGACACTTGGAGTCGGATTGTTATTATACTTGAAATATATTGGATTGTTATGAAAGAGACACAAAGTTCAGAAACCATGACTGGGTACTGAAGTGAACAAGAAAGCTATGGGGAAAGCATGCCATTAACTTCCTCCACTCATCAGGGTCCCACTGAGACACGCTTGATTACCCTTCGCTACTGAGAGTCCTACCACCCAACCAAAGCACTCCACTGACATGCAGCCGACCAAGGGAGGAGTCGTTTAACTTGCAAGACACCTCTAAGGGATGGAAACAATTTACAGTCTTCAGAGCTACCCAGAGGCATATACTGCTTTTCATTAGAGAAAGGCAGTTTTGGCAGGCATTATGTTGACTCAACATTCTCTTAAAAACTTAATGTTAATTTCTCCCTCGATAGCAAACCCATTGTGACAATTAGCCTGCACAGCTTTTTACTTTCCTAACAGCAAATAGCAGCACAACTTAAGGATTCTTCTACAGATTGTTTCCTGAAAACAGAAGTTTTTAATTAGGCTTGGGGGTATGCAGAAAGGGGACTCAAAAAATCAGGTGGTCTCAGCAACCTGAGTCTGGGAAGGGAAGCACAGCCTCTTGGGGCCACTTTAGCTCCTCAATCCTTGACCCAATTTTGAGAGGGAGCCTTAAAAGAGTGGTCTCTTATGCCCTTCCTACATTTTGCCACAAACCCACTTAGTGTTCCCGACTCCAACAAATTTGGTCTAGAAGTGAGTTCAGCGTAGGTCAGAATGAGAAACATCATTCTCATTCCCCATGATCTTCCCTCCTCTGTCCCTGAAGCCCCCCAATTGTCAGAAAGTAGATTTGCTAATAGAGAAAACCTCCTGGGTTTTATTTGAGATCACACTGGGCTCACGGCTGGGTGAGAGGGAAAGCTGAAGCCCCAGGGTGGAATTCACCTGTGTTCCCAATGATGTAGTTCCACAGTCAGGTCCAGAGTTATTCCACTGGCTGAGAAGCTTTAGTCAAATCACTCCTCTGAGGTCCTACCTCCCTCATCTATCAAACAGAGCCTCTTTCTTCAGCTATGAGAATGAGGATGGAAGGTGAAGTTTAGTAGCTAATAATTGGTATGAGCCAAGGGCCCTGCTAAAGGTACCATCTGCTAATTAGGGGGCACTGAATAAATTAGGCCCACTCTGTTCTACAGAGTTCATTTTTTAAAATGAAGCTACAATTTAAAATTAAAGTATACAAGTTAGTAGTTTTTCATAGGTAGTATTCACCAGGTTGTGCAACCGTTGCTACCATTTAATTGTTGTACATCTAGAAAACAAAACCTAATACTCACTCTACAGTCCCTTCATCCCCTCAGCCCTAATTGGTTTCAGTCTCCATGAATTTGCTTGTCCTGGACATTTCATACAAATGGACTCATACAAATATTTGGCCTTTTGTGTCTGGTTTCCTTCACTGAACATAATGTTCTCAAAGTTCAGCCAAGCTGTAGCATGAATCAATGCTTCATTCCTTTTTTATGGACCAATAATATTCCATTGTATGGATATACCAGATATACCACATTTTGTTTATCCATTCATCTGCTGATGGACATCTGGATTACTACCACTTTTCAGTGGTTATAAATAATACTACCAAGAATATTTGCTTGAGAGTTTTGTGTGTGCTGGGTATGGTGGTGCACGCTTTTAATCCCAGTACTGGGGAGGCTGAGACAGGAGGATCGCACAGGTTTGAAGCCAACCTCAGCTACTTAGTATGGCCAGTTTCAGCCACTTAGTGTGGCCCTCTGCTACTTAGGGAGACCCTCTTTCAAAATAAAGAATATCTGGGCATGGTGGCTCGTGCTTTTAATCCAAGCACTTGGGAGGCTGAGACAGGAGGATCACACAGGTTCAAAGCCAGCCTCAGCCAGGCATGGTGGTGCACCCTTGTAATCCCCACACTTGGGAGGCTGAGACAGGAGGATCACACAGGTTCAAAGCCAGCCTCAGCTACTTAGTGAGGCTTTCAGCAACTTAATGAGACCCTGTTTCAAAATAAAGTATATAATAGGGCTGAGGGTACAGCCTGGAGGTAGAAAGCCCCTGGGTTCCACCCCAAGTACCACATACAAAAAAATAAAGAATAAAAAATAGGGCTTGAGGTGTAGTTCAGAGGTAGAATGCCCCTGGGTTCAACTCCCAGCACCACACACACACACACACACACACACACACACACACAGATTTGGGTGGGCAATATCTTTCTATTTCCCTTGTTAAATAAAACTATTTAGCATTCAGAGGAACTTTTTCCATAGCAGTTACACCATTTTACATTCCCAGCAGAAATGCATGAGGGCCCTTATTTTTCCACATTATCATAAGGTTCATTGACTTTTAGGAGGTAATTTTTCTTAGGTTATGAAACATTTCTAAAAAGACAAAAAAAATCCATCTTTTTTTTCCTTTCATTCTTTTTTCCCTCTTTCCCTCCTGTCCCTTTCTTCCTTCTTCCTTTCTTCCTCCAGTCCTCTATTTTATTACAAAATCTCTTCTTAGATTCAACTTAAACATGATTTCAGCAAATCCAACAAATTCTCACTGGGTTGTTTCTGGAAATGTATGGAAATTTTTGTATCGTACACTGCAGCGTAATTCCTTAGTGCTACTGAAAAACTTGTTCCAAAAATTAGCCACCCTGTTTTCTCTGATGCATTCATAGATAACACAAAGGAAGGGAGTCTCAGAGTTCTGCCCTTCTTTCACCATACCCTGGAGAAGTACCAAGGTTTTTTGTTTGTTTCTTTCTTGTGTTTAAGGCCCTTGTAGAGATTAGCCTGGGTGAATGGAAAGGCAGTTGTGGTCTTATAGCTGAAGGAAAAGGAGTCTAATCCCTGAATGTGCCTCCCCTGAGACTAAAGGAAGGCTGGAATGGGAAGTTTGGTTCCAAGCCCCACAGGGGTCAGAACTTCTGGTGGGGGCAGGACACTATGAGAGTCCCTGGGAGGTTTAGTGAGGATCCCTTTGGCCTACCTAGCACAGAAGAGTGTCTCTTGTATGATTCAAACCACCCACCTGCATAATACCAGCAGTGAGGACAACAGATTGAACTCCTTGGCTTCTACTCCCTTTGTTCAATTAACATTGAGATTTCAACCTCCCTTGAAAGGGAGCCCAGAGCTGGACTTAATTTCTCAAATAAAGAGGTCATCTTGCACCTTGAGCATCATGAAACAGCTCATACCTGTTTACATATGCATAGCTTGGGGGGGGAAATATCCTCATTCTTATTTTTTAATAAATAATAAAGGTTTAGAGTGATTAAGGGCTTGCATAATGAGCATAACTTGGAAATGTAAGAAACTAAAATAACAAATTCCTCATTGTCCCATTACATGCCGGCTATGATTGGGTTGTGTCCCTCAAAGTTCATGTGGTGGAAACTTAATCCCCACTGCAGCCTGTAGAGAAGTATGACCTTTAAAGGGTGATTGGGTGATGTGGACTCAGCCCTCATGATGGGTTAATGTCATTATCCTAGGAATGGGTTTATTTGTTATAAAGATAAGTTTGGCCCCTGCTATGGTTTGGATGAGTGCCCTCAAGATCCATATGTTAAAGGCTTGGTGGCTAGAGTGGCATTATTAGTAGGCTGTAGAAGCTTTAGGAAGTGGAATATTGTGATGTTCTTAAGCCCACAGAGTCATGTTCTGAGGGAGATTGTGGGAGCCTGGCCTCTTCTTAACTTGCTCCCTGGATTGTAATATACGTAGTTTGGTTCTTCTAAGAGCTCTATCATCAGAGACCCAGAGCAGTGGGCCTCCTGATCTTGGATTGGAACCTAAAAAGAAAAAAAAAGAGCCCAAAATAAACCTTTCCTCTTTATAAATTAATTATTTCAGATATTTTGTTATAGTAATGAGAAACTGACTAACATAGCCCTCATTCCTCCCCCTTTCTAACTCTCTCTCCTCTTCCTCATTTCTTCCATTGGAGGACACAGAAAGGAGGTGATCACCAGGTGTTGGCATTTCAATATTGAGCTTCCCAGCCTCCAGAATTGTGAGAATTTATTTAAACTAGGGATTGAACTCAGGGGCATTATACCTCTGAACTGCACCCTTAGTCCTTTTTATTTCGAAACAAGGTCTAATTTGCTCAGGCGGGGCTTGAACCTTCAGTCCTCCTGTCTCGGCTTCCCAAGTACTGGGATTCCATCCATGAGCCACCACACTTGGCTTGAATAATTTCATTTTTTTACAAATTACCCAGTCTCTGGTATTTTGTTCTAGCAAACACAAAACAAACAAAGACATCGTCTAAATGCTAAATTCCCTTTCAGCAACATGTGCCCCTTCCTCCTGCTCTGCCAGAGAAGGTTGTTTGATTCATTCTTTCTTGAAAGGAGGGCACATTTTTTATACTTTTATTGGTACATTATAGTCTCACATTATAACGTAGTTCATAGAGTTAGTGACATATATGCACATGGCACTTGGTGGGCTTTCCTCTGGCTCAAGAGGACACATTTGGGCTAATTTTATCTCTATAAGAAGAGGGATAATAAACAAGGTAGGTATGTCACTTTTACAGAGCCAGGAAAATCTCATGCTCTGGGAAAGGAGCAGATACTCTGCTAAGTTTTCTCTAAACTAAGAAGAGTCTTTAATTTTTTTTTCTGTGATTATACTCATCAACTTAGATTATACCTTAATTTTATTTAGAATTTGACTTCATCTATTACTTATTTTTTTGAAACACTCTAACACTTCCAATTTTCTTCTCTTTTTAAACTCAAAGCCAGAAAGACACAGTCATTTTTTAAATTACACAGCTTCATTCATCACTTCCTTGGTTCAGTTTCCTTTGCCTAAGCAAGAAACCAGCTGGTAGGATCTTAACCTTGAGAGAAAGCATTAATCAAACCCAAGCACTGAGATGATACATTTATAATGTGATGACAAATTATTAATAATATCCTCTTCATGAAGCAGAGTAGGACATTAACACCAAAAAAACTGAGGAGCAAAAGAGAGGAGAGAACCTAGCTCTACTGAAATGGAATATAAAATTAACTTTGATAGAAAATGAAGACTTTTCTAAGCTGGTCCTGGTGGCACACACTTGTAATCCCAGCATTTGTGAGGCTGAGACAAGAGGATCACTGTTTGAGGACAACCTCAGCTACTTGGTGAGGCCCTCTGCAACTTAGTGTGGCTCTGTTTCAAAATAAAAAATAAAAAATAGGACTTCCGGGAAGATGGCAACGGAGAAAAGTGGGGCTTACGAGCCCTGATAACAACCAATCTCTGTTACCACAAAATCAGTGCGTTTCATAGCCAGAAAACACCATCAGCAGAGAAACAAAAAATGTAATTACAAGGGACAGAGAAAAAGAGGGATGGAAAAACGAAACACCAGAAAGAAACCAGACTGCAGTGCTGCAGCCGGAGCCGCGGCACGAAGCGGTGGGTGCCATTTTCCCTTGCAGCACCAGGCTCCAGAGAGGAGGGGAACTCATAACGGAGCTCAGACTCATAACGGACCAGAGAGGAGATAGGCCGGCCTCACGACCGAGGACGCGGCAGCAGCGCCTTACTGCCAGCGGCAGCGGCGAACTCACCGGACAGCTACGGACCAACACACTCAACAGCCCACCAGGCTCCAGAGAGGAGCAGCGGACAGCGAGGTGAGGTGAGCTGCTGCAGATCAGCCAGGAGGAATTCGGCAGATTTCTCAGCGCAGGGAGCATCTAAAGCTCCCAGAGGCTGGGCTCAGCACACCCTGCAGGGACTCAGAGTGGAGCTCAAAAACAGAAAAGAAATAACACCAGCCTCATGGCCAAGGGCATGGCAGCAGCACCATATTGCCACCGGCGGCAGCAGCAGCAAATTCACCGAGTCCACTACAGCTCCATCTGCGCACTCAACAACAGTGAGTCAAATTATGGCCCTTAGAGGAGAAATCCCAGTACTGTACTCCCAGGGACTTGACCCAGTGGGGGAGAGGTGGTGGCAGAGATATCACACATAGGAGAATGCCCAACCTGGCACCCCCCATGGTCTAAAGCAGCTTCGATTGACTCCCAGGGTCTGAGACTCTGCGATACAACCCAGTAAAGGAGTAGTGGGGACCAAGATACCACAGACTCGAGATCCAGAGCACCTTAAGTGAAGTCATAGTGACCCAAGGGAAGAACCCAGAAAAGGCACAAACTTCCGAAATCATGGGAAAGAGAAATAACAATGGAGCAATGAATACCCACAACCCCACAACATCAGAACCTGATAAAACAGAAATTCAGAGATTTCTAGAAGATCAAATCAGGAAAATAATTGTAGAAATAATAGGTGTTTCAAAAGAATTCAGAGAGAGCCAAAAAGAGATAAAGGATGCAATTAATGAAGTAAAGGCCTCAATTCAAAGCACAAACAACCGATTAGACCACATGGAGAACAGAATCTCGCTCTTAGAAGATGATCATTCCAAAAATGAACGCATAGTTTCTAATCTAGAAAAAAATATCCAACAGCAGGAATCTGACATTGAAGAAATATGGGCCCATTTTAAGAGAGCTAACCTAAGAATAATTGGAATAGAGGAGGGAAAAGAAAGTGAAACCAAAGGGATCAACAATCTCTTCAAGGAAGTAATAGCAGAAAATTTTCCAAACATAGAGCAAGAGGTTGATACACAGGTCCAGGAAACTTATAGAACTCCCTTTAGACAGGATCAGAGAAGAGGATCCCCACGCCACATAATTGTCAAAAATGACCAATGTAGAAACCAAGGAGGGAATCTTAAAGGCAACAAAAACAAAGGGCCAAGTGACATTCAGAGGTAAACCAATTAGAATCACTCCAGACTTCCCAAACCAAGTCATGAGAGCCAGAAGGGCTTGGAGTAACATATTCCAAACTCTGAAAGAAAACAACTTCCAGCCAAAAATTTTCTACCCAGCAAAACTTTCTATCAAATTAGATGGGGAAATAAGAAGCTTCCACAACAAACAGAAACTGAAAGAATTTATGTCTTCAAAACCAGCACTAGAGAAAATACTCAAAGAGATTAACAACAAAGAAGAAATAGGTAACATACATTAGAACCAGAGAAACAAGATTTTCCATCCAACAGACAACTAAGATTGGTTATCTGTGGAGATTCATTATTTATGTTAGTCTTTTACCTATCTCTAAATTGTATTGTTTGCTTTTATTGTTACTAATTTTTAGGATTTCTAGTTGGAATATTAATATACCTTCAGATATAGCATTTGGACATATTTTATCTCATTCTATCAGTAACTTTTAACTCTGTTTACATTGTCTTTGGATATACAATATATTTTTATTTTTTAGGGAGTTTGTTTACCCTTTTGTTGCCTGTGCCATTGAAATTATATCCAATAAATCACTGCCAATTTCAATGAGGTTTTATGACCCAGATTTTCTTCTAAAAGTTTATAGTATTAAGATTTATATTTAGGTCTTTTATCTATTTTGAGTTAATATTTGTATATGTGTTAGGTAAGGGTCCAATTTTATCCTTTTTCATGTAATTATTATTTTTCAACAATATTTAGTTAAAAGATTAGTATTTCCTCCACCAAATGTTTGTGGAAACCTTGTCAAAAATAACTTGACAATATATGGAATAATTTATCTCTAGGCTTTTATTTAACTCCAATGGTTTATATATCTGCCTTTAAAACAGTACTACACTGTTTCAATTATTGTAGCTTTATATAGTTTGAAATCAGAAAATATACATCTTCTAGCTTTGTTCTTTTTCGAGATCATTTTGGGTGTCTAGAGTCCATATTCCATATTAGGATAGATTTTTTTCTGAAAAATAAATAAATAAAAGTATGATAGTTTCACCTAAAAAAAAGAGAAAAAATATTCTCTGGTAAGAAAGAAAGCAAAAAGAAATATTGAAATGTTATCTTTAAGTCATCAAAAGCTTGGTATCAGACAAATGAAACAGTTACGTGAGATTATCATCATTAATATTGGATAAATTGCTATAAAACTAGATGTCAACCACTAAGCCAAGTATGGGAAGGAGGGATGGGGAGGGAACGAGGTGGGGATCGGGTAGGGGCTAACTGGGCGATATATGCATGTATGCCTACAAAAGTATTTTTTATACCATTATGATGTATGAATACAGTGCACCAATAAAAAAAGGAAAAAAAGGAAAAAAATAAAATGAAGAAATTTCTTAAAATTATTATATCCCTCCATGTTTATTTTATTTATTTATTTATTTAATTTATTTATTTATTTATTTATTGCAGGTGTGGGAATGGAACTGCAATCCTCAGGTCTCAGCCCCCAAATGCTAGGATCACAAGCGTGTGCCATCACTCCTGGCTTTTATGTTTATCTTTAGTTGGCATTTCTTGAATCCACAGGCCCATATTTTTAACTTAGTGTTTATATAATATTTCCCTTTATTGTTTTATTAAAGGAAAGAAAGTTAGCACTCCCCCTGACTAGGATGGAAGAGGCCCTCAGGCCTGACAACATGCAAACGATAAAGGTAGTGCCACCTACTTCGTGGAATCTAACCATCGTTTTTAAGACAACCTAACTAAGGGGAAGAGAGGGGGAAGAAGAATACTCTCTAAAGCACACGATATTATTAAACATATAGAAGTCAACTACTAAGCCAAGCATGGAAAGGAGGGATGGGGAGGGAATGGGGTGAGGATCGGGTATGGGGCTAAAGGTGGTGTGTGCATGTATGTCTACACAAGTTTTTTTTTTTAACTGCATTATGATGTATGAATACAATGTACCAATAAAAAAAATTTTAAATATTTCCCTTTAAATTTTCCTCAACTCTTTCTGGAAATTTTTGATACAATGTCTTCTAAAGAATAACAGAGATTTTAGTTTGAATTTATTACACTTGATGAGAGGAACTCACTGGATAAGATATTATTTGCTTTTTTCATTGTTGTTTTGTTTTGCTTTGTTTTGTTTTTGCAGTACTGGGGATAGAAGCCTTGGTCATTCTACATCTGAGCTACACCCCCAGCTCTATTTTTTATTCTTTATTCTGAAACAGGAAACTGAGAGGAAAAGTTTCCAATATTTTCTGTACTTTCTTCTCTTTGTTCCTTTCTTCCTGCCTTTATTTTGCTATAAAAACAATTTCTAAGTGTTACAGATAGAAACCCCTCCAAAAATTCAAAATTCATATGCTGAAGCCCTATCCTCTTTCCCCCCAGTGTGATGGTATTTGGAAAATTCTGTGGGAGGTAATTGAATTTAAATGAGGTAATGAGGGCATGGACCACATGATGACATTAGTAGTCTTATAAAAAGAGGAAATGAGATCAGAGCTTCCACCACCCCTTTTCCTGCCATGGCCATCCACAAGTCAAGGAGATGCCCCTGACCAGACATGACCCCGCCATCACCTTGATCTTGAGTCTCACAGCCTCCAGAAGTATGAAAAATAAAATTCTGTGGTTTATAAGTCATACGGTTCATAGTATTTTTGTTGTAGCAGCCCAAATGGACTTATGTACTGCTTTACATTTCAGCAAAAACTAGGCATTACTATATTAAACAATGCATGATGAGTGTTAAGGCCTCCAGTTATACAGTTCATTAAGAGACATTTTTCTAAAGACTTATCATGGAAGCCAATATTATAAGAACCTAGCCATTGCCCTCTGATCCCTCTGCTTATTGTAGGTGGAAAATTAAACAAACCAATAAAAGGGTAGGAAAAGTGGCTTTTTTTTTTTTTTTGCAGTACTGGGGATGGAACCCAGGGACAATCTAACTCCAAGATACACCCCCAGCCCTATTTTTTATTCTTTATTTTGAAACAGGCTCTCACTGAGTTGCAGAGGGCCTCATTAAGGTGCTGCGGCTGTCTGTGAACCGAGATCCTCCAGTCTCAGCCTCCCAAATGCTGGAATTACAAGTGTGCGCCACCACACCCAGCAAGAAGTGGCTTTTGAAGTAGAACAGATTTTAAAAAATTTTTTTGTAATGAAGATTGAACTGAAGGGCTTTCTACCTCCAAGCCACATTCCTAGCCCTATTTTATTATTTTAGAATAGTTTCACTAAAATGCTGAGACTGACCTCAAACTTGGCAATCCTTCTGTCTCAGTCTCCCAATTATTAGGATTACAGGCACGCACAACCACACCCAGCTAGAATACCAATTTTAAGCTTTACATCACACATAGCCAATCATCATTATGAATTCAGAAAGTTTCTGACAAATTTTAAAGCAACCTGTTTGCTAACTTGTTGCTTGGCCCTGAAACCAAAGAAGAATTAAAATGTTCATCTTACATTTTGGTGCATTTGGAGCTTTCTTCCTAGACAGCCCAAATATATGATTCACATTATAGGTTGGGTAAGAATCATTAAATTAAAACCAACAGCAACAGAACTTGGCTCAATAGTAAACACTAAGGAACACAAAATTAATGCTAACAGCAATTTTAGCCCAATACCACCCTTTGCTTGTTGAGAAATAATGCAGAAAATATTAATGTGGTTTGCTTCACAAAATATTTAAAAAGTTTTTGGGAGGCAATTACTAGAGACAAAGTAGCACTGGCTTTGTCAAAAGTAAGATAAGGACTTCCGGGAAGATGGTAACCAAGAAAAGCAGCGTTTACAAGTCCTGCTAACACTCAATTTCTATTGCCACAAAATCAGCACTTTTTATAACCAGAAAAAACTATCAGCAGAGAAATAAAAACTGTAAATACAAGGGACAGAGAAAAAGAAGAACAGAAGAACAACCAGAGACCAGAAAGGAAACCAGCCCGCATTGCAGCGGAGGGAGCCATGCCACCATCATCTTGCATCACAGCACCAGGTTCCAGAGAGGAAAGGTAAACAAGGAGCTGAAGTGAGCAGCTGTGGATCATTCCGGTGTAATTCAGTAGTTCTTTCAGCACAAAGAACATCTAAAACCCCCAGTGGCTAAGTTCTTCAAACCCTCCAGGGACTCAGAACAGAGCTCAAAACCAGAAAAGAAATATGGCAGCCTCATGGCTGAGGGCGTGGAGGTGGCGCCATATTGCCAGCAGCAGTGGTGAGTTCACCATGTCCACAACAGCTCCAGATCAGTGTACACAACAACTGTAAGTGAAATCCCAGCAATGCACCCCCAAGTACTTGTGCAGCTTTGATAGTCTCCTTGGGTCTGAAATTTTAAAGTCCAATCCAGTGAAGGAGTAGCAGTGGCAGAGATACCACACCCGAGTCACAGCTTTCCATGGGAAAATGCTCAGCCCAGCAACCCACAGTCTCATGCAGCCTCAATTAATTCCCTGGGTCTGAGACTTTGCGATACAACCCAGTAAAGGAGTAGTGGCGGCTGAGATTACCACAAACTCGAGATCCAGAACACCCTAAGTGAAGTCATGGTGACCTGAGGAAGAACCCAGAGAAGGCACAAACTTCTGAAATCATGGGAAAGAGGAACAACAATGGAGCGATGAACACCCACAACCCCATAATATCAGAACCTGATAACACAAAAATTCAGAGATCTCCAGAAGATCAAATCAGGAATACAACTGTAGAAATAATATAGGACCTTCAAAAATAATTTAGAGAGAGTCTAAAAGAAATAAAGATGCAATCACTGAAGTAGAGGCATCAAATTAAAACTATAAAAAATTGATTAGATCGCATGGAGAATAGAATCTTGCTCCTAGAAGATGATCACTCCAAAAACGAATGCATAATATATAACATAGAAAAAAATCTGATAGCAGGGATTTGACATTTAAAAAATGGGCCAATTTTAAGAGAGCTAACCTAAGAGTAATCAGAATAGAGGAAAGAAAAGAAGGTGAAACCAAAGGGATCAATAATCTCTTCAAATAAGTAATAGCAGAAACATTTCCAAATATAGAGCAAGGGGTTGATACACAGGTTCAGAAAACATATAGAACTCCCTTTAGACAAGATCCAAGAAAAGGTTCACCACACCACATAATTGTCAAAAATACCAATGTAGAAACCAAGGAGGGAATCCTAGAGGCAACAAAAAACAAAAGGCCAAGTGACATTCAGAGGCAAACCAATTAGAATCACTCCAGACTTCCCAAACCAAGTCATGAAAGCCAGAAGGGCTTGGAATAACATATTCCAAACTCTGAAGGAAAACAACTTCCAGCCAAAAATTTTCTCCCCAGCAAAACTACCAATCAAATTAGTTGAGGAAGTAAGAAGCTTCCATGACAAACAGAAACTGAAGGAATTTATGTCTTCAAAACCAGTGCTAGAGAAAATACTCAAGGAGATTAACTGCAAAGAAGAAATAGGTAATACATGCCAGAACCAAAATAACAAGAATTCCCATCCAGCAGACAACTAAGCAAAGAAGAAGAAACAGTATCTCAAACAGAAATAAGATATTAACATGTTAGGAATTAAAAATTATCTCTTTATAATCACACTGAATGTAAATGGCCTCAACTCCCCAATAAAAAGACATAAAGCGGCAAAATGGATTAAAAGCCAGAATCCATCCATCTGCTGCTTACAAGAAACACACCTTACAAGTAAAGATAGGAACAAACTCAAGGTAAAGGGCTAGAGCAAGCTAATCCATGCTAATGGTACTCAAAGACAAGCAGAAGTAGCAACTATGATATTAGACAAGTTAGACTTCAAACCAAAACTTTTTAGAAGAGACAAAGGTCATATTTTACTGGAAAAAGGAATACTCCAGCAAGAGGAAATAACAATAATCAACATCTATGCCCCAAACATAGGTGCAGCTACTTTCATAAATCAAACTCTTTGTGACATGAAGTCACACATAAATCCCAACACAATAATACTGGGAGACTTCAACACACCTCTCACAACATGAGACCGATCTTCCAGACAAAAGGTCAGTAAAGATGCCTCAGAACTAAAGAACACCATTAATCATAATGGACCTGTTGGACACATATAGACTATTTCACTCAACTACAGCGGAGTTTACATTTTTCTCAGCTGCTCACGGAACCTTCTCCAAAATAGATCACATCCTGGGACACAAAATGAGCACTAGAAAATTCAAAAAATGTCACATACTTCCCTGTGTTGTTTCAGACCATAATGGAATGGAACTGGAAATCAACTATAAGAAGACCCAGAGAAATAACATAAACATGTGGAGACTGAACACCACATTTCTGAATGAAGAATGGGTCATAGAAGACATAAGAGGTGAAATCAAGAAATTTCTAGAAACAAATGAAAATAAAAATACAACATATCAAAACTTCTGGGATATTTTAAAGGCAGTATTAAGAGGAACATTTATAGCACTGAGCACTCACATAAAAAAAAAACAGAAAATCATCAAATAAATAACGTAATGACATGCCTGAAAGCCCTTGAAAAACAGGAATAGTCTAACCCCAAGGCCAGTAGAAGACAAAATTATTAAAATTGGGCCAGAGGTTAATGAAGTAGAGAATAAAAAATGATACAGAAAATCAACAAAACCAAAAGCTGGTGCCTAAAAATAATTGACAAGATAGATAAACCACCAGCCAATCTAACTAAAAAAAAAAAATCATCAAACTTATGAAGATAAGAGATGAAAAAGGAGATATTACTACTGACAGTATAGAAATCCACAGGATTATCAGAAACTACTTTGAAAAACTATACTTCAACAAAATGGAAAATCTGGAGGAAATCGACAACTTCCTAGATAAATACAACCTTCCTAAACTGAGTCAAGAAGATATAGAACACTTAAACTAACCAATAACAATCACAGAGATTGAAACAGCAATAAAGAGCTTACCATCAAAGAAAAGCCCAGGACCAGATGGTTTCCCAAGTGAATTCTATAAAACCTTTATAGAAGAGCTAATCCCAATACTACTCAAACTATTTTGGGAAATAGAAAAAACCAGGACTCTCCCAAATACATTCTATGAAGCCAACATCACACTAATACCCAAACCGAATAAAGACAGTTAAAGGAAGGAAAACTACAGGCCTATATTGCTGATAAACTTAGATGCAAAACTATTAAACAAAATATTAGCAACACGCATTCAAAACCACATCAAGAAAATCATTCACCATGACCAGGTAGGGTTCATCCCAGGGATGCAAGGCTGGTTCAACATAGGAAAATCAATCCATGTAATTCATCATATAAACAGAATCAAAGACAAAAATCACATGATCATTTTAATAGACGCAGAAAAAGCATTTGATAAAAGCCAACCTCCATTTATGATAAAAACACTGCAGAGAATTGGAATAGAAAAAAAATATCTCAACATCATAAACTTCAAGAATTCCCCCTAAAAACTAGAATGAGACAAGGATGTCCATTATCACCACTTCTCTTCAATATAGTACTAGAGACTCTAGCCAGAGCAAGAAAGCAAGAAAAGAAAATCAAAGGAGTACAAATAGGAAAAGAAAAACTCAAACTTTCACTATTTGCAGATGACATACTATATTTAGAAAACCCAACAAACTCAACCAAAAGGCTTATAGAAATGACCAACAAATTCAGCAAAGTGTCTGGATACAAAATCAACCTTAAAAAATCAGAAGCTTTTCTGTACACCAACCATAAATCCACTGAAAAAGAAATTCAGAAAACACTTCCACTTAGGATCTCCCACAAAAAAATAAAATGCTTAGGAATAAATGTAACCAAGGAGGTAAAATATCTCTACAAAGAAAATTATAAAACATTGAAAAAAGAAATGGAAGAAGATCTTAGAAGATGGAAAGATCTTCCATGTTCATGGATAGGCAGAATAAATTTCATTAAAATGGCCATCCTTCCAAAAGTGATCTACAGATTCAACATGATGCCCATTAAACTACCAAGATCATTCCTCAAATACATAGAAAAATCAGTTCTTGAATTTATTTGGAATAACAAAAATCCTAGAATAGCCAAAGTAGTTCTCAGCAACAAAAAACATGCAGGAGGAATCACAATACCTAACTTTAAACTATACTACAAAGACATTGTAATAAAAACAGCATGGTACTGGCACAAAAACAGATGCATAGACCAGTGGACCAGAATAGAAGACCCAGAAACAAGTTCACAGACTTTCAGCCAATTGATTTTTAACAAAGGGGCCAAAAACAGACACTGGAATAAAGATAGCCTGTTTAACAAATGGTGTTGGCACTAAGCCAAGCATGGGAAGGAAGGATGGGGAGGGAATGGGGTGGGGATTGCGTGGGGGTTGACTGGCGATGTGTGCATGTATGTCTACAAAAGTTTTTTTTTTGTATCCCACTATGATGTATGAATACAGTGCACCAATAAAAAATTAAAAAAAAGAAAATAAATAATCAGCATTAAAAAAAAACAAATGGTGTTGGTAAAACTGATTAACCATATGCAGAAAATTGGAAATTAATCCCATTTTCTCACCCTGCACAAGAGTCAATTCAAGGTGGATCAAACACTTATAAATTAAACCAGAGACCTTGAAGCTCCTTGAAGAGGGCATAGGTCCAACACTGCAACATATAGGCACATATAAACACTTTCTCAACAAGACCCCAAAGGCACAACAAATTAAAAGGCAAATCAATACGTGGGATTGCATGAAACTGAAGAGCTTCTGTTCAGCAAAGGAAACTGTCAAGAACCTCATTCGAGAGCCAACAGAATGGGAGAAGATTTTTGCCACCTACACCACTGACAGAGGACTAATATCTAGAATATACAGAGAATTCAAGAAACTCAACACTAAAAAACAAATCATCCAATAACCAAATGGGCAAGTGAACTAAAAAGACACTTTACAAAAGAAGAAATTCAAATGGCCAATAAATGCATGAAAAAATGTTCAACATCATTGGAAATGAGAGATATGCAAGTCAAAACTACCCTGAGATTTCACCTAACTCCAGCTAGAATGGAAATCATTCAAAACACAAACAACAAATGCTGGAGAGGATGCAGAGAAGTAGGAACTCTAAAACATTGTTGGTGGGACTGCAAATTAGTGTAAACACACTGGAAAACAGTATGGAAAATCCTCAGAAGAATGGGAACAAATCTACCATTTGATCCAGCAATGCCACTTCTGGGTATCTACCCAAAAGAAAAGAAACCAAACTACCAAACTAATGCATGTGCATCTATGTTCATAGCTGCCCAATTCACCATAGCCAAACTATGGAACCAGCCAAGATGTCCATCAATAGATGAATGGATTACAAAACTGTGGGATATGTACACAATGGAATTTTACTCAGCCATTAAAAAAAACAAAACTCAATTACATCATTTTCAGGGAAATGGATGGAACTGGAGGACATTATGCTAAGTAAGATTAGTCAGTCACAAAAAATAAGAAATCAGATGCTTTCCCTAATATGTGAAAGCTTAGGAGAAATGGGTCATAGGAAGAACTCTAGGTGAAAAAGTAAATCCTATAGAGGAGCAAACAAGATAACCTAAATGAGGGGATGGGAGGGAGGAAGAAGGAAATTCTCTAAAACACACAATGTACTTAAACATATCAAAGTCAACCACTAAGCCAAGCATGGGAAGGAGGGATGGGGAGGGAATGGAGTGGGTATTAGGTAGGGGCTAAATGGGTGATGTGTACATTATGTACACACAAGTTTTTTACCCCAATATGATGTATGAATATAATGCACCAATAAAAAATTTTAAAAAGTAAAATGAATGACTGAATCTTAGTTCTGCCATTAACTACGTGTGTGACATTAATTAAGTCATTCACCCATCAGGTGAAAGGTAAATATAGTTACTTTACAATGTAGTCGTGAGAAGTAAATTAATATGCAAATGTACACAGTATCATATGCAGTGTATATGCATAAGAAGTGCTGGCTTCCCTCCTCTCTTTAAAATAAGAAAAATTAAAATAATGTGCTTGATTGTTGATGAAGAACATCTGCTCTGGTGTGTTTATCCTGTTAGAAAAACCCTCACTTGATCCAGTGTCTGACTCCAGTTATTGCCCATATCATGGCTCCCTTTAGGTTAAAACTCCAGAGTATTATGTGCCTTCAATATTCCTTCCCATACTCCCTGCAGTTAGGCCACCCCTGACCCCTGCCACAAGAAACAGCTCCCGGTGAAGTCAGTAAGGACCTCTCATGGAGTCCTCCTCTTCTCCTCTAGCCATCTTCTTGATCATGTATCCAGGTGGGCATACTGAGTAGGCAACTAGATATAAGAATCTAAAGTTGAGAGGAGTGGTTAGGGTGGAGATAAAAATTGGAGAGGTCATCAACATAGAGCTGATAATTTCTAAGGACCCAGGGTTGATTCAGATCAAGAAGATGGCTATAGGAGAAGAGGAGGACTCCAAACTTAGTATGTTCAAAACTCAACTCTTAATTCTTTGAAACCTATTTTCCATGTTATCTCCCCATTTCATTCAATGGGAACTCCATCCTTTCAGATACTGAGGACAAAGTCCTTGAAGGCTTCTACATCCAGAATTTTTCCTGAGTTTTGTCACAGTAACAAAACAAAACAACTCTCAGAGGCTTGCAGCCACGTTTATTACTTGCTCCTATTATGTATCAGCAGAAGGTGGCTGAGGCTTTGTTCCATATCTTCTTCACCCCAGGATCCAGGCTGAAGAAGCAGCCCCAGCTGGGACATTGCCTTTCTCACAGCAGAGTACAGAAGAGGTCCCTTATGGTGGTGCTTAAAGACTCTGCTGGAAAGGAACACATTACTTCCCAAGTAACATGTCTAAGCCACAGTTCCCCCAGAGCTGAGCCCAGTAGGAAGGTTCAGCAAATATTTTCCCAATAAAAGTAACCGTAAGAATCTTTGTTTCTTCTTATTCTTTCATACCTCATATCCAATTGATAATAAAATCCTATCATAAAGATATATTTAACATCTTTAAATTATATTCAGAACACCATCATTTCTCATCATCTTTACTACCACCTCTTGGGTTCAATGTACCATCATCTGGTGCCTGAAAAATTGCAGTACCCCAACTGTGCTTCTGAACTGGTTTTCTGACTGTGTGTTCTTAATACATCTGCCTGAATGATTCTGAAAGTCAAATTAGGTCATCCCTGCTTCAATCCTCTGATGGATCTCCATTTCTCTCAACATACAACTCAGTATTTGTTTGTTTGTTTGTCTATTGAACTGGGGCACTGAACCCAGGAACATTCTACCTCTGAGGTATACCCACAACCCTATTTTTATTTTTATTTTTATTTATTTAAATTTTCATGGGGCATTCTCCCTCTGTGCTATACCCACAGCTCTATTTTATTTTTTAATTAGGAACAGGATGTTGCAAAGTTGCTGAGGTTGGCCTTGAACCTGTAATCCTACTGTCTTCGTCTCCCAAGTACTGATATAACAAGCATGCATTTCCATGCTCAGCTCAACTCAGTCTTTATGATAGACAATGGTCTACAAAACACTACATTATTTGTCCAACACCCCCTATTTCCTTTCTGACTTCATCTCCTGGTATCTGCCACAGCTCCCATTCAACCATGTCTACTTTTTTGCTGTTCTTCAAATCCTAGGTGCAGCCCAGCCTCAGGGCTTTTGCATTGATTTCTTTTGCCTAGAAATTTCCCTCAGAGACTAAAGATAATGGAGGGGAAACTTCAGAAAAGCTAGAAAGAAAGGGTAGGAGAATAAGAAGGCTGAGGTCAATTAATAGAGGAGCTACATTCAAATATGTGTATAAGTGTGAATGTAGCATGGTCAACCTGGACACTCATTGTTGGGAGGGGGGAGAGGAGAGGTGGGAGGAGAGGGCACCAAGCACTATGTGAATGTATGCCATTTGTAATATGATCCACATAAAAATAAAATTTTAAAAGTAAGACCTGGAAAGAAGTTCAGACATTAAACCTAACTACCATATAAACTGAAAAAAAAAAAAAAAGAAATTTCTCTCAGACCTGAGCCTAGCTCATTCTTCCCTGTCCTTTAGGTATATCATGTACCTTCTCAAGGCCAACTTCACCACCTCATTTAGAATTTCAGCTCTTTATTGTGAGATGATGTATTGTAATATAAACACACATTATTAATAACATTGTGCTCATGAAGCAAGAGTAGGAGATTGCATTTTAACTCACTATGTTAAATGCACTTGCTTCTTATTATCACAATCTGCTAAAATATGTCTTGCAGAGACAGAAATCCTTGTTTCATTTCCTAGTGCATCACAAAATAGAGATATGTAGAATCGAACTACATCTAGCTAGACCCTAGCTAGAACAGAACCAGGCACATAGTAGGTAATTCAACATTTGTGAATGAACAGGAGGAATGAATGAATGAATGAATGAATGAATGAGGCACAATTTCCTTACTCTGGCTCATCAATTTTTCTTCCTAACATTGTGAAATTTACCTGGCCTATCACATAGGAGACAATCCTATTTGACATGAAAATTTCTTACTTTTCATTAAGCTTTATTATATCTTTAACTTCCCAAATGAACAATAAAAAGGATTGGATCAACCAAAATTGAAATTAAGTTTATGAGCAAAGATTTTGCTATTTCTTTAGCAGAATTATAATAGTACTACTAACATTTAAAACACTTGCAGACTGAAAACAGCGAGCAGCTCCCACGTCAGAATTTTGTGTGCCCACCAGCGACTGGATCACAACAGCATAGAGACTCCCACGAATCCTGGACCAAGAAAGACAGGTACCTGCGGGCAACGGGAAGTGCGGACCCTAGCGTGCGCTGCACTCCAACCCCCCAGCACGCCCAAGCCTCAGACCCGAGCACTCCCCTCTGTGCACCTTGTCGGCGCCCCGGTTCCCTGCTAGCAGTCATTGCCTGTCCAACTCTCTCCACTAAATTGGAACCTACCTGGGTGTCTAGCTCCCCCCCCCCCGCCACCTTGCCAGAGACTGCCTTCAAGGCTGCGAAAGCCCTGTGTAATCTGGAAATCTCCTTGGGGCACCCCCAGTTTCTACGTCCCGCGGGAGGCAGAGGCCTTTACTGGGCACCACGCACTGGATCCTTGAGCACCTATCCTGCACTCCTGGCCCACCGCTGGGTGTTCCCACCCTCCTGCTAGCCAGAGGCTTAATTCTAAGCGAGAACGAGAACTCAGCTCAATACACCTTGGAAGAGCATACCAGCAGCAACAGACAGCTGCATCCACTCACTCCTGGTTCCAGTAAAAGCAGCACACCCAGCCTGCACCCTTGGAATAGGCAGAGCTCTGGCAGCAAGCGTGGGCACCCAGGAACCAGCACCCATTTGCCCAGGGTACATCTTGGGACCACACCGGCTAACCCAGCTGGAATTTCCAGAGACACAGGAAAATCCATCGGGCCACAATATCTGCACAGGACCTCAGGGGGAGGTTCTAATTATACCTTGGTCATGCTCCACCCGTGTCGTAGGGAAGCACAGGCTGGAGTCTAGGGTGGTGAGTGCAGAGGTACTGACCACAGGTTAGAATTTCGCAGAACCTGTGAATTGTATAGAATCAAATAACAGTGAAACCAGACATCCGGACACATAAACCTAAAGCAGCTAAAGGAGAGAAGGTGTCCAAACACCCAGAGTGACCTAAGAAGATAAAAAAATAGAGTACAAAGAAAACTAAGAGACATTGGATGGTATTCTGAAAGTTACTAAAGCAATCACATACGCACATATTATATAGGCCTGACCCCATATGCGTAAATAAGGAGGACTGTTTATTTTACTTTTAATGTGGATGTTTTGTTTTATATTGCTTTTACAGTGCTTTTGTTTTGGTATGTTTATTGCTGTGTTATTTTTTTTTCTTTCACCCCATACTTCTCTTACTTTCACATGTTGTTTTTTTATATATATATATATTGGATAGTTTGCCTTATTTTTTTATTTCACACAGCTGCTAGCTCCTTTTATTTTATTCTTGTTCTTTTGTCCTCTTTCTTCCTCTTTCCTTCCTTTATTTTCATTCTCCTCCTTTGATTGGTCTTCCTCCCTTTTTCTAGGATTACATAATAGTCTTGGTATCTTGTGTGGATTTTTTTTCTATTCTTTTTTTGTGTCTGTCTGCTCCTTCCATCACCCCTATTTACAAACCTTCCCACACTAACCCTACATACTTTTCCCCCCCAAAACTTTTCCACATAATATACCTCCTGGTCTAATACTCTAAGTATCTCTTACATTCATAATTACTCCACGAACGACAAGAGTCCTAGTAGTTAACTCTCTCTCATTCCTAGCAAGATTTCACCTTACGATACTCAAAGTCTTTCTCAACCTAAACATATCCTCTACCTAATCTGACTCCTTTACTAATCACCCCAGCTCCTCCCACATCACCCACCCTCAACACTGGAAAGGCTCTGCTGACTAGCCGATACCCCAACTCCTAATATTAAGATTTGACTAAGCATAATACTCACGAACGATGGGTAGAAACCAGAAAAACAGGACAGAGAACGCTACAAATATGAGAACCAGGAATTACGAAGAGACAGCAGAAATCACGAATACTGACCTACTAGAAATGCAAGAAGGGGAGTTCAGAATCTTGTTGTTCAATATGATGAAAGGATTCAAAACAAGTATAGAGGAGGTTAAAGGTGAATTAGAAACACTAAAAAAGAATCAGAAAGAGGTCTGGAATGAAATGAAAGAGGCAATAAGTGAAATGAAGACAGCAATTGAAAGAAACTCTGGAAGATTAGATGAAATGGAAAACAGAATATCAATATTAGAAGACAGTACATCCCAAACCGAAAACACAGTCAGCGATATACAGAAATCTTTACAGCAACAAAACCTAAACATCCAGCAATTATGGGATAATATGAAGCGCCCTAATCTACGGATAATAGGCATTGAGGAAGGGATAGAGGTACAGACCAAGGGCATCTGTAATATCTTCAAGGAAATAATCTCAGAGAATTTTCCAAATTTGGAAAGAGACTTCGATCTTCAAGTCCAGGAGGCATACAGAACTCCACTGAGACAGGACCAAAGAAAGACCACTCCACGCCACATAATAACCAAAATGACCAATATAGAGGCCAAGGAAGGAATCTTAAAAGCAGCGAGAACAAAAGGACGGGTGACATATAGAGGCAAAACAATAAGAATCACCCCAGACTATACAACCCAGGTCATGAATGCTAGGAGAGACTGGTATGATGTGATTCAGACCCTGGAAGAAAATAACTTCCAACCAAGGCTCATCTACCCAGCAAAACTACTATTCAAGATCAATGGTGAATCCAAAGTCTTTCACGATAAACAGAATCTCAAAAAATTCATGAATTCAAAGCCAACACTAGAGAAAATTCTTAAAGAAATAAACCATAAGGAAGAAAAAAGAAGCAGACTTCAGAATCAGAGAAGAGAGGAAGTTAATAAGTGGGCCACTTAAGTAAAGAAGAATGATCACACCACCCAAGAGTAGACAGAACACAAAATGGCAGAAAACAAAAATCATATATCAAAAATATCTCTTAATGTCAAAGGACTTAACTCACCAATCAAAAGACATAGATTGGCAATGTGGATTAGGAAACATAATCCAAATATATGCTGTCTGCAAGAAACACACCTCACAGCCAAAGACATTCACAGGCTGAAGGTGAAAGGATGGAAAAAGATATACCATGCCACCAGTGACCAAAAAAGAGCAGGGGTAGCAACCCTAATATCCGACAAAACAGACTTTAAACTAAAACACATCAAAAGAGACAAATCAGGGCACCTCCTTTTACTAAAAGGAACACTATACCAAGAAGATATAATGATAGTAAATATTTATGCCCCAAATATGGGTGCAACCACATTTGTAAAACAAACCCTTCTGGACATAAGATCCCAAGTAGACCCAAATACAATAATTCTGGGAGACTTTAATACGCCTCTCACACCACTGGATCGATCTTCAAGGCAAAAGATGAGTAAAGACGTTTTAGAACTAAGGGAAACCATAAACCAAATGGACCTAATAGACATTTTCAGAGTATTTCAACCAGGAACTACAGAATACACTTTCTTCTCAGCAGCCCATGGAACCTTCTCCAAAATTGATCACATCCTGGGACACAAAGAAAATACCAGCAAATTCAAAAAATGTAATATAATTCCTTGCATCTTTTCAGACCACAACGGAATAAAAGTAGAAATCAACAACAGGAAACTCGAAAGAAAGTATTCAAATTCATGGAGAATGAATGATACACTATTGAATGACGAATGGGTAAGAGCAGAAATTAGGGAAGAAATAAAGAAATTTATGGAAACAAACGAAAACAGAGACACAACCTACCAAAACCTATGGGACACCATGAAGGCAGTACTAAGAGGAAAGTTTATTGCATTGAGTGCCCACATAAAAAGGACGGAGAACCACCAAGTAAAGATCCTAATGACACAGCTCAAGGATCTAGAAATTCTGCAACAGTCTATTCCCAAAGCCAGCAGAAGGCAAGAAATCATCAAAATTAGAGCAGAAATAAATGAAATAGAGAACAAAAAAACAATTCAGAGAATCAATAAAACAAAAAGTTGGTTCTTTGAAAAGATTAATAGAATTGATAAACCCCTGGCCAACCTAACCAAAAGAAAAAGAGAATCAACTCAAATTATCAAAATTAGAAATGAAAAAGGAGATATCACCACAGATAGTGAAGAAATTCAAAATATTATTAGAAACTACTTTAAAAATTTATACTCCAATAGACTTGAAAACCTGGAAGAAATTGATAGATTTCTAAGCACAGTTAACCTTCCTACACTTAGCCAAGAGGACATAGCAAGCCTAAACCAACCAATAACAACCAAAGAAATAGAAATGGCAATAAAAATTCTTCCACCAAAGAAAAGCCCAGGCCCAGATGGGTTCCCAGCTGAATTCTACAAAACCTTCAGTGAACAACTAATACCAATACTGCATAACATGTTCCGGGAAATTGAAAGAGATGGAACTCTTCCAAATTCCTTCTATGAGGCCAGTATCACATTAATCCCCAAACCAAATAAAGATACCTCAAGAAAGGAAAACTACAGACCAATATCCTTAATGAACATAGACGCAAAAATTCTAAACAAAATACTAGCTATACGCATTCAAAACTATATCAAGAAAATAATACATCATGACCAAGTCGGTTTCATCCCAGAAAAACAAGGCTGGTTCAACATACGCAAATCAATACATGTTATTCACCACATAAATAGAACCAAGAACAAAAACCACATCATCATAGCAATAGATGCTGAAAAAGCATTCGACAAAATCCAACACCCATTTATGTTAAAAACACTGCAAAAAATTGGGATAGAAGGAAAGTACTTCAACATCATTAAGGCAATATACTGCAAACCCAAAGCCAACATTATATTGAATGGGGAAAAACTGCAAGAATTTCCGCTACAGTCAGGAACAAGACAAGGATGCCCACTATCACCACTCCTTTTCAATATAGTCCTTGAGACTCTTGCTGCAGCAATCAGACAAGAGAAGGAAATCAAAGGAATTCACATAGGAAGAGAGGAATTAAAATTATCCTTATTCGCAGATGACATGATCCTTTATCTGGAAGACCCAAAGAACTCAACCAAAAGACTTCTGGACCTGATTGACAAATTCAGCAAAGTCGCAGGTTACAAAATCAACCTAAAGAAATCAGTGGCTTTTCTTTATGCCAACAACGAATCCACAATGAAAGAAATAAAAACAACAATTCCATTCACTATAACCTCAAAACCAATAAAATACCTAGGAATAAACCTAACCCAAGATGTAAAAGACCTCTACAACAAAAACTATAAAACATTAAAGAAAGAAATTGAAGAAGACCTTGGAAGATGGAAAGATCTCCCGTGCTCATGGATAGGCAGAATAAATATCATCAAAATGGCCATTCTGCCAAAACTGATCTATAGGTTCAATGCAATTCCCATTAAAATACCAGTGACATTCTTCAGAGACCTAGAAAAATCAATCATGAATTTCATATGGAGAAAGAAAAGACCTAGAATAGCCAAAGCAATTCTCAATAACAAGAAACACGCAGGAGGCATTACAATCCCAGACTTCAAACTATACTATAGAGCAATAGTAGTAAAAACAGCATGGTACTGGCACAAAAACAGATATACTGACCAGTGGATTAGAATAGAAGATACAGAAACAAACCCACACATCTTTAGTCAATTAATCTTTGACAAAGGGGCCAAACACATACGCTGGAGAAAAGACAGCCTTTTCAACAAGTGGTGCTGGGAGAACTGGCTAACCATTTGTAAAAAGATGAATCTAAACCCCTATATCTCACCAAACACAGGAATCAACTCAAGATGGATCAAAGACTTAGAAATTAGACCTGAGACTGTGAAGCTAGTAGAGGAAAGCATAGGTTCAACACTACAACATATTGGCACAGGCAGTAACTTTCTCAACAAAACCTCCAAAGCTCAGGAAATTAAAGCAAGAATAAACAAGTGGGATAACATCAAACTAAAAAGTTTCTTCTCATCAAAGGAAACTATCAATAACCTAAAGAGGAAGCCTACAGAATGGGAAAGGATCTTTACCAGCCACCATTCTGATAGGGGGCTAATATCCAGAGTATACAAAGAGCTCAAAAAACTCTACACTAGCAAAACAAACAACCCAATCAAGAAATGGGCAAATGAACTAAATAGACACTTCACAAAAGAAGAGACACAAAGGGCTAATAGATACATGAAAAGATGTTCTTCATCACTGGCCATCAGGGAGATGCAAATCAAAACTACACTGAGATTCCATCTAACCCCAGTCAGAGTAGCAAGCATAAAGAAATCAAATAACAACAAATGCTGGCGAGGATGTGGGGAAAGAGGAACTCTTTTACACTGTTGGTGGGAATGCAAACTAGTTCAACCACTATGGAGATCTGTGTGGAGATTCCTAAGAAAGGTGGGAATAGATCCACCATATGACCCAGCTATACCACTCCTGGGTATCTTTCCAAAGGAGTTGAATTCAGAGAACTACAGCAACATATGCATACCTATGTTCATAGCAGCACAATTTGTAATAGCCAAAATATGGAACCAACCCAGATCACCATCAACAGATGAATGGATAGCAAAACTATGGGAAATACACACAATGGAATTCTATTCAGCCATAAAGAAGAACAAAATTATATCATTTGAAAGAAGATGGAAAGCCCTGGAGAACATTATGTTAAGTGAGATCAGCCAAGCACAGAAGAAGAAGATACATATGTTTCCTCTAATATGCCCAAACTAGGAAACACAAAGAATACCAGAGGGACTCCAGATATTGAAGGGGAAATACTAGCTAAGTTTGGATGGTAAGATAGGAGAGGAGGAAGGCCGGTCTCGATTAATAAGGGTCTACACTTGAACATGTGTAAAATTATGAATAAGACATGGTTAACTTGGACAACCATTGGTGTGTGTGGGGGGGGAAATGTGGGCGGGGGGGGAGGGCACCAAATATAGTGTAAATGTATACTATTTATGTTCAATAAAAAAATTGTTATATAAAAAAAAAATAAAAAAAAATAAAACAGCCTTAGTAAAAATCAAAAAAAAAAATAAATAAAACACTTGCAAATTTTTTGTTGTTGTTCAGATATGGGAAGAGGGTAGAAATTGGGGTAAGTATTTTAACCAGTGCTTCAAAGAACATTTATTTTAACCAATGCTTAGAGACTTAGAAAAAGAAGCCCCCAAGTTATTTATTAACTAATAATAAAATCTTAATTATAATCATTTTAAAGCAACAACAGATACATACAAAATAACTAGCCTAGGAAAATGAAAAAAATGATGAAAATATTTCCAGTTAATACTGTCTTTTTATTTTGAATTAGACCCTAGAGTTAAGCCAAGATATTTTTGCAGCTCTTCAGTTTTTTTTTTAATAAAACCAATTTCTTTGGTTATAGGCTGCTTTTTAACCTTTTATTTATTATTTGTTTGTTTATTTATTTATTTATTTATTTATTTATTTATTTATTTATTTATTTGTGGTACTGGGGTTCCTGGAAGCCCTTCTACCTCCGGCCTACACTCCCAGACCTATTTTACACTTTTTTTTATATTTGGAAACAGTATCTCTTAAGCCAGAGCGGCTGGCTTTGAACCTGCGCATTCCTCCCGTCTCCGCCTCCCAAGCACGGGGATTATAAGCGTGCACCACCACGCTCGGCGCTTTTTAACCTTTTAAAAATTGATTGAGCCTAGCGTGGTGGCGCACGTTTGTAATCCCCGCGCTTGGGAGGCGAAGACAGGAGGATCGCGCAGGTTTGAAGCCAGTCGCGCTGGCTTAAGAGACTGTTTCCAAATTTTAAGAAGTATAAATTAGGTCTGAGAGTGTAGCCCGGAGGTAGAAGGGCTTCCAGGAACCCCAGTACCACCAAAAAAAAAAAAAAAAAAAATCGATTGAGCCAATCTCTTCCTGCTATTTCACATGCCATGACTGAAAGTCTCAACCAATTTCTCCAGAGTGTTATAAGTATTAAACCAAAAACTGACAGGTAGAATTCGTCCCAGAAAAACAAAATTGCAGCAATAGCCACATTGGTTCTGTATATAATGGACAAGTCACATGCATGGATTATTAAAATTTACTGACAAGGACAAAATATATATCCTCCTTTATAATCATAAATAAAAATATATCATGGGAGTTGAGAGGATTTTGGGGGCAAAATATATTGTCTTCTAAATGAGCAGGGACCAGCTGGGCATGGTGGCACACGCTTTTAATCCCAGTGTTTGGGAGGCTGAGACAGGAGTATTGCACAGATTTGAAGCCAGCCTTAGCTACTTAGGCTCTCAGCAACTTAGTGAAACCCTGTTTCCAAATAAAATATAAAAAAGGTCTGGGAGTATAGCCAGGAGGTAGAAAGCCTCTGGGTTCCACCCCCAGTACCACAAAAAAAAAAAATGGATTAAAGAAACACACCTTACAAGTAAAGATAGAAACAAACTCAAAGTAAAGGGCTTTAGCAAGGTAACCCATGCCAAAGGAATTCAAAGATAAGCAGGGTAGCAACTATGATATCAGACAAGTTAGACTTCAAGCCCAAGCTTATTAGAAGAGACAAAGAATGTCATTTTTTACTGGTAAAAGAAACAATCCAAAAAGAGGAAATTTTAAAAAATCAACATCTATGCCCCAAACATAGGTGCAGCTACTTTCATAAAACAAAGTCTCTGTAACATTAAACCATACATAAATCCCAATACAATAATACTGGGAGACTTCAACACCCCTCTCACACCATTAGACTGATCTTCTAGACAAAAGGTCAGTAAAGATGCCTCAGAACTAAAGAATACCATTAATCAAATGGACCTGTTGGACACATATAGAATATTTTACCCAACTACAGTGGAGTACATGTTTTTCTCAGCTGCTCATGGAACCTTCTCCAAAATAGATCACATCCTGGGACACAAAATGAGCACTAGCAAATTCAAAAAATGTTGCATGCTTCCCTGTGTCTTTTCAAACCATAATGGAATGGAATTGGAAATCAACTATAAAAAGACCCAAAGAAACCACATGAACATGTGGAGGCTGAACAACACACATCTGAATGAAGAATGGGTCATAGAAGACATAAGAGGTGAAATCAAGAAATTTCTAGAAACAAACAAAAATAGAGATACAACATATCAAAGCCTCTGGGGCACTTTGAAGGCAGTATTAAGAGGAAAATTTATAGCACTGAATGCTCACATGAGAAAAACAGAAAATCAACAAATAAATAACTTAACGGCACACCTCAAAGCCCTTGAAAAACAGGAACAATCTAACCCCAAAGCCAGTAGAAAACAGGAAATTATTAAAATCAGAGCAGAAATTAAAGAAGTAGAGTATTAAAAAATACAGAAAATCAACAGAACAAAAGCTGGTTTATTGAAAAAATTAACAAGATAAGCCAGGTGTGGTGGTACATGCTTGTAATCCCAGCATTTGGGAGGCTGAGACTGGAGGATCACGGTTTGTGGACCGCCTCAGCTACTTAGTGAAGCCTCTGCAACTTAGTGAGAACCTGTTTCAAAATAAAGAATAAAAAATAGGGCAGGGCATGTAGCTCAGAGGTCAAATGCCCCTGGTTTCCATCCCCAGACCAGCAAAAAAAAAAAAAAAAAAGAAAAGAAAAGAAAAGAAAAGAAAAGAAAAGAAAAGAAAAGAAAAAGAAAAAATTAACAAGTTAGACAAAACAAGTTCACACACTTTTAGCCAATTGATTTTTTTTTTTTTGCAGGTCTGGAGATGGAACCCAGGGCCATTCGACCTCTGAGCTACACCCCCTGCCCTATTTTTTATTCTTTATTTTGAAACCAGGTCTCACTGAGTTGCAGAGGGCCCCACTAAGTAGCTGAGGCTGTCTGCAAACCATGATCCTCTGGTCTCAGCCTCTGGAATGCTGGGGTTACAAGCGTGCACCACCACACCCGGCTTCAGCGAATTGATTTTTGACAAAGGGGCCAAAAACAGACACTGGAAAAAAGATAGCCTGTTTAACAAATGGTGTTGACAAAACTGGTTAACCATATGCAGAAAATTGGAAATTAATCCCACTTTCTCACCCTGCACAAGAGTCGTTTCAAGATGGATCAAACACAAATTAAACCAGAGACCTTGAGGCTCCTTGAAGAGGGCATAGGTCTGACACTGCAACACATAGGCATAGATAAACACTTTCTCAACAAGACCCCAAAGGCACAACAAACTAAAAGGCAAATCAATACGTGGGATTGCATGAAACTGAAGAGCTTCTGTTCAGCAAAGGAAACTGTCAAGAACCTCATTCGAGAGCCAACAGAATGGGAGAAGATTTTGCCACCTACACCTCCAAAAGAGGACTGATATCTAGAATATACAGAGAACTCAAGAAACTCAATGCTAAAAAAACAAATCATTCAATAACAAAATGGGCAAGCAAACTAATTAGACACTTCATAAAAGAAGAAATTCAAATGGCCCAAAAAATGCATAAAAAATGCTCAATATCATTGGCAATCAGAGAGATGCAAATCAAAACTACCCTGAGATTTCACCTAACTCCAACTAGAATGGCTATCATTTAAAACACAAACAACAATAAATGCTGGAGAGGCTGTGGAAAATTGGGAACTCTAAAACATTGTTGGTGGAACTGCAAATTAGTACAACCACACTGGAAAACAGTATGGAGAATCCTCAGAAGAATGGGAACAAATCTACCATTTGATCCAGCAATACCACTTCTGGGTATCTACCCAAAAGAAAGGAAGCCAAACTACCAAACTAATGCATGTGTATCTATGTTTACAGATGCACAATTCACCATAGCCAAACTATGGAACCAGCCAAGATGTCCATTAACAGATGAATGGATTATAAAACTATGGGATATGTACACAATGGAATTTTACTCATCCATAAAAAAATACAATTGCAGTATTTACAGGGAAATGGATGGATCTTGAGGACAATGTGCTATGCGAGATTAGTCAGTAGCAAAAAGTAAAGAACTGGATGCTTTCCCTAATATGTGAAAGCTAATTTGAAAGGGGTCATAGTAGGAACTCTAGGTGAAAAAGATCCTATAGAGGAGCAAATTAGGCCACCTAACTGTGGGGATGGGAGAGGGGGAGAAGGAAACTCTTTAAAGCACATGATGTACTTATTCAGATCAAAGTCCACCACTAAACAAAGCATGGGAGGGAAGGATGGGGAGGGAGTGAGGTGGGGACTGGGTGGGTGCTGGCTGGGTGGTGTGTGCATTTATGTCTACACAAGTTTTTTACCCCATCATGATGTATAAATAGAATGCACTAATAAAAACATATATTTAAATTGTTTTTAAATAAATGAACTGGGTGTGGCAGTGAGTGTCTATAATCCCAGCTACTCAGGATACTGAGGCAGGAAGATTGCTTGTTGGAGCCCAGCCTAGGCAACTTAGGGGGAAAAGAAGTAAAAGGAATGGTCATGGTGGCGCACACTTGTAATCTCAGCATTTGGGAGGCTGAGACAGAAGGATCGTGATTCTCGGACAGCCTCAGCTACTTAATGAGGCCCTTTAAAACTCAGTGAGACCCGGTTTCAAAATAAAAATAAAAAAGAGGGATGGTGGTGTAGCTCAGTACACCCATGGATTCAGTTCCTAGTACTGCAAAACAGAAAAACAAAATAAAACAATGCAAAATCCAACTTGGAAAAGAAAGTCATGAACAGATTCATTGACAGCATTATGTATAACAAAAAAAGAAATAAGGTGTAATTGCAAGAAAAATATTAAGTAAATGATAGTACATTCACATAGATGGTCATTGTTTATTAAATTAAAATTTCAGAAAGTTATGTAAGATGTGTATGTGAGTGTGTGTGTGTGTGTGTGTGTGTGTGTGTGTGTGTGTGTGTGTGTAGACTAAACCCCAGGGACATTATACCTCTGAGTTACACCCTTAGCCCTATTTTATTTTTTAATTTGAAATAGGGTCTCACTAAGTTGTTGAGGCTGGCTTCAAACCTGTGATCCTCCTGTCTAAGCCTCCCAAGTACTAGGTACACACACTGCTTTAAAGTATACCTTAGAGCTAGTGAGATGGTTGCTAGAGAGGTGGTGAGGATAGATATGTAGTAGATTATAATGATAGAATACAGATGATAGATAAAGATGAGAAAGAAAAAAAAGAAAGAAGGAAGAAAGAAAGGAAAGAAGGAAGGAAGGAAAGAAAAGAGGAAGGAAGAAAGGAAGGAAGGAAGGAATGAAGGAAGGAAGGAAGGAAGGTGAAAAGGGTAGCGGGAAGAAGGAAAGATAAAAATGGGCAAATCACTAAAAACCTGTATTAAAAACCTTTATCAGATTTCCGGGAAGATGGCGACCAAGAAAAGTGGGGCTTAAAAAGCCCCGCTAACAACCAATCTCCATTACCACAATATCAGCGCCTTTCATAGCCAGAAAACACCATCACCAGAGAAACAAAAAAATCACCAGGCTCCAGAGAGAAAGCGGTCTGAGAACAGAGCTCAGAGCCACAGAGGAGATACACCGGCCTCATGCCCAAGGACGCGGCAGCAGCGCCATACTGCCGGCAGCAGCAGCGAATTCACCTGATGGCTACAGCAAGCCAAGGTGAGCTGCTGCGGAACAGCCAGGCGGGATTTTTCAGCGCAGGGAACATCTAAAGCTCCCAGTGGCTGAGCTCAGCACATGCTGCAAGAACTCAGAGTGGAATTCAAAACCAAGAAGAAATAAGCCAGCCTCATGGCTGAGGGCGTAGCAGCGGCGCCATATTGCCACCGGCGGCAGCAGCAGCGAATTCAATGAGTCCAGTACAGCTACATCTGCGAACTCAAGAATAGTGAGTCAAATTGCAGGCCACAGAGGAGAAATCCCAGTACTGTACTTCCTGGGACTTGACCCAGAGGGGGAGTGGCGGTGGCAGAAATATCACACCATAGGAGAACGTGCAACCTGGCACCACCCATAGTTTAAAGCAGCCTCTATCGACTCCCTGGGCCGGAGACTCTGTGATACAACCCAGTAAAGGAGTAGTGGGGTCTGAGATACTACAGACTCGAGATTCAGAGCACCTTAAGCAAAGTCATAGTGACCCAAGGGAAGAACCCAGAGAAGGCACAAACTTCTGAAATCATGGGAAAGAGGAGTAACACTAGAGCAATGAATGCCCACAACCCCACAACATCAGACCCGATAAAACAGAAAATCAGAGATTTCTAGAATATCAAATCAGGAAAATAACTCTAGAAATAATAGAGGTGCTTCGAAAAGAACTCAGAGAGAGCCAAAAAGAGATAAAGGATGCAATTGATGAAGTAAAGGCCTCAATTCAAAGCATGAACAACCGATTAGACCACATGGAGAACAGAATCTCGCACTTAGAAGATGATCATTCCAAAAATGAACACATAGTTTCTAATCTAGAAAAAAATATCCAACAGCAGGAATCTGACATTGAAGAAATATGAGCCCATTTTAAGAGAGCTAACCTAAGAATAATTGGAATAGAGGAGGGAAAAGAAAGTGATACCAAAGGGATCAACAATCTCTTCAAGGAAGTAATAGCAGAAAATTTTCCAAACATAGAGCAAGAGGTTGATACACAGATCCAGGAAACTTATAGAACTCCCTTTAGACAGGATCAGAGAAGAGGATCCCCACGCCACATAATTGTCAAAATGACCAATGTGGAAGCCAAGCAGAGAATCTTAAAGACAACAAAAACAAAGGGCCAAGTGACATTCAGAGGCAAACCAATTAGAATCACTCCAGACTTCCCAAACCAAGTCATGAGAGCCAGAAGGGCTTGGAGTAACATATTTCAAACTCTGAAAGAAAACAACTTCCAGCCAAAAATTTTCTACCCAGCAAAACTTTCTATCAAATTAGTTGGAAAAATAAGAAGCTTCCATGACAAACAGAAACTGAAGGAATTTATGTCTTCAAAACCAGCGCTAGAGAAAATACTCAAAGAGATTAACTACAAAGAAGAAATAGGTAACACACACCAGAACCAGAGAAACAAGATTTTCCATCTAACAGACAACTAAGATTGGTTATCTGTGGAGATTCATTATTTATGTTAGTCTTTTACCTATCTCTAAATTGTATTGTTTGCCTTTATTGTTGTTAATTTTTAGGATTTCTAGTTGGAATATTAATATACCTTCAGATATAGCATTTGGAAATATTTTATCCCATTCTATTAGTAACTTTTAACTCTGTTTACATTGTCTTTGGATATACAATATTTTTTTTATTTTTTAGGGAGTTTGTATACTCTTCTGTTGCCCCTGCCATTGAAATCATATCCAAGAAATCACTGCCAATTTCAATGTTGTGAGGTTTTATGACCCAGATTTTCTTCTAAAAGTTTATAGTCTTAAGATTTATATTTAGGTCTTTTATCTATTTTGAGTTAATACTTGTATATGGGATTATGTAAGGGTCCAATTTTATTCTTTTCCATGTAATTATTATTTTTCAACAATATTTAGTTAAAAGATTATTATTTCCACCACCAAATGTTTGTGGAAACCTTGTCAAAAATAACTTGATAATATAGGGAAGAATTTAGCTCTAGGCTTGTATTTAACTCCAATGGTTTATATATCTGCCTTTAGAACAGTACTACACTGTTTCAATTATTGTAGCTTTATATGGTTTGAAATCAGAAAATATATATCTTCTAGCTTTGTTCTTTTTCAAGATCGTTTTGGGTATCTAGAATCCATATTCCATATTAGGATAGATTTTTTTCTGAAAAATAAATATATAAATATATGATAGTTTCACCTAAAAAAATAGAAAAAAAATATTCTCTGGTAAGAAAGAAAGCAAAAAGAAATGTTGAAATGTTATCTTTAAGTCATCAAAAGCTTGGTATCAGACAAATGAAACTTATGTGAGATTATCATTTTTAATTTTGGATAATTTGCTATAATACTAGATGTCAACCACTAAGCCAAGCATGGGAAGGAGGAATGGGGATGGAATGGGGTGGGGATTGGGTGGGGGCTGACTGGGCGATGTGTGCATGTATGTCTACAAAAGTTTTTTGTATCCCACTATGATGTATGAATACAGTGCACCAATTTAAAAAAAAAAACTTTATATTCTCTGAGCTCCCCCCACACAAACACACACATGCACACACACACTCTAGACAGAGAGGGGAGAGAGTGTGCCTATTACTAAGCTAAAATCTCAGAAGGAGCAACTTCAATTATGTGGAAGCATTCCTCCCTCACATAGTGTGGGTGACTGATGGTTTTTCCCCATCATTTCTTGAAATTCAAACCCTACAAATCAAGTTAAGATCAGAGAAGCTCTCATTTCCATTCTCCACACTCCAGTGGCAAGCTCATAGAGACAGGAAGCAGACTAGAGTTGCCTGAGGCGGGGTACAAGGGAGGTGAAAGGGTGATGATAGGCAGGGGGAATGGGGCTTCTTCCAGGATTGTGAAAATGTTCTAGAATCTATTACAATCATAGAACTTTAAATATACCAAAATCCACTTATGTATATGTAGGGAGTGGGGTATGGGTACTGGGGATTTAACCCAGGGACATTCTACTTCCAAGCTATACCCCCAGCCCTTTTTAGTTTTTAAACAGAGTCTCACAAAGTTTCAGAGGGCCTCACAAAGTTGTTGATACTGTTCTTGACCCTACAATCCTCCTGTCTCAGCCTCCCAAGTGCTGGGATTCAGGTGTGTACCACCATGCTTGGCTTAACTTATACTTGAAATGAGTGAATTAGATGTGAACTATATAACTATTTTAATAGTTTAAAATTTTTTAAAGAACCATTCAATGCATGATACATCAGTCTCTAGTTTGGAGGTAGGGTATTTGGAGCCAACATGAAATGGCCTACATAAAGTCTAGCAATTATTTTGAGGATCTAAAGCTTCTTTCAATACAATCCCATTGTGTTAGCAAGAGAGTGATTCATCATCAATTTTTAACCTTTTCAATAAGAACTGAAAGTTGGCATCCCATGACAAAGAACTGTCTTCTTTTTTCAAATGGCAGGGGCATTAGAAAAAGTCACGAACTATTTTTCCTGAAAAAATAGAATACCCAAAGTTGCACAGCTGGAACACATCAATAGACTGAAGAAGGTTTCTGCTTCCCTGACAACTGTTAGCAACAATGAGTCAGACAGAAAACAGATAGATCTGTCTTTCTGTCCAGCTGGAACACACTGACTAAATAATAGATGAGAACAGCAATAAAGTTAGCCATCTTTCAATACAAGCCTTAAGGTTAAGTTGTCAAAAGACCCTCACTGAATAATGCAGTATGTATATTTTAAAATAGTGTTTGCGGAGCAAATCTGTCTCTTACAAAAACGTAAATGACATGTGGGTTTTGTCCTTTGCCACATTCTAAAATACATCCATTAGTTGAATTATGCTAAAGGTCAAACCAACCCGGAAGGGAACTGGCTATTTTTTTGTGTCCTAACCACATGCAATCTGCCCTTCTCTGATGACAGGGGAGGAGGAAGTTGGGCCTGTAGCCTCCAGAGGCTCAACCCAGCAGTCAACAAGGGCACAGCCTCCCCGCAAGCTGGACTGAGGAACACTGCCTTCTGCCCCATGCACAACATTCCATTGCAGCAAGCCTCCATGATATTTACTTTTTAGTTTTATTTATATGAGCTCAACCATAACCATGCTTTATTCTAAGAGGGACTTTCTCTGGGCTCGGATGTGTATGGGGTGTGTGTGTGTGTGTGTGTGTGTGTGTGTGTGTGTGTTGATTTGGGTTTCCATGCTATACAGAAATCACAAAACTCTTTTTCAGGAAAAAAAAAAAGCCACCTAGGACCTCAGGTACACTAGCTCGAACAGCCCTTTGGATTTTGAATTTACACAAATATGTCCTCTTAGATGCTCGCGCTACCTACGTGGTGCTATTTCTAAGGAATCGATCTCATCCTTGCCACATGTCTATGTAAATGATGGCTGAGAGCCTTGTTGACAGTAGAAAGATGAGGGAATTGACACACCTGGTTGAGAAGTCTGGGATGCAGCTCCCAGAGCTTACATCTGGCTATGTGTTCCCAAGCAAGGCTCTTACCCTCTCTGGTCCCATTAAATGAAGAGATTAAATTAGGTGCTTTCTAAAGTCTTTTCTGAAACTATTTTTCCTTTAACTCAGCTAGAATTGGCCTCTATAGAATCCAATCAGTTCTGCTTCTCTTTAGTATGCAAAATTACTATTATATGAGAATTTGGCTCTTCTTTACTCATTGAAGAGACATAATCAGAATTCATAGCAAACAGCATTTATCTTTTTGCATTTAGGATTCCAGCTTTAATTTGGAAGTCACTTCCCGAAATGCAAAATGAAAGAATTTAAAACAAGAAGCAGCCAAGAGATTTCTGGCCAAGAACTTGCTTTGGCAGCATCTTAATTTCTCGAGTCACTTTTCAGATTTTTTTTTTCCCCTGCAGTTGTGTCCTGGCAAATCTGATAGAATCAATATGTCTTTTATGGCCAGACTGTTGTCTGGCTTTATCTATCATCTGTTAAAAAAAAAAAAACCATTAAGTCAGTAAAAAGAAGTTGTGAGAAGTTTTACTACAGAGAATGAGAATTTTTTTTTCAGTATAAAACACTAACCAACTGGAAAAGTGTGAATATAGCAGTTTCAGAAATCAAAGTCAAGGTCAATCTCAACCATTAGCAGAATAGATTGTAGCCCTGGGATGTGAGTATTGATCTAGAGAAGACTGTCCCAGTAAAATTCCTCTCTCCCTGACCCTCACTAGCTTCACCTTATAGCATAAAGATGGCAGGCATTCTGTTTTTTAAACATACTTTATTGGTGCACCGTAATTGCACATCCCAATAAGGCTCAATGTGATAAAGTATACATGCACACAGCACTTGGTGTGAGTTCCTTCAGGTCCTACTCCTCTCCCTCCTCATACCTGTTAATAGGACTGGCAGTGATACCTTGATAACTGGACAGCATTATTTGAACTCTTCCCCTCATCAAGCCTTGTTTTTCCTTTCCAACTGCCTCCTCTAATCCCCTTCCACTATGATACTGGTCTCTCTACTCACTTGTCTAAAGTCCCTTTTGTTTCCTATTTTCTCTCTGGCGTCCATACATGAGAGGAAATATATGACCGTTGACTTTCTGAGACTGGCTGATCTCATTTAGCATAATATTATCTAGTTCCATCCATTTTCCTGCAAACGACATCACTTTGTTCTTCTTTATAGCTGAGTAAAATTCCCTTGTGTGTGTATGCCACGTTTTCTTTATCCACCTAGGTTGGTGACATAACGAGGCTATTGTGAGTTGTACTGCTATAAACATAGATGTGTATGTATCACTATAGTATTCTGAGTTTAATTCTTTGGGAAACATACCAAAGAGTGTATCTTTCTTTTGAGGGATGCCAAGGAGCTGGGTCATATGGTGGTTCCATTCCTGGCCTTTTGAGGAACCCCTATACTGATATCCATAGTGGCTGTACCAATTTATGCTCCCACCAATAGTGTATACATGTTGCTGGTTCCCCACAGGCATTCTATTTTAAGATTTAAATTGTTTGGTAAAGTGTCAGAGAGGGAAATGAGGGCAGAGGCTCAGAGCCTTGCGCATAGGATGAGATTGTGATATGATGCTGGGCCTGGAGCAGGCATCCTCAGGATGGCAAAGAGCAGGAAAGAAAATAATTCCTGAGGCAAACTTCCCATATGTGAGGGATCACTTCTTTCTTAACAGTCTTGATTGTTTTTTAGGTTTTTTTTTAGCCATTTTATACACTTCTGGGAAGCAGGAAAAGTATAAAATAGAACTATTGACTTGGGGTTGGTGTAGGCTGAAGCAGAAATATTACTGCTTTTTTTTTTAAGTTGAAATGAATCCAGATATGTATGCCTGTAATCCTAGTACTTGGGAGGCTGAGACAGGAGAATCTCAGGTTCAAGGCCAGCCTCAGCAACTTAGTGAAAGCCTCAGCAATTTAGTAAGACCCTGTTTCAAAATAAAAAATAAAACAAGATGGGGGTATATCCCAGAAAAAGAACATCTTTGGGTTCAATCCCCACTACCAAAAAGTAAAATTTAAAATTAAAAGTAAAATCCTTCATTTATTTTTTGGTGGTACTGGGGCTCCTGGAAACCCTTCTACCTCTGGGATACACCCCCAGACCTATTTCATATTTTTTTTATTTGGAAATAAGGTCTCTTAAGCCAGCGAGGCTGGCTTCGAACCTGTGGGATCCTCCTGTCTCCGCCTCCCAAGCGCGGGGATTACAAGCGGTACCCTTTCTTATTTTTATGCAACAAAATTCTTTAGCTACAGATGCCCTTTAGGGCTCAAACTTTGTGCAGACCATTTTTTCTCTTCTAGCAGACATGTCTCTAAACAGATCAATGCAACAGCTCTTCTGAAGTGGACTCACCCTCTATCCAGACTCTGCCACTGAAAAAAACAAGACTGTGAGCAGTGAAATAAGAGGTGTGATCCTCAGCTTGTACAGTTTTTTGTGCAGCTCAAGGCACTGTGCTGGTTAGAGGAGTTCTGGTTGCCCTGGGAATTCTGCAGAATGAGCAGGGTAGCAGCAGCCCTCATTTTTCTCCCCTTTCAGAGCCACTATGCTCTAAGACCATCGCTCAAGCACATTAAACAGGCAGATGGAAAACTGTGGCAAGGCTGTGGCCCATCCTTGGAACCCAAACCCATTCCCAGGAAGGTCAAAGGTTGCCTTGCCAAGGTGCAGCTGTGGTTTGGAGTAGAAGCAGCCACAGCCAGTAGGAATGGAGCCAGTGCTCCATTCCTGAGAGTGCTGAGTCAAAGTGACTGCCACACTTAGAGCAGGAGACCCTAAGAACCATACCATACAAGGCCTAGTGCGGGAAGCTGGGTCTTACTTTCAGATCAGCTTCTCCGGGAAGGCTTTTCAATCTCAAGACCCCACACCAATCTCCTGTGGCTGCCTTCCTTCAACCTCCTACATTTCCAGCATTCAGTGTGGCTCTCTGGAGGACTGTGTGAAAACATCCTGAGCTAGAGGGGCCCTTAGGAAGTGAGAGAGCCATGATACCACGCTGGGTGGTGACGGTTCTGTGAGTTCAGGCAGCACCGCAGTGAGTGCCCAGCGTGTTTCCTGGCCATGTTCTGGTTACACTCTTCCAGCCTAGAGACTTTGTACACTAGTCCCCACTTGTTGTGAACAAACTCTGGTACCTGCCCCGATTTGCTGAACCAAATAACTGGAACAAGTCTTTAAGAAGGAGGAAAATGAAATGTATTGATTTGCTAGAAAATTGGAGAAAGTAGTAAACTTAAGCGTTTGGGAACAAGCCCTATGTTCTCCCCAAACAAAGGAATCAAGTTCATTTTAAGGGTTAGTTCTTTAGGGTCGTGCTGGTCTTATCAGAAGGGCACAATTCTAAGTCTTCTTTGAGTCAGTTCTTATTCAGATTCACAGGTGTTAGGCTATGCTGGTGTAGTTATCAGAAAGGATATAGTTTATATCTAAATCTTCTTTGACTCAATTCAGATCCCTGGGTACCGGGTCCCCCTTCATTAGCAAATGGAAAATAATGTGTTGTTTGTTAACAGAGGGTGAAGGAAAGGAGAAGGACAAAGAGGGAAAATGCCAGCTTTAAAACAGCCCATCTGTTGGTGGCCAGAGTCAGGAGCAGGTCCCTGTTACATTATCAGCAGTTTTACTTTCTGCAGTTCCAGTTGCACACTGTCAACCATGGTCTGAAAATATAGTAATGGAGATTTTTAGAAATAAACAACTTGTAAGTTTTAAGTCGTGTGTTGTTCTGAGTAGCATGTTGAAATCTTGTACCATCCTTCCCCCTCTACCTGGGTCGGGAATTGTCCTTTGTCCAGCACATCTGTGCCGTGTAAATGCCAGCCTGCTGGTTACTTGGTAGCCCTCTCAATTATCAGATTGACCACTGTGTGAACAGATCGACTGTGGTTTCACAGTCACCATTCCTGCCTCATTAGCTCACTTCATCTCCTAATGTAGACAGCATACCATTTCACAGCAAAGAGCCTCCTCATCTCACATCAGCACAGAAAGAGGGAGTACAGACAATGAGATGTTTTGAGAGACACAGAGAGCGCCCATAATTTTTATTACAGGATGTCTACTATAATGGTTCCATTTTATTCCTATTTTTGTTAATCTCTGATTGTACTTAATTTATAAATTCAATTTTATCAAAGGCATGTATACAAAGGAAAAAGGGGGGTTTTTTTGTATACAAATCCCTGTGTGTAGACAGGGTTTGGTACTGTGGATTCAGACATGCACAGATGGTCTTGGGATATATCTCCATGGTTAAAAGGGAACTACTTTATTCCGTTTCTCCTGTGCCCAGAAAAGTGCTGGATACATTCATTTACTTGGCTTGAACTGTCAACAGTAACTTCCTACTGAAAGGTTTAAAATAGAGTTAGGGAGTTTAGGAGGGAGGTAAAAACACCAACTTGGTTATCAGAGACTGCTGATTTATTCGGACCCAACCCAGCACCCTCTGAGGAGACAGCCAGCCCTGGGGGAAGGGACTGACAGGCCACACGTCTGGAGAGTTGCACATAGTCCTGATCGGCCGGCTGAGTCATGTGGTTCATGGGAGGCACCAATGTTTTATAGGCATGCCAATTCTCTCATGACAGCTGTAGTCTCCTGATCTCAAGTATGTCTCACGGCACCTGTAGTCTCGCGATATCTCTGCTTCTGGCTTCTAGGGTTCCACCTCCTGTTCCTGCTGTGAGATCACATGGGGGAGGGGAGGGACCGACTTATCATCCCAGCCTTTTGGTGACAATGGGAGGAGACCGAGTTAAGCTACTTCCTGCTATCAGAGGACATCGTGGGGGGGGGGCTTGGCCCTTGGCAGGGAGAGGTCAGGTCCTCTGGAAGTGGGCAAATGAGAGTATGGCTGCAGTGGGAGTTGGAGGTTACCCTGGACAGCTTGGTAATGTGCATTTGAGGAGACTTTAACAGGTGAGGAACAATTAAAAGAAAAGGCAAATCATGAGAGCGAGTCCTGAGACAGGCAGGAGCCCATCAGCTACTGGCCCTTGCCCAGAAGGGAAGGAGCCCAGCAGCTGCTGGCCCTTGGAGCCCTTCCAGATATGGGGTAGATTGTAGATGTTTTGGTTGGAGCGACTTGAGGAAGACTTGATCCCCTGGCTTAAGGGCCTTGACTGCTGAGTGTGGAGCTGCTTCTTCAGTCCCAGGTTAAAGAAGATATCAGTCCTGTAAAAGAAGGCCTATAGTGTGTGTGGGCAGGGAAGCTTGCCATCAATCCCCTGTACTGAGATTGGAAAAGGAAAACTAGGACCTGAAAGGATGGAAAGACTGAGAAGGTGACCAGAAAGATTGGCTTACCTGCTATCCGGAGAGTTAACCTGGGCTGGCAAGGAGGATGGAGGTTGAGGGATCCAGGAGCCATCAGTCTTTGGCTAGGCCGAGTAGGGCCAGTGGCGGGGCCTGGTCTGAAAAGGTGGTCCCCTGTGTTAAGGCACCTGGGGCTCACCACTTTTCCAAGGGCACTCACTTTTCCAAGTGTCCCTCCATGCCGGGCACGGTCTGGTTGGTGGACCCGGCCTTGCCCCACTTGAGGCAGGCTCCTGGAGGTGGTTGTCATTTCTGTCCTCCACCCCTAGGGGGCACTTGTCACCCCAAGGGCTGAGCCTCCTCCGCGGGCCACAGGGCAGCTACCAGGGATCTGCCTTTTGGCAAAGTCGGAGTGTACACTCCATCTCCGTCTGTTCCTCTCTGGAATTAAAAACTTTTTTTTTTTTTTTTTTTTTGGTGGAAACCCTTCTACCTCTGGGCTACACTCCCAGACCTATTTTATATTTTTATTTGGAAACAGGGTCTCTTAAGCCAGCAAAGCTGGCTTCAACCCTGTGCGATCCTCCTGTCTCCACCTCCCAAGCACAGGGATTACAGGCGTGCACCACCATGCTCGGCTGCAATTAAAAACTTTAAATGCTATATTAACCAAATCTTGGATAGAGGTTTGAGAACCATCCTCAGACTTTCTTAATATTTTTCAAAAAGACTTCTGAGTTGGTTCATTAAGGGAGGATTGCAGGGGGAATGGAGCGGGTTAGAGTGGGAGGAATAGGATGGTGGCCACAGTGGTGAGGAAAGATTTTATGGATCAGGGTTCTCAGAAAGCAGTGCTGCAAGCCAGCCAGGTAAGATGCTGGCACCCACATGTCACTAAAAAATGGTGACTGTGCCTGTGAGTCAGCAGAATTGCAGGCTGGCACAAGCCAAGATGGCGACTGCACAATGTCACAAAGTCGCAACTGTGTAATGTCACAAGATGGTGACCAAGATGGTGATTGTGATGTCACATCACCAGATAGCGACTATGTGCTGTCACAAAATGGCGGCTGACAGAAAAATGGCAGCTGAAGGGGGAACATTCAGAGGGAGGAGGGGAGTGCAGGAAAAAGAAAGCCTGGACATAAATGACTTCCAACCATGTACCGGACCACTTACAAAAGTTGCTAACCATTCTTGGGCCATTACAACCCATTACCCAGCTGGTATCAAGGCCAGACAGGCTCACAGGGCATAAGTCTACAGCTGGCTTCCCATAATGGGTCCATGGGTAAGAATGAAAAACAGGAAACAAGCCTCCCCAAAAATCCTGCCTAATGTCCAGAAACAGGGAAGTATCATGGTCTAGAAGGATGTCTCCACTCTCTTTACATGACCAAAGGGCAGCCTGGCTGCCCTGGGGGACCATGAACACCAAACATTTGGATTTTTAACAGCCATGTGCCCAAGTCCAAGTGAGGCTAAATGTGGGGACCTGCTGACCAAGGGAAGGGGAGGGAGCTTACCCTGTTTGAAAGACTTCTGCGGGATACAGGAGCACTGAACTGGAACAGCAGTAGCAGGTGTGTAGCTGCAGGGCACGCAGCAAGGTCTGAGCAGCTGCAGGGCCCATGCGGCAGGGAGCCAGGAGCAGCATTGCCAGAGCATGGTGGCGGCAGCAAGAGTGCAGAGCCTGAGCAGCAGTGGGCTGCAAGAGCATCTACAGCGGCCCGCGCAAGATGGGGCCTGGGCGGCTGGCTGCATGGCATGCAGCAGCTACAGGGCCCAAGTGGCAGGCAGCACACATGGCTGTGGTGGTGCCAGTGGCACACTACCCAGTGAGCCTAGCTCGGGGCAGGTGAAGGTGCCTGTTATGGGTGGTACTGGTAGCTGGTGGCCAGGTGGCTGGTGGCACCTACAGCGGCCACATGGAGCCTGCACCCTGCGACGGCAGTGGCAGTAGCAGTGGCGGCGGTGGTAGCGGGCACCGAGTGCCGGCATGGGACCTCACAGTCAAGCCACTGATGCGTCAGAGAGTCCAGGGCTCAAAGAGAGAGAAAAAAGAAAAAAAGGGGGGAAGGGAAACCCAAAAATCCTTCTGGGTTTCAGCACCGGTTGAAAGGTTGAAAATAGGGTTAGGGAGTTTAGAGGGGAGGTAAAAACACCAACCTGGTTATCAAAGACTGCAGTTTTATTCAGACCCAACCCGGCACCCTCCAGGGAGTCAGCCGACCATGGGGGAAGGGACAGTCTCACGACATTTCCACCTCTGGCTTCCAGGGTTCTGCCTCCTGTTCCTGCTGTGAGATCATGTGGGGGAGGGGAGGGACCCAACTTACCACCTACAATTCTAGAATCCTGGATATATATTGTGCAGAGCCATCCTATTAACTTGCTACCCAATCTTTGCAATCACTTTAGAATCCCTGAATTCACATCTCCCCCCCCCCTTTCCCTCGCTCTCTCCCTCTTGCTTATTTGCTTGCTGCATTGGTATAGATGATTGGGGTGATAAAATGGCACACATTAGAGAACATTACCATATGGTATATAATCAAGTGCTAAATTATGTGGCACAAATTGCAGAACTTTAGGGGTAATGAATATCAACATGTAGGCATTCCCAGTTTGTGAGTGGATTCTAATATTTCTCAAATCCTTAGAGAGGGACTGTTGGGAGCCAGGTTCAGTGGCAGGCACTAGAAAATGACGGTGAGCAAAACTGGCATGGTCCTTTTCCTTGGGGCTTGCCCAGGCTCTTCCACTCCCCACTGTGTACTCACACATGGGTGGCTGCCCAGTACTCAAGGAGCAGGTCTTGAATCTGCAGCTACCACCCCCTATGAGATCAAGGATCCCAGGTCCAAGAGAGCATCTTCCACTGAGTAGGCAACAGGTTTGGATTTTTTTTTCCCACCATGGATTAGTTTTGCCTGTTCCACAACTTGGTATTGATGGCATCATGCAGAATACACGATCTTATGTATGGCTTCTTTCAGTCGGGATGCTGCATTTGAGATTCCCCTCCTGGTGCGTGTTGTAATAGTTTTGGATTGCTGAGTAGCATTCCACTATATGGATGTTCCAGAATTTGCTTCTCTAGGCTGCTATTCAGAGACATCAAGGCTGTTCCCAGCTGGGGACCATGTCCTCTTCTAACCTGTCACTTTGCCTCTGCCTACTTGCACGGGTCATTTAAGAGAATGGTCTATGAAGTCAGACTGTCAAAAGGTTGGAACTCTCTGCTGAGTGATGTTGAGCAAATCATTGGGCCTGACTCTCACCTTGCTCCTCAGGTATAATAGTGATAATACCTACATAATACCTTATGGCAAGAAATGGGTCTAAGACCAGGATGTGGAAAACAATCAATGCTTAATAATGGCTTTATTTTTATTACTATTATATTACTTTTCTAGGGCCATCTAAACAAAGTACTACAAATTTGGAGGTTAAAAATAACAGAAATGCATTCCCTCACAGTTCTGTGAAGTAGAAGTCTAAAACAAGACAGGATTGCATTCTCTGCAGGAAATACATGTCCCACGAGGGACATGTTCCATGCCCTCTCCTTAACTAATGGTGTTGCCAGCAAACCCTGGACTGTTTAGCTTCACATGGACTTTTTCCTGTGTTTTTTGTCTCTGTATCTCTTCTTTTCTCATAAGGACACTAGTCATATGAGAGTAAGGGCCACCATAATCTAGTATGATTAACTCATCATATCTTATAATTACCCTATTTCTAAACAAGTTTACATTCTGAGTTTCTAGAAAGGACATAAATTCAGTGGGACACTATCTAACCCCATGTAATTATCTCCCCAACTAAATTATAAAATCATTTACTTAAAGGGTAATGTCTTATGCAATATTGCTGTGCATCTCCTGCATGCACTCAGTGGTCAATAAGTATTTGATGAAGCAGAAATTGATAATGATGATGAATTTAACCTGCACGCTAGAGGATGGGAAAACAGGAAAGATCCATCAGCAGGATAAAGCATAGAAGTTTAGCCTCGGTTTCTATAGGTCTCACTGTGTCCTTTTGGAAGCTCTGGAGTGAAGACACTAGTTAGCGTTTTCATATAGCTAATAAGAGACGCATGTTGTTCCCCCTAAGAGACTTGACAAAAATAAAAAATACTGAAAATAATTTTCAGATTTTATTCCAGCTATGGTAGCACATTTCTTTAATATTTGTTCTCAGATAAAACAGGGCTGTAACATTTTCCTAGATCTGGAAATTTTCCTCCCATGAGGTAGAGACTAAGAGCTGAAATACACAAACACATCACCACAGAATCATTCACTTCTTAGTTCCTTAGCTAAGAAGAGAAAAACATATTGAATTTAAGTTCCTTGTTTGCATAAGGAGAGATATTAATAGGCACAACATCTATTCTAACTCCCTTTGTACCTTCACTGTTGTTTATGTAACTGTCCTCATGGCCAAATTCCATCCTTAGTAGAGCATATCAGACATAGGAATCACAATGAACTATAAGTTAGACACAGTTTCAGTCTTACTACCTCTGATAGATAATGGGTAGAATATATGGAATCTGCTTGATTTCTTTCTTTCTTTCTTTCTTTCTTTCTTTCTTTCCTTCTTTTTTTTTTTTTTTTTTTTGGTGGTACTGGGGTTCCTGGAAGCCCTTCTACTTCCGGGCTACACTCCCAGACCAATTTTTATAGTTTTATTTGGAAACAGGGCCTCTTAAGCCAGCGCAGCTAGCTTCAAACCTGCATGATTCTCCTGTCTCTGCCTCCCAAGCGCGGAGATTACAAGCGTGTGCCACCACGCCCGGCTTCTGCTTGATTTCTTGTCATGGTCTTCAACCACTTTTTAGGATAAAAAGATACAAAACTTCCCCACTGGTGCTATTTCTCAAAGGTGCTTAAAAATTAAGACTTTAGTGGCTAAAAAATGTAATTTTCTCATTGGCAATCTCCTATGTAGTTCTACAAGTAATTTCGTTGTAGAACATTTTGTCCAGAAGAGTCAATAACGATATTTTCCCATAGAATGTAAACAAGATATAACTAAAAGTCATTTTTATTTTTTCTGAACTTGTTATAGTTCTTAAGCAATTGTTCTTCACTCTGCTAAAATGGTTGCTTGTAAGGTTGCCTTACTATCCAAACCAATTCTCAAACCCCATAAGAGACAACAGTAAGACCAACAGTATATAGATAAGCCACAGAGTCAGTTGCTTACGTCGTGAGCTTTGAAGGCCCAAAGAAGCTACTCTTCACACCCCAAATGTGACTCATGCATGCTCTGGCACTTTTTCTGAAATTTCTCCATTATAATATAGTTTAATTTAAGCTTCCAAATATTTGAATTTGAATGCAAACCATTGATAACTTAAACATTTTAAGTCCTGCAAGCCAATTATTAAAAGATAGATTATAAACTTAAAATTAATTATATTAAAAACAAATATAACAAATACAACTTATCATTTACTACTGATCTACCATACTTCACTATTATCAATGCTACTAAGAGTTATATAGGACTCTTGTATCTATGTGATAGAAATAGTCTATAATTGCATGATATGTCACATCTCTCTCCCACTGTCTTTAGTGACATCACATTGGTAGCTTGAAACTGGTCGTGCCAGTGGTATTTACACCATAGAAATCAGTAAGTACTACAATTAAGGACATAAATTGTTGTTGACTATCTCTAGATTTAAGAATATGATGGAGAAAATGTTAATCGTGCAGATTAAACCTAAAAGAATATCATGAATAATGGAAAACATTGAGAAAATACTCTTTCAGTACTCAAAAATTATCTGACTCAAAAGTCATTTATTTATTTATTTATTCATTTATTCATTTATTTTGCGGGTCTGGGGATGGAACCCAGGGGCATTTGACCTCCAAGCTACATCCCCTGCCCTATTTTTTATTCTTTATTTTGAAACCAGGTCTCACTGAGTTGCAGAGGGCCTCACTAAGTAGCTGAGGCTGTCGGCTAACCACGATCCTCCAGTCTCAGCCTCCCAAATGCTGGGATTACAAGCGTGCACCACCATGCCTAGCAAAAGACATTTATATCATTGAAAAATGAAGTGAATGAAGTTCTATACATGATATTTAGTCTAATGAATTTGTGGAGGTGTATGAAACTAGTTAACAGTAGGCCAGATATCATAGTTAGTACCAATACCTTTACTGAGAACAAAAACGATTAGATGCAACTTCATTTGTCAAAGTTGAATTAGACCGCCTGGCTTGGATATAAGAATTAGATAAAAGTTAGTGAAAAAATGCTGAACCATTGTATATGTAGAATTCACAATAAAGAACATGCTAGGCAATGGCTCTACACCAAGCTACATTCCCAATACTTTAAAAATTTTATCTTGAGAGAGGGTCTTGCTAAGTTGCCCAGGCTAGCTTCGAACTTGCAATCCTCGAGCCTTGGCTTCCCAAGTAGCTGGGATTACAGTCACATGCTACCATACCTGGCAAAGAGTATTATTTTATTTATTATTATTATTATTTAATTATAGCTATAATTTTTAGCAATCAGATTATAATAAATTTATGTATGGATACATATGTAATTGCCTTTTTTAGCAAGGCATTAATTAGACATTTATAGCGTAACACTGCCTTCCAGACTCCATGAATTGAGTTTTTAAAAAGAGAATAATAGCCAAACCTGGTGGCGCATGCTTATAATCCCAGCATTCGAGAGGATCACAGTTCAAGGCTAGCCTCAGCTACTTAGTGAGGTTCTTTGTAATTCAGTGAGACCCTGTTTCAAAATAAAGAATAAAAAATAGAGCTGGAGGTGTAGTTCAGAGGTAGAATCCCCCTGGGTTCCATCTTCAGTACTGCAAAGAAAGAAAGAAGAAAGAAAGAAAGAAAGAAAGAAAGAAAGAAAGAAAGAAAGAAAGAAAGAAAGAAAGAAAGAAACCACTGAGTCACTGATATCTTAGGGCTAATATGATATTCTCTCAGTGCAATTTCTGACAATGAGTAAGGTCAATAAGTGTTAGCAATTATTATTTATGGGTGATAAAAATAAAGTTCATCAGCCTAAGGTTGTTTACTATATAAAATTATCCACTCTGCTATGAGCTACATGAAGAGATAGACTTCATCTCACTTCCATCTCACTCAACTGAGAGACATTCCCAGCACCTTGAGAAAAAAAAATTCACATATTTGATATTCCATTGTTCTGCGGAAAATCATTTTGAGGATGCTAATCTTTAAAAAATAATTTCTTTTTATGGGCAAATACCTAAGAATAGAATGACTGAGTCTTATGGCAAGTATGTGTTTTACTTTTGACTGCCAAACTATTTTTCAAACTGATTATAACATTTTATATCTCCACAAACAATGTGTGAGACTTCAAGTTACTTCACATCCTCAAATACCATTATATGGTCATTTGTTTTAATTTCAGCTATTCTAATAAGAGTGTACTAACAACTTATGGTGGGTTTCCCTTGCATTTCCATGAAGATTGAACTTAATAATATTTTTTACATTTGTTTATTTACTTATATCTTCCTAGGTAAAGTCTGCTTAAATCTTGACCATTTTTAATTGTGCTATTCCTATTTTTGTTATTGAGTTGTAAGAGTTTGATATATTCTAGGTATACATATGTTCTTTGTTACATGTTTTACAAATATTTTCTCTCAATCTGTGACTTATCTTTGCATCTTTGTAACAGTATTATAACTAGAGTTTATGGGTTTTTGCATCATATTTAAGTATTTAAAAACTCAGTGGTCTCTAAAATTTTCTTCCTTGTTTTTATCTAGAAGTTTTATAGGTTTATATTCAATAATAGAGTTAATTTTTATATATGGTATGAGACATAGATCAAAGTTCTGCATTTGTTTTATTTTGCTTTTTCATAAGAATTTCTAACTATCTAGCACCATTTCTTGAAAGGTGATCCTTTATGTATTGATCTTCTCTGAATTCTCTATTTTAGTTCCACTGATCTACGTTTATCTTGACACCAATATCACACCTTCTTGATTACTGTAGCTGCAATAGTCCTAAAATTAAGTGGTTGTTAATTATTCAGTTTGGCTCTATTTTTTAAATTTTTTTGGCTATTGAGGCTTCTTGCATTTCCATATAAATTTGAAAATTGGCCTGTCATTACCTACAAATAAAAAGGCTTCTAGAATTTCAATTTGAGTGTTTTGGGTCTATGGATCATTTTGAAGAAAATTGACATCTTAACAATACTGACTTTTAACACATAAACATGATATACTTTCCCCCATTTAATTAGGGTCTTCTTTTATTCCTTTCCACAATGTTTTATAGTTATTAGTGTATGATTCTTGCAAGTCTTCAGTCAAATTTATTTCTAAGTATTTCTTGGTTTTGATATTACTGTAAATGATATTTCAATTTTCAAAGACTCATTTCTAGTATATAAAAATATTAACTTTTGTATTTTGACCTTGTATCCTACAACCCTGATAAACCCATTTGTTACAGCAGTTTTTCTCTAGGTCCCATAAGATTTTTCTATTAAATATGATCATGCAATCTGCAAGTGTAAGACAATTTTAGCTCTTTCCTTGTACTTACTCTAAAGGTCTTTATTTCAAGCAGCTTTACTCTAGCTGAAATTTTTGGAAATTCTTGAGGTTTTGTGGGTGCCAAGTAGCTAGGCTTCAGTCAACTTGTAGGGAGCCGCTGGGGATCAACTCCAAAAGGGAGGCCCTACTAGGATATGAGATGGATGGCTTGGAGCAGGAAGACTGGAAGAGGCTAAATTGGGACCAGGCCCCCTGTGCAAAAGGACCAGCACTGAGGAGGAGGTTTGCATCTGATGAAGTCTTTTACCTCTTAAGATCCACCATTTAGACACCTGCCATCCAGCACATCAGTGGTCAGGGAGTTAGTACTGACCAAAAAAGCATTAATAACCAACACAGAGAACAGCACAACCCATTAAACAAGAGACTCTTGTACTCTTTCTCCCTCTTCCCTATTCCAACACAATGAAGGGTTTGAGCCCAGAAAAAAGGGGGGAAGAGGCTAAATGAGACTATTCTGCCTCCCAACTTGAGGGAGGGGGATGTAGAATAAAAGGTTGCATCATGTGCCTTCCCACCCCCCATACACACACATATGCACTATAATCCCTGGGACATGAGCCTATCCTATGATAGGGGACATTATTTTAGTCAGATATGATATTGGAATTCAATCAAATGAGATTTCTAATAACCACAGTAATTAATAAATTATCTCCCTAATATGCCGGTAAGGAATCCACTACTCTGAAGAGAAGATTTAACAATGGTCATTGTGGGGTGGGGGTAGAGGGTGTGACAACAGAAAAAATAGCAATTTGATGTTGTACTCTACCCAGTTGAGATCAGTTAATAAGCCAGATGGATCTGATTTGAAAATGTATCCCTATTAAATTACTTGACTAAATATAAAAAAATGAATTTATGTGGATGAAGCCTGTTAGAAAGGCCCTCCTATTTGATATCAGAATAGCCTCTCCCTTAAATGGTGGATCCCAGGATCTGGTGCCCTTTGAGCAGGGTTGAGGGAGGCACCTGCAGCCTCTCCAAGCAAGAGGCTTACACAACGAGAGAATTCAGTTAAAATGCACGTGCTGGGTCTCCATCTCCTTGACCGTGAAGAAAAGAATGGACTGAATTCTCTCTGATCCTCTTAGGTCCACTCTCTTTGCTTTTACAAAATGTCTCTTGCTTCTAAGTGTTCAGAATTTATCTCTGAAAAAATCATCTCTTCCTCAAATATGCCGTGCCTGTGCATGCCTGTGATCTGTATCTGATATTGCTTCTTTGGCTAGTGATGCCTCTTTCCTACACCCCACCAGGAGAACACTACCACCTCCTGCAGGGTCAGCTTCTATGAATCTCCCTCTCTCCCCCTCTCCAAGTCAGAATGCCTGCATGCCCTGCTCTGACTCTCAGAGCACCCGATTTATTCCTCAATGGCAGAGAGTTCCTATAAAAAAAAAAAGCTACTGAGTAGTGTCTGTGTCTTCTCCTTAACCCATGTTTTCTTCCAGGAGAAAACAGCTTCTGGCCCGGTCATAATTAATCCATCATATGAAACTTGGGTAATGGTGGAGCAAGAAAGGTGACAGCAAATAGAAAGGCCAAACTGACCCATGTAATAGAGATGAGCCTAAGAAGGAATTGGAGTGAGAAAAGGAATCCTGCAGGACCCAAGTCTGTGGGAGAATTTAGGGGAGCTTGCAATGAAAAAAAAGAGTGCTTCCCACAAATGATGCCGGAATGATTAGGTATCCATATGCAAAATTAGCATCTGCACCATTGTAGCTATTGCAGCTGAGATGTTGGGGAGGGGAGGAAGCAGAGGTTTTGTTACAGGCTGTGTAAGTGGGGTTGCCTTTGGCATTCTTAAAGAAGCCTCCATAAATTTGAAATGGGTTTGCACTGAAACACAACCACTACTGAGACTGTTGTCTTTAATTCTTAGTAATTTGGAATTTCTTTTCAGGTGTCTCCTCCTTTCATAGCCTCACCCTTGCCCCTAAACTCTCCTCCTTTATTATTATTTATTCATTTACCTGGTTCCTAGGCCAGAATCTGACCATAACTGCTAATGAATTATTCTGCTAGAAAATGAGTCTTCTCTGGAACCCTACCTACAGACCCCAGGAAGGTTGTGGAGGCCTTGCCTGAGGGCAAACCAAATGGATACATTAAGAGCTCTGGAGTCAACATGTTTGGGTTCTAATCCAAGCTTTTCATTTTGTAGTTGTGAAACCTCTTAGCTCCCTAAATCTCAGTTTCCTCGGCTGCAATAAAGTGACAATCCCTTCACCTGCTACATAGATCTGCTATAAGGATTAAACAAGTTAACACGTTAGATATTAAGTACGGTGCCCAATACATGCAGACGTCTATATAATAGACATAGATAGATGTAGTATGTCTAAATATATTCCAAAACAAATGTATGCACACATATTCAGCTTCCATTCTAGACCTTCCCTTCAAAATGCCCTTATTGCTTGAATCCATATATAGTAAATCTGGTATTATTTCTAAAAAGGAAGAAACACATCAACAATAATACTAACACAATTGTTTATAAATATGTTTAATTGGCTGAAAGAAAGCATTAGGTATGTAAAAGCCCTGTGTATATATCACTTTAAAGTATTAGTTTAACTCATTTTGCACCATACACATACCTGTCAGGCAAAGGTTAATAGAGAGTTTATGAAATTCGGAATGCAATTAAGTCTCAGAGGAATCTCAGCTGGAGGCCATGCCAGTTTCCATGGCAACCAAAGGGCTCAGGCAAAAAGTATGTGTGTGGAGGTGGGGGGATTAATTTAAAGGCAAGATAAGCACATAAATATAGCTCTTGTCTACCTTTTCTTCCAAGCAAGACTTGCTGCATTTAAACTATTATGCAAAGGAGAGTATAAATTAGATTGTGGGTTTTTTTTTTTTTCATTTCCTAGAATTAAATGCATGTCCCCAATGTTTAAACGTGATTCCTGTGGGTTTTTTTTATTTTTATTATTTCTATGTATCACTTCTCTGGCTATCTAATTTATAAGTGTGTCAGGTGTGATTCTCAAATTTCTCAGGGGGGAAAAAAGGGAGAGGAGATTAAAAGAACAGAACAAGATGTCGAGGGAGATTAGTGTATATTGTGACTAACCTTCACAATACCAGCTAATGAGGTTTTCCTTATGATCTCAGAAATTGCAGTCAGGCCAATGGAGGAAAAATGTGGTCACAAGCAGAGTTGGTTTTTCTGACACAAATTTCACAACACGATACATTTAAAAGAGCCTTTAGCAATCAACTAGTCAAAATTTTTAATTTTTATCACAAAAACCCAAACTACATAAGAGAAGTTAACTAAGCTCTACCAAGGCTGGAATCCAGGAAGCCAGGACTCCTGACTACAGATTGTTCTGTATTCTACATGCCATTTTTCTTCACTTCTTTCTTATGTGCAGAATTTAGGAAAATCGAAACCATTTTTCATCCCAAGTAGTTTCCAACTGTTGCATTGCCTGATTTCCTGATTATTGCAGATGGTCTGGTTTGTTTTTTAAAACCAGATGAGTTTTATTTTGGAGGCTTCTCCTAAACTCTTAATTTGGCTTACATTTCCCAAGCAACTTCAGATTTGCCATGCACACTGGGTTATGGAAGATCTATGATCACTCATCTCCTTCGTAGTTTCAGTCCAGCAGCTCTGTGTTCACTGGCAGCAACATGTACCTGGCTGAGCCCCCCTCCATCTATGTAAGGCAAACAGAAGGACCTGGAGTAATTCACAGAGAAGCCCAAGGTATTGATAGAATGTAGACATCAAGAGTGTTCCCAATCCAAGTCTCTGAGCAGAAAATTTGCAAATGAAAATGTTCCTCCATCTTTGTAAAACTGTGTTTGGGTTGTATTTGTTTTGTTGTTATTAAGATTTCAAGACTGTGTGATGTGGTAAAGATGATGGAAATGTCAAACCAAGGAGCGACATGGACTGTCAAACCAAGAAACTACGTAGAAGGACAGTGGTCAGAGTGAAAACCCAGGCTCCCTTGGCTATGTCCATTCTCAGTTCTCTCCCTCCACTGGCCAGCAATTCATCAGCTTTTCTAAATTGGGGTGGCTTGAAAAGTTTCTGCTCTCTGCATAAACAGAGTGTTTCTTCTTAACATCAACTTCATGAAAGGTCTAGTGTAATGCCCAGTTAAAGAAGTCCCCAAAGACCACCAGGGAGACCGTCACCGTATGTAAAAGCAAAGAGCCTTTATTCGGGCTTAAGCTCGGACTCTCAGACCTCCCCAAAGCAGTGGGTCGGTACAGAGAGCCTTGAGCGGCAGTCAGACAAAGCTTTTATTGTGGTTGGGGTAGGGGTGGGGAAATTTCATTGTAGTAGTTACATAATTGGGTGACCTTTAAGCAGAAATGTTCTGGCGCACGGGGATTGGTCAGCAATGACTAAAGCAGCTCAAGCATCATATCTACTTTTTAAACATGTTATCTATTCTGCCTGGAGACTGCCCCAGGAACTTCTAGCCAAATTTTGATTGGGTCATGTTCAGGGCAGTGCATTTCAGGGGCTTTTGTGGCTTTACTGAGAACATGGGGCATGGTCGAAGGACAGTTACAAAATGGAGTTCAATCTCAAAGCAAAATGGTATCACAATCGTCAGGGTCCTTCACTAGTATCACTACAGAAACCTGGTTGGAATAAACCTTTCCCTAGTTAAAATAAGAGTTGAGAACACAACTATTCTTGAGAATTTAGGGAAAGCCCTGTTGCATGGACTCAATTTTTCATTCTATGACCTCAAGTCATTCCTTTATAAGGGGAAGATAGAATCAGATAAAGAAAAATAGGATGGTGTTAAAATTCAGCCAGTTAAAACAGGGAGCTCCTAATGTGCCTCAATAAAACCCATTACTTGTATAATTTAAATTTACTAATAAAAAATAGAGAATAACAGCAAAACACCAACAGTGAGCTCCTTCTACTTTCCAAAGTTTTCATTTAATAAAATCTATACTTTCAAGCTGGGCATGATGGCGCACACTTGTAATCCCAGCATTTAGGAGGCTGAGACAGGCGGATCATGGTTCAAAGACAGCCTTAGCTACTTAGGCCCTTTGCAATATGGTGAGACCCTGTTTCAAAACAAAGAATGAAAACTAGGGCTGCAGATGTAGCTCAGAGGTAGAATGCTCTGGGTTCCATTTCCAGTACTGCAAAAAAAAAAAAAAATCTATAGTTTCCTTGATTCAAATAAATATAGTAAGCAAACTGCATAGTGGAAAACTCATGAATCTCTGGGAGAAAACTCTCTGGGATTCTACAGAAGAAAAAAGGGAAAATGTAGTTGGTACAGTACGGAGAAAGGTTTGGATTAGACTCCAAGTCACCATTTCTAAAATTTTGAGCCTGAGAAAAGATACCAAAAGTTTAGCTCAGTTGTTGATTTTATCTATTTCTACAAACCACATCCTCTCTGAACTTCCTTTTTCTCCTTCATAAAGTGAGGATTATCCCTGCCAATTATATATTCTAATGTTATTATGTAGATAAGACGGGCTCATGATTGGAGACATTTTGATTTAATATGAAACTCACCCTGTTTTCCTTTCCTTATGTCTAAGAGACACTTTCTCACCCACAGCCTCTACTAATAAGTATTTATGATTTTTAAAGTGACAATTTTAATTTCAACATGCCCATAGAAATGAACTGTTTGATACAAAGGACTATCATTCCAAAATTGGCCAAAGACATGTTTAATCTTACTTAGAACAATGAACTGGGTCAATTAGACTAAATTTTCCCCAACTTTAAACCAAGGGACATGAACAAATTCATATGTAAGTTGTGGAACTTATAGCTCAAAGGCCCCAATGGAATGAGCAAGCTCCAGTTAGGAGAAGCAGAAAGTATGAGTTAGGAGTTGGTTGGATCAGAACAGAAAGGAGATCTTGGAATCTAGCTGAGCTCCACTAAGAGCAAAACACAGGAGTGGAGGCCCAGAAGCTACTGTTCCCAAGGCTCCCAGAAGCTTGCTAGAAACAGTCTTGTTTATGTCATATCCTAAACAGTTCTCTCCCTCTCTTCCACTGCCACTTTGGTCCATTACGATGAAGTTAGTTTATAATTAGTTGATTAACCGCCCTCCCATTTTTACATACAATTTTAGGCTAACTTTACAATTAAATTGAATTTCTGCAACCACAGAGTATGAAAAATGTTTGTTCATCCAATCCTCATCCTTGGCTTAGAAAAAAATATCTTTGTTCAAGTCCAGTAACACTTGACCGAGTCTGGACCTGATAAGTTTATGTTTAAACAAATAGGCAACAACATGGTGTGTTAAATCTGACTGATCGCACATATTCTTCCTTACAAGCATCAGAAACACACACACACACACACACACACACACACACACACACACACGTGCGCGCGCGCGCCTCTATACTATTGCAGGGAGTTCCCAGCATTATTATCTTATCTTGGATAAGTCTTTTTTTTTTTTTCCATTTGAAGAGTTAACAAACTAGTTAGGAAATCAACCAAAAGAGATTTGCTCATGTGATTAGACATTTTCCTGTCTGTTAACTGAAAAACAATGCACAGAATAGGGATGGAAACGTGGTTTGGAGATGTTAAGGAGACTTCAGAGACCAGGTGAACTGAATTTCCAATAGCCAGAGAAAGGTCCTCAGACAGTCAGGAGCATGGGTTGTACCTGTGAATTAGATATTTTCACAATCCACAGGAAAGAGATAAAGAAAAGTATCATAGAATATCTCAGAAGAGGTCTCTGAGATTATCTGTTTCTCCTATCTTAGTCCATTTGAGGGTTGCTATAACCCAATGCCTGGACCTGGTAATTTAATAAAAACAGAAATGTATTAGCTTACATTTCTGGATACTGGAAAGTCTAGTGAGGCCATTCTCTTTTTCTAAGATCATGCTGACTTACTGCACCCTCTATATGGGAGGAACAGCCAGCACTCATGTGGCAGAAGGCAGAAGGACCAGGAGTTCAAGAACAAATCATCTCTTCAAGCCCTTTTCATAATGGCATGAATCTAAACACCTAAACACCTCTCATTAGGTCCCACCTCCCGACTATTGCACTGCTGAGTAAAATTCCAATGCGTAGATTCTGAAAGCGACACTCAAATTATAGCACCATCCATTCTGTGGTTTAAAAAAAATTGGCACAACAGGAAGGTCACATAACTTGTCCAAGTCATACCATTCTAAGAAGCCTCATGAGAAAAACTCAAGAGCAGAATTTTGCTTCCCTAGCTGTGACCCTCTCCAGTGGACCACAAAACTTTTGTCAAAACCCAACTCCATTTTGCTATCTCATTCAGCCATTGACAGATTTTCAGCAAGATCCCAAAATATATTTTAGAAACATCACTCAGTGGTCTGTGAGTACCTCACCTATGTAAGCACTGTGGCATTCCAAAAGTAGAAGCTCTTTGCTTGAGAGATCATTATCAAGACTCGCAGAGGTTGTTCTGTAATGGCACATTTCCCAGCCTGACCTTTCACAACTGGGGACACCATCCAGGGTGATCTGCAGGGGTTGACTTGTGTTTGCTCTTAGATAAAGGTCAGAGAAGTAAATTCAGCAACTTATTTCCAGAGTTTCCACTTTCATAGCTTTGAGCAGAACTGTTTCTATCATATCTTATTTTTAGTTTGAGAGAGGAAGAGATAATGACCATGAACTTTCTGATTATCTGATTTGAATCTCTCACTCAGCCTCTGTTGATACACTAATTGCTCTTGGCTTTCCTTTCCTTCTCCTCCTTCTTCTTCTCTCATTCTCTTCCCTTGCAACACACATAGGATCGTGACTTCTTCCCATTCCATTCCCTCCCTGCCTTCTTTCTCCATGCCACTCACACAATGAAGAGACACTCACTGCTCTGCATTCACAGGTTTATGCAGTAATTGGGTTCCTAAAAAAGTTTTCTCGGTGTTTCAGGATACTTTCCAGATGGCTTTGTATGATTCATACTGTTAACTATTTGACAATTTTCATTGTTCCAAGTCTCTCTCCGAAGAGATTTTTTAAGTATAATCCTCCAAATGCTGAGTTATAAAAGCATCATGATGATAATTATGATGAGTAAACTGCAAAATTTCCAAGGCAAGTCTCCTGATGAGTCCTTAATACCATTCAATAATATCTTCCAAGAAACTGAAAGTTATGCATTCCCTGTGCAGAAAGCATGCAAATATTATAATGCTGACCACACTGTATCTGATAAATGCAATGTTAGGTATGCTTTACTGTATTTCTGTGGAAGATAGTACCTAATGGAACACAAAGTCTCAGTTAACTAAAATATTCAGTCTTTTTTATGTGTATCAACCAAGAGCCTAACATCGGGCATAATGGCACATGCTTGTAATCCCAGTATTTGGGAGGCTGAGACAGAAGAATCATAGGTTCAAAGACAGCCTCAGCAAGTAGTGTGACTCTCATCAACCTAGTGAGACCCTGTTTCAAAATAAAAAAAAAATTGGACTGGGGGTGTAGCTCAAAGGTAGAATGCCCCCCAGCATCAATCCCCAGTACTGAAAAAAAAAAACCCACAAATGCTTAGAGACTAGGCTCCCAGCACCAGCTTTCATAACAAACTAGCTATTATTACCTGGGACAAGATATTTAATTATTACAATTTTTTTAATTTTCTAAGGGCAAAATATTTAATTGTCCAGGTCTAGATTTTGTAATTTTCCAAACTGTGGGAGATTTAAAAATTCTTTGATATCCCTTTCAGCTCTATAATTCTACCATGATGAGATTCAGAAGTACTTTAGAATCATATAATGCAAAATATTATCATTATTCAAGTTAATAAATATATGTTGAGGACCTTCTAAGAAAGAATTTGAAAAGAAACTATGAGAATACAATGGGCTAGTGAACATGTACTCCAATTCTCCCTGACATAGAAGAGAGGAGGGATGTGGTGGGAATTGTCAACTACAATACTTTGCTTCTAGTCCAAAGATTTCTTGGGAAAGCAGCACTTGGCCCAGACTGGAGTCAGCATGATGCCTACACTTCTACACCCCACCCTGACCCCCTCAAAGCCAACATGGGCTCCAAAGACATGGGATTATGGCTCCCATTGGATAGCATATGACACGTGATAGAGTGACATAGGGTGGTATCTTCCTGATAGCTATTTAAAGGATTGTAGAAGACAGGATGACTAATTTAAGCATCAGAAAAATTGAGGGGTTAGGAAAGCAACTTTTTTATAATCTACAATTTGTCTAGTTGCTAACTTGTCCAAAAACATGAATAGCCAAGAATCTGATAGCAATGAAGAAGACTATAACCCAAATTGGGAGAAGAAGGATGAAGAAGAAAATAAAGAAGGAGAATGAAGATGAAGAGAAAGGAAGAAGAAATGAGGATGAGGAGAAAAGAGCATAAATCTTGGGAGCAAAGAGAACTGCTATGTTGGGATAACCAGTGATTGGAGCAGCAGGATCTGATGGCTTTGATCCTGATGCCTACCAGGAGCTTTAAGCCCTCAGAGAGTACATGATCAGCTCAGCCACTGAGCCAAAGTCTACTGATGCTCACTGCCTTCTGCTGCATCCTCTTAATGTCACTAGACAACTGATTGTAGGGACAAGTTCTAATAAAAGGAGAAGGAAATGCAAGCTGAATAATGTCAAAGTACCAATCTATGGAGCAGGCCAGAATATTTCTAAAAACATAACCCACAACCAAATAATTGTTTAAGAAGATTTATCTAAGACCAGGAAATCCTGGTGGTGTCTCCTGTGAAGAACAGGTCAGTGGCCATGAGGTTTAGAAGTCTCATTTCACCAAGGTGGTCTCCATTCTAAGCCAACAGATTTGTGTCCACAATACTTCAGTCTCTGAAGTATTTTGATCATCGAATAAAGTGCTCCTGAAATATATTATGAAATGCTCTAGTTGTGAATTTTTGCGCTGTTTACCATGTTGGGAATTGGTTGCTGGCAACAGTCACTAAAGCATTCATGTGTACTTGGCTTTCATTACATCTTTGTTGGAAAATCTTAGCATTGCTGGCCTGTATCCTAGATTTCTCCCTAGTTCCAGATGCCCACCTTCTATTCCCACTTGTGAATTAAGGTAGAATTGTTTGACACATTTACTTTGTTCTTGTGTGAAAACTAGCAAAGAAAATTTGACACTTCAGAATCCCGGGGACAATGATATAACCTCAAGTGCTGTTAGCTGACTGTGTTTTGAGGGCCTTTGTTGGGCCTTCTAGATTCTTCAGTTGGTGCAGACTATAAAGGGCACCCAAAACCTTGGCAACAGCTTTTATGGAAATCATTGATGAACAGCAAAGTCCTTTTAGACATTTATGTACCTAAGTGCTTCCTGAAATAAAGATCGAGAAGCCATCTGAGGTGATGTAACAAAGTCCCATTGGATTGAGCCTGTGAATCATGGGAGGTTGTGTCTGGGAAAGGAAAAACAGTGAGATAGGGACCAGTCCCTGCAAGCTGGGGTGAGGGGTCCCCAGCAACTTGTCTCCAAGATGGCACAATGATTGGAGGGTACAGGAAAAGAAGGAAGTCTAGGAAGATGGGCTACACTTGGTTGTGACCCATCCTTGGCTCTGCATAACTCTTCTTGACCCACCCACAGACCTGAGGGCACCTCCAGTCTTTGATAAACTTCATCTCAGTATTTGCCCTCCTTTCCCCAGCTTCCTAGAGAAATAAGAGGAAGCTCTTGCCCTGGGGTTTATAATTCCACTGACAAAGTATGTTGGACATTTAAGTAAAAAATGAGAAATTTCAAGAGAAAGGTTAAAAGCATGGTGGTGCATGCTTATAATCCCAGTACTTGGGAGTTTGAGACAGGAGGATTACAGGTTTGAAGCCAGCCTTGACAACTTAGCGAGGCCCTCCGCAACTTAGTGAGACTGTTTCCTAACAAGAAATAAAATCAGGCTGGAGGGTTAGCTCAGAGGTAGAATGCCTCTGGGTTCAAATCCCCAGTACCACGAGAGAGGGGGGGGGAGGGAAGAAAAATCAAAGGCATAGCAATATAAACTATCCAAAATGAAACACATACACAAAGGCTGGAAAAGAATGAACAGAAAATCAATCAATTGTGGAAAAGCTTCAAGCCACCTAATATTCATGCATTGGAATTCCCAAAAGAGGAAAAAGAACAAAAATACATATATTTGAAAAAGTGAAGTACAAACTTTTTCCAAATTTAATGAGGACTATGAACCCATTATTTGAAGAAGTCAAATTGAAGCCCAAGCAAATGAAGTGTGAAGGAAATTACACCAAAGTACACACAAAGTACTTAAAACCCCAAATATTTGGATACTAAAAATCATACTTTTAAATTGCCTAGGAGTCAAAGAAGAACTAAAAAGGAAATTATAAAATATTTTGAATACAATGAAAATGAAAACACAACCTATCAAATTTTGTGACATACAAATAAAGCAGTACATAGATGAATATACATGACACTAAAGCCCTCTACTAGAAATGAGATTAAAAAGAGGAAAACAACCAGTAGAATAGTAGAAGTGGATGTGAAGAGAGAAAGGAAGAGTGGAGAAAAGAGGATCAAGGAAGGAAGCAGATCAAATCATGTGATGGCCATATATGATGGTATCACTACCAATCTCACTAACATGTACAGGGAGGGAGTTGGGGGGAAGAGGGTGGGGTCTAGAGAGAAGCACACCAGATAATCTGTGCATATATAAATGTATCAGCTTGAATCACTATGCAGTGTGATTACAATACACCAATAAAGTTATTTAAAAAGAAATGAAAAAAGTTTTAAATCAATGAATTCTTTTTCTACCTTAGAAAAGAATGAGAAGAGAAAATAAAACTTAAATAGAAGAAATAAAGCAATAAAGGTCAGAACAGAGATCAGCAAAATAGTAAATAATCACAATTGAGAAATGATGAAAACAAAAGCTGATTCTTGAAAATATCAATAAAACTGCTAAGCAAAATGAGCAGGAAAAAAGCAGAGAAGACACAAAGCGGTATCAGAAATGAGAGAGGAGGAGTCACTTTGGATGTTATAGATATTAAAAGCATGAGAGAATATTATAAATAGTTAATGTCAATCAGTTCATCAACTTCAATAAATCTACAGATTTGTTGAAAGAAAAATTACTAGAGGTCACTCAAGAAGAATTAGATTACCGAATTGCCCTATATCTATGAAAGAAACTGAATTTATAGTTTAAAAAAATTCCACTAAGGAAATTTTAAGCCCAGCTGATATCACTGGTAAATTCTGTCAAACATTTAGGGATGAGATAATACCAATTTTATACAGACTTTTCCAGAAAACTTCAGAACTTCCAACTTATTATAAACTCCTGAACACTTCCAATTTATTCTATGAGGCCACCATTATTCTAATACCAAAACCAGACAAGCATATTTCAAGAAAAAAAAAGTATCCAGGCATGGTGGTTCATGAATTTTACAGTACTAATTCACAAAGATGTATACATTCCATAGAAATATATATATTAAACATGTTCTATTTCTATATGTCAATTATACCTCAATAAAAAGCAAAAATAAATAGAAGAAAGGAGAGGGAAGATGGGAGGGAAGAAAGGAAGGAACTTCCTTAACCTGATAAAAGGTTATTTGTGAAAACCCTATAGCTAGCTTCATACTTAATGATGAAAGACTGGATTTTTTTCTCCCTAAAATCCAAATCAAGTGAAACTCTCACTGCTTCAGTTCTGAAGATGCCAGCCAACAAAATAAGGCAAGAAAAAGTAACACAAGGCATCAGAACTGAAAATAAAATTCCTCTACACATTATATATGATTTTCTATGTTTAAAAAAAAATCTTGTGAAATTTACAAAAAAATTTACTAGTACCAGTAGATAAATTTAGCAAGATTGCAGGCTACAAGGTCAGTGTACAAACATTAATTGTACATACTAATGAAAATCTAAAATAGGTTTAAAAAAAACCATTGAAACAGGCTATCGCTAAGCTACCATGCATTGCTTGTCTTGAACCTGCAATTCTCCTATCTCAGCCTCTCAAATACTGGGATAAAACTGAAATTTTTAAGTTACCATTTACAATAGCATCAAAAATATACAGTATTTACTATCCTGACAAAAGATTTGTGAGATCTTATCCTGAGAACTGCAGAACACTGCTGAAATAAATTAAAAGCACTCGAAACAAAATGTGAGATATATTAATCTATAGCGACAGAAAGCCAGTCTTTTGGGAGAGTGGGATAGGAAGGAATAGGAGGGAAGAATTACCAAGGGGCAAAGAAAACTTTTGGAAATAATGCTAATGCTAATATCATCTTGAGTTTGTGGTGGAGTCTCATGTTTAAACATTTGTTAGCACTTCACTTTAAACATGTGAAGCCCATTGTATGCCAATTATACTACAGTAAAGCTACTTTAAAAAAAAAAAACCACTGGATCAGAATATACTACTACTTGGATTGACTATGTGTAGAAATTAGTAAAGGTCCATTTGGTACCTCTAAAAATTGAGTTAGTATGCTTCTCACAACTCAAAATGCAGGAGTTGAAACTCATTAGGTTATCTTTCTTTTCCACGCATTTCTCTTCTTATTACACCTGTATTATCAGTTTGGTTTTTGATGTTAAAAGAAATCAAGGAATAGCAAATAGAAATATTTAAGAGACAAAGAAGTGAATGAGGACTATTCACATAGCTCATTTAAACCAAAGAAGCAGAAACTTAGTGCTGTTGTGCTAAGAATATTATATATGAAATATTATCTATCCAGAAAGGCATGATCATCTATTCTCTATCCTCTCAAAGAACAAGAAATCCATCATCACAAAGTTGAAATAATTTTTAAATGCAGTAAAGTGATCATTTTTCATGCTGGAATAGGTTCCCATGAAAACAATTTCTTTACACATGAGACATGTGTCCTTCTGGGACTGAGGGATGAACAATGTGAATCTTATGCTTCCTTCTAGTCATATGTTTGTAGCCATGATCTACAGGTGTATGAATTTATCACAATGTCTTTGTATCAGCCAAAAAATCCAACCTTAGTACACTGGCTTTTAATTTAACTTCTGGGGTAATGCTAACCTGAAAAACAACTCAGATTACCCCTAATACATTTGTTGCTTGACCTGATAAGATTTCTGCACCAGAAACAATTTTCTGGGCTTGGGATAGAGTGGACAGGTGGAGCAAATTGGATTGCTGTAACTGGTACTAATTCCCTCACTAGGCAGTGGGATGGTGAATGTGGGGATCTGAAGATTTCAACCACACATTCTAGGGATTCCTACTGCATCCTAAAAATTAAGAGGTCATGTCTCTCAGCAACCATGGCAAGCTCCCTAGAACCTCCCTCAAAGCCCTCTATTGCAGAAGCCTTAGATTTTTCTTAAACAATCTATCACTGCGCAAAAGCTATGTTTTATTCACATAGCTCATTATCCAAGACCTCACCTTGCACAGGATCACATTAGCCAGCAATGTTCTTACTTCTCTTGATGATTATGTCATTTCCTATTAAGTCCTGAGACATTACATTCCCTAATTCACTCCATCTTTGAAGTTATAGCTTCAAAAATGTCACCACAAAATTCCTCCCATTTCTTTTCTGAAGCCCCATCTAATGGATGTCAGAGAAGCATTGAATGGAGAATTTACTGTTGTCCCTGGCTCAGCAAGATTTGGAGCTCTTTGATACGAAAAGACAAAGAATCTCTGTTGTCATTCATCCTTCCACAAGTCAATATAAAGAAACAAGAAAAAATAGGTCCAAAACATCTCAACTCCATTGCTTTCTGCTCTTTCTTCTCCTGAGCCTTATCTTCTCCTTTTGTCAAAGTGAGCTTTTACCAAAAATGGCATCTATATGAACAGCAAGGCCAGCAATCAACTATCTATACTTAACTTACCTAATGGACTCTGCTGGAGGAACATCACCCATCAAGGGGCTGATCTGAACCCCAACTTTCCCTTTGGAAGATCACTCAGCCCTTGGAGAGTAGCCAGTTCAGAGAATTTCACACAATAGAACAGCCTTAGAATCATGGGGTTTGACAAGACTAAGAACAATTATGCTTTTTTATGAGCAACATTTTGCAGCCTGAAACTGAAGACATGATAGAAAGTAATGCCCCACTCCACCCTTTAGGGAAGGGGAAACAGGCAGGGGATTCAGAAGGTTGAAAACATGAGGTGCTGAGAGAACACCGGGGTACTAGAGCAAGTGTTAGCACGTCTTGGTGATCTCCCTTGCTTCTCTTAAAAGTCAAGTTGGGCAGCAAGAAGCTTTTCCATTTCCAGGGACTTTAGGCTTCTGAGAAGGCAACAGAACAGTGACTTCCACTGTCCTCTCACTGAAAGTGAGGAGGTTATGAAGCATTGTGACAGAATTTCCCTTTCTCCCAAAGCACAGAGCCTTTTCTGGTCTCTCTGACCCTCAATTTAATGCTGTCAGTAGTGGGAAAGTAATGTGGAATTCACTCTCTCTATTTTTTTGTTGATCCTAAAGAGGAAGAAGGCCAGATGACTTGTGTGTTTTATTAAAGGGACTTAGGCATAAGTAGGTTAAGAATATTGGCCTGGATTTCAAGAAAAACCCCAGCTTTGAGTTCTCCTGAGAATTTTACTGTAGAAATTGGAGGTCTAAGAAAGATTAATCTGGATGGGACCTGGAATGAGTGTGGGCAGAGGATGCTGATGAATTTAGGCTGGAAAAGCTTCTCAGGGCTTCCCCCTCGGTGTTCCCACTAGTGGTGGTAGCAAAGGAAAAGAAGGAGGGTGTTCAGTATCCCCAGTTTCCATTAGTTTTCATGGAAATGTCTGCTACTGAATTATCCAGCAAACTCCCTAAGCTGACACTAGGTAGAGGAGTAAGCTGAGGGTGGAGAGGGGTTAGGAGCTCCAGAGAGTGTGGTGAGAGGTAGTGGCTCCCATTAAGAGATGAATCTCAAGTTAGACAGAAACTAGCAGAGACAATACTAATTGTATCCTATGTCACTTTTTTTTTTTTTTTTTTTTTTTTGCAGTACTGGGGATGGAACCCAGGGGCATTCCACCTTCGAGCTATACCCCCAGCCCTATTTTTTATTCTTTATTTTGAAATAGGGTCTCACTGAGTTACAAAGGACCTCACTAAGTAGTAGTTGAGGTTGTCCACAAACTGTGATCCTCCTGCCTCAGCCTCAATCTCAAATGCTGAGATTACACGTGTGCGCCACCATGCCCGGCCCTATGTCACTTCTTGGTTCCTTAAACCTTTAGCCACAAAGACCAATGAAAAATATTATACATGCTATGATTCAGCCTATTTTGATTTAATGAGAGACTGCCAAGAAATCAGTTGGTCATCATAGAAATGTTTAGAGCCTAAGAGACAAAGACCTAGTTGACCAGTTGTCTATTTCTTGAAGAAAGTCTAAACTCACTGACACAGGTTAAGGGGGTCATTGGTGGGCACAAAAATCACCTGAACAGTTTGTTTCCAACATGTTGATAAATGCTCATGAACACGATTTTAAGAGGTCTGCTTTAAAATAGCAGATCATGCCAGGCATGGTGGTGCACGCTTGTAATCCCCGCGCTTGGGAGGCTGAGACAGGAGGGTCACACAGTTTCAAAGCCAGCCTCAGCTACTTAGTGATCTCTCAGCAACTTAGTGAGACCCTGTTTCCAAACAAAGTATAAAATAGGTCTGATAATATGGCCCGGAGGTAGAAAAGCCTCTGAGTTCCATCCCCAGTACCACACAATCAATCAATCAATCAATAAATAAATAAATAAATAATACCAGATCCTTCCATCTGAGTCATCTCAATGATAACATCTGTTGACTCCCTTTTCTCATTTGAAATTTTTCTGGTTCTTGGTATAACGAGAGATTCCTTATTAAAATCTGGACATAATGGTGTTAGGAGACTCCAGACTTTACTAAGTCTTTTCTTGTAAGTGGACTTACAAGAAAAAGGGGCACTAAGTCTTTCCCATTTTCCCACTGGGAAGAAGTGGAATTCCAGACCCTCCCCACAACTCCACCCTCCCGAGTCACCTTGGTCCCACTCGCCCCTACTTCCTTACTATCAAAAGGTTGTGGATACTGTGCTCCTGGAGTTTCTACTATGCTGAGGGTGGGGGGAAAGTATCTGGTAAAGGTCACTTGTCACTACAGGGCAGAGTAGAAACCCAACACTGATGATGGACTTCTGGCACAACCTCAGCATGGAGAGGAAGGGTTCCTCATTATCTCCTGTAGTGCCCCATTGCCTCCATGGGTGAAAGAAGGAATCTATTCCCCACCTGTACTTTTTGACCAGGTAAGGATGCAAGTGGTGTTTTGCTGAAGGAGGGTATTTATTGTCAAAAGGCTTTACACATGCATAATATTGTATACATAATTTCCAGAGTTTGGAGCTGTGTTTAGTAGAAAGATTAGAGAGAAATATGTTGCCTAAGTAAATATATTCAAAGGAGCTGAAGGTCCTGTGATCTGTTTCAGAAGTGCAGATTCCTGGCCACCCCCCTTATGGGACATTTGCTTCCACTACCTCAGCATGAAGCCCAGATAGCACAGAAGTGAAACTGAGAAAGAGGCACTGTTTAAACACTAAAAGTAAAATGAAATGAAACACTATGATTATAAAAATGAACATAATAATTATATCTTGTTTTCAACAGGTTTTATCACATTCTGTGACCTTTGGTCTTTATATCATTTACAGAGGAACCCGGGGTAGCAATGTGCCTTGTTCCAAGTCACTTTGATCATCAACAGAATCAAAAGAAAGAACCAGAACCCAGTTCTCTGTTCTGGCTCATTTTCAGCCTACCTTAGCTTAGCTCTAGAATTCTTCTGGATTCACAGTTAGCTCCAGTCCTCCAAATCTTTTTTTTTTTTTTTTTTTTTACAGCATTAGTACTTCCCAACCTGGCCACAACCAGAATTATCTGGGGAGCTTTAAAAAAAAAAAACTGCTTAATACCTGAGTGGCCATTTTTCTGTCTCTGCTTTAAGTTAAGGTAGGAATCAGGATTTTTATTTCATCTTCCTAGGAGATTCTGATATGTGGCTAAGGATGCAAACCACTAATTTCGTATTTTCTTCTACCTTAAAAAATTAATTGTAACCCACAATTTCAATTTTGCTTTTTGCTGATAGAAATAGAAACAACTAGAGATAAAACATTGCCCTTAGGCCGCCCTTTTTGTTAAGCCTTTGTCACAACTGTGTAGATACGAGAAGCTGTCACTGCAAGTCACCTCTTAAAAGTGTTTATGAGGATGAAACGGTTCAGAAGGTATTACAGGGAGTGATAATGAATCGGCCACCAAGTTTGCTACAAAATGAGTTTGCAGCTGGTGATCAAAGGGGATGACAGCACCCAGGGCTGCATCTTGCTCCCTTCCTCCAATGTTATTACTGTAAGAATATTTCCACTGAGCGCTCCAAATTAACATTTTTAAGAGTTAGAAAAACAAGGACACTGCAGCCATCAGGAGCACAATACTGACCCCAAGTGGAATGAAATCTAAATGGTGTTTCAGTATCCCTAACAGAGGTGAGGACCACAGGCTCTGGTAGAGAGAAATATCACATGGAGGACAGAGTCACCAAGCTTTAAAGATGCTTGGGAGAAACAAAGCATGTTGATTTCTTTATCTATAGTAAGCTTTGATATCCAAGATCATGATGATCCATTAGGGGATATTTGCTTTCAGGTATATGTCCTATGAGGTTTTTGTGCACATAAATACATTTCCAGCTATCAGTGTATGTGAACAAGGTTCATAGTCTTTAGTTTAGATAAGTATGATTTTTTAAACACAATCAAATTCTGAGAAAACTTAATAATCTTCCTTAAGTGGAAATAAAGTAGTTTGGAAATGGAAAGAAAACTTTGTAATTTGACTTCTCAAATTCTTAAAGCTCACTTCTCTGTTCAGTGTTTGAGTCAGTGCTGAAGAGTAGAAAACTCAAGTGCCGAGAGATGGGATGCCAGCCCACTTCAAGGCACTTCTCCATCTTCTTATGTAAAAATATACTTTTATTGGTGTATTGTAATCACACATCATAATGAATTTCAGAGTGACAGGGACATTTAGCACTTCTAAGCTTCCCCCCAGATCCCTCCCCACTCTCTCCCCTTCCCAGTGCACAAGATGTTGAGGTTGGTATTGATATATATATATATATATGTGTGTGTGTGTGTGTGTGTATATATATATATATGTGTGTGTGTGTGTGTGTGTGTGTGTGTGTGTGTGTGTGTGTGTATAGTACTGGGGGTGGAACCCAGGTGCATTCTATCTCTGAGCTACACCCCCAGCCCTATTTTTTATTCTTTATTTTGAAACAGGGTCTCACTAAGTTGCAGGGGGCACCCCCAAGTAGCTGAGGCTGTCCGCGAATGGCAATCCTCCTGTCTCAGCCTCCCGAATGCTGGGATTACAAGTGTGCAGCACTAGGCCAAGCTGGCATTGATAATTTTGACATGCACAAAGTATTTCCTTCATCAAGTCTCCCCCCACCTCCCTCCTCTAGACTCTTTCCATTACTCAGTTGGGGTTTTTCCACCTTTAACTGGAACTCCTCTTGTATCCCAGTTTCTCCCTAGCTTCCATATATGAGAGAAAACATATAACCCTTTACTTTTTGTGACTGGCTAATCTCACTTAACATAATACTCTCTAGTTTTGTTCATTTTCCTGTAAATTACATAATTTTCTTCTTCTTTATGGCTGAGCAAAATTCCATTGTGTGTATCTCTCACAATTACCTAATTCATTCATCTGTTGATGAATACCTAAGCTGATTCCATAATTTGGCTGTTGTGAACTGTGGTGCTTTAAACATAGATATGTATGTATCACTATAATATTCTGACTTCAAGATATCCAGGAGTGGCATGGCTAGATTACGTGGTGGTTCCATTCATCTCCATCTCTTTTTTTATGTCACTCAAATATGTTCACTTACCTCATTATATTAAGAAGTGTATGAAAATGTTGTAAAGAGACCTAGAAAGTGGTTGGATGAACTCATAAACTCATGCTGAAAGACAGTCTTTGCATCAGACTTAGCCTAGCCTCTTGCTTCATACCCATCTCTTGGGAAATCCTCCCTGGTAAATGAATGCTTCAAAAGCTCTTTAGACCAAGGCCCTGTCTTACTTGTTACCCCTTGGCTCCTTGAATCCACAATATAGGAGAGGGGAATCTCAGTCACAACGAGTAAATAAATGAAGACAAGGCCAACCAGTATCATTTTCAGAGATAGGAAGGAAATACTGATTGGAACAGGTATAAATAAAGCCATCAATGATAAAAGTTTGCTACTATGAACTTTCCTCACCCAAAGCAAGATGCTCTCATCATTCTTGATAAAAAAAAAGTAACATAAAAAAGGCAATAAAGGGCAAGCCATAAAGGGCAAGCCTCTTTACATAAAACACTGGAAAAACTGGAAAACATTGTGTCTTCCCATACTCCACCAAGGACCTGCTCCTGTCTTCTTGATGCTTAGAGTGCCCTGGATTCTTGTTAGACTTAAAAACTCCCAGTGTCTTCCCTTCACCCCACAGAGCTTTTCCCAGATCTACCAAATCGGATCCAGAACCTAGAAGTCTATATTTCATATCTCCCAACTTGTCTTGAGTGGTAGATAGGTCTTTAAAAATAATTATATAAATATATAGTCTGTGGCAAAAAGTGAACAAGGAGTTTGTGTACATTTGACTTAGTCTAAGGAATCCAGGAAGAAATCCAGGAAAATAAGCTGATGAGTAAGAGATGAGTGGGTATGGCGGGGATAAGAAGGATGGTAAACATAGATTAAAAAATTATACAGAAAAATAGTTTGCAGATGCTCTAGATATGATCTAATAGTAAGTGTAGAACATGTACCACAAACATTGGGAAACTTAAATTATGTTTTAAGTGGCACAGAACAAGAAAACATACACAGTGCAATAAAATAATGACTGGGAAGATAGGGGTGGAAGCATTGAAAGATTCATAGATTTTCCATACTTGAAGAATGAGGCTACACCGGGCGCACACTTGTAATCCCTGAGCTTGGGAGGCGGAGACAGGAGGATTGCGCAGGTTCAAGGCCAGCTGCACTGGTTTAAGAGACCCTGTTTCTAAATTTAAAAATATAAAAATAGGTCTGAGAGTGTAGCCCAGAGGTAGAATGGTTTTCAGAAACCCCAGTACCACCACCACCAAAAAAAAAAAAAAAAAAAAAAAAGGCTAAGTAGAAAGAAAAGGATAAGCAGAGATAGAGACCAGAGAGGCTCAGGAGAGCCCTGAGCAGGCATCATGGTGGGGCGAGGGGCATAAGAAGGGGAAAGGGAGAGTGAACATGTGTTAAAGAAGATCCCAAAGGGGCTTCGAAGGTTAGGCTTAGGAAGTTTTCAGTGTTTTGTTGTTGTTGTTCTTTGTAGTACTGGAGATTGAACCCAGGGGCATTCTACCTCCAAGATACACCTCCAGCCCTTTATAATTTTTGTTTTGAAACAGGGTCTTACTAGGTTGCTGAGAGTCTTGCTAAATTGCTGAGGCTGTCCTCAAACTTGCGATCCTCTTGTCTCACCCTGCCAAGTACCAGGATTATAGGCATGTGCCACCATGCCTGGCTCTTATTTCGTTTTGTTTTTGCAGTACTGGGGATATTGAAGCCAGGGCTTGATTCTAGCCAAGTGCTTTACCATTGAGCCAGTTATCTGAGCCTGCTTAGGGATTTTGATTTTTTGTTTTTTCTCCTGAGTGTCTTTTTCTCCCTCCTGAGTTATCTTAAAACTCCATAGTCAAGCATAGTGTCACATACTTGTAATCTTAGTATTTGGGAGGCTAAAACAAACAGGAGGGTTGCAGGATTGCAACTTAGTGAGACCTCATCTCTTAGTGAGTTCTCATCTCTTTCACTTTGTGTACACTTAAAATCATTTGAAAATATTCAGTGGCAACAGATCTCTCACCATTCTCACTTTCCCAGGAAATAAGAATGGTAGCTCGGTTCTGTAGAGGTACCCAAGCCCATATAAAAGCACTAGTATACATGGCCTTGCTGGTTATTTTCCATTGTTCCTGGTATTTAAAGCAGCTGAAATTATCTATGACTTTATTTTCAAATTAGTTTTCTCAAAGGAAAATGTATTAGATTGAAGCTTTTCATTTGGAAAACCATAATACTCTCATTACCGTTTCAATGTCCACTTGCTTATTAAAAGTGATAATTCATGCTCACAGGCAGCAGCCCTGAATCAAGGCCAGTAATGAGCCAGGAGGGCATTCTTCAGGCTTCCAGTTTCAGCAGCTAGGCTCATCCAGCCTACTCAAAGCAGGGTCCATCTTCTTATAGCCTTGGGATAGTCATGTGGATGCTGTCAAAGATATCCGTGGCATGGTGCTGCCTGCCATAGATTTCAGGATTCAAGTGTGTCTCTTGTTGTAGTTTATTTTTATACTTTTATTGGTATAATGTAATCATGCATCATAATGAAATTCAAAGTGATATAAGCAAATAAACAAACACGTGGGTGTATTTCCCTTCATATACTTGCCCCTCCCACCGGTTGAAGTTTAATTTAAATGAAATATATGACTGTTGGCCTGAAATCTCACTCAGGTGTCTCATCATTTTAAGGAACATATTCACTTAGGAAACATTTGATGTAGGTATCTACACAGAGGCTGCTATGGTCTGGACATGTCCCCTAGAATTCACATATTGGGAATTTAATCACCAACACAATATTATTAGGAGGCGAAATCTTTCAGATGTTCAGGTCATGAGGACGCTGCCCTTCTGAGTAGGTTATGCCATCATGAAAGGACTTGACAAGGGAGTTTGTCCCCTTTGTTTTTAGCTTGTCGCCTTCTACTGTGTTAGAACAAAGCACAGAGGCCCTCATCAGATGCCCCCATATTGATTTGGAACTTCTCAGCCTCCAGAACTGTGAGAATAACTGTTCTTTATAAATTACCCAGACCGTGGTATTCTTCCATGAATGGACTAAGACAGAGTCTGAGGGAACAAGACAGTAAGTGACTGAGGGGGTCCTGGCTGCTCCCTCTGTCCAGCTCTGGGCCACTGCTCTCTCCTGGTGTTCCTGTTTCTCCCTGTGCTCCTCCCTTTTCTTCCCTCCAGCCTCCAGCTTCTTCACATGTCAGTCTTGCTTACAGCCCTCTGGAATGTACATCTCCCACCACTAAAGTTGCATTGCCTTAACTTCTAGGTACAGGCCCTGAGAGAACATGATTGGCTCAGCTTGTCCTATTGGTCCAAACAGTGAGTGCCAGGCTGGGGTGACATCCAAATGACTAGAGCTATCTGCCCAACATTCACACTGACCAATCAGAATTGGTGCTGGCCTCGGCAGATCATGGTGGTGCACATCTGTAATCCCAGTGCTTGGGAAGCTGAGGCCAGTTTCAGTGACTTAGTGAGACTGTTTCAAAATAAAAATATAAAGAGTTGGAGGTGTAGCTCAGAGGTTGAAAGCCCCGGGTTCCATCCCAGTACTAGATGATAGATAGATAGATGATAGAAGATAGATAGATAGATAGATAGATAGATAGATAGATAGATAGATAGATAGATAGATAATAGAATTGGTGAAAGTCTGAAGCCTGGTGCAAGGTCCTCTCAACCTCTGAAGCTCCCAGGGGTTAACCCTTTGGTTGTCAGATCCTGGAGAGTTGAAGGGAAGAAAGGAGTTCAGATAGCCAAATTGGGAGGGAGAGTGCCTGGCAGCCTCAGGGGAGCCATGCTTTCTAATGTTTACAGGAATATTTTTATAGTTTAATAAGCAGAGTATCCATTCTGGTGTATACCACTGAAAACTCTGAATCCCTAGGGGCAGGAGGGGAAAGTACAGGAGGGCAAGTACACTATGGCCACCCTAAAAGGTCATCTAGGTTTAATAGGCATTTGAGGCTCAATCTGTCCATTATCTGTGGACATATTTGAAATAAGTATAAACCTTGAAGGAATAGTGACTTAAACACCGAATTTCATTCCACTCCCCAAAGGACTGTCACACTTTCCCACTCTGAGTCATTAAATCTATCTAACCAATGAGAGAGGAATCCCCTGGGGCTACCACCTATTAAGCACATATACTTTTATGGGGCTTTGGACACAGAGTCCTACTTCCCACAACTTTGAAGCGGTGAGTTGGTATTGTGTAGACTCTGCAGTCCCTTTACTATCCAGACTCCTCTCATGTTCCTGAGGCTTAAGATTGTGAGCAGAGGTACAGATGGTAGCAGCTTTAGGAGGTGGAACAGAACCACATGAGCCGGGAGAGGTGTCAACCAGGATCTCGTTTATTTCTCTCAGGCAACCCAATTTAAAGCAAAAAAACAGGACTTCCGGGAAGATGGCGACCGAGAAAAGCGGGGCTTAAGAGTCCCGCTAACAACCAATCTCCATTACCACAAAAAGAGCGCCTTTCATAGCCAGAAAACACCATCACCAGAAAAACAAAAAAACCACCAGGCTCCAGAGAGAAAGCGGACTGGGAACAGAGCTCAGGGCCACAGAGGAGACAAACGCGCCCGAGGACGCGGCAGCAGCGCCATACTGCAGGCGGCAGCGGCGAACTCAGCGGACAGCTACAGCAAGCCGAGGTGAGCCGATGCGGAACAGCCAGGCGGGATCTTTCGGCGCAGACAGCATTTAAAGCTCCTAGTGGCTGAGCTCAGCACACGCTGCAGGGATTCAGAGTGGAAAACAAAACCAGAGAAGAAAAAATACGCCAGCCTCATGGCCGAGGGCGTGGCAGAGGAGCCATATTGCCACCGGCGGCGGCAGCAGCAGTGAATTCACCGAGTCCAGTACAGCTACATCTACGTACTCAAGAACAGTGAGTCAAATTGCGGGCCACAGAGGAGAAATCCCAGTATTGTGCCTCCTGGGACTTGACCCAGTGAGGGAGTGGTGGTGGCAGAGATATCACACCATAGGAGAGCGTGCAACCTGGCACCCCCCATAGTTTAAAGCAGCCTCTATCGACTCCCTGGGTCGGAGACTCTGTGATACAACCCAGTAAAGGAGTAGTAGGGTCTGAGATAATACAGACTCGAGATCCAGAGCACCTTAAGTGAAGCCATAGTGACCCAAGGGAAGAACCCAGAGAAGGCACAAACCTCCGAAATCATGGGAAAGAGGAATAACACTGAAGTAATGAATGTGCAAAACCCCACAACATCAGAACCTGATAAAACAGAAAATCAGAGATTTCTAGAAGATCAAATCAGGAAAATAACTCTAGAAATAATAGAGGTGCTTCGAAAAGAACTCAGAGAGAGCCAAAAAGAGATAAAGGATGCAATTAATGAAGTAAAGGCCTCAATTCAAAGCACAAACAACCGATTAGACCACATGGAGAACAGAATCTCGCTCTTAGAAGATGAGCAATCAAAAAATGAATGCATAGTTTCTAATCTAGAAAAAGATATCCAACAGCAGGAATCTGACATTGAAGAAATATGGGCCCATCTTAAGAGAGCTAACCTAAGAATAATTGGAATAGAGGAGGGAAAAGAAAGTGATACCAAAGGGATCAACAATCTCTTCAAGGAAGTAATAGCAGAAAATTTTCCAAATATAGAGCAAGAGGTTGATACACAGATCCAGGAAACTTATAGAACTCCCTTTAGACAGGATCCGAGAAGAGGATCCCCACGCCATATAATTGTCAAAATGACCAATGTGGAAGCCAAGCAGAGAATCTTAAAGGCAACAAAAACAAAGGGCCAACTGACATTCAGAGGCAAACCAATTAGAATCACTCCAGACTTCCCAAACCAAGTCATGAGAGCCAGAAGGGCTTGGAGTAACATATTCCAAACTCTGAAAGAAAACAACTTCCAGCCAAAAATTTCCTACCCAGCAAAACTTTCTATCAAATTAGATGGAGAAATAAGAAGCTTCCATGACAAACAGAAACTGAAGGAATTTATGTCTTCAAAACCAGCGCTAGAGAAAATACTCAAAGAGATTAACTACAAAGAAGAAATAGGTAACACTCACCAGAACCAGAGAAACAAGCGTTTCCATCCAACAGACAACTAAGATTGGTTATCTGTGGAGATTCATTATTTATGTTAGTCTTTTACCTATCTCTAAATTGTATTGTTTGCCATTATTGTTGTTAATTTTTAGGATTTCTAGTTGGAATATGAATATACCTTCAGATATAGCATTTGGAAATATTTTATCCAATTCTATTAGTAACTTTTAACTCTGTTTACATTGTCTTTGGATATACAATATTTTCTTTTATTTTTTAGGGAGTTTGTATACTCTTCTGTTGCCTGTGCCATTGAAATCATATCCAAGAAATCACTGCCAATTTCAATGTTGTGAGGTTTTATGACCCAGATTTTCTCCTAAAAGTTTATAGTCTTAAGATTTATATTTAGGTCTTTTATCTATTTTGAGTTAATACTTGTATATGGGATTAGGTAAGGGTCCAATTTTATTCTTTTCCATGTAATTATTATTTTTCAACAATATTTAGTTAAAAGAGTATTATTTCCACCACCAAATCTTCGTGGAAACCTTGTCAAAAATAACTTGACAATATAGGGAAGAATTTAGCTCTAGGCTTGTATTTAACTCCAATGGTCTATATATCTGCCTTTAGAACAGTACTACACTGTTTCAATTATTGTAGCTTTATATGGTTTGAAATCAGAAAATATACATCTTCTAGCTTTGTTTTTGCTTCCAGATTGTTTTGGGTATCTAGAGTCCATATTCCATATCAGGATAGATTTTTTTCTGAAAAATAAATATATGATAGTTTCACCTAAAAAAAAGAAAAAAATATTCTCTGGTAAGAAAGAAAGCAAAAAGAAATATTGAAATGTTATCTTTAAGTCATCAAAAGCTTGGTATCAGACAAATGAAACTGTTATGTGAGATTATCATTTTTAATTTTGGATAAATTGCTATAATACTAGATGTCAACCACTAAGCCAAGCATGGGAGGGAGGGATGGGGAGAGAATGGGGTGGGGATCGGGTGGGGGCTGACTGGGCGATGTGTGCATGTATGTCTACAAAAGTTTGTATCCCACTATGATGTATGAATACAGTGCACCAATAAAATAAAATTAAAAAAAAATAAAGCAAAAAAACAGCAAGGGGGATTTCCAACAGCAAACTATTCTAACCTATCAAGCTAAAGGTCACTCTTGCATGTGCAAAGCACATAACGTGCAGCCAATCATTGTCCAATGCACGAGGGGTTCACAAGCACGGAAGCATTATTTGAACCAATAAGGCTCAACATTACCAAATTGGGCTAGAGGGGGCAAGGAGAGTAGTTACACCCTCCTTATCCACTCAGCGCTACATGTTGCAGACCCCAACAGATGAAAAGCAGGAAAGTCACCTTATTTAGAGAAATTCAGCACAATAATGAAGAAAATAGGCTCTAGAATCAAATTCTGACTCAGCAAATTGTAGTGTGCATAAACTTGGAAAAATTTCTCTCTGCCTCCATCTGTAAAATGGTGATAATAATAAGACTTCACAGTGTGGATATGAAGAATAAGTAGGAAATCCATGTAGAGTGTTTAAGTCAGTGCCCACCACTCAGCAAGTTCTCGATAAATATTAGTGAACATTGTTAGAAGCCATACTAGGAAATTTGCATTAATTATATAATTTGCACAATTTACACAATTTAACAACCATATAAGATAGGTGCCATTAATTTCATATTATCCATAAGAAAAACAGGCTGAGATATCCTTTAATTCACCTAGGTACAATAGAGGGCCAAACTGTAAACATATTTTCTTAAAGGGCCAGAGAGTAAACATTTTAGACTTGGAAAGCTGTACAATTTGTGTCATGAATACTCAATTCTGCTATTATAGCAGAAAATAGTCATCGATAATAGTAAATGAATGGTGGGACTATGTTTCAATAAAATTTTATTTACAAAAACTGGCTGGCTGTCCTGTCCACCATCATTTGCCAACACCTGGTATAAGGGCACACAGCAAATTGGCAGTCAGGATTTAAACTTAAGGGAATCATTCTCTACCCATTACACCAAAGATTTTCTAGTTATCTCATTAGTCATAGAAACATTTTTTTTGCAACTGAGATTTTATGTAGAGCCCAGGACATGAATTAGATTCAGAAGCCATTTATAACCAACTCCATGTAACCATCCCAACTGCTGCCCATATCAGGTTGATGGCTCTCAAACCATGTGGAGTTTGTAATAAATGTCAATTTGGAGGTCCCCACTTCAGATGACCAGAGTGTTGTCAAGTCATAGATATTGTTTATGAACTATCCAGATGTTTTTGGCCCATAGAGTCCTTGGACCACTCTTTGAAAAATAAAGCTACAGAATATTGCAATGACTGCATGAGATTTTAACTCTTCAGGGTGATTTGTTGGAGTTAGCCACACCAAAGAGAGAGAGAAGAGAGAGAGAGAGAGAGAGAGAGAGAGAGAGAGAGAGAGAGAGAGACTAATCAAGACACAATGTAAGTAAGTTTCACTGACATCACAGTTTTTCCTTGGAATTGGCACGGTATAATTAGTGCCATGGCCTGAAAGCAATGAACTTCTCCTGCTCCTGTCATAGGTACCATTGACACCTAATCTTATTAATGTGAAGTACATATTCTTCCTGCCGTGAATCTAATGGAAAGCTTCAAGAGCAAAGCCAGGACTCCATGAAATATTGTGAGGAAGCCTGGTGAGAAGAAAGGACTCAAATAGCTGACCTTTGAAAGGCATTTCAAGAGTTCTGCTAAGCCAGGGTGTGGTGGCCCATACTTGTAATCCCAGTCCTTGGGAGGCGAGACAAAAGGATACGGGTTCATGGTCAGCCTTAGCAACTCAGTGAGGCCCTCTGCAACTTAGTGAGATCCTTTTTTAAAAATAAAGAATAAAAAATCAGGCTGGGGGTGTAGGTCAGAGGTAGAATGCCCCTGAGTTTAATCCCCAGCAACACACACACACACACACACACACACACACACACACACACACACAAGAGTTCTGCTACATCTGCAGAAAGTCAAGGCAGAGGTGAGCCCTATGACAGAGATATCAAATCAGTACCTACTCAGCAGCCAGGGACAGCTCAGGCCAAGGAAGACTTCACCAGGGCTGCAGACAGGCAGATGTCTAGGAAGCATGAGCTGGTATCTTGTTCCATTTTTAAAAGAATACTATTAGCTGAGCAAGGTCCGGACATTAAATTATTAATATCATTGGAAATACCATAATGTTCTCATAAAATTTAAAGATGTGCACATTCTGGACACACAGAGAACAGTTTGTGCTTTTCTGGGCTATAACCTGCACCAGGAAGAAGGGGTGTTTTTTTCTTTCTTCTTTCTTTCTTTCCTTTTTTTTGGCTGGCCTCCTTCTTCCTTAGCCTCTCTGAGCCTACCTCCAGGAGAGATTTTCTAACAACAATAGATGCTCCATTTCTGGTAGCTGGAGCTGCTAAAGATTGAAACACTAAATATGTCACAGAGAAGTAAAAGCTAGAAATGATCTGAGGCTCCTGCCTCTGGGGGTCTCCACAGACTTCTTTCTATCTCCCACCCTACTATGACTTAAAGAAAGGGCAGCCCCATAGACACTGTGTGGAAAGATTTTTGCTTCCCTGAAAAGCTGACAATCTGACCTTTATTTTTTTATTTTATTTTTTTACAGTACCAGGGATTGAACCCAGGGGCATTCTACCTCTGAGCTATACCCCATCCCTATTTTTTATTCTTTATTTTGAAACAGGGTCTCACTAAGTTGTATAGACCCTCACTAAATAGTAGAACCTGCGATCCTCCTGTCTCAGCCTCCCATGTACAAGCCTGTGCCCCCACACCTGACCTGACCTTTCTTGAGGGCGTTTCAAGAGATGGAATGGAGAAAACATTGGCCTAAAAGTTGGAACATTAGGTGGGGCATTCACTCGAACCACCCCCCTCCATGCCATTCAAGAATGGCATGGGGCAGTAACTATCTTCTGTATTTCTATCTTTTTAATAAACTTCTTTAAATCTTCAAAAAAAAAAGTTGAAACATGAGAAGAATACCTGTAGTTACAAGATTTTGAAAGCTTACCATGGTTTTGTTTTGCATGGTCCTGGGCATTGAACCCAGGGGAATTATTCTACCTCTACTTTACTTCCACAGCCCTTTCTTGTGTTTTTTTGTTTTGAAACAGGATCTTTCTAGGTTTCTGAGAGTCTCAATACCTTGCTGAGGCTGTCCTTGAACTTGAGATCCTCTGACTCAACCTCCCAAGTACTGGGATAACGGGCATAAGCTTCTATGCCTGGCTGGGTCGGCCTTTTAACTAAGCACTTTATCAGTACTAATTCATTGCATCTCACTACAATCTAGTAAGTTTTATTGCATAGGTTTTGGCGATACAAGATTTGGTCCACCAACTAGCGCATAGGCCCCACCTGGAAATTTATCAGAGCTAAAGAATCCTGAGATGCACTCAAGGCTATAAAACCAGATTTGTCATTTTTAACAGGTTTCCAGACAATTTTTGTGCACATGCAGTTGGCAAAGCACTTTGTAGCTCCCAAGAAAACTACTAGCTGAATCACCTACCTGCCTTACCAGATTTTCTTACTTAAAAAAAAAAAGCTGGGTGTGGTGGCACATGCTTGTAATCTCAGCATTCGGGAGGCTGAGACCGAAAGATCATGGTTTTCAGACAGCCTCAGTTACTTAGTGAGGCCCTCTGCAACTTAGTAAGACCCTGTTTTAAAATAAAGAATTAAAAAAAAATAGGACTGGGGATGTAGCTCGGAGGTAGAATGCCCCTGGGTTCCATCCCTAGTATCGAAAAAAAAAAAAAATGAGTAACTAAAAATCACTTCCATCTCTTGAGCATATTGTCTTGCATGCATGGCCACTAATCCTCTCGAGATCCCTGAGAGGCTGATACTCACATTTCCAGTCTACGAATCAGAAAACCAAGGCCACAGGCAGTAAAAGAACTTCCCATCTGCAAAGTTAGTAAGCAGCAGAGCCAGGATGCAACTGCCTACCTGCAGGACTGAAAGATAATGCATTTTCCTCTCCATTGTCCCAATTCTTTCAGATCATCTCTTGAATCATTCAGCTCTTGGCCAACATCTGGCTCAACTCAACCGCTGACTCTACCAATGTGTCAACCAGCCGTGTTCCCTGACCTCCCTCCAGGCAGCCCCAAGCAATCCCTTGCTCTCATTCAGCTTCTCCACTGCCTCAGTATATCCATTAACTCACTCCTGTGAGATACAGCTCTTCAGACCTCAGAGCAGTAACCTACAGGTTAGCTGACCAACACCATGTTTTCCAGAGTTTGACAACTGGTAATAACTGGCACTCAATAACACCTGTTTCTTTGCAGATCAAGACCCAGCCCCTAAAAATAGGCCTCAGCCAGGTGTGGTGGTGCATGCCTGTAATCCTTACACTTAGGAAGCTGAGAAAGGAGGATCGAGGCCAAGGAAGACCTGCAGCCACTTAGCAAAACCCTAAGAAGGGGCTTCCCTCCTCCCACCCCCTTGTTGAAGCCCAGGATAGGCTTAGTTTCTCACTGATATAGACAATCAGAGCCAACTCAGTACAATGTATCACTACATCTGACCCACTCCTAGAGAGGGGGGAAATACTAGCACATCTGAAGCCCTACTGTTGTGCCCAGTTAGTTTGTCCCAGAGAGACCACCAAGGAGCCAATCTGTATATAAAAAACAAAGAGCCTTTATTCAAGCTTAAGCTTGGGTGCCCAACATAAACCGACACAGTGGTTCAGTACGGGAACCGTGAGCATACTTTGGTTTTTATTTTTATATCCTTTTAGACAAAGAGCCTCGATTGATTGGACAGTTCTCATGACCTTTACCGTGAATGGCTTAGAAGACCTATAGCATTAGCTGTTCACAGGGGATTGGTTACTATGTTTCTGGGCAACTGTCTCAAGGCTGGGGTCTATATTTTGACATACTTTTCTTAACTTCCCAGAATATTACCACAATATATTCTATGCTAGCCCATAGAATGTCATCTTGACCTGGTCAGGGAAGGACCACTAGACCACCAAGGACATCTTGTTTTTAGTCCTTGGGCAAGGGGATCAAAAATAGCCCTTACTTCAGGCCTTTTAGTCATTTTCTTCAGTAACTTTTGCATAACTATTTAACTACCATTTTACTATCACATGTCATCTACTTCAAACTGTCATTTTACAGAGGAACATTTTGAAGGCCAGAGAATGGAAGTCCATTTTTTTCTTCTTGTGGTCAGAAAATATTTTTAATGGTTGCTGTAAATTTCTTGCAATGAAAATTTAGCCCATCCTATTTTATACTGCAATACAATCATTAGTTATTGGTTACTTGTTCACATTCAACAAAAATTCCAATATACCCTGTTACTCTAAGAGCCAAATCAAATTGTAAAGGCTTGAAGAGAAGGCAAAAAGAAAGAGAAACAAATGGAAAGGGAGGGGAAAATGCAGAATGAATTTTAAATTCATTTCTACCAACTCAGATGAAGTAAAGTTAATCTTCTATAGTAACAGTAAAAACAGCTAACCTTCATTGTGAATATAGTATGCACTAGGCATGTGTAAGTATCCTCCAGCTACAAAGTTTATGTAATCCTTACAACTCTATGGATCAGGTTCTTTTATAATCCAAGTCACTAAGTGACAGGACTGACATTTAAACCCTGGCCTATGTCCTGTACATCTCACCCTTTGAAACCAAGGAGAGAGGCTTTCTCTCCTTAACCACGAGCCTCTATAGATTACCAGGAAAGTCAGTTTTAATGTGACCAAGCTGGCCCCAATATACGGAAATAGTAGTGCAACTGTAAGCACAGAGGCTTTAATTTAGGACAGCTTCTTTAATTTAGGACAGCTTGACTAAGAAGGAAGCATTCCCTTCTCCCCTGAATTCACATGCTCCTGTGTGAGGTTTGGAAGTTGGCATCAAATACCACTGGACTCCTGCCCTTCACCCCTGGAAAAGCAGAAGGTTCTCTAGCTCCACATTAGCTGGTTTCTCATTATGTAGACAGCCTAAGCCATCTTCATTCAATTTATTGCTACATTAGTACCAAACCCAGCGATGGGAATCCATTAACTTTTAATAACACGCTTTCAATGAGTTTCAGAAATCAGTCCTTGCTGGCTCCTTTCTTACATTTATCCTTGAGAATCAGGAGCAATGTGTAGAGGGGCAAATTAAAGCTAGTGTCCTTCTGCAGTTGAGGGAAAGGAAGAGATCTGGAATTCATAGGAGAACTAGAGCCGCTGTTTAATCATCTGCTAAATGTAAATGGTAATAAGCAGTAACTTGCTAGTAATGCTTACATGATGGTAGCAACTGGAAACAGGGAAGGGAAGGGAGTTACTCGGGATTTGGTGGTAATTAATCTTCCTGATCACAACCCTCTCTTTCAAGGTGGAGAGCAGTTTTGGTTTTATTTATTACTGTAATAGACCTGAGATTAATCCAGACTGTAAACAAGAGCCTTGAAAATCAATCCAATTTTAGTCAACATCATTATCATCACCATCAACAAATGTTTGTGAGTATCTAGGACACTGAATGCTAGGAATACAAAGAAGCCTGAGCCCCTCTTGCTGTTTCAATGGGGATTGAGGAGAGCAAAAAAATAATAATAACATGTTTGACTTTACTCAAGCGAAAAGGTGTTGTAGGAGCTAGGCTGTGGCAGGAAAGGAAGCCAGGAAGAGGAGGGGACTGTAGCAAAGGCATGATGTCAGGGTTCAGAGAGCACACCAAGAAGGTAAGAGAGACCCTTTGGTCTGTCTGGAGCACAAGATTCAGGCCAGAGAGAAGCCCAGAAGAGGGTGTTTTTTGAAGGGGCATGTGGAGAGGCTGCTATTTTTGCCCATTAGTACTAAGGAATCATCAAAAGTTCTACAGTGGGAGCATGATTTACACAAAGGACATTTAGAAAGATCTCTAATGGGCATGTGTAGCATCAGACTGAGAAAGCTTGGGGAAGGAGAAACTCATTTGGAAGTCGCCCCCAGGTAGGTAAGGCAGGTAGAAATATGAAATAAATGACTACTAAAGATGCTGAGAAAATGAAATTAGATACCCACAATTCCCCTCTACATGTCCCATAATCACCTGCAATTTCCCACTTATCTTTCTACCTGTGATAATATCATAATAGAGAGACCACGTTAAAAGATTTTACTTTCCTCTCACTGATCCTATACTCTCAAATACATGTCCTTTGATTTTGCTTTTCTCCCATGGAGTGTTTAACTTTTTATATTTACATGTAAAAAGGGCTTTGTCTTAGACAATCTCGTTTCAACTAGACATTTTCCTTGAGAGACTTTGAGAAGGTTATTTATCAAGTTGACAATATCAATCAAGTGTTCAAGTGCTCCCCAAAGAAAGCTCTTGACTAATGCAAAAGTAACCACAGGCCATTGGGGTTGACTTGCTGCCCAGGGCTTGCTTTGATTTTTATTTATTTATTGTGTGTGTTTGTGTGTGTTAGAGAAAAAAGAGAGAAAGAAAGAGATAGGCTTTATTCATTTATTTAAAATTGGAATAACTGTGGATTCAGAGGGCTGATTAACTTTTTCAAACACTAGTAAAACTAGTGTTTAGGTTGATCATTCCTAAGGTATGAATGGGTTGTTCAGGAAACATGTCAGGTTTTCATTTGAGGACAAAGCTTCCTCATGGAGAAAAAGAAAATATTCCTTACAACAGTTACCATGCCCATGCGCTGTGACAAGCCTTTTACGAGGGTTACTCCTCACCAAATAATGTGTAAGGTTGATGTGATTGTCACTCCTGTTTCCTGAGGGCTCAGAGGGTAAAAAAATTTGTTAAAATTTGTAGCTAAGAAAAGGCAGTGACAGTAGATCATGCTCCTAGCCATGGCTTGATGACTGTAAAGACTAGGGGCATTTGGGGTGCAAAATAAAGGGATTTCCAAAAAAGGAAAAAAGGAAGGAAAGTAGGAAGGTAGGAAGGTAGGAATGAAGGAAGGAAGGAAAGAAGGAAGGAAGGATGCCTCAAGGAGTCTATTTAATCTATTCTCTTACTGCCATAAGGGCTTGGTCAACCTCAGGCATCTAATATATTCATCTAGCCAAACCCATTGGCACTTCTCAAAATTAGTTTTAGAATCACCTGAAGGTACTTGATAAAATTAAGATTCCTGAGCCCCACCTAGGGAATTAGGATTCAGTCATTCTGGGGTAAGCTTTGTACACTTCTTCTCTGCAGCTGGCCCTGGATATTGACCCTCCACCTGGCTACTCACTGAAGATGGAGAGCCAGGACTGGGCAGAGGGAAGGTCAGCATGAGGACCTAGCTACTCACCAGAAGAGCAGAGATGGAGAGAGAAGGATGAGGCACCAAGGGTGTAGAAGGACCTGGTCTGTGAGTCTAGAGAAATATGTTGAGAAACCATTCAGAACTAGCCAAGCTGGAATAGCATTATGGTGTAGTAACAGATGCTATTGCCTTTACAACAAAACACATGCTCTAGACACTGATTAAATGCAATGTGCAGATCAAGTTTCAAAAGATTGATTCATGCGTTCCTTGAAAAATCAAATGAGTAATATTTTTATCAATGTTTAACTCTTCCTCATTCTTTTTTTTTTTTTTTTTTTTTTGCGGGTCTGGTGATGGAACCCAGGGGCATTCGACCTCCAAGCTACACCCCCTGCCCTATTTTTTATTCTTTATTTTGAAACAGGGTCTCACTAAGTTGCAGAGGGCCTCACTAAGTAGATGAAACTGTCCGCGAACCACAATCCTCCTGTCTCAGCCTTCTGAATGTTGGGATTACAAGAGTGCGCCACTACACCTGGCTAACTCTTCCCCATTTTTTAGGGTTAATGCCACAGAAGATATACCAAGAAAAAGGAAGGAGAAGATATGAATTTAACATATAGTGTTCAGTATTACTGTATCACTGGATGCTATAGAAATATTAGCATATTATTGTACATTCAATGTGTATTTTATACTACTACATGGTTACTCCACTGGAACAAAAGCTCCCGTAGGTAAATTTCATGTCTATCTATTTCAACATTCAATTGCCAGTGCATTACACTGCACTGGAAACATTAATAGTGGTAACCCAGTTAGTATTCCTATAGTTTCAAAATACTAAAAAATGCCATAGGATGTCATTGAATGCAAAACTCCATTGTATAGGATTAAAGTGATATAAAGAGATCAGGAAATCCAGAAAATAAATGCAATCTAAATAATGATAAGTTTTAAAAAGCAAGTGAGACTAAACCTGAATATTGAAGAGTTTTAAGCCCTTGGACAGCTTTCTCCCTCCCCTTCCCTCAACTCCCCTTCCACATGCTGCTTTCCTCTTCTCTCTTACCATCACTCCTTGGTAACTAGACCCAGTCCTATGATTTCCAGTGTCATCTATAGCTGTTGGGGTCTCTATTACTGCGGCCTACTATTACCCTGAAAGCCTGGTTTGAGTTTTGTGAAGTTTCCGCATTAAGAATGAATCAGCACTAAAATATAAAATGGCACTGGGCAGATAGGAGGAAGGTGGGATCAAGCCCCACACAGCCGGCTGCCAAATATGGAAAAACCTGAACTTATTGGGTCCCAGAGAGCTTCCGTGCTTGTGGTTAGTGCATGCTCCTGGATGTAATTGGATAAGACAAGCATGCTGTGTGCGTGTAAGAGTGACTTTTAATGTGATTGGCCAATAAAAGTTCCTCCTTAGAAATCCCCTTTTGTGGTTTTGTTCTTTATAAGGAAGCCTGCTTGTTCAATAAACTAGTTCCTGCTTGACACGACTCCCGGCTCCGTGTGCTTCTGTTCAAGCCGTCAGCATTCACCATCGTACTCAGCCCCACCACTGTCGGGCTGGCCCCAACATATAGCAAAGCACTTTCCAAATTCATATTTCCAGGACTCAATTTTATTTTCAGAAATCTAGTCATCTATGCAGCTACATACTGGATATTGCCGTGTGGAGGTCATTCAAACCAAACTTTTTTTTTTTTTTTTTCCGGATCTGGGGATGAAACCCAGGGGCATTTGGCCTCCAAGCTACACCCCCTGCCCTATTTTTATTCTTTGTTTTGAAACAGGGTTTCACTAAGTTGTGGAGGACCTCACTAAGTAGCTGAGGCTGTCCGCGAACCACGATCCGCCAGTCTCAGCCTTCCGAATGCTCGGATTACAAGTGTGTGCCACCACGCTCGTCATTAAGCCAAACTTTTAATGAGATCTACCACCCAACACCACTGCCAACCCTGTCCATTTTCAAGCCTGACCATTTCAGTAAATATATTCTTTATGTGCTTAGGCCCAACGCCTTGGAGTCACGCTTAACTACTATTTTCTCTTGGTCCTCACTACCCAAAGCAGATTTGTTGGCTATCCATTCATAATACATCCATAGCTTTGCCATCACTAACTAGTCATCTGCTGCCAGCATTTCTTCTCTAACCTCCTGACTGGTCAACTGTTCCCATTCCTGGATCCTCCAGTCCTTTATCCACATAGAAACTGTGGGAATATTTTTACTGTCTACAGGCTGTAGAACTCTCCTGTTCAAAGGCCCTCACTGGTGAATCATCTCACTCAGATGAGAGGAAACCCAAAGTCCTTAGCAAGAACGCACAACGAGTCCTTACCATGAGCCCACAGTGAGTCCTTACCAAGACCCACAATGAGTCCTTATGATAAATCCTTACTTGATCCCACTGACTTCCCTCCTTCTATTCTCTACTTCTGGGATCAGCACAAGACACACTAGCCTTTCTGGGATTTCTCAAGTCCTCCAAGTCCACGCCAGCCTCAGGGTCTTTGAACTGACTGTTCTGTCCACCAGGGAGACTGCTGCAGATGAGATCCCCAGAGCTCATTCTTTCTCCTCTTTCAGTCTTTGCTTTAATCTCCCTGACCACAAACTTAGAAATAATGCCTACTCACCTCCATGACCCTCTTCCTTTTTACCTTGCTTTCACCTTCTAACATTTGATGTACTTACCCACAGAATAAATCTACCAGAGTGAGGTCATTGTTAGATTCTCTAATGTGTCTGCAGCCCCAAGAATAATGTCTGGCATATTGTAGGTCTTATATAAATATTTGTAGAAATAAGTTAATAAAGAATGAGTATGTGACTTAGGTTGATGTAAAAATCACAGGAGGAGACTATGAATGATACTCTAGCAGATGGGAAAGAACATCTCTGAAATGTGGTAAAACATTCACATTAATACATAATTAAGACTGGCAGAGTTTAAAACAAATCTCTAATAAGAAATATTGAAATACATACCCTTGAGATTACCAAGAAAGATAATCACAAGACCCACATTCTAAACAGAAAGAGAAATTAGCAGAATATTGAGAATAGTTACCTCTGATAGGTAGAGTTTGGGATAATTTTAGTTACCTTCCTTTTATGAAGTTTCAAATTTTTATAATAGCTATAAATTAATTTTACAACTAGAAAAATATTGGTAAAATTGACTTCTACTTTTCTTTTGGGTGGTACCGGGAAGTTGAACCCAGGAATATTCTACCTATGAGGTACACTCCCAGCCCTTTTTATTTTTTATTTTAAAATGGGGTCTCACTAAGTTTCTGAGGGTCTGAGTTATTAATTCTGGTCTCAAATCTGTGCTCCTCCTGTCTCAGCCTCCCAAGTACTGGGACTATAGGTGTACATCACCCCACCCTGCTTATTTTAACTTTTAAAATACTGAAAATGAATTCCAAAGGAAAGTCATTAACTTCCATATCCAATACGACTATTTAGTGAATGCCATGCATATGTATAAATAAACAAATGGGAGAAGAGTTGCAAGAGAAGAAAGTTTTGGGGATCTCTGTCAGAGGTGACTTTTGAGCCAAAATGTGAGTGACCAGCAAAGCCTGAAACAGAAGGAAGAATTTTCCAGGCAGAAGGAAGAACAAGGACAAAGCCTTCAAGGTGGGATAAAATGTCTGATGCTTGGTGGGCCTGGAGAGGGATGTGAAACAGAGATTGGAGATATAAGTAAGGCTGGATTGTGAAGAGTCTCATATACAGCAGTAAGGGGCTTGGATATGATTCTAAGTGTAAGGAGAAGTCATTGAGACTTTCCAACACAGTAGTTATACAACCAAATTTGCATGCTCTGTGTGCTGTGTGGAAAGCCAAAGCATGGAATGAAGTTTTAAAGGCGGGTACCTATTGCTAAAAAGATGGCTGGGTCTGGATAAATAACATGGAAAGAAGTGGTATATATTCTAAGGGCAGATCTAATCCAAACTTTGCTAACGTGTTGGCTGAGGAACATGAAGGAAAAGGAGAAATGAGAAAGATTACCGCAAGACATGGACTCTGTCCTAAGCCAACAACAGCTTCTGAGAGCATATGGATTCATGCTAAACTCAGAGGATGTCATTGGAATCACAGAGTGCTGCTCCAAAGGCAGCTACACCCTCAGAAGAGAAGCATTGGTTACTCACTGCTATCAAGTGCCCACAGTACTAATATATAGCCAGGGGACATTGTTAAAATGATTTAAAAGAAATAGAAGAGATGAATCTTTTTCTCTTGAAGTTTATGAACTTACAAAGATATATATAAACAATTTTTTCACATGTTTGAGCACTGATCTGAACACACATGCTGATTAATCAAAGAAGCTGATGTGCTTACCACAATTTCTTCAAGAATTGCGGAGCTAGGGAATTACAGAAAAAAAAAAAAACAACTCTGTGGTCTGTAATTATAGGATCAGGATAGGATCACAGTTTAAAAAACTATGAATGCATATGTGGAAGTCATCTTCCCATGCCCTTCTTTAGCTTTCATGTTTATATAATACATGATTGAAGGGCAGGATCATCAGTCTGTTTTATTCCTGAGGTGGCTTTGCCCAGTGCTGAAAAGAAAAAGGCATCTGAATAATGAACTGAGTTTTCACTTGTTTCAATGTGTTTTGAATACTATAATACCAAGAGAATAAGAATATCAAGAGAGCACAGAGAGAAAAAAAAAACTCGCCTTATAAGGAAGCCATCTGAGTAAACCAAATAGAGAATTGTAGTCTCATAATTAGATGTCACCTGAAAACTCATAAATACATAAGAATAAACTTTGAGAATAGAGCAAATAAAAAACTTCAGTAATTATGTACTGTTACTAAAGAGCCATTCCGAAACCAGTAATTCATTAGATCCTGGACAATTTTACTTAATGCCTATGATAAAATCAGAGGATGAAAATAATTGTCAATTTTTTTTTGCATGTCTGGGGATGAAGCCCAGAGGCATTTGACCTCCAAGCTACATCCCCTGCCCTATTTTTTTTTAATATTTAAAGAAGTTTATTAAAAATATAGAAATACAGAAGATAGTTACAGCCCCATGCCAGAATGGCATGGGGGGGGGAGGGTTCAAACAAATGACCCACCGAAGACACAAACATGTGGACCGGACTTTTTATACCCATGACCTCCATCTTGTTTATGTAATTCTGATGCAGTAAATGTCCCTGTAAGGCTCCTCCCACAGCAAGGTGTGGCAAGGTGTCTCCTTTCATGAAGGTTGACTCCCCCTCCCATCCTAGCCAGATTATCCAATTATTATGTAAACCTGTCTTTAGAATGAGGATAAGGAAGTCCTAGTTCCCCTCTCCTATAGAGTTGCTAATTACCTTTAACTAGGTTAATTTACATTGGAATAATTGCCTGCTTCTAGGCAGAAATTAAATCCTTTCACAGATTTGCCCCTCACCCAATTTTTGGAATATATTAATAATCATAGCTTTCTCAAATCTTCCTAGGCCATTCTCAATATTGGTGCATTCCCCCCTCTGTCTAGTAACTTCCTGACACCTGTCAGGCCAAAGGTAGATACAGAAAATACATTTTGACTTTTACAATTTTATAAACATTTAACATGAGCTCAATTTCCATCAATTTTCTCCCATTATTATTATTACATACATGTACCCATAGCAAAGGAATAAGGGTGATGACTCATCAAGCTTCTTCAAGCTGAACAGAGGTGACATAAGGGGGCCCCGGCTTAGGGTACAGGTGTATGTAATTGGCATGGGGGAATCAGATGGATCTGTGTGGTGTGTCTTTTTGACCATCCAAAGGGCTTTGATAGAGGTCTTTGTCAGGATCTGTCTGTAACACCATCTGATGTCGGAAAGTTTTAACCCTATGAGACAACACTGACAATACAAGTTAACCATGAAAACCCAAAAAAATAGCACTTAAATGAGAAATGAAACCTGTTTTGCTGACTTAGGCTGAAACACACAAAAATAGGCTGTATTTATTTTATTTTGCACCATGTGAATCCAGAAATTAGTACTGTGGAGACCTGGAATAGGCTTTGAGGTAATTTGAATAAAGATTTTAGATGATTTCTTATATGTTATATCATTAGGGTACTCTTTTTGAATTTTAATATAGATGCCAGTATGTAATAGAGTGGCTTGAGGCTGAATAACAGAAAAATTGGTATTAAAAGGCTTTGACTGATTTGTTACATTTTTAAATCTCGACTGTTGAGCTATATGAGAAAATATTGTTTTTGTATCTTTTACCTATATTACCAGTCCTATGGGAGAACTATGATTTGCCCAGCACTGTAATATTAAGGAATTTTTTATTGCCACTGTGTCATTGCTGTAGCTAGAGGCTGTAAGATCCATTAGCAATTGAACATGTAACAATTTTAAAAAGACAAAAAATGAACTGCCTCATTGTTTAATTAATCCATAAAAATGAGTATAAGTAGGAAAAGTGAAAAGACACAAATTTGAGTGCCTGGATAATCCTGGAACTTAATGGTTTTAACTCCGTTGAAGACAAACTTAACCATATAATGTGGAAACTATGGGCCAAACATAAGTTTAAATAAAATGGCCTCCAGAGGTCTAAAGAGAGGTAGACTTACTAGGAACGTATTTCCTCTTAACTATTAAAACCATCTTATATGCAAACAAACAAAACGCAAACACTCTGCAACTTGTTTTAACCCTCTAATTTTTCTATCCTGGTCCTTTCTTTCCCATTTGGGACAATCTTCGGATAAACCTTACAATATGCTTTCTTAATCTCACAAAATTTCCTTTTGTTACAAAAAAAAAATTATACCAGCACATGCCTTATATCTGTCAATTGTTACATACAAGCTAAACCAAAAAACCAATACCATTTCATAATGTTGTTCATACACCAGCAATTTTAAAACCCATTTAAAATAATTAAGTTGTTATTCTAAACTTTATGAAGTTAAGAGCATTTTAAAGCATTGGATTTTTCATTTCCCCAATTTAATAGTTGAAGACATTAGGTAAATATCACTAGCACCTTAAAACCTTAATTTTGCAGAAGGATAACTGTCTCATAGATTACCAGATAAATACATGACATTAAATAAACTTTACTAGTGTCCTAAAACATTAATTCTGTCAAAGAGAAAATAACTATTTAATCACATCTCACAGGGGTCTAATTGCACAGCTTTTTAGGAGTTTACATTTTAGCTAAGACTGGTTGAAAATAAAAATAAAAAAACTTTGAGCAGTAACTTTAGTGATGCCAGCGAAAAGACAAAGTTGGTTTCCCTGCCCTATTTTTTATTCTTTATTTTGAAACAGGGTCTCACTAAGTTGCAGAGAGCCTCACTAAGCAGCTGAGGCTGTCCGCGAACCATGGTCCTCCAGTCTCAGTCTCCCGAATGCTGGGATTACAAGCGTGTGCCACCATGTCAAATTTAACAATTTTTTTTTTACTATAAATAACTTATACCACTGAACCTCAACAAGATACAGCAAATGATTCATCAGTTCATTTTTACTTTTTTTCTCCCTCAGTGTTGAAATATGATTTCTAATTTTATTTTTTATATTTTTATTCACTATAAAGAACAAGAATTTATCAAAGTATTAAATTGCCAAAGACCTATAGGTCTGTGGATTAATGATATCTGGAAGATTTCTATCCTTTCTAAAAAATGGGTGTCTTAAACACTGCTAGGTCTGGAAGAGCTATGTAGTCCATTCTCTTCTCAACTGGGGGCTGCTTACAAAGGGCCTGATGCTGGGCAACGATTGAGAACCCAAGAATCAGAGTTGAACACTGAGTCTTAAACCAGATTCTCTGTGGACTTACAGTGAAACCATGGGCATGTTATTTAAACTTCCTCACAGGAAAAATGGGAATCCTATAGAGATGAAGTGAAATAATGTATGTCACGTTTAGAGCACAGAATAAGACATATAAATATTCTAAATTGACTATAAGGATGATTACTTGATTACTGAAGAAACTCTCTGCCTGCCTATATAATTACAACAATAACCACTTTCTCCCCACTTTTTCAGTTCTAAAAATGTTTTCATCCCCTGTTCTGCTGTTTATGGTTAGTGAACAATTTTCTATTGAATGATTATTTATAACAGATGCTGAGACATATGCTAAAGACACATCTATAAATAAGTGAAATAAGTTCTCTATTCATGTTGTTCTATAGTCTAGTTAAGGCTGAGACAATGTGGTATGATACTTGCCTTCATATGAGAAATTTAGGTTCTGATTGGATCTCCTAGCCCAGGTTAGGTGGTAACCCAGATTTGAGAAGCAGGGAAGGCTTTCTTTTTCTTTTCTTTCTTTTTTTGCTTTTTTTCTTTTTTTGGTGGTACTGGAGTTCCTGAAAACCCTTCTACCTCCAGGCTACACTCCCAGACCTATTTTTATACTTTTTTTTTTCTTTTTGGAAACAGGGTCTCTCTTTTTTTTTTGAAGATTTAAAGAAGTTTATTAAAAAGATAGAAATACAGAAATATTATTTTCTGTATTTCTGTAGAAAATAATATTTTCTGTATTTCTGTAGAAATGTAGAAAATAATATTTTCTGTATTTCTGTAGAAATACAGAAAATAGTTATAGCCCCATGCCAGAATGGCATGGGGGGAGGGTGGTCTGGGCCAATTCACCTCCCCCACCCCCCGAAACAGAGTGTCTTAAGCCAGCAAGGCTGGCTTCAAACCTTAAGGATCCTCCTGTCTCTGCCTTCCAAGCATGGGGATTACAAGCATGCACCACCACGCCCAGCAGGGAAGGCTTTCTTACGGCTAATATATTCAAATTACAAATAAAGGGGAATGCAGAAACAAATATGGTAAGGGAAGAAAAACAGCATTTCAGGCAAAGAAATAAATATGAGCCCACGGATACAAGATGTTTGTGCAGCATTCACTGTGGAAAAAGTACAAGAAGGCCGCACAATGGCTTTGAAGAGAGAGCAGAGACAAGTCATCAAGATTTCTGTTGCTTTTCTCTACCAGAAACTTCTCATCTGCCTCCTATATGACCTAATTCTTTCCATAGGCACAGCCATGTTTTCACTATACCTGCTCCCTCTCTGAAGATGTTGGGTCCAGGAATAGACACCTAACCAGAGCTGAGCCAGTAACCACCTTCCCTAGGATTATTGGTCTTCCAGGTGATGAGTTTTATTCTATCTCTTGTCGGAGCAGTAAGATATAGACTCAGAAACTACCAGGTTACGTTTTATGCCATATGGAAAAGCTAGTGTACAACAAGAGAAATGAATGAAAATCCAGAAAGGAATAGAGCCGGGAGGCAGAAGTCAAGTGCTGATTGTGTAACTAACTGTCTCCATTGGTTAATTCCTAAAACTCAGTGGCACCTCCATCACCCCATGAGTACCCCAGTATCCTGCCAGTGAATTCATCTTTTTGTTTAACTCAGTCTGAACCAGTTATTAATCAACAAGCAAATGAAGTCTTAAAATCAAACCACAATTTTTAACCTAAAAATATTTATATGAAATATTTAAAATCTAATTTCACCATGCATTTTTCTATCTCAAAGGAGTGTTATTTTGTGTCAAGCTCATAGATACTTCTTATTAAATAACAGAGGTAAAATAATAGACAACAGAAAGAGTTTCCCTCCATCCTGTCTTGGAAGAACAATAGTAGAGACCAGGACCAATCTTTATCCTCTATTCCCTGAAACAACTTCTTATGGTGAAATACATTAGATTTTGTAGGTCTAATAATTAAAATTATTTTCTTCATTAACTTAATATCTTATATATAGAATACATGTTGATTGAAAGGTCCTCTGACAAATTGTACAGTATTGATATTAGTCATCATAAATAATAAATATTGAAAAATGCACATTGTTAGAAAGATTGAGAAATATTTTAAGTGGCTGAAGATCTAATAGGGAAATATATATAATAAGGACTCTAATTAATAAATTTACCTTACTTTCACTGCCTTAATTCTACGTTAAAAATAACTTCATGTATGCCGGGCGTGGTGGCGCACGCTTGTAATCCCCGCGCTTGGGAGGCAGAGACAGGAGGATCGCGCAGGTTCAAAGCCAGCCGCGCGCGCTGGCTTAGGAGACCCTGTTTCCAAATAAAAATGTAAAAATAGGTCTGGGAGTGTAGCCCGTAGGTAGAAGGGCTTCCAGGAACCCCAGTACCACCAAAAATAAAAAATAAAATAAAATAACTTCATGTATTGTTTTAAAATTGATTGTGTCAATCCTGTCACAACTCATTCAAAGAAAAGGGAAGGCGAACCTATACAGATTTCCTATCCTGTATCAGGCACTCTATTAAGGGCTTTTGACACATGACATTTTGTTAACCCTAAAACCCACTTTTATAGGAGGAAACTGAACTCCAAAGATGTTATCCACTTGATGAAGGTCACTCAAATATTTATTTAAGTGCTAGAAGATAAGTCTCTATATTCCAAAGCCCACGTTGGAATATAATAAGTTATAGTCATTCTGCAATTTCAATGCAACAATCACAATTCAAAATAAACGAGTCACTACACTTGAAAGACCCTGAAAATATTTAAAAATAGACAGTATAGAATTATTCAGTAAAATGGAAACACTAAAGTGTCTAATTTGGGGTTGACTTATTAAGAGCTATAACTAATTAACCAGAAAAGATACAAAATAAAGTAACTAAGATAATGAGGACTTTTTAAAATTGAGATATTGGTGATGGAGAGAAAGACAATATCGATGGAGATAGCACTTTATTTTTGTTTTTGTACTTAATTTTTTTGTGTGTGTGTGGTATTGAGGGTGGAACCCATAGGCTTTCTACCTCCGGGCTATCCTCCCAGACCTATTTTATATTTTATTTGGAAACAGGGTCTCACTAAGTTGCTGAGAGCCTCACTAAGTAGCTGAGGCTGGCTTCGAGCCTGTGCAATCCTCCTGTCTCAGCCTCCCAAGCACAGGAATTACAAGCGTGTGCCACCACGCCTGGCTTCGTTCTTAAATTTTTACTGTTTTGTTTTAGATCAAGATAAAAAAGAAGTCACACTGCATCTGCTTTAGGAACAAATATTTTAATACTAACAAACCAGAAGAATAAATGTGTTTATCCAACTTCTATTTTACTTCCAGGGACCCATTTATTTTAGTGCTCTAAGAGCATTGCTGTTATACTGGGGACCAGTGAAACTAATATTGCTAAGAGAATCAAAACCACAGATAGATAAGGAGATTGTAAACAGGGACCTAGCTGCTTTAAATGAGTTTCAAGCTGGACAAAGAACAAGTCCCAGGGATACAGAAAGAACTGCTATTGGTACTCCTTATGGAATCAGAGAAAAGGAAAGCATAATTATAGTCCCTGTTGTCACAAGACAGCGTGTTCTGAAAGCTCCATGTAGTTTAAATATAAAATGAGGAATATTGTAGGAGGCTTAATGCATTTTACCAACAGTGCTAATGGATGAGTGTCTGACTGAAAGGTGACAGAAGAAATAGAAACAGTTTCTTTGCATCCAATTAACTTCACCTTGGTGCTTTACAAAGGGAAAAAGCTGAATGTTCACTCCATGCTTAAAACATGGGCAGGGATTGGGAGCAAAGAGCCATAAAATGGGCTGAGTTGAGCCCCTGAGACCTATGGTGATTGTGTCCTATGAAGTGAGGAGGAAGACATTGCCTATGCTCAGAACAGAATAAAAAAAGGAGGAACATGTCCAAAAACCAGAGGCAAAAAAGAGAATGTCCTGTTCAAATAACAGAAAGAAATCTGCCATAATTTAGTTTGCCATGATTTAGAAAAGTAATGAGAAGAAATAAAAAATAAGTCAGAGAAGTTGGCTAAAGTCTTTTTTTATATAAATTTTTATTGGTGCATTATATTCAAACATCATATTGGGGTAAAGAACTTGTGTGTACATACATGTACACATCGCTGATTTAACCCCTACCCAATTCCCACTCCATTCCCTCCCCGTCCCTCCTTCCCTTGCTTGGCTTAGTGGTTGACTTCCATATGTTTAAGTACATTGTGTTTTTTAGAGATTTTCCTCTTTCCCCCCTCCTTTCTCCTCCTTTAGGTTGTCTTGTTTGCTCCCCTATAGGATTTCCTTTTTCAAGAGTTCCTCCTATGACCCATTTCTCCCTAACTCTCACATATTAGGGAAAGCATCTGATTTCTTACTTTTTTTGTCTGACTAATCTCACTTAGCATAATGTCCTCCAGTTCCATCCATTTCCCTGAAAATGATGTAACTGAGTTTTTTTTGATGACTGAGTAAAATTCCATTGTGTACATATCCCACAGTTTTGTAATCCATTCATCTGTTGGACATCTTGGCTGGTTCCATAGTTTGGCTATGGTGAATTGTGCAGCTGTAAACATAGATACACATGCATTAGTTTGGTAGTTTGGTTTCCTATCTTTTGGGTAGATACCCAGAAGTGGTATTGCTGGATCAAATGGTAGACTTGTTCCCATTATTCTGAGGATTCTCCATACTGTTTTCCAAAGTGGTTGCACTAATTTGCAATCCCACCAACAATGTTTTAGAGTTCCCACTTCTCCACATCCTCGCCAGCATCTGTTGTTGTCTGTGTTTTGAATGATTGCCATTCTAGTCGGAGTTAGGTGAAATCTCAGGGTAGTTTTGATTTGCATCTCTCTGATTGCCAGTGATGTTGAGCATTTTTTCATGCATTTATTGACCATTTGAATTTCTTCTTTTGTGAAGTGTCTATTTAGTTCGTTTGCCCATTTTGTTATTGGATGCTTTGTTTTCTTAGTGTTGAGTTTCTTGAGTTCTCTGTATATTCTAGATATCAGTCCTCTTTTGGAGGTGTAGGTGGCAAAAATCTTCTCCCATTCTGTTGGCTCTCGATTGAGGTTCTTGACAGTTTCCTTTGCTGAACAGAAGCTCTTCAGTTTCATGCAATCCCATGTATTGATTCTCCTTTTAATTTGTTGTGCCTTTGGAGTCTTGTTGAGAAAGTGTTTATCTGTGCCTATGTGTTGCAGTGTTGGACCTATGCCCTCTTCAAGGAGCTTCAAGGTCTCTGGTTTGATTTCCAAGTCTTTGATCCATCTTGAGTTGACTTTTATACAGGGTGAAAAAGTGGGATTCATTTCCAATTTTCTGCATATGGTTAACCCGTTTTGCCAACACCATTTGTTGAAGAGGCTATCTTTTTTCCAGTGTATGTTTTTGGCCCCTTTGTCAAAAATCAATTGGCTGAAAGTGTGTAGACTTGTTTCTGGGTCTTCTATTCTGCTCCATTGGTCTATATATCTGTTCTTTTGCCAGTACCATGCTGTTTTTATTACAATGGCTTTGTAGTATAGTTTAAAGTCAGGTGTTGTGATTCCTCCTGCGTGGTTTTTGTTGCTGAGAACTACCTTGGCTATTCTGGGCTTTTTGTTATTCCAGATAAATTTAAGGACTGATTTTTCTATGTCTGTGAGGAATGATCTTGGTAGTTTAATGGGCATTGCATTAAATCTTTAGAACACTTTTGGAAGGATGGCCATTTTAATGATATTAATTCTGCCAATCCATGAACATGGAAGGTCTTTCCATCTTCTAAGATCTTCTTCGATTTCTTTTTTCAGTGTTTTATAATTTTCTTTGTAGAGATCTTTTACTTCCTTGGTTAAGTTTATTCCTAAGTATTTTATTTTTTGTGAGAGATCCTGAGGGGAAGTGTTTTCTGAATTTCTTTTTCGGTGGATTTATGGTTGGTGTACAGGAAACTTCTGCTTTTTTTTAATTGATTTTGTATCCAGACACTTTGCTGAATTTGAGTTTGTTGGGTTTTCTAAATATAGTATCATGTCATCTGCAAATAATGTAAGCTTGACTTCTTTTACTATTTGTACTCCTTTGATTTCCATTTCTTGCCTTATTTCTCTGGCTAGAGTCTCTAGTACTATATTGAAGAGAAGTGGTGATAGTGGACATCCTTGTCTCGTTCCAGTTTTTAGGGGGAATTCTTGAAGTTTTTCCCCATTTAATATGATGTTGGCAGTGGGCTTATTGTAGATTGCCTTAATAATGTTGAGATATGTTTCTTCTATTCCAATTCTCTGCAGTGTTTTTATCATAAATGGATGTTGAATTTTATCAAATGCTTTTTCAGTGTCTATTGAAATGATCATGTGATTTTTGTCTTTGATTCTGTTTATATGATGAATTACATGGATTGATTTTCGTATATTGAACCAGCCTTGCATCCCTGGGATGAACCCTACCTGGTCATGGTGAATGATTTTCTTGATGTGGTTTTGAATGTGTGTTGCTAGTATTTTGTTTAATAGTTTTGCATCCAAGTTCATCAGAGATATAGGCCTGTAGTTTTCCTTCCTTGAACTGTCTTTATTCAATTTGGGTATTAGTGTGATATTGGCGGCTTCATAGAATGTATTTGGGAGAGTCCTGGTTTTTTCTATTCCGTGAAATAGTTTGAGTAGTATTGGGGTTAGCTCTTCTATAAAGGTTTTATAGAATTCACTTGGGAAACCATCTGGTCCTGGGCTTTTCTTTGATGGTAAGCTCTTCATTGCTGTTTCAATCTCTTTGATTGCTATTGGTTGGTTTAAGTGTTCTATATCTTCTTGACTCAGTTTAGGAAGGTTGTATTTAACTAAGAAGTTGTTGATTTCCTCCAGATTTTCCATTTTGTTGGAGTATAGTTTTTCAAAGTAGTTTCTGATAATCCTCTGGATTTCTACACTGTCAGTAGTAATGTCTCCTTTTTCATCTCTTATCTTCATAATTTGGGTTGATTCTCTCTTTTTTTTAGTTAGGTTGGCTAGTAGTTTATCAATATTGTTAATCTTTTCAAGAAACCAGCTTTTGGTTTTGTTGATTTTCTGTATTTTTTTAATTCTCTATTTCATTAATTTCTGCTCTAATTTTAATAATTTCCCATCTTCTGCTGGCTTTGGGGTTCAATTGTTTCTGCTTTTCAAGGGCTTTGAGGTGTGTCGTTAGGTTATTTATTTGAAGATTTTCTGTTTTCCTTATGTGAGCACTCAGTGCTATAAATTTTCCCCTTAATACTGCCTTCAAAGTGTCCCAAAGGTTTTGATATGTTGTATCTTCATTTTCATTTGTTTCTAGAAATTTCTTGATTTCACCTCTTACATCTTCTATGACCCATTCTTCATTCAGAAGTGTGGTGTTCAGTCTCCACATGTTTATGTTGTTTCTCTGGGTCTTCTTATAGTTGATTTCTAGTTTCATTCCTTTATGGTCTGAAATGACACAGGGAAGTATGTAACATTTTTTGAATTTTCTAGTGCTCATTTTGTGTCCCAGGATGTGATCTATTTTGGAGAAGGTTCCGTGAGCAGCTGAGAAAAATGTAAACTCCGCTGTAGTTGAGTGAAATAGTCTATATGTGTCCAACAGGTCCATTATGATTAATGGTGTTCTTTAGTTCTGAGGCATCTTTACTGACCTTTTGTCTGGAAGATCGGTCTCATGTTGTGAGAGGTGTGTTGAAGTCTCCCAGTATTATTGTGTTGGGATTTATGTGTGACTTCATGTCACAAAGAGTTTGATTTATGAAAGTAGCTGCACCTATGTTTGGGGCATAGATGTTGATTATTGTTATTTCCTCTTGCTGGAGTATTCCTTTTTCCAGTAAAATATTACCTTCTTTGTCTCTTCTAATAAGTTTTGGTTTGAAGTCTAACTTGTCTAATATCATAGTTGCTACTTCTGCTTGTCTTCGAGTACCATCAGCATGGATTACCTTGCTCCAGCCCTTTACCTTGAGTTTGTTCCTATCTTTACTTGTAAGGTGTGTTTCTTGTAAGCAGCAGATGGATGGATTCTGGTTTTTAATCCATTTTGCCACTTTATGTCTTTTTATTGGGGAGTTGAGGCCATTTACATTCAGTGTGATTATAAAGAGATAATTTTTAATTCCTAACATGTTAAGATCTTATTTCTGTTTGAGATACTGTTTCTTCTTCTTTGCTTAGTTGTCTGCTGGATGGGAATTCTTGTTATTTTGGTTCTGGCGTGTATTACCTATTTCTTCTTTACAGTTAATCTCCTTGAGTATTTTCTCTAGCACTGATTTTGAAGACATAAATTCCTTCAGTTTCTGTTTGTCATGGAAGCTTCTTATTTCTCCATCTAATTTGACAGGTAGTTTTGCTGGGGAGGAAATTTTTGGCTGGAAGTTGTTTTCTTTCAGAGTTTGGAATATGTTACTCCAAGCCCTTCTGGCTTTCATGACTTGGTTTGGGAAGTCTGGAGTGATTCTAATTGGTTTGCCTCTGAATGTCACGTGGCTTTTTGTTTTTGATGCCTTTAAGATTCTCTCCTTGGCTTCCACATTAGTCATTTTGACAATTATGTAGCGTGGGGATCCTCTTCTCTGATCCTGTCTAAAGGGAGTTCTATAAGTTTCCTGAACCTGTGTATCGACCTCTTGCTCTATGTTTGGAAAATTTTCTGCTATTAATTCCTTGAAGAGATTATTGATCCCTTTGGTTTCACCTTTTTTTCCCTCCTCTATTCCAATTATTCTTAGGTTAGCTCTCTTAAAATTGGCCCATATTTCTTCAATGTCAGATTCCTGCTGTCTGATTTTTTTTCTAAATTAGAAACTATGCATTCATTTTTGGAGTGATCATCTTCTAGAAGCAAGATTCTATTCTCTATGTGGTCTAATCTGTTGTTTATACTTTGAATTGTGGCCTTTATTTAAATGATTGCATCCTTTATCTCTTTTTGACTCTCTCTGAATTCTTTTTGAAAGTCCTCTATTATTTCTACAGTTTTTCCTGATTTGATCTTCTAGAAATCTCTGGATTTCTGTGTTATCAGGTTCTGATGTTGTGGGGCTGTAGGCATTCATTGCTCCATTGTTATTTCTCTTTCCCATTATTTTGGAAGTTTGTGCCTTCTCTGGGTTCTTCCCTGGGTCACTACAACTTTACTTAAGGTGCTATGGATCTCGAGTTTGTGATATCTCAGTCACCACTACTCCTTTACTGGGTTGTATCACAAAGTCTCAGACCCAGGGAGTCAATCGAGGCAGCTTTAGACCATGGAGGGGGGTGCCAGGTTGGGCGTTCTCCCGCGGGGAGTTGTGACTATGGTGTGATATCTCTGCCACCGCCACTCCCCCACTGGGTTGGACTGCAAAAATCTCCGACTCTGGGAGACTATCTGTGCAAGTCCCTGGGAGTGCAGTACTGGGATTTCTCCTCTAGGGGCTGCAATTTGACTCACGGTTGTTGAGTACGCTGATGAAGCTGTATTGGACTCGGTGAATTCACTGCTGCTGCCACCGCTGGCAATATGACACTGCTGCCATACCCTTGGCTGTGAGGCTGGCATATTTCTTCTCTAGTTTTGAGCTCCTCTCTGAGTCCCTGCAGGGTGTGCTCAGCCTGGCCCTTGAGAGCTTTAGACACTCCTTGCATCAAAAAACTGCTGACTGCTGCCTGGCTGTTCATCATCTGCTCACCTCGGCTCGCTGTCCACCCCTCCTCTCTGGAGCCTGGTAGCTGGTTGAATGCGTTGGTCTGGAGCCGTCCGGGGAACTTGCCACTGCCGCTAGCAGTAAGGCGCTGCTGGTGCGTCCTCGACCGTGAGGACGGCGTATCTCCTCTCTGGATTTGAGCTCTGTTCTGAGTCTCCCTCCTCTCTGGAGCCTGGTGCTGCGAGGGAAGATGGAGCCTGCGCCACTCCATGCCACGGCTCTGGCCGCAGCACTGCGGGCTGGTTTCTTTCTGGTGTCTCGTTTTTCCAGCCCTCTTTTTCTCTGTCCCTTGTATTTACAGTTTTTATTTCTTTGCTGATGGTGTTTTCTGGCTCTGAAAGGCACTGGTTTTGTGGCAATAGAGATCGATTTTTAGCGGGACTCTTAAGCGCCGCTTTACTCTGTCTCCATCTTCCCGGAAGTCTGGCTGAAGTCTTTATAACAACATTAAGGAGGTTATAGCTCAATATTTCATTTTAGGATAACTGGGTGCCATTAGTATCTTTTTTATTTTTTCCCCACTGGGGATCGAACCCATGAGAATTCTGACTCTGAGCTACACTCCCAGCCCTTTGTGTTCTTATTGTTTTGACACAGGGTCTCATTAGGTGGCTGAGAGTCTGGCTAAGTTTCTGATATGGCTTCAAACCAGCAATCCTCCTGTTTCAGCCTCCCACATACTGGGATGATGGTATGCACCACCATGCTGGTGCCATTCATTTACTTTCAGCAGGAGAATGACAAGATCAAATTAGCAGCTCTGAAGTATCACTCTGACTTCAGGGTGGAGAACTGACTATAATGTGGGTGGAGCTACTGCTTTTATTAAGCCAAAGTGGGTAGTTGTTTGGACTAGAGTGATAATCTTGAGTAAAGAGAGCAACAGGTAGATTCAAGAGATGTTGTAGAAGCAGAAACCACAAAAGTAAGCAAAAGATTTCATGGAGGGAGATGGTGAAGGAAAGAAGAAAATCAAGATTAATGCCAGATTTCTGGTACAAGTGACTGGGTTCCTACATACTAGAAGCTTGTGTTCTCCCAAAATTCATGTGTTCACAATCTAACCTTCAAAGTTATGGTATAATTAGATGAGACCTTTTGGAGACAATTAGATCGTGGGGGTGAAGCTCTCACAGGTGAGATTACTGTCTTTATGAAGTAGCCCCAATAGCACCGGCTTACCAATTCTACCAGGAAGATCCAGCAGGAAGGCACTGTTTCTGAGCCAAAAAATGGGCCCTCAACCAGACATCAAATCTGCCCATGTCTTGTTCCTGGACTTCCCCACATAGTGAGGCTGGGTACCACAGATCTCAGGGAATGACCGTAGGAGGTGAAAAGAGGGAAAGCACATGGGCTGTGTTCACATCCTGGAGACTAGAAGCAAGAGAGAGAGATATCAGGGGGAGGAACCAAATGTTATCCCTTAGGCTGCACCTCCAGGGACCCACCTCCATCTGCACCCTACCGGCCCACTGGGTACCACCAAATCCACTGCTGTTGATTCCAACCCTCAAGACCCAACTATATCAACTCCAAACACCAATTTATGAGCTCTCCAAGGGGGCATTCTATATCTATCCAAACATTTCCCTCCAGGACTGCTGTCTACAATCAGAGTCCCAAATTTCATTTCTAAGTGCAGAATAGAAGAAGCACTTGAAGAAGCAATTTTTAGTTTGCATATATATTCTTTTCTGCTGTGTGTGTGTGTGTGTGTGTGTGTGTGTGTGTGTAACGCTTTTGTTAAAACTACTTTGGATACTGAGATAAAGGCATGACACTTCCAGTATGCAAATTTCTCCATATTTAACATGGATATATAACTGAAAGCATGTTATGAGGCTACTTGAGGTAAAATACTCCAAAAAGAGAAAATTCAGTAAGGAAAAAATTACTCTGTACAGAATTAATAGGAAGACATTATTATCAGGTGACAAGGGTTTTGTGTTCACTCCTCCAACAAGAAGCCCACGTTCCATGTGTCATTGGTGTTAGTGATGCAGGCACTGGTAATTCTATTGTGTTTCTGCTTAACACTGGGGAACTTTTGACCTCATTTCAAGGGAGCATTGGCACACGGAGTCTAAATCTTGCTAAGAGAGTTGAAAATTATAACCTTTCAATAGCACATTAGTTTTCATTTCCCAATTTATTTGTAGCAGTTAGTGTAGTTATAGAAAAGTCACATTCATTCTAAAGCAAAAATGGATGATACAGAGGCTGTCATTCTCTGTCGCCCTGGTGAAAACAAATTGTGGAGTATGGGTTTACCAATATAATTTGAGATAACAATGAGATAAAGTAGTTTGGTAGCCGGGTGTGGTGGCACATATTTGTAATCCCAGTACTTGAGAAACTGAGAAAGGAGAATTGCAGGTTTGTGGCTAGCCTTAGCAAATTAGCGAGGCCCTCAACAACTAGTGAGATTCAGCTTCAAAATAAGCAGGCCGGATTTGGTGGTACACGCTTGTAATCCCAGTACTTGAGAGGCTGAGACAGAAGGACCACTGGTTCACAGCCAGCCTCAACTACTTATTGAGGCCCTCCACAGCATAGTAAGATCCTGTTTCAAATGAAGAATAAAAAATAGGGCTAGGGGTATAGCTCAGAGGTAGAATGCCCCTGGGTTCAATCCCAATCCTGCAAAAAATAAATAAATAAAATAGGGCTGGGGTGTATCTAAGAGGTAGAATGCCTCTGTATTCAATTCTCATAACACATACACACACATACACACACACACACACACACACACACACACACACACACACACACAGTAGTTTAGTGAGCATTAGAATACTGAAGGGTAATCAAGAAGCACAGTCGTATTCCTAAAATTCACAGTGTGACCTTGAGCATGTTAAATATTTTATTATTTATTTTTCTTTTAATAAAATAATGCTATTCAAAAAATAAAATAATAGTAAACGAAACTTATCTGTCTCATGGGGAGGCTCTGATACCATAGGAGACGAGACCACAGACAAGGGAAACAGCAGAGATGCTCAAGGTTACCCCTCTTTTCCATTCCTTCACTCACTTATCACAATAATTTTCCATGCTTCAAAGGCTTCTACTCCTTGCCATGTGTTATAATGTTTTCTCACTGATTATGCATGTTGTTTTTATAATGATTTTGATTAATGAGCCTTGCATTTTACTTTAGAAGGAAAAATAGATCTTAGCCAAAGTGAGGTTCTAAACTGGGATTACAGGGAAGAATATAACATGTAGTCAGCTGAATGCAGAAAGCCACTGAGCTTTCAGATATAAGTGTGTACCCAAATTGCTCTGAAGTAGTGTTTGTCAAGAATGCTGTGGGTGCCCCCCATAATCCCTTTGTGCTTACCATTTCCACATATGGCTGCCCAAATTCCCACTGACAATACCTGCAATTCTTTAAGGCCTTTTTCTGGACACAGGAACCCTCTCTCCTCCCACCAGAAAGATCAGAAGTGCCAGGAAATTAATGATGTACAGAACATCCCATAACCAATGACTGACAGAAGATGGAGGATAAACCCTCCAACTCTGGCCTTGTGTCTCAACTAGAAACAGCACTCAATTTTATAGCCAATCAATTATTGACATTTTACCTACAATACCAGGAAGATGTGATTCCCTTAATCCCACATGAAGACCTATAGCCATTTACATATGGACTATGCAATCAAGTGTGGGGGCTGACCAGATTGCTTGAGAATTGTTTGATAGAGTGCATGAGCAGATACCAGGGAAATGCAAATCGACATAAGGCCCCTTTTAGAGGAGAGGGAAAGGTAGAAACCAAGTGATAAGTGGTAAAATTTTAGAAAACTAAATACACAAATTAGTGCATATGACACTGTTAAAGTAAGAACAAAGTTAATGGATTATAGTAATTACAATTTCCTGGTTGTGGTATTGTACTATAATTATGTTACCATTGGGGAAAACTGAGTGAAGGGCATATGGAATCTTTCTGTAGTATTTCTTATATCATGTAAATCTCCCATACTGTGAATTCAATAAACCTCTTTTATTTCTAAAGTACCTCAGGTATTTCATTATAGTAATAGAAAACTGAATAAATGAACTTACTAGGTAACAGAATGTACTTTTACAAAGTTGTAAGACACAGTGTTTCAGAGAAGAACAGAAGCAAGGATTCAGGCTCTGCTTATCCTGCTTAAATAATTGGTGCTGTTTATTGAACAATCTGTTTCCATGTCCAGCTCTATCCTTCTAGAGATAACTAACCCACTACTCAAAGGGTTGAGGCTGAATGCTGAGCCCAGCCTTTTCCATTCCGATGACACCTGACTTGTGGCTTCTGCCTGCAATACCCATGTAAGAAATATGTGGAAAATGAACAATCAATAAAAGGATGAGTTCCTAAATCTCTTAAGAGTGCTATTTGCCTGTCCAGAAATGTGGTAGACAGCATTTTCCCTAGGATGCACTTGGTTCAGACAGAAGCCCTGATTGTGTGTAGACTCTCTCTTTTATTTCCTTACATATAACCATTAGATTATCAGCTTTCCCAGGAAAGAGAAGGGTACACTTTAGTCTCTGTAAATAAACTTTGATGTCAAACTAAGAATTCTATTATGTCATATGAGAGTTTATATAAGCAAATATGGATTTTTTAGTTCACCACCCCAAAAGACAAGGGTCTTTTGAATCCAAAGAAAGGCATTTCCAGAGAAATAAAGCACTCTTGTAAGAGGGGCTCAAGCAATGTGGTCAGATAGTGCCTGCCTCGCTGTAAACATCAGCTGGTGAATAAATATAGAGGGAGTTAATTCATTAATTAGAAGGAAAGTTCAGATTCCTGCATTAGGGGGCCTAAGCTCCTGTTCACGAAGTAGCTGTCTAGCCTTGAGTCATCATTTTGTGACTCTTGGCCTCAATTTTTCTTAGGCAGGGATGAGGGAGCCTGTTTATTTCAAATATGAAAAAGCAAAACCATTCTGTAGACTCCAGACTGGAAGTTCTTGGGCTTCAAAATATGTTCCAGGAAACCTGCAGAGAAAATGCCGCTGCCCCGTGGAAACGACCAGATCGATCACAATTGTGTGACAGTCACAGAAAACACTCCAGCCACTGTGTCTACAGCAGCCACCATTTTGCTTGAGATGAAAAGGGGAGTGAGAACAGGCAGCCCAGCTATTCCTCAGGCCCTTTCTAGACCAGGCCAGGTTTTGGCAAAATGCACAGTTACACGGTTTGTAGTTTTGCATTCTGTTTAATAATTTTTATCCTTAAACTATGACAGAAACAAAACATGGGCCTTGTAGAAAATAATAGATGCAAACATAAAGCTTAAAAAGTAAAAATATCACAGATACTGACAAAATAACACCAACACATGCCGCCTTCTGTCTTTGTATCTACGTATACGTGTAACAGAAAATTAGGTCAACATTTTTTTCAGTCTGTGATCTTTTTTCCATTATTTGGAAAATACTTTGTTGATTTCTATAATCAAACCCATGAGGTGATACTTTACATATTTAATATAGTGCATCACCCCTGTATAAATGAGGAAATAAGTTTAATATTCTAGACCAATATGACTGCTATTTTTGTACAATGTCAACTCAACACAGTAAAATGATTTTTTCCAAAGTTGACAGCACAGCTAAAGTTTTCAAAAATTCAAATTATATATGTGTATGTCTATTTATATGAAACATGAATCAATGTTTATATGCTTATTTCAACTAATATCCAGGCAATAATGAGATTTCCCCTGTTGACCCCAAAATGTCCTTGAGCTGGTTTATCAAAACAAATATTTTACCCAGGATGATTATGATATTGCTGCATGAATCTAATGAGAAAAAAATCCTCTAAGTCAGATGATTACATTTCCAGCAATATTTTAAGTTATATGCCCCTCGATTATCCTGGAGAATGGGCCACTTTCTGGATTGGACTTGTCTTTGCTGCTTTCTCATACCACTGACTACCTGTTCTTGTACAGTAGTACTTTATCCCAAGGCCTGTTAGATTCAAGCTGTATCACATCAGAATTCGTACAATATCATAGCACGTCATCAGTATGCTAAGTCTGACCCCTGGACTGCTGTTGTGACAATCTAGTATTATATTTTACTGTAAATTTTTCCCCTTGTACCTGCATGTGAATCTGCATGGTATTGCTGTGGCATATTTGAAGGGTTCGATTCTCCTTCAACCATCAAGATTTTTAAACACAAATTGATTATGCACATGTGGATCAATACTTTCATCATGGTTTCCAAAGCCATTTTTTCCTATTTTTTTCTTCTATGCAAATTAAAAGTGTCCATCCTCCTTTGAGCAGCACAGCTGTCCCCAGCCACTCATGAGTTCTCAGGGAACCACAGAATGGTCTCTTTAACCTTGGCTAACATGGCCACATAGGAAGGTATGGGTGTCCATGTTGATCTTGTCCTGTTCCCCATGGAGAGGTTAATTCTGGTGACATCCTCACCAACGATCACCCTCATGCCTTTCTGCTTGGTAGTGACACTGTTTGAAATGGCACCCACATGTAAAGGCAGCTGGAACAGACTGTCAGCTTCTTAGGTGGGATCATGGACTCAGTCTTGAGAATGGGCACATTCTGAAGAGCTTCACATGTCTAATAGGGATTACTCAAATACCGGTCAGTTTTTCCTCCTGAGGCTCATCATCCTGCACTCCCTCTTCTTCTCTGCCCCACCCACTCAGCTGTGTGGTCCAAGAGGACAACCCATATGTAAGTCAACACTACTTGGTTCCATCATGTGTCCTGTTGTGACCTAGCAACACATGACTGCTGGGCAACGAGCTACTGAGGTTCTGTGGATGTTGGAAATGGAAGAATGTACTGTAACTGAGCCTGCCTTATGTAGCAAGCATTCTGCCTGGCATGTAATCTCAAATAGCCATTGCCTGTTGGCAGAGTACACCTCCCACTCTAGAGCCCAAAAATGTCACATGAGCACGCGGCCCATCCAGGTCAGCGCTGTACACAGAGGATCTCCACAGGGCTCCTGTGATGGGCTTTCTTTCCTTATAAAAAGAAATGCCTGAGAAGAAACTACCCCTCCTTGTTTTATTTATTTACTTATTTATTTATTTGTTTGGTTATATATTTTTTATTTTTCCTGTGACTGTGTGAGAATGTGAGGCCTAGAGTTGTGACAGTTTTGTGGGGTGTTTGGGGGGTTTTTTGTTTTTGTTTTTTTGTGGTACTAGAAATAGAACCCAGGGGCATTTTACCTCGGAGCTCCACCCCCAGCCCTATTTTTTATTCTTTATTTTGAAACAAGGTCTTACTGAGTTGCAAAGGCCCTCACTAAGTAGTAGCTGAGGCTGTCTGTGAACTGCAATCCTCCTGTCTCAACCTCCCAAATGCTCGGATTACAAGTGTGCACCACCACCTCCGGCTTATGACAGTCATTTTCACTTCACAAAACAGTGTGTTTGAGGATCCGAGCCAGCATGCTGATGATGACAGGGCAGAAAGACAGGACTAGGGACCTTGATAACATCAACTGAGACAGAACTTGAGTGTCTGATAGCATCCATGACTAGGGTCACAAGAGGTAATACATATTATCCACATGATCTAACTGATAAACCTAGGAAAACAGCTTTAAACTCCACTCTGTCTATATGAAACAGGAGTCGCAAGTCCCTGGATCTCTTGGTTTGTGTCTAGACTGTAAAACACTTGAAGGAGACTCAGAGAGACTGTTGCCCCGGCCAAGATCTACCTAACTACTTGCAGACACATGCCCAGTGTTCAGCTTGGCATCTGTCTTTGCTCCCCTCCTGAACGAGGCCTTACTTCCCAATGCCTTAGCCTGTGACTTCCCAGCTGTTGTTGACCTCAAGCCTGCTCCTCTATCAAGACTTGAACATGCAGCCCCCATGCAGGGGCTCACACCATAGCCCCCGCACTTGGGAGGTGAGATAGGAAGATTGCAGGTTGAAACAAGCCTCAGCAACTTGGTGATACCTTGTTTTTAAATAAAAAGGTAAAATAAAATTAGAATGGGGGTGTAGCTCAGGTGTACAATGCCCTTGGGTTCAATTCCCAGGACACACACACACACACAGAGAGAGAGAGAGAGAGAGAGAGAGAGAGAGAGAGAGAGAGAGAGAGAGAGAGAGAGAGAGAACAGGAATGTTCCATGTTCCAGCTTCTTGCAGCACTGAATACTAACCTTTACTTTTAGAGATATACCTGAATTTCATACTACTAATTTTCATCAAAGCTCATCATCCCAAAAAACTAAAAAATAAGTACTTTTATGCTAATATTAAAGTATCATATAAATGCTTAAAACTGTTCCCTAAGCAAAATAGTATTTTTTTTCTTTTTTTGGTACTGGGCATTAATCCCAGGGGCATTCTACCTCCAAATGACACCCTTTTCTTTTCTTTTTCTTTTTTCGTTTTGAAACAGGCTCTTGCAAAGTCACTGAGGGTCTCCCTAAATTGCTGAGGCTGGCCTTAACCCACAATCCTCCTGTCTCAGCATTTCAAGTACTGGAATTACAGGTGTGCTCCACCATACCCACCAAAAATGTACTTTTAAGGTTTTCCAGTGCCTTAACAGAGAGAGTCAGTCAAGAACTATGGAAGCTGAGGCCACCTGGTGGGAAGAAATTTTTATTTCTGAGTTCTCCATTACAGACACACATGCACACATGCACGCGTGCACACACACACACTCTCTCTCTCTCTCTCTCTCTCTCTCTCTCTCTCTCTCTCTCTCTCTCTCTCTCTCTGTCTCTCTCTCCCACAACCCATCTCAACGTAGAACTAATACAGCAGCCCAGGAGCATTAGCAAAAATTTAAAGAGTGAGGCTGAGAGCAGACATGACTGCACTGTGGCCTCCAGCCTAGGAGCCTGCACAGTTGGGGGCTGGCTCTGATTTTATTTAGAATCTGAAACTGCAGATGCATTCAGACTCTGAGGAGCGAGGAGCTACAATAGACAGGAAACCATTAACCCAGAGGACTGAGGGAGGGAGCATAAAGTATTCGGCCCTGTTAATTACCAAAATCCTGCAGGCACACCTGTATGTCTTGACGTCTGAGATCTCCACTGGATTAGGGGCTTCAGCTCAGCTCTCAGGCTAAGGAGGGTCAGTGAGGCTGTGTTCAGCCTTATAAGGCCCTTTCTAGGAGTGTGTGCGTGCGTGTGTGTGCATGCACGTGTGTGCATGCACGTGTGTGTGTGTGTGTGTGTGTGTGTGTGTGTGTGTGTGGTTTCGTTTTAAAATTCAAACACCTGAGATAATGGGCCCCACACTGATCCCTAACCAAGAGTAACTGACAATATTAACTCTAAATTCTTACAGTAACAGCAGACAGAGATGCCAGGTTCTCTGGCTAAGCCAAGTCATCTGTGAAATGTGGACACAATTTAATTTAAATAATAGCCTGGATTTATGTTCCTGCATAATCTCCACTCAGTTTACACTGGAGCCCCTGCGGTGCCTGATTTCTCAGCAGGCAGTTTAGCCTGTAGGAGACATGTCATATTCAGGAGCAAATGTCATTTCCTTTCAGACCCAGGGAGGGACAACAAAAGTCAGGTGGCCCTTCAAAGGCTCTTCCTTATGCTCAAAGTCTTCCCAAGATGGATGCTGCCCTCTTCTGGGACTTCTCTCCTGAACCACAAGGTGGTGGTAAAACACAGGAAATGCTTCTTGAGCTTGCCTGGGTGGCAGGTCTGGAGGAAGGAAGTTGATGGATGGAAAAGCTCTGCAGTTCAGGTCTCGGCACACAGCAAATTCCCACTTACCGGAGCCTGAGCTTTGGGAACTCACAGCTGCAGGGAAATTAGGTCTACAAATTCAAACAAGATTGATCTTATTTTTGTAACTGTTCTGGTCTTACATTAAAAACAACATCTACTTCAAAATTCTAAGGGAGTATATTTTAAATGTTCTCACGAATACCCAAATAAGTATGTGAAGTGATGGGTATGTTACTCTGCTTGATTTAATCATTACACAGTGTAAACATATATCAAAATAGCACACTGTTCTTCATAAATACATACAATTAAAAAAAGAATTGCATTTATGAAGTAAAAGTCTGCAGTTATTCAAGATTTGAAGAGCCTGATATTGTACAGCTAAAATTTCTATCCCATTAGTTTTAGATTCATTTCCCCCAGGCCTATTAGAGGATTGTTGTGATGCCTTTATTCGTTTTATTTTTCAATTAGTTCGTATGAGATTTAGTTTTAGAGGAGTAAAATAAGTTTATTATGGCTTTCCTCTTCTGTGTGTCGGCTTAGTATTTTGGGGGGGCATTAAAATTTTTATTTTGGAGATATAGCAAAAATTCTCTCGCATTCAAATTTTGGACGTGGTATTTTAAATTTAACGCTTTTGTTAAATGGTTACATAATAAATAATTGGTTTTAAAAAACAAAGAAAATAGCTGGGCGTGGTGGCGCACGCTTGTAATCCCCGCATTTGGGAGGCTGAGACAGGAGGATTGCACAGATTCAAAGCCAGCCTCAGCTACTTAGTGAGGCTCTCAGCAACTTAGTGAGACCCTGTTTCCAAATAAAATATAAAAAATAGATCTGGGGGTATAGCCCAGAGGTAGAAAGCCTCTGGGTTCCACCCCCAGTGCCACCAAAAAAAAAAAAAAAAAAGATTAAAAGAGCAATTATGCCTTTGGTTCAGTAATGAAGGCAGCACTAAGCAAGTAGCCAGATAATTAATACAAATGAGCTCATGTGCCTCTGTCATAAACACTGCATCTGTTAAGAATTGTGCATGTTTGTAGGTAGACTGAGCAGTGATGGAAACTATAAACAGATCCTGCAGGAAACTCCAGGCAATTTTGGAGGTGTCACCCCAAAAAAATCCAAAGAGGGAGGAAAAGAAGGAAAGAGAGAAGAAAAGAAATAAAAACAGTTTTCCCTATAGTCCTTCCTTATAGAACCATGCCACCCATTACCATAACCACATGTGACTTTTAAAAAATCTCTGGATTGAGACAGGTTCTAAATACACCTTGAATTCCAAGGAGGAGGAGGAGAGTAAAATAGCTCATTAATCAATCATGCTGTATGTCTATTACATATTGAAATTACATCATTTATGATTTATTGGGTGAAAATAAAAAGTTTAATTAATTTTCTGTTTCATTTTTACATTATTTGGCTGCTTTAAAAACATTTACACGTGTGGCCGGGCGTGGTGGCGCACGCTTGTAATCCCCGCGCTTGGGAGGCAGAGACAGGAGAATCGCGCATGTTCAAAGCCAGCCATGCTGGCTTAAGAGACCCTGTTTCCAAATAAAAATATAAAAAAAAAAATAGGTCTGGGAGTGTAGCCCATAGGTAGAAGGGCTTCCAGGAACCCCAGTACCACCAAAAAAAAAATTTACATGTGTGATTTGCATGTATTTCCACTGGCTATAGCGCTTCAGTACAACCCTATCATCTTACAAATATTAAAATACTTCCGCATCAGCAGGATAGTGGCAGTTCCTTGGTCCCCCATCCTCCCTGTGTCCCTACACTTTGGCCACTCAATCCCTCAGAGCCCTGCAAGGCCTGCACCTGCCAACTCCAGTACCCTTTCATCCCCTGTATCCATCCTGCCACCCAGCATGGGCTTGACCCAAGTACTGCTGGCATTCTGGAGGGTAGTGCTATTCTCCTGCAGACAAATGCCCTGTTCCCATCTAGCACCCTTTAGTCACCCTGCCATGACTGTGGCAGCAACTCTACCAGTTGTCAGATACCTAGAATATCACCCACCCCTATGAAGGTCACACTAATCTCTACCACGACATTTATCATCTTGCATCCTGAGGGCATGATGGTCAGTCTGCCCAGGTAGCACATTAGCTCATGGGTGACAGGACAAATCCTAACCAGCCTTTTCCTCTCTGCTCCCAATTCTGCAAGCGTGTGTGCTTATGTCATGAACAGTGTGTGTGTGTGTGTGTGTGTGTGTGTGTGTGTGTGTGTGTGTAGGTTGAAGATGAGTAATGGAAAGAGGCCAAGGTGGTGTCCAAAAGCCACACTGTGCTCTCAGACTCCTGGGGCCCTGCAGACCCTGCGACCTCTCACATCCAAAAAGGAAGCCGATTTACCCCACAGAAGGACCAAGGTCAGTGTCCCCACCTTGGAGTTAAGCTAGGGAAAAACACAGAGCAGAAAATCTCTAAAAGGTTTACAGGGCAAAGAAAACTAAAATCCAGAATTCAACCACTCTGCCGGGAATCCCATGGCATGAAAAGACTGAGTCATGTTCCTTCTCTGCTCCTGGTTCTTCAAATCCCCATTCAGTCCGTCTATTTTTCATTTTTAGATGTCTGTTTCTCTTCAAGTTCTCACTTGACTCAAAACTCGAAAATTTTAGGAAACAGAGTTAGGTACAGATTCTAGGGCTCACACAATCCTTACAATGACCGGCCATGGCTGCCAAGATCACTGAAGATGACCTGCTGTTGCTACCCCGTTAAGAGGGAGGTATCTCTTGTCTAGTTGAAAAGATGAAGCTGTGGATCTGTCTGTGCCCTGGGGCAGACTTACACGTGTCAGCAGACCTAAAGGAATCCGTGGCCCCCATACCCGTGTGATCACAGAAAGGAAGGCATTGATGTGGAAAATAAAGATTCTGCTCCGGGGCTTTTTCACTCTCTAATCCTAAATGCTGTGGGGCTGACAGACAGTATAGAGGGGACTGGCTTGCTCATCTAAATGCAGAGCACTTGGAGAGATTTCCCAGTGTCCGGGTCCTTCCATTGGTTGAGGAGGCAGGAGTAGAATTGTCAATTGTAACAATAGATGCAGATGGTTTTGACCAAGAAGGAACACAGCACCTTCCTTCAAGCTCCCTCCCCTGCCAGCCTCCCAGCTTCCCTCTCCTCAGTGCTCGCAGGGTCCCACGTTCTGTTCTCAGGGGCTTCCAAACCTTGCCTCAATCGCCTAAACAGAAAGATGACTACTATTGTGGTCCTCACTGTACAGATGGAGAAACTGACAGCTAGGCCAAGCAATTGACTTAATGTTGCACAGAACATAGATATTGAGAGCTACTCTGGTCTGTTTGAATTCAAAGTCCAGGCACTTAATCACTAAAAAAGGCTACCCCTCATATATGGGCAATGTTAATTACTCAAGAAGGGACCACGTGAAACATTAGCATAGCAGAGAGGCAAGTCTCACCAGACTCTGTGTATCCATGGCAGGGAGCGAGGGAGGCTTGGCCTGGACGAGGGCGCTGAGCTATCACCGTGCCCTTGTCTGGCCACAGATAACAACTGCTCACTATTCTTCAGACTCATGTGGCTGAGTCAGGGGATGACTTGATGAACATAATGACTGTCAATAGATTACATGTAAGAACATATCTGCAATCACTACTACTTAAAAGTACAAGAGGAGCCGGGCGTGGTGGCGCACGCTTGTACTCCCGGCATTTGGGAGGCTGGGACTGGAGGATCGCAGTTCATGGACAGCCTCAGCTACTTAGTGAGGCCCTCTGCAACTTAGTGAGACCGGTTTCAAAATAAAGAATAAAAAATAGGGCAGGGGGTGGAGCTCAGAGGTCAAATGCCCCTGGGTTCCATCCCCAGACCCGCAAAAAAAAAAAAAAAAAAAAAGTAGAAGAGGGAGAGAAAGCATGTTAAGGTACATACACATACCGATTCACTTAACCTTCATATCATACAGGAGATGGGATGGAGGCACAGCAAAGTCAAGTGCCTCTTTGACCGTCGTCATAAAGCTAGTAAGGTCTTAACCCAGCACTATCAATCTCAATACTAACGGGCTGCTTCTCTCCAAAGTGGATGAAATACCATCCAAGGTCATTCTGGACCTTATAATTGTGTGACCTTCGGAAATTCAGATGCTAAAAAGAATTTGAAATTGCAGTGCTTGGCAAAGGGTGATCCTCATTAACTAAATATCATCTTTCCTCTGTGTTAGGATAGCCTTTGAATACAGTACTTGTACTAGTTTGTGTGTGTGTGTGTGTGTGTGTGTGTGTGTGTGTTTCTGGGGATTAAACCCAAGGACATTCTACCGCTGAGTTACACCACCAGCTATCTTTATATTTTTTTTAGAAACAAAGTCATACTAGGTTGCTGAGAGTCTTGCTATGTTCCCAAGGCTGATCTTGACCCTGCGACCTTCCTGTCTCAGCCTCCAGGTATTGGGATTACAGGTGTGCACTACCATACTGGCATGTTTATTCTAACTTGAAATACTGCTGGAAATGTAAATGCAATCATCTGATTTAGAGGATTTTTTTTCTCATTAGAGTTATGCAGCAGAGTCAGGAAACAAATGTGTATTTGTAGCCTAGTGTTGTGACACTGACCTGAATACAGGGTAGTGAACACAGCCAACTTCATGTCTACAAGTCCTATGCTCCTCTGGCAGGAAGCTAGACACCAGACCTCTGCTCCCCACATAACCTCTCACTGACAGCTCATAGAGAAGTCCCACTGGTCTGCCCCCTAAATATCTGTCCACTGCAAGCCAAGCACCCATCATCATCATCTGGACCTTGAAATGCGACCCCAGCCGGTCTCCCTGCCTCCAGTCTTGCCCCAGCTATCTGCCAAATCCTCAAAATTGCTTCCAGAGGGAGATTCCTGATAAGCAGACTTGACCAGGTCACTCCTTTCCTCAAAATTCTTTCATAGAGGTCATAGAGGTCAAAGTGTCTCATAATAAAAAATGCCTATCTATCCCATGACCCAGAAGTTTAGAGATTTCTCCCAGGAGAAATAAAAACATATCCACAAAAAGATTTGTACAATAATATCTACTGTAGCTTCATTTATAACAACCCACTAAAAGGTTAGGTCACAGGTTTGAGGCCAGTCTCAGAAATTTAGCGAGGCTCTCAGCAATTTAGTGAGACTTGTTTCAAAATAAAAAATAAAATAGGGCCGAAGGTGTAGCTCAGAGTTAGAATTTCCCTAGATTCAATACCCAGTATCAATATATATGTGTGAATATATATATTTAAATATATATTCAAATACTCAGGAGAGAATGAAGGATAAATTTTCTACGTATCCTAGCTATACAGAATCAATGACTGGATAGCACGCCAGACCCCTGGAGAAACCGGACCCAGTAAGACGCTGGGATCTGGGCGGGGGTCGCGGGCTGGGCACGCCAGATGGGGTCCGGGTCGCGGGACTCTGGGCCCCAGGCCGAACTGCGAGTAGCACTCCAGACCCCTGGAGAAACCAGTCCCAGTAAGACGCTGGGTTCTGGGCGGGGGCCGAGCACAGGGCACGCCAGCAGGGGCCCGGGTCGCGGGACTCTGGGTCCCGGCCGAACTGCGCGTAGCACGCCAGACCCCTGGAGAAACCAGGCCCAGTAAGACGCTGGGATCTGGGCGGGGGTCGCGGGCTGGGCACGCCAGATGGGGCCCGGGTCGCGGGACTCTGGGCCCCAGGCCGAACTGCGAGTAGCACGCCAGACCCCTGGAGAAACCAGGCCCAGTAAGATGCTGGGTTCTGGGCAGGGGTCGCGCGTGGGGCACGCCAGCTGGGGCCCGGGTCGCGGGACTCTGTGCCCCGGGCCGAACTGCGAGTAGCACGCCAGACCCCTGGAGAAACCGGGCCCAGAACAGAAAAAGATAAAGAAAAATGTCGGAGAGGTGGTAAGAAAGCCGTTATGGATGCCAGGACACTGGAGATGCAGACAAAACTTATCTAAATGCACTGGAACTTATGGAAAAATTCGCCGTGAAAGAGGACTGCTATTTCTCTATATTGGTAAGAATCTCAGACATCACATATAAGGAGAGAGTTTAGCGGAGACCAAGGAGAAATGCGGTGTTGAAAGAGTTCTCTGCGATGGTGGTGGAGACTTGTATTCAGGAGAAGCAGAAACCGGATCTTACCAACTTTATTTTTTTGGAGAAATTACACCAAATGTCGAATGCTACCATCACGCATGCTTAGGAACACTGGACAACATTCAGAGTGGAAAAAGAGCCTGGGAAGGATTTGAAATGGTGGAGGCAGTGGCAATGCCAGTGGTCAATATTCGGGGGAGGCAGAGATCTGATACATTACAACTGGAACCTTTGAAATAATAACCACAGAGACAGTGATCGGAACCTGCTGAGGGGTCAGGCGGGCGCCGGGGCCAGTGGCCGACATCGGAGCTTGCTGTGAGGCAAGGCCACTACTGAGGCCTCCGTGGCCAGGATTGGAACCTGCAGAGGGGTTAGACCGATGCTGGGGCCAGCGAGGCCGGCATTGGAGCCTGCCATGATACAAGGCTTGTGCTAGGGCCTCCGAGGTCGGGTCCGGAACTTGCTGAGGGGTTAGGCCGGTGCTGGGGTCAGCGAGGCTGGCATCGGAGCCTGCCGTGAGGCAAGGCCAGTGTTGGGGCCCCCGAGGACGGGACCGGAGCCTGCTGAGGGGTTAGGCCGGTGCTGGGGCCAGCGAGGCCGGCATCAGAGCCTGCCATGAGGCAAGGCCGGTACTTGGGCCTCCGAGGCCAGGATAAGAGCCTGCCGAGGGGTTAGGCCGGTGCTGGGGCTGGTGAGGCCAGCATCGGAGCCTGCCTTGAGTCATGACCAGTGCTGCGGCCTCCGAGGCCGGGATCGGAGCCTGCCGAGGGCTTAGGCTAGTGCTGGGGCCAGTGAGGCCGGCATCGGAGCCTGCCGTGAGGCAAGGCCGGTACTGGGGCCTCCGAGGCCAGGATAAGAGCCTGCCGAGGGGTTAGACCGGTGCTGGGGCCAACGAGGCCGGCATCGGAGCCTGCCTTGAGGCATGACCAGTGCTGGGGCCTCCGAGTCCGGGATTGGAGCCTGCCGAGGGGTTAGGCCGGTGCTGGGGCCAGCGAGGCCGGCATCGGAGCCTGCCGTGAGGCAAGGCCGGTACTGGGGCCTCCGAGGCCAGGACAAGAGCCTGCCGAGGGGTTAGGCTGGTGCTGGGGCCAGCGAGGCCGGCATCGGAGCCTGCCGTGAGGCAAGGCCGGTACTGGGGCCTCCGAGGCCAGGATAAGAGCCTGACGAGGGGTTAGGCCGGTGCTGGGGCCAGCGAGGCCTGCATCGGAGTCTGCCTTGAGGCAAGGCCGGTACTGGGGCCTCGAGGCCAGGATATGAGCCTGCCGAGGGGTTAGGCCGGTGCTGGGGTCAGCAAGGCCGGCATCGGAGCCTGCCGTGAGGCATGACCAGTGCTGCGGCCTCCGAGGCCAGGATCGGAGCCTGCCGAGGGCTTAGGCCGGGGCTGGGGCCAGCGAGGCCGGCATCGGAGCCTGCCGTGAGGCAAGGCCGGTACTGGGGCCTCCGAGGCCAGGACAAGAGCCTGCCGAGGGGTTAGGCCGGTGCTGGGGCCAGCGAGGCCGGCATCGGAGCCTGCCATGAGACAAGGCCGGTACTGGGGCCTCGAGGCCAGGATAAGAGCCTGCCGAGGGGTTAGGCCGGTGTTGGGGCCAGCGAGGCTGGCATCGGAGCCTGCCGTGAGGCAAGGCCGGTACTGGGGCCTCCGAGGCCAGGATAAGAGCCTGCCGAGGGGTTAGGCCGGTGCTGGGGCCAACGAGGCCGGCATCGGAGCCTGCCTTGAGGCATGACCAGTGCTGGGGCCTCCGAGGCCGGGATCGGAGCATGCTGAGGGGTTAGGCCGGTGCTGGGGCCAGCGAGGTCGGCATTGGAGCCTGCCATGAGGCAAGGCCGGTACTGGGGCCTCCGAGGCCAGGACAAGAGCCTGCCGAGGGGTTAGGCCGGTGCTGGGGCCAGCGAGGCCGGCATCGGAGCCTGCCGTGAGGCAAGGTCGGTACTGGGGCCTCCGAGGCCAGGATAAGAGCCTGCCGAGGGGTTAGGCCGGTGCTGGGGCCAGCGAGGCCTGCATCGGAGCCTGCCTTGAGGCAAGGCCGGTACTGGGGCCTCGAGGCCAGGATAAGAGCCTGCCGAGGGGTTAGGCCGGTGCTGGGGCCAGCAAGGCCGGCATCGGAGCCTGCCGTGAGACATGACCAGTGCTGCGGACTCCGAGGCCAGGATCGGAGCCTGCCGAGGGCTTAGGCCGGTGCTGGGGCCAGCGAGGCCGGCATCGGAGCCTGCCGTGAGGCAAGGCCGGTACTGGGGCCTCCGAGGCCAGGACAAGAGCCTGCCGAGGGGTTAGGCCGGTGCTGGGGCCAGCGAGGCCGGCATCGGAGCCTGCCGTGAGGCAAGGCCGGTACTGGGGCCTCCGAGGCCAGGATAAGAGCCTGCTGAGGGGTTAGGCCGCTGCTGGGGCCAGTGAGGCCGGCATCGGAGCCTGCCATGAGGCAAGGCCAGTATGGGGCCTCTGAGGCCAGGATAAGAGCCTGCCGAGGGGTTAGGCCGGTGCTGGGGTCAGCGAGGCCGGCATCGGAGCCTGCCGTGAGGCATGACCAGTGCTGGGGCCTCCGAGGCCAGGATCGGAGCCTGCCGAGGGCTTAGGCCGGTGCTGGGGCCAGCGAGGCCGGCATCGGAGCCTGCCTTGAGGCAAGGCCGGTACTGGGGCCTCCGAGGCCAGGACAAGAGCCTGCCGAGGGGTTAGGCCGGTGCTGGGGCCAGCAAGGCCGGCATCGGAGCCTGCCTGAGGCAAGGCCGGTACTGGGGCCTCTGAGGCCAGGATAAGAGCCTGCTAGGGGTTAGGCCGGTGCTGGGGCCAGTGAGGCCGGCATCGGAGCCTGCCTTGATGCATGACCAGTGCTGGGGCCTCCAAATCCGGAATCGGAGCCTGTCAAGGGGTTAGGCTGGTGCTGGGGCCAGTGAGGCCGGCATCGGAGCCTGCCTTGAGGCAAGGCCGGTACTGGGGCCTCTGAGGCCCGGATCGGAGCCTGCTGAGGGGTTAGGCCGCTGCTGGGGCCAGTGAGGCCGGCATCGGAGCCTGCCTTGATGCATGACCAGTGCTGGGGCCTCCAAATCCGGAATTGGAGCCTGTCAAGGGGTTAGGCTGGTGCTGGGGCCAGCGAGGCCGGCATCGGAGCCTGCCATGAGGCAAGGCCGGTACTGGGGCCTCGAGGCCAGGATAAGAGCCTGCCGAGGGGTTAGGCCGGTGCTGGGGCCAGCGAGGCCGGCATCGGAACCTTCCGTGAGGCAAGGCCGGTACTGGGGCCTCCGAGGCCAGGATAAGAGCCTGCCGAGGGGTTAGGCCGGTGCTGGGGCCAGCGAGGCCAGCATCAGAGCCTGCCTTGAGGCATGACCAGTGCTGGGGCCTCCGAGGCCGGGATCGGAGCCTGCCGAGGAGTTAGGCTGGTGCTGGGGCCAGTGAGGCCGGCATCGGAGCCTGCCTTGAGGCAAGGCCGGTACTGGGGCCTCCAAATCCATGATCAGAGCCTGCCAAGGGGTTAGGCCGTTGCTGGGGCCAGCGATCCGGCATCGGAGCCTGTTGTGAGGCAAGGCCGGTACTGGGGCTCTGAGGCCAGGATAAGAGCCTGCCGAGGGGTTAGGCCGGTGCTGGGGCCAGCGAGGCGGGCATCGGAGCCTGCCTTGAGGCATGACCAGTGCTGGGGCCTCCGAGGCCGGGATCGGAGCCTGCCGAGGGGTTAGGCTGGTGCTGGGGCCAACAAGGCCGGCATTGGAGCCTGCCATGAGGCTAGGCCGGTGCTGGGGCCTCCGAGGCCGGGATTGGAATCCTGCCAAGGGGTTAGACCGGTGCAGGGGCCAATGGCCAGCATCGGAGTCTGGCGTGAGGCAAGTTCACTCCTGCGGCCTCCAAGGTCGGGACCAAAGCCAGCTTAGGGGTTAGACCGGTTCAGGGGCCAGCGAGACCAGAACTGGGGCCTCCCATGAGGCAAGGCCGCTGCTTGAGCCAGCGAGATCTGGATCAGTCCACTGAGTAGCCAGGCCACTACTGGGACCATCAAGAGTGGGATTGGTACTTGCAACGCAGCATGCACAGAGAAATATCGCAGAAAATATAAATCAGACTCTTCTCTTAATCAGCAATAACTAGGAGGAAAAGGGCAACAGGAAGAGGTTGAGCTATAGAAAGGGCCCTATAGTGAAGCAACTAATGTGACCAATCAGAGGGTATGTAATACTGGAGGAAGGAGCCTCTTTAAAACGCAGGAGGTACATAAACAAATGTATCAAAGTAAATCACCAAAGAAGTGTGGGATGGAGGGAGGGGGAGGGAATGGGATGGGGGCTGGAGGAGGGCTAATTGGATGATGTGTGCTTGTATATCCTCTCAAGTCTTGTACTCCAATGTGATTGATATATGACTACAATGCACCAATTTAAAAAATAAATTAATTAAAAAAAAAAAGAATCAAAGACAACACATAGGCCAAACATGAGAAAGAAGGAGGGGAGAGGGCATGGGGTGTGAATTGGGGAAGGGCTAAATGAATGATGTGTGTATGTATGCCTCTCCATTTTGTATTCCATTAAGATGTATGATTAAAATGCACCAACAAAAATAAATAAATTAAAATTTAAAAAAATAATAAATAAATAAATAAATAAATAAAAAAGAATCAATGACTGTATTTTCTTCTATATCATTCCAGAAATTTTCTCTGTATAACCATGCATAATTTGTGTTATGTATATGCCTCTACTTATATACTCCTTCTGTTTATGTAAGTGGGAGACATCGCTCTTCATTTCTTTATTTGCCTCTTTGCATTCTCCATCCATTTTATGTCCTTTTTTTTTTTTTTGTGGTATGAAACTGGGAATGGAACGCAGGGCCATTCAACCTCTGAGCTAAACCCCCAGCCCTATTTTTTATTCTTTATTTTGAAACAGGGTCTAAGTTGCAGAAGGCCTCAATAAGTAGCTGAGGCTGGCTGAAAGCCTGCGATCCTCCTGCCTCAGCCTCCCAAGTACTGAGATTACAAGCGTGTGCCACCACACCCGGCTCATTTTATGTTCTATTCTTTGCTCACAAAAGTGGCCCCTGCCTACCGCATGACCCAGAATCTTGTGCACTTAGCAAATAAAAACAAAAAAATAAAGCCAAGTGTGGTGGTATACAACTCTAATCCTAGTACTTGGGAGACTGACACATGAGGATCTTGGGTTTGCAGCCAGCCTCTGCAACTGAGCGAGGCCCTCAGCAACTTAGTGACATCCTGTTTCCAAATAAAAAATAAAATAGGGCCGGGGATGTAGCTCAGAGGTAAAATGTCCCTGCATTTAATCTCCAGTAACACCACACACACACACACACACACACACACACACACACACACACAAACGGAACTCACTTTTATAGGAACTAGATTTTGTTTTCCAATTGGGGTTGCTCAGTGAGAGACAATGGAAGAGGACTGGAGAGCAAGAGGAGAGGAGAGAAACGTTTTGGTACCTCTCCCTTCTCTGCTTCGGTCACAGGTCATGGCAGTAACCTCATCCCTGCACAACTTCAGCTTCTGCGTGCAGCCCCTACTCCAGACTCTAACACCTCTAGCCCCTTCACGTCCAGGGCCTTGTATATTTTCTGGAAACAGATTGAGATGAAGAATATGCAGGTGGCTTATCAAGTGGTGCTCTGAGGAGACACACCGGTAAGAAAGGAAGGATCGCAGGAATGGGCAGAAGGAGATGGTAACCTGAAATGTTGCTCAGTGAGGCTGCAGCTGATGCTCCAGAGAGGCCAGGAGCTGAGATGGCTCTTCAGAGTGGTCTCACATCCAGGCTAGGATGTTGAGTTTTTGTTCCCTGAATCAGGCACCCCCAGGAGGCAGTGTAACCAGGAGGAGGTGTCCATGTGGTAGCCGAGGGCCTCACAGTGAGTGATGGTCCAGCTGTGATGAATGACCTTTGCGATTTCCAGCTCTTTGGATGGTGCATGAGCCCTGAAGAGAAGACCTGGCTGAAGCCGCAGTCTCCACTACAAGGCAGGAATGGCTTCCCACTGGTGCTAGTGTCTGAGCATCTTCACACGCCCTGCCCACATTTGTGTCATAGTCTGTTCATTATTCATAATATTTGAGTTGTCTGAGGTAAATTCTGTTTCTTCATAGGATACAAACACACACACACACACACACACACACACACACACACACACACCTTCATTTAATGTCTTGAAACACATTCCATATCAGCACATCTCAGTCGCTCTTATTTTTTTAATTGGTCACCTCACAATTCTCTGGATTTGTGCAATAAAATGTATGTATCAGCCATGCATGGTGATGAGCCCTTATAATCCCAGTACTTGAGGCTAAGACAGGAGGATCACAGGTTCACCAATGTGCATTCCCCTTTCAGGCCACCTGTTGGATGTAAGGCTGACAAGGACATGCTGTTCTCTCACCCTTCCCTTCTCTTCCACCCTTCCATGTGCCTCCTATGAGCAGACTTGGTGACCTGGAGGAAGACCACCCTTGGCTCAGGTGTAGCTCCACTTTCCCATCATGTAGACTGTCTCATGGTCCTCAAGGCTACAATGGCAAGTGTGATTAGTGAAGGAATTTCCATCTGCACTCTCTCTCCTCTGAGCTCAAGATGTCTTTAGTAATTCCACTAAGTATCCAGAGCTAGAGAATTAGAAGATACCTGTCAATGTAAGTGCATCTTATTATCTGGTCAGGAAGCAGACTCATGCCCAGATTCTGCAAACTCTCAGACACTCAATGTGTGTTTGCCTCTTGGGAGTACAAGCAGCCTCTCCTGGTGCCTTTCTGAAACCATTATAATATCTTTTATGTGGGGGGGGGGGTGTCTGGGGATGGAACCCAGGGGCATTTGACCTCCGAGCTACACCCCCTCCCTATTTTTATTCTTTTATTTTGAAACATGGTCTTACTGAGTTGCAAAGGGTCTCACTAAGTAGCTGAGGCTGGCTTTGAACCTGTGCAATCCTCCTGCTCAGCCTCACAAATGCTGGGATTACAAGCGTGCGCCACCATGCCTGGCTCCATTATAACATCATAAAAGAGAAATAATCAGCCTTTTTTCCCAAAAAACAATCCAGTTCATTAATTCTTCCTCCTCAGTTTTAGATTTCCCTTTAATGCCCTCTATGTACACATAATATATAAACATGTTTCATCTGCTTTGACTAGGAATATTAATTTGGGAATTCCGCTGTCTAAATTAGTTCTAGAACATTCTTGGAAGTGGGAAAATAGTTATATAATTTCAGGAACTCAAAATAAAAGGCCACCTGTTGGGCTAATATGTCATCTCCTCTACTGCTTTAATCTCTTGCTTTTAAGAAGAGCTATGCTTGGTTTTAATGGGGAAAAAAAAAAGACAAGATCCAGTACAATCTGATGGGTTTGCCACCTTTATCCAAATCTAAGATGTAACCGGTGAAAATGACTCTGGAGCGGTCGAAGGGAAGAGAGGGCTCAGGCCAGGCTGGATGACTTCCAGACAGGTGAGGCTGCCCCAGGCTGTGGCTGGACCACAGAGAAAGCTAAATGCCATCCTTCTTTCGCTTCCTATTGCCAGAAAGATGTTGCGCAGCAGAGCAGGTTCAGGCTGCTGCTCATCAGAGCAAGTTGCAGCAGGGCTGGGAGACAGCTGGTCAGCAGAGCCTGGTGTTTACCTTACTCCTTTGTCCCAAGGCAGTTCCTTAACCACTGGATTTCTTGGTTTCCTTCTCTCTTTCCTCCGTTGTAAAAATGGTCTTAGTATCATCAGCCTGGCCTACTTCTCTGTTCATTATGGGGATCAGATGAGGAAATGGTTAAGAAAGCACTTTGTACCCAGGCAGTGCTACAGAATCAAAGGAGGATATTATTTATACCTTCTTCTCTTCGAGTGCCACCCAACAGGCCCAACTGGAATGCCTTGCCCCAGCTTACTTCACACAGTAGGGATGCCTTTCATAGGAAAGAAGTCTGAGGAACACCTGTTAGCCAGGCAGGTCAAATTTTTTTTTCCAGGACCTTGGATGAATTTAAATGATCTGCCCACACTATGCCAAGTCATCTAAGCAGTGGGTATAATGGATGATCAAAGTTAGGAATTCATTTTTGGTCAGGAGTCAATGCAACATAAATAGGCCCTGTATTTAAATCTCACAAAGGGCCCGGTGCGGTGGTGCACTCTTGTAATCCCCGCGCTTGGGAGGCAGAGACAGGAGGATCGTGCTGGTTCGGAGCCAGCCTCGCTGGCTTAAGAAACCCTGTTTCCAAATAAAAATATATATAATAGGTCTGGGAGTGTAGCCCGGAGGTAGAAGGGCTTCCAGGAACCCCAGTACCACAAAAATAAATAAATAAATAAATAAATAAATAAATAAATAAATAAATACAGAAATTTGAGGCTAATTAACATCATGCCCAAGTCAGTCAAGAGAGTTAATATTTTCATCATACACAAAATAAACTTTCCTACGAGTTTTTTGTTTTGTTTTTTGTTTATTGTTGTTGTTGGTGGTGGTTTTTGGTTTTGTTTTTGTTTTGGTGGTACTATGGGTGGAACCCAGGGGCTTTCTATCTCCGGGCTATACTCCCAGACCTATTTTTTATATTTTATTTGGAAGCAGAGTCTCACTAAATTGCTGAGAGCCTCACTAAGTAGCTGAGGCTGGCTTTGACCTGTGTAATCTTCCTTTATCAGCCTCCCAAGTGCAGGGATTACAAGTGTGGGCCACCACGCCTGGCTCCCTAAGAGTTATTAATATCAATGCTTTCCAAACACTTTTTTCCGTTATTTCCTGAACCCACTCACATGACATACTTGCGTGATGGCTGCTCCTCCAAACAACTTCTCAAGGTCCCTGAATGATCTGCATGCTGCTAATCATGCAGATTGTAACAAGAAGTACACAGGCCTCAACTTGACCTATGGGCCTCCCCTGACACAGCTGATCACCCCTTCTTTCTTGAATCATTTTTTTCACTTGATTTCAGGGACACTATTCTCTCTCTCTCTCTCTCTCTCTCTCTCTCTCTCTCTCTCTCTCTCTCTCCTATCTTTCTGACTAGCTCATTTTCAGCCTCCTGTATTGGTTCCCTCTTATCTTCCAATTTTCTAAACAATGAAATGCCCAGCCCTAGTCCTTGTTCCCTTTGCTCTTTCTCTGCTTACTTCCTACTGATCTTATCCAGATTCAAGGCTTTGCGTATTTTCTGTTTGACTGATAAGTCTCATATTTACAGATAGCAACCTCCAATTGCCTAGTCAACATCTGCTCTTGGGTGTATAGCAGTCATCTCAAGTATAACATATCCACAGTGGAATTCTTACTTTACAACTTTTTCCAACTTGGCAAATGGCAACTCCATGCTTTCAGTTCCTGAAGCCAAAATCATCCTTGCCTCTCCCCTTCTTATCCCACATCATCAGCATCAGCAAATCCTGTTGGCTCCACCTTCAAAGTACATCCAGAAGCCGGTCCCTTCTCACCACCTCCAGTCTCTTCCAAGTTACTTTCATCTCCCACCTGACTCACTGTAAGAGCTTCCTTCCCACCTTGTCTTCTCACTTTCCCCTTGTCTTCCTGTAGTCCACTCTCAACACAGCTACCAGAACTAAACAGATCTTCCATTTATTTTTCTTTTTTCCCTCCCTCCCTTCCTGTTCTTTCTCTCCCTACCTCTCTCTTTCCCTGGTCTCGACCTCATTTAATGTAAAGGCCAACATCCTTATAGTGAACTCTAAAGCCCTGTATGAAGCCCATAAGCCCCTTCATTCTCTGATCTCAACTCCTCTTCATTAACTCCACTCCACCCACCAGAGTTAAGCATGATCCTGCTTTAGGCCCGTGGCCCTTCACCCCACATCAACTGCTGCTTCCCTACCTGACCATATAGCTTGCTCTCCTGCTTGTATTACGCTTCTCCTCAGGTGTCAGCTCCTCAGTGAAACCTTCCCTGTCAGTCATATGGAAAAAACACATCCCATTACTCTATCATGCTCACCCCCCCTTGGTCTGCTTTTCTTCTGGTGCATGTTACACACACACACACACACACACACACACACACACATACACACACACACACACACACACACCTATATGTTTTTGTCCTCTCTTCTTTACCTAAAAGCTAAGCTTTCTAAGGCCAGTGTGTGGTTGGGAGTTGAAACATAGTAGGCATTCAGGTTTGTTTTTTTTAATAATGAAAAAGATACAGGTACATTCAAGGACCTGGTTTTCACAAGGGGTGATGGGGTGATGGTGCACACCTGTAATCCTTGTACTTGAAGGACTGAGGCTGGAAGATCAAAGGTTTGAGACCAGCTTCATCAATGGAGCAAGACTTAGCAACCTACCATGACCCTGTTTCAAAAACAAAAAATAAAAAGGGCTAGGGTATAGCTCAGAGTTAAAATGCCCCTGGGTTCAAGCCCCAGTACAAAACAAAAAGAATTTTTTAAAGGCCCAGTGTTCTGAATAGGAATAGTCAGCATATGGCACAACTTCTTAGCATGGAATTCATGAATTTTAGGTTTTATCCTGTATTATTTGTCTCAGCTTTAATGCAAAGAGGATAATGCCCATCAGGTTCTCGCACCTTGGCTTTGGTCCCATCTAAGCTGAGGGAGCTATCTCACTGGCTTTACCTGAAATGGTGAACATAGGAGACTTAATCGAAGGTTCCCACAGTATCAGCAGATTTTTTTTCAGTTACTTTTCAGAAGCTATCGTAAGATAGCTAATTAAAAACATAAAATTATTTAATAAATAGGATATGTAGCTAGTTGTTTGGGAAACAATAATAAGTTGATTCCTAATTTTATTCCTAATTCACTGCTTGTACCAACATGAACTTTAGGTGGATCAAAGGCTTATGTGTAAGAAATGAATCTGCAAAACTGCCTAATGGTGATTTCTTTCTTCCTCCTTACTTTCAAAGCCCAGACTGTGTTCAGATATGTGCTAGTCATTGGCTTCAGAAATGTGTCTCTCCCAAACCCCAGGGTTAAATCTTCATTAGTCATCCTAGTCAGTTTTATCCCTGATGCCAGCAACTGCATTGGAAATGGGTGGGGCCCCAATTAGGACCTGAGACTTGCCATCGGCCCTCTGAATTGGTTTTCTACTTTGCCAGGACCTGAAAGCTGAGGAGAAACCTCCATTTGCAGTGTCTGTAGTTTTCTACATGTGATACCTGAGAAAATGCCAGCCTCTGAGGCCCTAAGAGGAGCCAGCCTAAGAGAATAAATGATTATACTTAGGAATGCAAAACAAAGAATGAAGAGGATCCTGAGGATATTACTGAGACACAAAACTAACCAATGCTGGAATTTTTCTAGTCCAGATCTTTTGCTATCAAAATAATAAGTGTTCTCAATATACTGTAAACTTTTAATCTATTATCTGTAATTTGTAGCCAAAAATATCCTGACATGCATTTTAAAAATAATTTTGGCTGGGCATGGTGGCACATGCTTGTAATCCCAGTACTTGGGAGGCTGAGACAGGAGGATCACAGGTTCACAGTCAGCCTCAGCTACTTAGTGAGGCCATATCCTCAGTCCCGCAAAAATATATAAACCATCATCATCACCACCATCATCATCATTCATCATCATCTTCTTCTTCTTCTTCTTCTTCTTCTTCTTCTTCTTCTTCTTCTTCTTCTTCTTCTTCTTCTTAGGGTTGAGAAGCCCTTTCTAAGCATAACACAAAACTCATAAGGTATAAATAGAATATTTATAAAATTTACTTCAGGGTCCAGGCCACTTGGCTCCGACCCCAGGAGGGTGGGCGGGTGCGGGCAGGGCACCCTCAGGCAACCCCCGCCCACCCAGAGGGCCCCGGAGGTCCGGGCCAAGATGGTGGTGGAGACTTGGATTTGGGAGAGGCAGACATCTGATCCAACCCACCCTGCTCCTCTGAAGAAATTACCCCAAAGGTCGAATGCTACTGTTGCACATGCTTAGGAACACTGGACAGTATGCGGTAGGAGAAAAGAGCTTGGGAAAGATTTGAAATGGTGGAGGCAGTCGCATTGGCAGCAGCAAGTACTCAGGGGAGGCAGAGATCTGACATAATACACCTGGAACTTTGGAAGAAATTACCTAAGGGGCAGAATACTACCACCATGCACCCTTGGGAATGTGGGACAACCTGCTGGGTGAAGAGGGTGCTCGTATCGGAGCCTGCCAAGGGGTAAGGCCAGTGTCAGGGCCAGCAAGGCCGAGTTTGAAGCCTGCCGTGAGGCAAGGCAGGTGATGGGGCCCTCGAGGCCGGGATCGGAGCCTGCTGTGAGGCAAGGTTGATGCTGGGGCCTCCGAGGCTGGGATTGGAGCCTGCCAAAGGGTTAGGCCAGGGCTGGGGCCAATGAGGCTGGGATCAGATCCTACTGTGAGGCAAGGCCGATGCTGGGGCCTCCGAGGTCAGGATCGGAGCCAGCTGATGTATTAGGCCAGTGCCAGAGCCAGCGAGGCCGGGATTGGAACCTGCTGCGAGGCAAGGCTGGAGCTGAGGCCTCCGAGGCTGGGATCAGAGTCTGCTGAGGGGTTAGGCCAGTGCCGGGGCCATCAAGGCTGGGATTGGAGCCTGCTGTGAGGCAAGGCCAGTGCTGGGGCCTCCAAGGCCTGGATAGGAGCCTGATGAAGGGTTAGGCCAGTGCCGGGGCCATTGAGGCCGGGATTGGAGCCTGCCTTGAGGTATGGCTGGTGCTGGGGCCTCCGAGGCCGGGATCGGAGCCTGCCGAGGGGTGAGGTCAGTGCCAGGGCCAACAAGGCTGGGACTGGAGACTGCCATGAGGCAAGGCTGCTACTGAGGCCTCCGAAGCAGGGATTGGTGCCATCCGAGGGCTTAGGCCGGTGCCGGGGCCAGCGAGGCCGGGATTGTAGCCTGCTGGGAGACAAGGCTGGTGCTGGGGCCTCCAAGACCGGGATTGGAGCCTGCCAGAGGGTTAGGCCAGGGCCGGGGCCAACGAGGCCGGGATCAGAACCTGTTGTGAGGCTAGGCTGGTGCTAGGGCCTCTGAAGCCAGGAGAGGAGCCAGCCGAAGGGTTAGTTCAGTGCAGGGGCCAGCAAGGCCAGGATCGGGGCCTCCCATGAAGCAAGGCCGGTGCTGGAGCCAGCGAGATCAGGATCAGAGTCCTCCGGGTGGCCAGGCCACTACTGGGGCCATCAAGAATGGGATCGGAACTTGCAATGCAGCATGCACAGAGAAATAGCACAGAAAATAAAATGCAGATGCTTCCCCTAATTAGCAAGAACTAGGAGGAAAGGGGTAACAGGAGGAGATCGAGTAGTAGAAAGGGCCCTATTGAAAAGCAATTAAGGTGACCAATCAGAGGGGAGGGGATGGGGGAGGATGGAATCTCTTTAAAACTCATGAGGTGCATAAATAATTATATCAAAGATAATCACCAATAAAGCATGGGATCGAGGGAGGGGGAGGGAATGGGATGGGGATTGGATGAGGGCTTATTGGATATATGCTTGTATATCCTCTCAAGTCTTGTATTCCAAAGTGATGTATGATTACAAAAAATAATAAATAATTAAAAAAATAAAAAAATAAAAACAACCAAAAATAAATAAATAAATAAAAATAAAATTTACTTCAAACCAATTTTACTTTATAATTACAAAAATAAGTAAATATATTAAAATTTAAAATATCTTAGCTAATATCTAAATTAAACAAATTCATATTTAAAATTAGTTTGGGAAAACATGATAAAAATGAGCTGAATATAAAAATAAAGAAGCCGCACGTGGTGGCGCATGCTTGTAATCCCAGCATTTGAGAGGCTGAGACCAGAGGATCTGGGTTCACGGACAGCCTCAGCTACTTAGTGAGGCCCTCTGCAACTCAGTGAGACCCGGTTTCAAAATAAAGACTATAAAGAAAAAATAGGGCAAGGGGTGTAGCTCGGAGGTCCAATGCCCCTGAGTTGCATCCCCAGACCTGCAATAAATAAATAAATAAATAAATAAATAAATAAATAAATGTTCTAACAATGCAAATAATACCATAAGCCAAGAAAAAGACAAATGAAAAAGTGGAAAAATTGATTTCAAGTTATAGCACAAAGAATAAATATTTCTAATGCTCTAAAAAATGAGAACAAAAAAGCCAATCATCCTATAGAAAAATCACAGTTTACAAAGAAATTTAGATATCCATTAGATATATAAAAAGACACTCAACTTCTACCATAATTTGAGAAATGCAAATTAAAATTGCACAAATAATCCTGCGTATCAACATTGGTGACTTAGTCACACAAAGAGGAATTATTTCAAGGGACCAAAAATATAATCTGAGCATACAACCAGAACAGATTATTTTAAGGACAAAAAGAACTGCAAAGCAGTTTTCAGTAATCATGCTATTAGTAATAATAGCACTATTTTTATTTTAAAACGTTATACATATGGCAGTATAGGGAAAATACTTATGTCACTACCATTAGAAAATCAAGATTTTCAGCCAGGCGTGGTGGTGCACACTTGTAATCCCAGCATTTCGGAGGCTGAGACTGGAGGATTGCGGCTCGCGGACAGCCTCAGCTACTTATGAGGCCCTCTGCAACTAAGTGGGACCCCGTAAAGAATAAAAAAATAGGGCAGGGGATGTAGCTCAGAGGTTGAATGCCTCTGGGTTCCATCCCAGACCCACATGAAAGAAAGAAAGAAAGAAAGAAAGAAAGAAAGAAAGAAAGAAAGAAAGAAAGAAAGAAAGAAAGAAAGAAGGAAAGAGAGAGAGAGAGAGAAGGAAGGAGGAAGGAAGGAAAAGAAAGTCAAGATTTTCATCCATAGAGAAAAAATTTGATCAAATCAGTGAAGTTAGATAAAAATATGAGATCACCAATTTAAATTAGAATTATCGGTATAAACTCATGATGCATTTTCAGATTAAAAACAAAAATACACCGGGCATGGTGGTGTATGCTTGCAATCTCTGCGCTTGGGAGGTGGAGACAGGAGGATGGCGTAGGTTTGAAGCCAGCCTTGCTGGCTTAAGAGACCCTGTTTCCAAATAAAATATAAAATAGGTCTGGGAGTATAGCCCGGAGGTAGAAGGGTTCCATCCCCAGTACCACACACACATACACAAAACAAAAACAATAACAATAACAAAACAAAACCACTTATTTTATAGAAACAATCTCTAACTAAATATCAATGAGCATCTCTAATGCCCAAATTATGTTCTAGAAACCACCTCAAAGATTTCTGAGAGGAGTGGCTACTCATGATAGGATGGGCCTAAAACATCTTGTCATATCAGGAACTAAAGAAACTATCAAAGATTATCGACCTTATGTTATTAGGGCCCCCCCGGAGTCAATCTGATAAGAAAATTTGAACATCAAAGAAAAAATATCTGCCATTGCTGGAAATTCCCTCTCTCTGCAAATTTAAAATCCATGAGTTCATGATAATATCTTTTCCTATGAGGGGAGGAGGAGCTCTATTGGTCCTATTTATAGAATGCCAGAAAACTTATTTATTTTTCTGAAACTGATAAATTAAGAACAAGAATCAAACTTTATCTTGCTTGTCTTGTATCCACTGTTCCTTGGAGAAAATCAATCATAAACAAGAAAATCTTTATGAAAGTTTGTCAGCTCATAAATGAAAGAGTGACAGAATTAGAATGTCACCATTTTACAAATCTCCAATGCTATAATGAGCACAGGAGATGCTCAGGAATAGATGTCCCAGCGGTAGGAGAAAACAGCATGATGGAGGACTTCTTGAGGAAGTCTCTGTGTTGGAGGCTTTGATCATGATGGTCAGAGAGAGAGGACTAATATCCAGAAAAAGACTTGACACTATTGGGAGGCTGAGACAGGAGGATCATGCAGGTTCAAAGCCAGCCTCAGCTACTTAGTGAGGCTCTCAGCAACTTAGTGAGACCCTGTTTCCAAATAAAATATAAAATATGTCTGGGAGTATAGCCCAGAAGTAGAAAGCCTCTGGGTTCCACCCCCAGTACCACCAAAAAAAAAAAAAAAAAAAGACTTGACACTAAAGAAATAAATAACCCAATCAAGAAATGGGCAATTGAACTGAACAGACACTTCACAAAAGAAAAAAATACAAATGGCCAGTAAATATATGAACAATATTCAACATCATGAGCAATCAGGGAGATACAAATAAAAACTACACTGAGATTCCATCTAACCCCAATCAGAATGGCAATCATAAAGAAGTCAAACAACAATAAATGCTGATGAGGATGTGAGGAACAGGAACTCTTCTACATTGTTGGTGGGATTGCAAATTAATGCAGTCTCTATGGAGATCAGTGTGGAGATTCCTCAGAAAACTGAGAGAGGATCCACCATATAAATCAGATATACCACTTCTGGGTATTTTTTTCAAAGGAACTAAAGTCAGGATAGTATAGTAATACATGTATACCCATGTTCATAGCAGCACAATTCGCAATAGCCAAATGATGGATCCCACTTAGGTGTCCATCAACAGATGAATGGATGTGGGGAGTCATTAAGGTTTTCCCCTTATCTTTACTAAAAGAATACTTCTGACTGTCCTTCGCCCAGAGTCAACAAGGTTTGGAGTCATGGAGGGTTCAAAGTAATTAAGGTCTGAGAGAAGATTAGGTTCATGTTATTTGTGATGGCACGAGGGTATTGATTGACCTGCCCATGATGTAAGTTACTTTGGATTTGTCATTATTGTATTCTGGTGTAAGAAACTGTATAAATACCACAAGAGAAATAAACCCGGGGTCAGCCCAGTAGAGGTTGGCAACCCTCCCATGCTTCAAGAGAAATAAACCCAGGATCAGCCATTAGAGATATCAACCTGGGAGTGGACTGGCGATCCTTCCATGCTTGAATTAAAATTCTTTGAATTAAATTCTTAGAATTGAATTCTTTCATCCTCGCTCCTCTCTTCGGAACCCGTACTTTTGCAAATGGATTATAAGATTATGGAATATATTCTACTCAGCAATAAAGATAAGAATAAATATGGGATGAAATCTACTTAGCAATAGAGAACAAAATTATGTCATTTGCTGGAAAATTAATGGACCTGGAGAACATTATGTCAAGTGAGATTAGCCAGTCACAGAAAGTGACAGGTCATATGCTTTCTTTCATATGTGGAAGCTAGGGAGTGATCCAGATGTCAGAGGGGTTTCAGACAGTGGAGGAGAAACTCCAGTGGAGCCAGGGAGGTGGTGGGGGGAGGGAGAATTAATGAAGGAAACACTTCTACTGACATTATGTCCATATGTGAGAATACCAATGCCACTCTAAATCTCATGTATTAGGAAAAGGGGCGTGGGGAGGGAACCAGAGAAAAGCCCACCGAGTGCTATGTGTATGTATGTCACTATCACCGTGAACTACATTATGATGTGAGACTATAATGCACCAATAAAAGTATAAATAAAGTAAAATGCTCATTATGGAAACACTCTGCACCTAGTGATTAATCTTAGAATCAAGAAAAAAAAATGAGACAAATAGACATTGAGTTACTAAGGTACAGACATTGTTCAACTCACCTGAGTCCTCAGTGTCCTCTTCTGTCTCATGGCAATGGCGTTTCCTTCAGCAAAAGCTGAGTATCCACCAGGTGGACCTCTGCTGAGCAGGATGATACATAATCAAATATGTGTCAAATGTAACAGCTCCAAGAAGGTCATTCCCACTGAGGCTCTGACCAGCAGCACTTGGCGGTAACCTGTGCTGTGAACATATTAGCAAAACAGAAAAGAGAATAGGGAAGAAAAAAAAAAAGAAAAAAGAGAGCGGGAGAGAATAAGAGTTGGTCACACATTCACCTAAGAATTGCCATGGAGGCAAACTTTGTGCGTGCCCAACCAGGCACTGTTCAGAGACGGTTCTCTAAAATGACAAAGGTTGAACCAGGCTGTTTCTCAGTACACTATTAGATCACCACTCAGTAATCTATCATGACTCCAGTCCTAAGAACCTTGGACGTCTCCTAATTATTATTTGACTTCCTATTGGCCTTACCTACAAGGAAAAGGTGAATATCAAGTGAACTGGAAGGCTCAGTTCTCCCAGCTGTTATATTTCTCATATAAACTAATAAATGGGCATTTGGGCCACTTACTGGACTCAGAAATAAGCCTATTCTTTGGGGATCTTAGCTTAAGTCAGATTTACTCTGCTGGGACAATGGAGGTACCATCCCACCTCACAGGAGCTCACTTTTCCTGATCGGCTCTGGGCTCAGACATGCTCAAAAAGGACAGGAGCCTTGTCTTGCTCCATGTTTTATTCATAATCCTGGAAGAGTGTTTGCACACCCTAGCTGCTCAGTGAAGACTTGTCGGATGAATAAACAATGAACTGTCTAGACCTAGCAGGACAGAGCCAGACCCCAAACATCCCAAGATAAAGGCATCTTTTTGTTTTCTTGTTTGATACTGAGGATTGAATCCAGGAGCATTCTACCTATGAGCTACACTCCCAGCCCTATTTTGTTTTTTATTTTGAAACAGGATCTCACTAATTGCAGAGGGTCTTACTAAGTTGCTGACTGGCTGTGAACCTGTGAAACTCCTGTCTCAGCCTCCCAAGAGGATTCACGTGTGTGCCACTATGGCAGGCTACTTCTTCTGCCATCATGATACCAAGCCACCAACCTTGCCAAAGGCTTTGGTATTTAATCAGGACAAGATATGGTTTGAAGTACTTGGAACAATATGGGGTACATAATAAATTCTTTAAAAAGATGTCTCCTTCTGCGCTGCTCAGCTCTGATCATTTTGCATGCATATGCATGCCATTATCCAACCATATTGGGATTACAGGTGTCTTCAATGGAGTTTCCTGTGATAAACAAAAAGTGAAGCAATATGCATATAGGACACTAACTTGGGAGTTGTTTCCACCCCCCCAGAAAACACCTGTCTCCTTTAGTGTTAGGGTCTTAATGTTATTTGGGCTACTGTTAGCAATACCCTATTAATGTTGTATATTATATGTTCACAAATTCTCAGGCCTGACGTGGTGGCACATGTCTGTAATCCCAGTTCTTGGGAGACTAAGACAGGAAGATTGCAATTTCAAGTCCAGTTTTAGCAATTTATTGAGGACCTAGCAATTTAGAGCAACCCTGTTTCAAAATTAAAAGAAGGCTAGGCGTGGTGGCGCACACTTGTAATCCCATCATTTGAGAGACTGAGACAGGAGGATAGCAGTTCACAGACAGCCTCACCTCACTTGCAAAAGTGAGGCCCTTTGCAACTCAGTGAGACCCTGTTTCAAAATAAAGAATAAAAAATAGGGCTGGGGGGTGTAGCTCAGAAGTAGCATGCCCCTGGGTTCAATCCCCAGTACCACAAAAATTAAAAAATTAAAAATAAATAAAAAATAGGGCTCCAGGAGTAGCTCAGAGGTATAATGCACGTGGACTGAATCCTCACTACTACTACTACTACTACTACTAATAATAATAATAATAATAATAACAATAATAATAATTTGCAAATATAAACCAGAGGAATAACAACTTGCTTCCATATCAGAAATATTTCCAGGAAGAAAAAATAGGCCTATCTTTGTAGTTATCTAGTTTTAAGATGACCTACAGCAAGATAGCACCTTGACCACAGTTAATTGTTTTTTTACTGAAAATATGTTGCTTATCAAGGTTTCAGAATACTACTCAGAAAAAACTTTAATGAATTTTTTCCCTTTTTGCAAAGATAAAACATAAAAATAAGAGGCTCTATAGGACAAGAAATGCATGCAGTAAAAATCACTGAGATCTGCTGGGAATAGAATCCCAGAAGACTTGGCAAGGAATTGCATTCCCTCAAGAGTAAATCTCAGAGGTGTCCTGGGGAGGCAGCGAGGTAAGCAAGAGCCCTGGGCTGAAGCCAATTAGTGCTCAGTAAAAAAAATCAGATCATTTTGCTTTCTGCCTGCTTCCATACCCACCTTCTGAGCAGCTCACATGAGAGCTCTTAAGGAAAAAATATAATATTCAAATTCCCGTAGCAATTCAGCTTGCAGAGTGGATTCTTATTTCATCTGTGGAGGGACAGCATGGGTTTTGTTTGATGTCAAAGCTTCTGAATGGCAATGCCTGAAAAATGTGCTGAGTCAGGAGTCCTGAAGGATAACTCATTTGACGAGCACATGGTTGGGAGGAGGGCAGAGCTGTGACAGTTGTACAAGGGAGGGATAACAGAGGCTCATTATTCTTCTAAATGAAGCCCTTGAATCAAAACATTTCAGCCACACCTGTGCCCAGGAACACCAGAGGCCTTCCTCGGGTACCAAGAAGCCACACTCTCGAGAATAACAAGAAAAGTGATGATAGCTAGTATTTATCAGACACCTAGTGCATGCCAAGCATCTCTGTGCTACCCTATTCAATTCCAGCACTGGCCCTACGGTTTTATATATAAGAAAGGTGAGGCTTGAGAGGCTAGTGACTTGCCCACTGTCACCAAGCCAGACACTGAGCTGGGATTTGAACCCAGGCAATCTGGCGGTGAAATCCCAGCCTTTGAGAGTATACGTACTGTATCCCCAAATATCACCCGCGGGTCTGTTCATAGGTCTTTGAACATTTTCACCGGCCGTGATTAACTTCTTACTCAAAGAGGGATCTTACTAACTGGCCACCTTCAGACACAATTAACTGTTTAGCAAAAGGTCTCAAGATTGTCATTAAGAGAAGAGATTGCACAGCAGGGCTGGTGTGAATCGTGGATTTTAAGTGTTCCGCATAACACTCCCAAGGGAAAGAAAAAGTGAGACATTCTCCTTTTCAACATAAAGCTTGCCTTCATTTCCTGGAATATCCTGCAAGTGGATAACCCTATACTAATTGGTAGCAGGTGAGGCCACCTGAGGTCAGGGCCCGTCTCCCCTCAGCACATACCATCCGGCTATGACCTCCCAGGGCTGGAACTGCTTGGTTCTTCGTTGTTTCTCATGGGGCCTCTAAAGGCTGGTGGCTGAAGCTTCTCCCCTGATGACATGATTGCCCTGGAGGGAGCCAGATCCTCACCTGGCTCCTCAAGGCTCCTCGAGAGAGGGATAGGAGGCAGAAAGGGAGGGCCAGGGGTTGCTAACAGGGAGTCAGGGAAGAGGCCACCTCTGAACTCTCCCTTCACCCTCCAGACACATCCAATATTCAGAAGTAGTTTTCAAGTCACAAAAGATTTTCTTGTAATCAATGTAATTATAAGTATTTTTGTTTGTTTGTTTGTAGAACTGAGGATTGGACCCAGGTGCATTCTACCTCTGAGCTACACCCCCAGCCTTATTTTTTTTAATTATTTATTTTGAAACAGATTCTCACTAAGTAGCTGAGGCTGGTCTTAAACCTGCAATCCTCCTGTCTCAGCCTCCCACATACTGGGGTTACAAGCATGTGCCACCACACCTGGCTTAAGTATGTTTTATTTACTTATTGATTTATTTATTGCGGGTCTGGGGATGGAACCCAAGGGCATTTGACCTCCAAGCTATACCCTCTGCCCTATTTTTTATTCTTTATTTTGAAACAGGGTCTCGCAGAGTTGCAAAGAGCCTCACTAAGTATCTGAGGCTGTCCGTGAACCACAATCTTCCTGTTTCAGCCTCCCGAATGCTGGGATTACAAACGTGCGCCACCATGCCTGGCAAGTATGTTTTAAATATACTAAATCTTGGGGAAAAGGCAAGTCCTGAATAACTTTATATAACATGACTACTCTACACACACACCACACACACACACACACACACACACACACACACACACACACACACACGGGTATAATGGCACATGTCTGTAATCCCAGTACTTGGGAGGCTGAGACAGGAGGATCACAGGTTCAAGGAAAGCCTCAGTAAGTAGTGAGACTTTTAGCAACCTAATGAGACCCTGTTTCAAAATAAAAATTTTAAAAATAGGGCTGGGGAATGTAGCTTGGAGGGAGAGTATCTCCTGGGTTTATTCCCCAGTACCACACTAACACACACACACACACACACACACACACACAATTAACTTGATGGCAATACTCCCAGCTAGGACTCATTTCCAAAAGTCTTACTTTTATTTCTACAAAGAGAAACCTTCCTCATTTTGCTCTTGGATATTACTTGTACATATGTTGCTCATATGATTGTGGAGATTATATTTTATATTATAAAATGATGGTCATAATTTCTACCTCACTGGGTTATTATGAGGGATAAACATGTAATATTGAAATATATTAGGAATTCTTGCAGGGCTTGGTGGTGCACCCTTGTAATCACAGCTTCTCAGGAGGCTGAGATAGGAGGATCACAAGTTCAAGGCCAGCCTGGGTAACTTAGGAAGACCCTGTCTCAAATACAAAGAGCTGGAGTTGTAGCTCAGAGCAGAGTGTTTGCCTAGCACACACGAGATCCTGGGTTCAATCCACAGTACTGCAAAAAGAAAAAAAGAAAAAGAATTCTAAAAACGATTCAACCCAGCATTGGGGCCCATGACTGTAGTCCCAGCTATGCAAAAGAATTGCTTAAACTCAGTTAAAGGCCAGCCTTGGCAACAGCAAGACCTCATCTCAAAATAAAACAAAAATAACCTATGAGAGATTGGCGACATCATTAATAAACATCTCACATCAGAGGACTCTGCAGGTCTAATAGACTACCTTTCTGCAAGGCAGTGGTCAAAGTAGCTAAGCAGATTCACTTTTGAATATACTCTCATCAGATCATTAAGTTCTGGAGTCTTCATTACATGAGATGATTTATAATGTGATTGGATTCAAATGAAGTGACCCTGTAATTGAGCCCAACACTAAGAGGAGGAAAAGCAACAAAACCGATACAAAAACAAACAGAAATATTTTATTGTAATTCAAAATTCATTCCTAGACAATGGATAATACACACATTGGATGACATTAGTAGACATAGCAGATATGTTTGGATAATGATCAACACTGACAAATGTAGAGATGTCATAAAAGTCGAACTTTTTCAGGTTTTTGGATTTCTTGAACAAAACACTGGCAGAAGGCCGGGCGTGGTGGCGCACACTTGTAATCCCCGCGCTTGGGAGACTGAAACAGGAGGATCGCACGGGTTCGAAGACAGCCTCAGCTACTCAGTGAGGCTTCCAGCAACTTAGTGAGACCCTGTTTCCAAACAAAATATAAAAAAGGTCTGGGAGTATAGCCCAGAGGTAGAAAGCCTCTGGGTTCCACCCCCAGTACCAAAAAAAAAAAAAAAAAAAAAAAAAACTGGCAGAAAGAACTTGCAAATAAAAGCATGTAGTTTTTCTTTCTTTTAAATGTTACATTTTGTTTTGTTTCACTAACCTTGACAGGGACTAAAGGATGAGGTACAGAAAACTTTCCAAAAGTCTGAGTACGGAGTAGAAGTCCAAGGAGCCTGGAGCCCCCTTGTTGCATTGCTGAGCAGGGTTAACTCAGTCATGAATTCTCTGTACTCCGGCTTACGATAGGAAAGTAAGGATTTACAGACCTCACAGAGGTGTTGTGAGGGCTCACACTAATAAAGTTCTTCAGGCGCCTTCGAAGAAAGGCAAAATGGAAGTATCAAAATAGCCTTGCATGTTTCAAAAGAAATGAAAAGGCAATTTTGGCACAGTGGGAAGGGTGCCTCCCATTTAAAAAACAATAAAAAGTCTTTAACCTCATTTTTTGTTTTTTTTTAAGGGAATAAATGTTTCTCTATTTCTTATAACAACCATTTTTTTTTTTTTTTTTTTTTTTTGGTGTTGGGAATTGAATTCAGGGGCATTCTATCTCTGAGCTATACCTTCAGCCCTATTTTTTATTCTTTATTTTCAAACAGTCTCACTAAGTTGCAGAGGGCCTTACCAAGTAGCTGAGGCTGTTTGTGAACCTGGATCCTCCTGTCTCAGCCCCAAGTACTGGTATTTTAAGCATGTATCACCAAGCCCAGCTAGTATAACAGCCATTCTTAACCCAGGCTTTGTTAGCAGAATCACTTGGAAAATTTACTAAAAAAATATAGATGCTTGGGTCTCAGCCTAAACCTACAGAATTAAAAACCTTCAAAATTAATTCTAAACATAGTACCTATGCATCTACATTCTTAAAATGCTCTGCAGGGGATTCTGATGCATACCTAAGTTTAAAAACTCATATCCTAGCCAGGCGTGTTGGTGCACGCTTATAATCCCAGTACTTGGAAGGTTGAGACAGGAGGATCACAGGTTCAAAGCCAGCCTCAACAACTTAGTGAGGCTCTCAGCAACTTAGCAAGACCTTGCTTCCAAATAAAAATATAAAATAAAATAGGTCTAGGGGTGTAGCCTGGTGGCAGGAGGCCCCTGGGTTCCATTCCTAGTACCACACACACACACAAAAAAAAAATATCCCCATATCTTTAGGGGAAAAAGACCCACTTATGAAACATAATTTTTCCCCAGAACATTTTTCTTTAGATTATGTGAGGTTGGAGTAGAGTATCGATTTATTGTTGCCTTTTCCCTTTCCCATGTCCTATACAGACTCAGAGCACACACACAGATGTACACATATGTACACACACACACACACACACACACACACACATACATACACCACTTACTTCATGGTTCTACCCTAGAATTAAAATGTGATAGTGGTAAGACCTGAAGGTAACAAATAAATACTTTATCAGGAAGATATGCCAGGACTTGCAGCCCATCCACCTTATGCCCAAATGCAAATAGATATTTCCCATTTTCCAGATGGAATCATTGAAAAATGTATTTCCAATTTGGAAACAGGTAAAATCAACACTTCCTAGGAAACATCAGCTGGGCAGATGCTAACAAACGTCACTGGTGAGGGTGGAGGCCAATCATGAAGAAGGGCCATGGTGGCTGCTCCTCTGCTGGGACTCTGCCTGCAACTCAGCCAGCACCTTAGGACTCACAACAGTGTATGCACAGTGGGCTCCAAACACCATGTGGATGCTTCATCAAGGTAAATAAAATAGAACAAGGAAAACCAGTGGCTATAATTTAAAATATCTTTTTAAGATGATTGGTTTGCTCCACTTCAAGTCTTAATGCTGTTTTAATAACTCCTTTCATTTCTGAAATGAAATGGCTTGATGTCTCCTTTTGGCTGGCAGCTCCTGCACAGAGAGTCAGTAACCCCCTAGTGGCCTTCACACATATCCCATTGTGAGGCGCACAACAGTTTTAAAATAGAAGAGATCCCTCTGGGGGCTGTGCAGTGGGATTTATGGAGTCGGCTGAGAATCTATACTTCTTTGTACAGAGAAAGTCTTCTGAGGCTGGTCACAAGTTTTACAAATGTTAAGAACTAATGAACAACAGTACCACTAAGTAGTTCCACTTCTTGGAGACAAAACAAAGAGGAAGAAAATACAGGGGGTAGAGGTTACATGTACAGTACAGAAATCATTGTTAAAAAAAAAAAAGTATTCATTCCAAGTCAGGCACAGTGAAATTTTGGTACAAGGAAACAGTCTTGACTATAAAGAATTTGCTTGAGAATTTTTGAAAAAATATAATTTTTGCTCTATGGTATAAAATAGCAAAAAAAAAAAAAAGAATAATGCCTTCCAATATTCTTCTAAACATTAGAGGCAACTTTGTACAAAAAAGTTCTTGGAGTTGGCTTAGGGAATTGTTTATTGCCCATATCCCAGCGGGGCAGGGCTGCCAGCAGCAGAATGAAGCCCCCCACCAAGACGCAGAAGCCACTAAAGTAAAATGCGAAGTCATAGGTCTGGGTCCAGTCATAAAACCAACCTGAAAAAACAGCAAGAAAAAGGTGAATTTTAGTGAATATTATTCACAGAAGTACTCTGAATAAATGTTTGCCGAATACTATTCATAGAAACAGTATGACTGTCAAGCTCATACTCTAATTTCACCAATTTTATATGCAGTTAGGTTCAGTGTGTGATAAAAATACACACACTAATATATATGCACTGAAACATACATGTGTGTATATATATGTATATATATGTATGTGTGTGTGTACTGATTCTAATTATATATATATATATATAATTAGAATCAGTACACACACACACACACATACACTTCTCCACCTACTTCCAACTGAGCTGTGCAAGAGGAAAATCTCTCAAATATTTGGACAAGAAGAAGCAGGCATTTTGAGTTTCTCCCAAGAATTAACCCAGAGCCAGAGAAAGTAATATAGACTTTCTCACCTGAGTCAAAGGGATCTCGAATAAATCATTACCATGAGATATTCTATGCATATTTATTGTATGTCAATCTTTGCTACTATTACAGTCTGGATTTCTATATCTGGAGATATTACAATAAAATAACAGTAAGCAGGGCATGATGGCACATGCTTATAATCCCAGCACGCTTGTAATCCCAGTACTTGGGAGGCTGAGACTGAGGATCGCGGTTCACAGACAGTCTCAGCTACTTAGTGAGGCCCTCTGCAACTTAGTGAGACCTTGTTTCAAAATAAAGAATAAAAAATAGGGCTGGGGGGTATAGCTCGGAGGTAGAATGCCCCTGGGTCCCATCTCCAGTAACACACACACACACACACACACACACACACACACACACACCAAAAAAAAAAAGAACAATAGGCAGAGTCAACTTGAAGAGAAATATCTTACCAATGATTGGTGGTCCAAGGCTACTTCCAACTCCAGCAAAGAACATTAATATTCCATAAGCATGGGCTAGTTTTTCAATCCCCACAGTCTTTGTAGTCACATACGGGAAGATGGACCAATTGCCGGTAAAGAATCCCAGGATGCCAGAAAGGATGACCAACGTGACATAAGTTTTGGCAAATGGAATTGCACACAAGGCCAGGCCCATGATTATTAAAGTAGCTACATAAAGATATAAGGTATTAATCCACTTGAAATCAGCCAGTATCCCTAAAAGGACCTTGCCAACTGCTGTCATGATGCCTATAATTGAAACAAGAGGCATACCAAACTCCTCTTTTTTCACATTTGAACTTCTTGCTACATCTTCCATAAGTAGCGAAGGTGGAAAACCTCCAATGTCAAAAAGAAAGATAGCAATGAAAAGTGCTGAGAATACTTTGTTTCTGAAGAGAGACACAGTCGCGCCACAATAGTTTTTATATAATTGCCACTTCCTCTTGGCAAGTTGTTTGCAAACATATGTGTGTTCCGCAACTTTCTTTCTGTATGTTTCAGGCTCTCTTGTGTGTGCCACTGTCATGAGGTTCTTCTGAGGCAGATTCTCCTGTCTCCAGCCACCGTAGGCTGAAGCATCTTTCCCCTTTCCCTCACTACCATGGCTCTTGTCAAGAATGTGTATATTTTCTTCCAGGTTTTCTTTTTCGTTGTAAAGGGAGTATCTATCCGGTACATTTTCCAGAGCTGTCTTTTCAGGCAAAGGACAATCTGAGGTCTGAAGGGGTCTCATCAGACTGCCACAGGCTAATATATTTAGGGCTAAAGCCCCCACAATCAGCAAGCACCCATCCAGCCCATAGAACTCAATCAGCATCCTCTGCAGGGGAGCATAAACAAAAAGGCCAACACTTGAACCTAAAAGAAAAATGGAAATTGTTTAGTCTCAGTCTCTTATAATTCAGGGCTCTCAGGACAAGCATTGGTAACATTATACTGGCAGTCATAGATACCTTCACATTATACCCACAGCATATTAAATATAATAATAATAGACGGGCGTGGTGGCGCACGCTTGTAATCCCAGCATTCGGGAGGCTGAGACCAGAGGATCGTGGTTCGCGGACAGCCTCAGCTACTTAGTGAGGCCCTCTGCAACTCAGTGAGACCTGGTTTCAAAATAAAGAATAAAAAATAGGGCAGGAGGTTAGCTCGGAGGTCAAATGCCCCTGGGTTCCACCCCCAGCCCGCAAAAAGAAATAAAAATATAAAAAATTAAAAAATATAGTAATAATAGTAGTAATACTGCTATAACATTTGTTTATAATTCAGATGCTGTTAAGAGCTTGATATAACATGTCTAATTCTTTTAATGATCCTATCAACTGAAGTGACTCAAGACCAGAAAGCTTGAGAAATTTGCCCCTAATCATAAAAGATATAAGTAACATGAGTAGGATTCATACTCAGTTTGACTCCAGGAGTCCATATTCTTAACATATATAATTGGGCAATTACCTTTTTTTTGCATTTATTATGTGCCAGGCTCCATGCTATAACATATGTTTATTGCCTTTGGAAAATTAGGTTTTCACATTTATTTTTGAGATGAGTAATATAGCTTAGTTTAAAGATGTTTATAGCAGTTTGATAGTTAAAATCTATGGATGAGTCACCAGAATGAGTGATTCGTATTTTAATGCACTTATAAAATGATGAAAAGAGTAAGTGGGATTTGGTAGGGTATTTAAGTTACAAAGTATCACACTAAACACCCTGGAATGCCAAACTGTATCGTTGCCCCGGCAGGATTCCAGTGGGACCAGGCTCAGGCATGCTGATGACATGAACATCAGTGGCGGGCATGCTGTAAAAACCCATCTTACCCAAAATTCTTATAAATAACTAAATGACTTGGAGTTGTAAGAAAATATTTCCTCTTAGGTGCGTCAGTTTTCTCTTCTGAATATTTTTTCAGAATATTTTTCAGAATTCCTTCATTTCCTGGGGGAGAGGGGATCTTTGAATGCAGATGCTAATTAATGGCTCGTGCTAATGTATGGACAGTTAAAATATTAGCTTTGGGTAACTACTAAGAGAGTAATATATCTTTGTTAACTAAGTAATAATAGAAAAATTATGATCCTTGCCTTATCTTTGTACAAGTGGCACATACTTCTAAATTAAAAACACTCCAGAAAACACAATAAAATAATTTAATAAAGCAGAGCAACTCCCACTACAGTGCATTAGCATCCATTAACTGTTATTTTTTTTGTGTGTGTGTATATAACGCTACCTCTTTGTGTAGATTCTAACCGAGTGTCACATCATTAGACTCTAAAAAAAAAACTCTTGGTGTTTTGAAAATTCTGTTTTGACTTTTGAGAAAATAATTTTTTCATTGTTTACCAACCAAGTTTATCTGTCAACTTCATGAAATACAAAGGAAACATATCAAATCAATTCAGTAGTCATTTATTGAAAGCCTATGATATGTTAACCAAATGATAGTCAGGGGAAATCAAATTAAATATCTCAACCTATACCCCATAAGAACATAGCCAGGGCTTAAAAAGATACCAAAATTCTTTCAGTGCAATGGAGAGTAAGTTAAGAATTTCATTGTGAAATTTTGTAAACAGTAAATCTGTCATTTTAAATCTTCAAAAATGACATCCTAATTGGAAAATGGTCAATGTAAAAGGCAAAGAAAAACAAAGCACTAAGTATGCTTTTCATCCATGTCTGGATTATATATTACAAAGAAGGAAAATAGAAACTGGTGCTCAGAAAGTCTAAACAGTAGAGATATACTCGTGTGCCAATTAACTCATTGAACCCAAGGTCAATGAACTCTTTCTGTAAAGGGCCAGAGAGTAAATATTTAAGGTGGTGTGGTCCATATAAGACCTGTACCAAATACTCTCAGCTCTAGCTCTGTAGGATGAAAACAGCCAGGTGCACTCCATAAAGGAATGAACATAGCTACACTGCAATAAAATTTTACAATGCATGCTGCATTTCACATAGTTTTTACATGTTCAAGAATAGTCTTTTTATGTTTTTGAATATAATTTAAAAATGTAAAACCATTCTTAGCTTGTGGGCTATCCAAAAACTGGCAGTAGGTCAACTCTGATCCATAGGCATCTGCTTAACAACCCCTATTGACTATGGCAAAAGATCGTGCCCTAAAAATTTGGATTTCTGTCTACATTCCTGTTTTAACAACTGTTTCCCTAAAAAACTCAGGATACAATTTCTTGTGTATGACAGCTTTTCTTCATACACGATTTTTGGGGTGACTTGGGAAAAAGTAAACATACACACACACACACACACACACACACACACACACACAGCTTTTTAGTTTGTTTAAGGCAGAACTACCTGTGACATTTTGTGCTCTTAACCAATTCAAAAAGCCAGTGGCATTTTTAATTAAAAAATATGACCAGGAAAATTGCTCTATTTTTTTATTCAGTGTGGCATAGCTCAGGCCTTCCACCCTCCCCTCTAGACTGAATGAAAGGCCAAAGCCACTCTTGCAGCATGCAATTTCCAAATTCTTAAGCATAAACAAATTTGGACAATAAAGGGACACCTAGGTCACCATTATAAGGACTAGCAGTTTCAGAGCCCTTGCCATGTACCTTACACAGATACTTCTTTAGATTCCCAAGAACTCGAAGTGATGACTAGGATTACTGTCCCCTCTTGAAATTTCAGAAAACAGAGGTGCAGAACAGTTAGGTATTGCCCAACACAAACAGCTAGCTAGAGAGTAACAGAATCAAAATTCAAAACCAGGCAGTCTGGCTCCAGGGTCTGTGTTGTAACTACCTTTTCTTTTCCCTCCACAAAATAACATCCTGCAGGTAAGACCCTACGCCCTTTGAGTCGTCATGCCCACTCTCAAACTCCCGCCTACTTGTGGGAGATGCTGGCGGGTTCCTTAGACAGCACTCCACGGATCCTGGACTCCCATGTTCTCTTTTTTAGTGTTTCTTCTCCCATTTCTGTCCTATCTGTGTCCTCTTTCTCTGACTTGTCTCCTCCTGAACCATGGTTTATCATTCCCTCCTGGCAATGCTCCCTTCAACTGCTGAGTAACTAGCCAGCTCTGTTCAATGTAACCAGGAATTTCCTTGTTGCCCTTGGGTGGCCTCAAGAACAAAACATTACTGTGGATCCTCTTGCCAGAACAACCCCTGAAGGTCTTCAGTCTATCTAGAAACCTGACCTCCCAGGAATGCCTGCCTATAAACAAATAGCTTATGTAAACTTACAGCTTTTGTTAACTTGGCAGCTATAGCCCCTAAATAAACTCATAAAACATTGGCCACAGACATTTTGATAAGTTCTCTAAACACTTTCACTGAAAAGTGAAATACCACTTAAAAAATATCTGGGGAAGCCCTGAAAGCTTTAATATTTAAATTTTATTTATTTATTTATTTATTTATTTATTATTTATTTATTGTAGTGATACTGAAGACTGAAGCAACTAGCTAACTCTCGGTTGGCTTGAGAACTATATCTCAATCCCTATTTTATTTTTTATTTTGAAAAAGGGTCTCATGAAGTTGCCAAGGGAGGACTTAAACAAGATTTTCCTGTCAGCCTCTCAAATATTGAGATTTGAGGTATGTCGAAATGAAGATTTCGACCCAGCTTAAAATTTATATTTTATACAGACATTTCACCCTTAGTCATCATCTTTTGATTATTAAAAGAAGAACAAGAAGAAACAAGCTGTTGTTTGAATATACACATAGTTGTGAGACATGTTCAGAAATCAGTACTTTAGACAAATTGTAAGTTCCACAATATGTGAGAAAGAGAAATGGTCAGCACCAGTCTTTCCAACAGTGACTTTATGAGTTTTCATCTTCCTTCTCTTTCACCTCAATTTCTCAGAAATAAGTATTCTATAATGTATTATCTGCCTCTCTTAGCAAAGCTTTCATCCACATATGCCTCTAAATGTTCTAAACCATGAGCTTCCTTTTTATATATTATGTTGCACATCTAATGTCCCAGATTTTTTACATATGCACCTTAGTGTTTTTTAAAAGCCACTCCCCTCCCATATTTAAAGTGGAAAATAAGATTTTCTTCTAGAAGTAGGGTAAAAAAATCATTTTGCTAGCTGGGTGTGGTGGCACACCCCTGTAACCCCAGCACTTGGGAGGCTGAGACAGGAGGATCACAGTTTGTGGCCAGCCTCAGCTACTTAGTGAGGCCCTTCACAACTTAGTGAGACCCTGTTTCAAAATAAATAATAAAAAATAGGGCTGGCGGTGTAGCTCAGAGGTAGAATGCCCCTGGGTGCCATCCCAAGTACCGAAAAAAAAAAATTATTTTGCTACCTGATTGGTAAGTAGTAACAGCTATTTGGACATATATATATGCTTGGTAACCTTTACCTTTGCTTATAAGGATAAATAATGACAATAATATACTTTTGAAAGCGTACCTGTTGAAATCAGGCCAAGTGCAAGACCTCTGCGGCTATCAAAGTACTGGCATGTAATGGTCACTGTTGCAGTGTATAATAAACCACATCCGAGACCTAAGCACAAGAAGACATTGCATAAATTAAGGCAAATTGCATTACTTCAGTGCAGAAGAAAAATAAAGGAAGGAACAAACAAACAAACAAAGAGAATAATCAAGCATCTCCAACAGAATGTTCTGGTACTGGCTGACTAAAACTTCAGAGTATGGGTCCCTAGACCCCCTCTATGTTGGCTGTGTGGCCCCCCATGGACAGGTTGGACAACTCTACTTTTCATCCTACACCCACTTCAAGCTCAGGGTCAAGTAAAAATAAATCCAATTTCTAAAGCATAAATGAATAGTGCAAATATAACTACTAATGGGGACTGATAGAAAATATAAATCACACACCAAGTAGCAAAATTTAACCAGACTTCCTCATTGGAAATCTGTTTCTTTTCCAAGTCCCTAACTCAGTGTTCTTCCTCCTCTAGGGCCTTCAAACAACTTCTAAAAATTTGGCTGGAGAGCAGCTAGCACACCCCAGTCTGCAAAACAAAGGCAGAGGGTAGGTCTTCTGGAATCTCGGTCATCCTCAGACTGTAAAATTTATATTTCTAATCTTTATCTTTTAGAGATGCGTATCAGCTTACTTTGGATTAATGTTTGGTGATGTATTTAATTTAGTCTAAAGTACCTTTGTGGGGGAGAAGGAGGCAAATACAATAAAATATTGACAATTGTTAAATTTAAGTAGTAAATATTGGTTGTTAGCCATACTATTCTCTATTTTTTATAACTTCAAATTTTTTCATAATTAAAAAACTCTTAAAACAAAATTCCCCTTTTTGAGTCCAAAGGGCAATATTTGTGTCCAGATCATCTCCAAGGTTCTTGTTAATCTTTTTCTCTCTGTTCAGTCTGTTATGGTCTGTTTGTTTTTCACAAATTTCTCCTTTGTCTCTAACATACTTACTATTTGCCTTTCTTCTGTTAACATTATATGGTTTTAGCCGGGCGTGGTGGCGCACGCTTGTAATCCCACGCTTGGGAGGCTGAGACAGGAGGATCGCACAGGTTTGAAGCCAGCCTCAGCTACTTAGTGAGGCTCTCAGCAACTTAGTGAGACCCTGTTTCCAAATAAAGTATAAAATGGGTCTGGGAGTATAGCCCAGAGGTAGAAAGCTTCTGGGTTCCACCCCTAGTACCACCAAAAAAGAAAACCAAAAACACAAAACAAAACAAAAACAAAACATTATATGATTTTGAAGATCACTCTAAAAACAACATATATACTACAATCTGAAAACTGAATTTTAACCACGGTTCATTAGGTGAAATACAGCATTCTTAAATTGGGTGCAATGACCCAATGGCCCAAACTTTTAATCCCAGCTGAAGCAGGGAGCTGGGGCAGGAAGATTGAAAGTTCAAGGTCAGCTTGTGCAGCTCAATGAGACCTTGTCTCAAAAAAAAAAAAAAAAACATAAAAGGGCTGGAGGAGTAGCTCAGTGGTTTAGCACCCCTGGGTTCAATTTCTAGTACCACAAAGAAAGAAGAAAAATAAAGACTTCTTAAAGAAATGAAATGGATTAAAAGAATTACACCTTAAATTTTTAAAAGGAAGTACCCTTTTATGTGACCTATTAAAAAAATACTAGCTGGGTGTGGTGGCGCATGCTTGTAATCCAGCATTTGGGAGGCTGAGACTGTAGGATCACGGTTCGCGGACAGCCTCAGCTACTTAGTGAGGCCCTCTGCAACTCAGTGAGACCCAGTTTCAAAATAAAGAATAAAAACAGGGCAGGGGGTGTAGCTTGGAGGTCGAATGCCCCTGGATTCAATCCCCGGACCCTCAAAAAACAAAAAACAAACAAACATAAAAAATACTATTGCATTGACTTAAACATTAGTTGGATTCGTTTATAAAATTATCATTACATACTGTATATTTCAAGACATGAAATAATACTGTTTCTGAAAAATCGGTTTTATGAAGCCAAAAATGTCACCCTTCACTAAGACTATTTCTGAAAGCCTTTGGAGGGAAATGGATGTACTTTTCTGTGATTTGGTTGTCAAGGCTCTGGGGAGGAATAAAAGGCATTTCTGATTAGTAAATGCCAGTGCAAAAAAAGTAGAAACAACAACTTATAAAAACTTAACCTTAAGCCAGGCGTGGTGGCGCACACTTGTAATCCCAGCATTCAGGAGGCTGAGACCGGAGGATCGTGGTTCATGGACAGCCTCAGGTACTGAATGAGGCCTTCCGCAACTTAGTGAGACCTTGTTTCAAGATAAAGAATAAAAAATAGGGCATAGCTTGGAGGTTAAATGCCCCTGGGTTTCATCTCCAGACCCGCCCAAAAAACTTAACCTTAGATTAGATAAAAATTTATTTATTTTTGGTACTAGGGATTGAACCCAGAGGCATTCTATGTTTGAACTAACCCCAACTCTTATTTTATTTCTTATTTGGAAATAGGGTCTTGCTAGATTGCTGACAGTCTTGCTAAGTTGCTGAGGCTGGCTTTGTGTTTTTGTTGTTGTTGTTGTTGTTTTGTTTTGGTGGTACTGGGGTTCCTGGAAGCCCTTCTACCTCCGGGCTACACTCCCAGACCTATTTTATTTTTGGAAACAGGGTCTCTTATGCCAACGCAGCTGGCTTTGAACCTGCGAGATCCTCCTGTCTCCGCCTCCCAAGCGCTGGGATTACAAGCGTGCACCACCACGTCCAGCCTGAGGCTGGCTTTGAACCTGTGAGGTCCTCCTGTCTCCGCCTCCCAAGCACTGGGCTACAAGCATGTACAATCAATCATACCCAGCGAAATAATTTTTAAAAATGATACCAAGTAGTTTTCCATTAAGATTATCTCATTTTTTAAATGTAGCAGAAATTTAAGATGCATTTTTTTTTTACCAAAATTTTTTTTAAAAAGTAGAAGATGGCATACCCCTTCATCACTGTATCAGGCAGACCATGAAACAGAGGTTAATAAAGACAGGTCTGTGGAGTCCTGCGGTTTCTAGGACTGACTCATGGAATCCGTGAAATCAAAACTATTTTTACAAGCGTACTAAGATTTTCTCTGCTTTTTTCCCACTGTGTCAATATATATGTTGATGGTGCAAAAGTATAATAAAATAAAATTGCAAAAGCCTTAGCACAAATCAAGGTGTTTGTACCAAACTTCATACTTTATAGGCTTTCCTACCACACAGTCACGGTGAAAACAAACAAGTATGTTTTAAATGGTTCATCTCGATTACAAGGACTGCTGCAAGGAAAAGTACTTAAGTACTTTAGTGGCCAGATAAAATAGTTTCAGTTTAGGTTAAGTTTTAGTCGCCAACTAAAATGGCCACTTTTCATATGACTCTGTTTTTGATCTGAAGATTGTCTGACAGATCAGCTGTGGCTTATTCACACTGGGCATTTGGCAGACACTCTTTGAAAACAGATTAACAAAGGAAACAAGTGACGGTAATTATCACCATTGATAAAATTCAAGTTTTCCAGTAAAATAACACAGAAGTTTAGAAAACTTGTATTTCCCCTATGAATTTGACAGCTTTCCAATACAAAGATTTTCTAATGAGCTTTTTAGTGGTATTAACGCAGTGGTTTTTGATGTGTCATAAAGAAATGTGTTAATGTTTTAAAGCTTTTGCATTACTCCAAGAACCAGTATTTTTCAAATAAAAAATTCACGATGTTACAAAATCAGGTTTGAGTAAAGAGCTAATCAAAGTACAAAATAAACAAGTGGATTTAATGTAGAAAAGTATACTGGTGTGGTATCAGGCTCCACATTGCAATTAATCTTTAGGAAATGATCTCTTACCTAGTTTGGGTATAATATCAAAGAACATATACAATGACCTGAAAAAGCAATTAAAATCCTTCCCTTTTCCAAATACATCTTTGTGAGGCCAAATTTTCTTTATATACTTCAATTTAAAAAAAAAAAGCATTTTGCAATACAATGAGTGCCAATGTAAATAGGAGAACCTGTGTTTTCTGTGAAGTCAGACATTAAGGAGATTTGCAAATATATAAAAACAATACCAGTCTCCCAGGGATGTAGGTTTGGCTCATGAGTAGAGTACTTGCCTAGCATGTGTGAGGCCCTGATTTGGATACTCAGCATCACACACAAAAAAAAAAAACAAAACAAAAAAAACACTCTTCTTGCTGGGTATGGTGGCGCATGCTTGTAATCCCCGCGCTTGGGAGGCTGAGACAGGAGGATCGCACAGGTTCGAAGCCATTCTCAGCTGCTTAGTGAGGCTCTCAGCAACTTAGTGAGACCCTGTTTCCAAATAAAGTATAAAATAGGTCTGAGAGTGTAGCCTGGAGGTAGAAAAGCCCCTGGGCTCCATCCCCAGTACCACACACACACACACACACACACACACACACACACACTTCTCACTAAATTTTGCTCTTTTTTTTTTAAAAAGTCATTTTTTCATAATAAATATCCTACTTATATTACCATGCCCTGGGTTTTTTATTTTTAAATGAATAAATATTTTTAAATATCATATCTTTTAACATGGTAAATTTTAATAGAATAAGTAGTACAGTCCATATAATCAAAAGCTCCTTGGGATCCCAAATAAGTAAATAAAGGGCATTAATACTAAAATATTTAGGAAATACTACCTTAAAGCTTTCCTTGGTTTCTAAATCAGTTTTGATCAGATTCCAGCAATGAAAAAATTCTTAGTATCAACATCCAGTATAAACATAATAAATGTTTATACTAAGCCAGGCTTGGTGGTCCACACTTGTCATCCCAATACTTGGGAGTCTGAGACAGGAGGATCGCAGGTTCTCAGACAGCCTCAGCTATTTAGTGAGGCCCTTTGCAACTTAATGAGAACCTCCTTCAAAATAAAGAATAAGCCAGGCATGGTGGCGCACACTTGTAATCCCTGCGCTTGGGAGGCTGAGGCAGGAGGATCATAAAGGTTCGAAGCCAGCCTCAGCTACTTAGTAAGGTTCTCAGCAACTTAGTGAGACCCTGTTTCCAAATAAAATAAAAAATAGGTCTGGGAGTATAGCCCGGAGGTAGAAAGCCTCTGGGTTCCACCTCCAGTACCACAGAAAGAAAGAAAGAAAGAAAGAAAGAAAGAAAGAAAGAAAGAAAGAAAGAAAGGGAAGGAAGAAAGATTGGGCTGAGGATGTAGCTCAGAGATAGAATGCCCTTAAATTCAACCCCCAGCACCAGAAAAATATTTAATAAATAAATAAATAAAATAAAAATAAATACTTGTGCTAATAACATCTGTAATAAATGAAGTTACTTAAAAACAAATGTATATACTGCTGAGATTTTGAAGCATAAATATGAGTAAAACATAATTATTTTCCTTTATTTAAGTAATTAAAATTAAGTGTATTTAGATGTTCCAATATTTTTTCCATACACCTTTCTCACACACCTCTGGTGAGACCACAACTCCAGAGGCCTCTTTCCTCACCTCTCCCATTTGCAGAAGTTGTCAGAATCAAAGTAGAGTCACTTTTGTAAAACCATAATTAAAAATTAAATAAATAGGCCGGGCGTGGTGGTGCCAGCTTGTAATCCCCGCACTTGGGAGGCTGAGACAGAAGGATCGCACAGGTTCAAAGCCAGACTCAGCTACTTAGTTAGGCTTTCAGCAACTTAGTGAGACCCTGTTTCCAAATAAAATATAAAATGGGTCTGGAAGTATAGCCTGGAGGCATAAAGACTCTGGGCTCTGGGTTCCACCCCAGTACCACCAAATAAATAAATAAATAAATAAATAAATAAATAAATAAATAAATAAATATAGCTGCTGGGTGTGGTGGCACACGCTTGTCATCCTAACATTTGGGAGGCTGAGACCCGGAGGATCACGGTTCGCAGACAGCCTCAGCTACTTAGTGAGGCCCTCTGCAACTCAGTAAGACCCGGTTTCAAAATAAAGAATAAAAAATAGGGCAGAGGGTGTAGCTCGGAGGTCAAATACCCCTGGGTTCCATCCCCAGACCCCCCCCCCAATATATATATATATATATATATATATATATATATATATATATGTATATATATATCTGAGAGGGAGTCGCATGATGTAGGCCTGATAACAAGAATTCTTCACAAAACACTCTGCCAAACCACTAGGTCCAATCTCCAGTGCCACTAAGTAGGTAAGTAAGTAACTAACTAACAATAATAAGTGTTGTAAAATCTGCTTTTTACTTCTGTGATGACTTGATCTGGGCCCTGCCAATAGATGCTGGGGGTGAAACAACTGTTGGTGAATCCAATCAGCTCAACAGAGCCCACCTGACTGTCCAATAGAAAAGGGCTACTTCTTCGGCAAGAAGACACAGAGGCCATGACATTCAAGTTCCTCTCAGCTCACTTTCCCTTTCTAACTCAGAGCTACACCCTCAGCCTTAATATGTTATTTTTATTTTGAAACAGGGTCCCACTAGGTTCATGAGAGTCTCACTACTTACTGAGTCTGTCCTTGAACCTGTGATCCTCCTGTCTCAGCCTCCCAAGTACTGGGATTACAGGTGTGAGCCACCATACCCGGCCCTTTTTTTGTTGTTGTTCTTATCTAGAGAGAGGTGCTGACATGGAAACCATACTATGTCTTGCAAGGAGACATACTATAAATTGTTCAAAAGTATCATTCCTTTCACACATTTAGATTCAATGAGCAGACATTTTACTGAAGCAATAATTTTGGAGAGGTTTTCATTGAAAGTATTAGTGGACATTTTCACTCCTTATAATTCATACTGGTGAAATGTTGTGTAATTCATGAAGTTGGAAAAGTCGCAGTGACCAGTTTCCTTACCTACAACAATGCCGTAGGAAAAAAACAGAAAGTAGACATTGGGGGCAAAGCTGCTCAACATCAGGCCCCCGGCCACCAGGAAGCCACTGAAGATTGTGACTGCTCTTGCTCCAAAAGATGACACACAGAGACTGCAGACAGGACCTTAAAAACAAGAATTAAACCTTCACTTACTTAACAATAACCCCTTTCCCACAGCCACATGATCCATTTGTTGTAAGTTCAAAGTGATTTTGGGCATCATAAAACCACAACAAAAATAAACATCTAAACCAGGCACTGTGGGACATGCCTGTCATCCCAGTTACTTGAGAGGCCAAGGTAGGAGAATCAGAAATTTGAAGCCAAGCCTTGGCAATTTAGCAAGCCCCTGTTGAAAGAAAGGAAGAAAGAAGAAAGAAAGAAAAAGAAAGGAAGGAAGGAAGGAGAGAAAGAAGGAAGGGAGGGAGGGAGGGAGGGAGGAAGGAAGGAAGGAAGGAAGGAAGGAAGGAAGGAAGGAAGGAAGGAAATGAGTTATTGATTTAGCCTAGGATACAATGCTCCTATACAGGAAGGAAGGGAGGGAGGGAAAGCGAGCAAGAAAGCAAACTGGGAGTGGTGGCACACACCTGTAATCCCAGTACTTGGGAGGCTGAGACAGGAGTATCGCTGGTTCTGGGTCAACCTCAGCAAACTAGTAAGAGCCTCAGCAACTTAGAGAGACCCTGTTTCAAATTTTTAAAAAAGGGAGGGCTGGGGAGTATATCTTAGAGGTAGAATGCCCCTGGGATTAAGAGGACGGAAGGAAGGAAGGAAGGAAGGAAGGAAGGAAGGAAGGAAGGAAGGATGGATTGATTCTGGAGTTAGATGTTATTCATATCCTACCTTTACTACTTGCTAGCTGTTTAATTTTAAGCAATTTATTTGATCTCCTCAAAAAAGTTTATCTCCCCCAAATAAATTTAGTTTAAACCTTTAGTTTCATCATCTGAAAATTGGAATAATGACAGTACCCATTTCATAGTTATACTCTGCATTGTGGGCTGACAGGCAAAAGTGATCATTCTCCAATTTATTCTGGTGTAAGAGGACAACTGCTGTGTAATCGGATTTGAATGAGAGTGAAATTCTTCCCCACTAGCATTGTGCCTGGAAACCACCAGAATTACAGAGCTATCAAAATACACTGGAGTTATTGAGCCCAACAGTATCATTTTTCATGTTAGAAAAGTAAACTTCTAAGAAGCTGTCCAAGCTGGGCGTGGTGGCGCACGCTTGTAATCCCAGCATTCAGGAGGCTGAGACCGGAGGATCGTGGTTCATGAACAGCCTCAGCTACTTAGTGAGGCCCTCTGCAACTCAGTGAGACCCTGTTTCAAATTAAAGAAAAAAAAAAATTGGGCAGGGTGTGTAGCTCAGAGGTCGAAAGCCTCTGGGTTCCATCTCCAGACCCGTTAAAAAAGAAGCTGTCCAAGTCCATGGTAGAAGAAAGATCGAAGATACTTAACTGAGTTGACAACATTTCAAGGTACAAATTATGATCACCAATTTTTAAAAAACCCACCCACTTACCTTAATGGTTAAAGACAGACAATACTAAGTATTATCAAATAGGTGGAGCAAATCAAATTCTCATACACTGCTGGCATTATCCTTTATTGCTAAACATAGAACACTGTGAAAACCAGAAGCTCCAGTTCTGGGGAGACACCCAATAGAATTACGATGCCAAAAGTCATCTGTACAGATGTTCACAGCAGAGCTATCAATGAGTTACAGGCAGGAAACCCAAGTGTTCATCAGCGGTAGGATATATGAGTAAGTTCTGATGTATTTTTACAATAGGCCATCATAAGTCGATGAAAATCAGTGAGCTACAACTATATACAACAGTATGAACATAATCTCACAAACTTATTTTGAGCAAGACACCCATTTCAGAAAGTTCAAACCATGTAATTTCAACTACAAAGAGTACAAAAACAGACAAAGCTGACTTGTGGCTAGAAGTTAGGACAGTATTTTCCTTTGGCAGGAAGAGAAGCCTTCAGAAGAGAGGGCACAGCCCAACTCCAGGACACTGCTCCTGTTCGGGATCTGGGTGTGACTGATGACAGGGGTGCATTCAGCTTGAAAAAGTGTACCAAGCTTTGCTCTCCTGATACATGCACTCTTTGGTATATATCTTTTACTTCTTTTTAAAGTAACCTCAAATCAAGAAAAGATGGAATCCTTCTACATTTTCACTAATACTAAGTGGCAGAGCCAGGACTCAACAACCCCAAACCCAACATCCTTTCTGATACCAGAGAATCTCTTAAACACATATATAAGACCTAATCATGACCATTGAGATGACCATATGGTTTCCAATGCCTAAGACTCTCCCACATTCCTCTCAGCCACGAACTGGGGACTTTTTTGTTGGGCCACAGCAGAAAAGCAGACTGATATATTTATATGACAAAATGAGGGAAATGTTCTGTGCCAGTTTTAAAAGAAAAATCCATTACAAAGACTAAACTCATTATCAAATAGTTGAGCTGTATATATACCCAATGAGAAATGCATACTTCAAAAATAGAATGGTTTTAAGAGTCAAATCTCATAAGTGGATGACTAACGATATCATGACCCTTCTCTGTTGTTTACCAAACTGCATTGACACCAAGATCCTGTGTCTATGAATTTAAGAAGCATAATGGATTTGAAACAGAGATTATTACTGCCATGCTTGAAGTTTCAAGTTGCATCCTCAAAATAAGGCTTTATTTGTTTATTTTTCTGGTACTGGGATTGAACCCAAGTGCATTCTACCACTGAGCTGCAACCCCAGTCATATTTTATTTTTATTTTGAAACAGGGTCTTGCTAGGTTGAGGAGAGTCTTACTATCTGCTGAAGCTATTCTCAAACCTATGATCCTCCTGTCTCAGCCTCCCAAGTACTGAGATTACAAAAGTGCACCACCACAGCCAGCTTTAGGACTTTAAACAAATGCTCCAATGCACATTAATTCAACAAAGAAACACAGAGTCAGGGTGTCTGAAGATGCAAAGGGTAATAATCTTCATAGCATATACAACCAAAACCAGTGCTTTAAAAACTGTATAATAAACCAGGGTTGGTGAGGCACACTTGTAATCCCAGTACGTGAGAGGCTGAGACAGGAGGTTCACAAGTTCACAGGCAGACTCAGCTACTTAGTGAGAGTGAGGCCCTTCACAACTTAGGCCCTGTTTCAAAATAAAGAATAAAATAGGGCTGGAGGTATAGAACAGAGGTAGAATGTTCCTGTGTTCAATCCCTAGAACTGCAAATAAATAAGTAGATTAAATAAAAATGTATAATATTATTATCTATTATATAATAGCTTTTAAAATCATTTTCACCTTAATACATTTTTATCTTTCAAAAAATTAGCTCTAAGCCGGGCGTGGTGGCACACGCTTGTAATCCCTGTGCTTGGGAGGCTGAGACAGGAGGATCACACAGGTTCGAAGCCAGCCTCAGCTACTTAGTGAGGCTCTCAGCAACTGTGAGACCCTGTTTCCAAAAATTAAAATATAAAATAGGTCTGGGAGTATAGCCTGGAGGTAGAAAGCCTCTGGGTTCCACCCCCAGTACCACCAAAAACAAAAAACAAACAAACAAAAAATTAGCTCTAGGAAGAAATACACAAAGATTATTTGACAGATGAAAACAACAAATAGCTGTTTTTTTTTTAATTCTCTATTTTCACACTGCCATCTACTGCTTACTTAGAGAAAAAAATTTCTTGATGTAAGAGATGAGTGACCCAGAATTTTAGAGCAAAAGGAGATCTTGAAATGGCCCAAACCACTTCATTTTTAAAATGATGAAACTGGAGTGCAGAAAGATCACAATTTGTCCAATGTGTCCACAGCAAGTCAGTAATGACTCAGCCAAGGCCAAAGTCAACCTAGAGTTCTTCACAGTTGAGAAGTCTCTCTCTCTCTCTATCTATCTATCTATCTATCTCTTTCTTTCGTATTGTGGATGAACTTTTGAGCCCTCTGTATGCTAGACGCACTCTACCACTGAGCTATACCCACAACCCTCAATCATTATCTTAATTTTTTCCTAAAAATCAAAATATTAGTGAAGAACACCAGAGTACTTTCGTTAATAACTTATAGATTAAGTACTTTTATAAATTTATATCAAGTTAAACATAACATTTATGATCACTTGCTGTTTTAAAATGTAGGGCAAGTGAAGCTGGGCATGGTGGCTCACGCTTGTAATCCCAGCATTCGGGAGGCTGAGACCGGAGGATCACGGTTCGCGGACAGCCTAAGCTACTTAGTGAGGCCCTCTGCAACTCAGTGAGACCTTGTTTCAAAAAAAAAAAAAAAAAATTTAAGTCAACTTATTTTACCCTCATCCTTAGAAACAAGATAATCTATTAGCTAGGTGTGGTGGTGCATGCCTATGATCCCAATGCTTGGAAGGCTGAGACAGAAGAGTCTCGGGTTCAAGACCAGCCTCCAGAACTTAGCAAGATTTTCAGCAATCTAATGAGAACCTGTTTCAAAAGAAAAAATTAAAAAATAGCTAGAGGTGTAGCTCAAGGTAGAATGCCTCTGGATCCAATCCCCAGTACCACCGTGTGTGTGTGTGTGTGTGTGTGTGTGTGTGTGTGTGTGTATGTGTGTGTGTGTGTGTGTGTGTATTTAGGGTATATATTCTAAAAATAAGATATATATATATATATATATATATATATATATATATATATATTCTATCCTCCTAGAGTTGCTAGGCAACATATTTTGCACAATGCTGATACATGCCCACAAAAAAAGATAAAACTGGTGTATTGGGGAAAACAGAAACAAATAACCCTATAAAGCAAAGTGAAGAGTGAAGAAAGAGTAGAGGAAGATGCTGTTTTGAGCACCACAATCTCTTAAATATAAAAAAATATAGGAAATACTTCCTTACTTGTTATCTGCAAGTCAAATTAACTAATATAATTCTCAGCCAATGAGGACAAAGAATAAGAAAACTCCAATTGGAAAAATCTCTTGTGATCTCACCTGAATTAGGAATGTGAAGAAAAGGAATTGATTCTAAGGAAGTCAGAAAGTAAGTCATGACTTTGTTCCCTTCGGTCCCTCCTTCTGGTAATTTGGGAAGATCCAATTTTTGCTGACTATTAAAGTTATTCTGGAAGTAGAGTGCTTTGCCTACCATGTACAAGGCTCTGAATTCAGTCACCAGTACCACCAGAAAAGAAAAAGAACCCAGAAGCATTACTTTCAATCTACTCCCCCAGCCCTTTTTGTTTCTTTTTTTTTTTTTTTTTTTGGTGGTACTGTGGTTCCTGGAAGCCCTTCTACCTCCGGGCTACACTCCCAGACCTATTTTATATTTTTATTTAGAAATAGGGTCTCCTAAGCCAGCGCACGCGGCTGGCTTCGAACCTGCGCGATCCTCCTGTCTCTGCCTCCCAAGCGCGGGGATTACAAGCGTGCGCCACCACGCCCGGCTCATTTTATTTTGAAACAGGATCTTGCTAAATTGTTGAGGCTGGCCTCAAACCTCCCGTCTCAGCCTCCCAAATACTGGGATTACAGGTGTGTGCCACCATGCCCAGCTCGAAAATGCATTTTGATGGAAGAAACAGAAACACTGCTATTTCCCAGTTTGTGATTATTATAAGGTAGCTTTGAGATATTATTTTCTTTGAAGAAAAAAAAATCAACCTCTTTTCACCTCTTTCCCCAAAAAGTTTCACAGAGACCTGAGAATAGGATACCCAAGTTAGCTGCATTGAAGCCATAAATTGGCCAATGGTCCAACTAGAAATAAAATACAGTGGCCACCGGGTTGTGGACCTCCAGGACAGGATTTTTTAATGACCGATCAGATGGGCCCATGAGGTTCCGACCCCAGCACCTTAAATGTGGGAAGCCCACAGTGTGGGCTTCTCCAAACTGACAGGATTCTCATTCCTTGCTCAGCAGAGACAGAGAAACTCAAATTCATCAACCTGAGAAGAGGAAGGCACGAAGAAGTTCCACTGCTGAAATCCATGACCTCTTCTGTACCAACTTCCTTTGCATGGAGGGTGGCAAGTGTACCCCAAACCCAGTCGTTATTCTCACCAATCCTGCCTGGAACCTTCTGGCACACCAAGAACCTAGCAATGCACCAGAACCCCTCGGGAAGCAGGAATTCAGTCTTCTCAAAGGAGTTCTCATGCTCACTCTGCCAGCGCTCATGACTCCTTTCAGGCAAACAGGGCTGGCTGTGTAGACTCACTGTATTAACCTGGGGATAACTTTACTGACTCATATTAGGACTCTAAAGGCTGGAGGAATTAAGGACAAAAGTGGGGTGCAGGAACTGTTAAATCTGCTTTGAATACAAATCTACAGAACAAAAGATCTCCCTGTTGTTTCAGCAGCTAGCTTGTCTTAAAAGCCGAGTCATCCTTCTTGAATTTCAAGAATGACATCTGGCCAAAAGGTGTGTTAGCTCATTTTAAAAAATAGTGAGGCCGTAAGAGTCCTCTGCTTCAGTTACCTTCCATTTCTCCTGTACCAGTCAGCTTTCAACCAGAGAAACAAAACCAGGAGGAAATGATACTAAGAGATTTATGGCAAGCAATTGGCTTGGGTAATTGGGCGGTGGTATTTCCTGGGCAGACAAATCCAGAATCCACAGAGCAGACCATCAGGAAAGACAATTTGCAACTTCCTGGTAAAGGCTGAAGCTGCAGCCCCAGGCAGAATCGCTTCTTCTGGGAAAGTTTATTTTTGCTCTGCAGGCCTTGAAATCCATTGAATCAAGTCTACCCAAGTTATCTAGGATAATCTCCTGTTTGAAAACTTACTATAGATTCTATTCTCAACTCTAACATACCTTCACAGCAATACCTAGCTTACTATTTAAATAACCAGAGGAAGCCAGGCGTGGTGGTGCACGCTTGTAATCCCAGTACTTGGGAGGCTGAGACAGGAGGATCGCATAGGTTTGAAGCCAGCCTCAGCTATTTAGTGAGGCTCTCACTCACTTAATGAGACCTTGTTTCCAAATAAAGTATAAAATAGGTCTGGGAGTATAGCCCGGAGATAGAAATGCCCCTGGGCTCTACCCCCAGTACCACTAAATAAATAAATAAATAAATAAATAAATAAATAACCAGGGGATGTGGCCCAGCCGTGTTGACACATAGAACTGACCATCAGGTCTCCTAGCACAATCCCTCTTCTCCAGCCAATTTTCTCCATCAGGAGCTGTCACCTGCAGCGCAGACTCTGGGCTGTGGCACCCAGGACAGCCCTCCTCCTGCTGTCTACCTTCTATCTGTCAGATGTAGTCTCTGAAGACCCGGAGCAGGGCAGCCCCTTAGGAAGTTGTCCCTGGCATTGATCACTGAGCCCTCTCCCGTACTCTGCCCCTCCCCAGTCCTTTCCGAGCCCCTCCCTTTGGCCTGGCATTCTAAATTCTGAAGAGAAGCCCCAACTAGATGGTTAAAATGTTATCTGGTAAATCTTTAGATTTACAGAAACCAGAACATCTGATGACTTTTGCTCAATGCCCCTCTTAGTCTTTACTTTTGTCTAAGAAGAACTTTAGGAACTGGTCCTAGGAGGCTGAGGTCTGTAGTGTTCTGTTCTGGTGAAGAGAGACATGCTCTGAGTAAGAAGACCTCACCCAACACACCACGCTCACCATGCAGTCTTCCTGCCCTGCTCCTCCTTTGCTTCCCTCTGAAACCCTTTGTGCTCCTGAGATTCCCAGGATGCAGCTTTGGGGAGGGAACCCCTCCAATCTTCTCAATAATACTGCCCTTGAAAAAACCTGATTCCTTCCTACTTGCTTTCATCTTCCATTGGTGGGCGGCCCAGACCAATCCTGGTAACAGAATCAGTGAAGGAAAAATATCAAAATGAAATAGCAGTGGGTTGGAGCTGGAGTCAGGAGGCCATAGTTAACCAGACTACAGATTCCTCTGCAAACTGAACCTTTGAACGTGGCTGCAGACACACCCATTCATGGATACAAGTTGGCCTTTATCACATGGTTAACTTCTGCTGACCTTGTGTACAAGGAACCCTTCCCCCAAATTACTCAGAGACCAAGACTGCACCCAATCCCTTTCTTATAAAGCAAGGATGGGCAGGCCTTTTTAGACAAACTCAAATAAGTCATATATACACCTGAATTTATGAGCAACTGTATATATGAATGTATGTGATGTTCGTCTTCTATCAAAAAGATGTCTATATGCAAATATATGCATGCATGTATAAATTTATCTTTTATCAAAGAAGATACAGAGATATCTATGGTTGTTTTTTACACAGCCTTATCAGAACCAAAGTTACTGAACATGATTTATTTATTTATTTGTTATTTATTTATTGGAATTGTACTAGAGATTGAATCTAGAGGCATTCTACCTCCAAGTTATACACCCAGCCCAATTTTATTTCTTATCTGGAAACAGGGTTTCACTAAGTTGCAGAGGGCCTCACTCAGTTGCAGAGACTGACTTTGAATCTGCAATCCTCCTATCTGAACCTCCCAAGTACTGGGATTACAGGCTTGTGTCAGTATGCCTTGCTCATAATTTATTTTTCATAACTTCCATAGTATGAATAATTTCACCACCAAAAAGAAACTTACAGTAGTCCTCACATATAAAAAAAGTTAAAGCAAATTATACATCAGAGAGCCATCAAAAATGTACAAAATCAAAATATAAATAGAGAAGGCTTGAGCCATAGTAATTTCCAACTAAAAATCACTGTTGAGACTTCAGGAAAAAAATTACAGGGCCCAGCCAGGCGTAGTGGTTCACACCTGTAATCTCAGTATTTTGGGAGGCTGAGACAGGAGGATCGGAGTTTCAAGACCAGTCTCAGCCATTTAGCAAGGCCCTAATGAGATCTGTTTCTAAATAAAAAATAAAATAGAGCCGGGGATGCAGCTCAGAGGTAGAACAACTCTGGGTTTAATCCTTGTTGGAAGCCATCTTAACCCATGCAATGAGGTCACCATTTCAGACCAGTTTAGCTATGTACCTAGTACATGCTAAGTGGAAATTGTCTGCAAGCAGATAAATTTCCTTGGACTGGAAGGGAATGGAAGGAGGATTTTGATGACCTCCAGTTCTCCCAGAAATGTTCATCTTGTCAATCCCTAAATTTAGCTTGCGAGTGCCACGCCCTAAACCTAGTTCATGCTTGCCTTTTCCAAAAACTTAAACTGTAATCCTAAACTTAACTGGTGACTTCCTTGCCATTTGCTTTATTTAAACCCTCAATGAACACCCGACCTGGTGGCGCAGGCTTGTAGTACCCTCCCCACTCCCTCCCACCCGCTTGGGAGGCGGAGACAGGAGGATGGCAGCAGGTTCACAATCAGCCTCTCTGGCTTAAGAGACCCTGTTTCCAAATAAAAATAATATAAAATAGGTCTGGGAGTGTAGCCCGGAGGTAGAAGGGTTTCCAGGAACCCCAGTACCACCAAATAATAATAATAATAATAATAATAATAATAATAATAATAATACATTTTTTAAAATAAAATAAACCCTCAATGAAAGAAAGGTGCTGGATACAGGAGGCCAGAAGTGTCATTTCTCTCCTTCCTGAACCCCCAAATGTTAAATATAACTCTCTCCAAATTATTATATCTGACTCTGTGTCATCTTTGTGCAAGAAGACTATTGTCAGGAAGCTGCCTAGAGCAGCGACCTTCTGTGGCAGGAACCACAGAATAATTTTCAGGGAGCTGCCTGGATCAGCATCTCCTGGCCTGTGATAAATCCTCAGTATCATACCAAAAAAAAAAAAAGAGTCATGGGGCTCAGGTGTGCAACTCAGTGGTTGGACATATGCTTAGCATGCACAAGGCCCTGGGTTAATTTAGCACAAAAAGTACTGTATTCTTTTTTTCCCCCCCTCATGTACCAGGGCCCCTTCACAGACCAACTGAATTAGAATGTCTGAGGGTCAAACACCTCATCTCGTTGATGACATCAGGCTCAGAGATGTAAAATGTCCGTGCAGACTCCCTCAGCTCAATGGCGATAGAGTTAAGGCCTTGAGTTGGCTTCCGACTTCCCCATAAGCTCCTCCAAGTACTTGTCCTCTCCCTGAATTCGGGAAGACTCTTCATCTTCCTAGCCCTTATAAGCCACGTCAGCTTCTTGAAATTGAGATCCAAGTAGCTGCACTGGACTCAGCTCTCAGAAGAGCCCCCTGCCCCCCAAAAAAGAAGAGCCCCAGATTTTATTTAACGCCCTGCTGTCAACTGTTTGAAATTCTCAATAATTTTTTAACAAGAATCCTGTATTTTCATTTTGCACCAGGACCTACAAATCATGTAGCCATTCCTGCCTAGATGTGAAGATGGCTGCCACCAGGCATGGTAGCATAAGTTTGTAATCCCAGGCCTTGGGAGACTGAGACAGGAGGATTGAAGGTTCGCGAACAGCCTCAGCTACTTTGAGGCCCTCCGCAACTTAGTGAGACCCTGTTTAAAAATAAAGAATAAAAAATAGGGATAGGGCTTGGGGGCATAACTCAGAGGTAGAACTCCTTTGGGTTCAATACTCACTACTGCAAAAAAAAAAAAAAAAAAAAAAAAGGCTGTCGCTTGTCCTGGAGACAAGGGATCATCCACCTAACAAGGTGAAGAAGGTGAAAAGCTGCCCTTTCCAAAGGAGAGTCAGCCCCAGATCTGAAAACACCCTAGCCTCAAGCTCTTAGTTTCCCCAGACTTCTCCTCCTACAGAATGACTTCCTGATGAGAAGCCTAGTTTTCCAGCTATGTGCTAAGGGAGATATCATTTCAATTATCTGTTGAGCCTGGATGGAAGCCAGGCTAATTGCATCTTTGATCAACTAAGTATTTGCTAATAACGGTGACTAACTAGAAAATATTTTAAAATTTCTCTCCTTTCCCTTCCAGGTTGTTTTCAAGAAATCAATCCTTTCAAATCCTTTTATTAACATAACAATTTATGATCCACTTGTACATTGACAATTGTATAAGCAATCCCTATTTCGAAAAACTCTTTGAAACAAGTCTTGGGCAAACTTTTCCAGCCCATAAGGACAGTATTATATCATTTGTTTGTTATGCTTGGTTATCTTATCTGTCATGGCCCGGATAATCCAACATTGTTTTTCAAGTGTTGGATGTCTTGTTTTTAATTTGACAAGGTAGAAAGCAGTTGCTCCTTTTCCCCCCAGGAGGTCTCCTTTAATATCCAAGCAACAACATATTTAAAAGAAGAAAATGGCTAATGTACTTTGTTGTAAGAATTTTTTTTTTTTTTTTGGTGGTACTGGGGTTCCTGGAAGCCCTTCTATTCCGGGCTATTTTTATGAAACCACTTTAGAACTCAAAACACCTTACAAATCAGCAGCTCAATGTCCCTATTTTCCCCCACAAAAATAGAAATCATGATTTGCTCAGGAAATCATGGCAAGTTCATATAATACATAGGAAGAGACTCCAGGGCCGCTGACCCTGTGCAAATCACCATCTTGGCACATTTGTGCTTAAATGCATTCAACTAAGTGAGGATCACTAAATATTATTGCAAGGTCACACTATTACTTCAGGAATTGAAGTAGTACATGACGTTGATGACAAAAATGAAAACCCTCTGTTGTTCTCCCTAAAAATGATAGAAATCACTATAATATAATAATGTATAAACATTTATCAAAATAATAACTTTGGAGACACAAAAATATAACACATATAGCTTACATATAACAAAATCCTTAATAATAACATTGTTGTGAGATAAGACTATACTTTGCTATGTTTAATGTCTCCTATGAATTTGTTATTAATGTAGGACATGTGATTTGACCAGTGTAGCTGAATCAGAGGAATAATCAAAGAGCCAAGCAGAAACTGCTCAGAGGACAGCAGAGCATCATCTGATCCTTTGGTCACCAGTGTGCCTTGGGCGAGTTTGACATGGCTGCCTTCATCCTTTGGATTCATTTGTACTTGTGCAAGTGTCCCTCAATAGACTATGAACTTCTTTATGGGCAGAAGCCAGGTGCTTTCAGTTCGTCTGTTCATTTCTGGCATCTAGCGTGCTTCCTGGCACATGGTAGCAAATAAACAAATGAATGAATAAATGATTGACTACCTTATGGAATTCCTGTGTTTTTACACCAATATATCATAGTGAAAGAGTGGTGGTATAATCAGGAAAATGTATGTTATACTTTTTATTTTAAATAAAGAGCCTCCCACATCTTGCACAATGTTAACGGCGCAGCAAATGTAATAAATGGATAAAGGGCAAGGAGAAGCATAAATTCATCCACTTACTTGCAAGCAGGCCGACTCCACTGGCCAGGGATCCCACCCAGGCTGTTTTTCCCTTCCCTTCGCCAAAGGCATCCAGCCATTCTATATACAAGACTCCAACAGCCAACGGGGATCCGTAACACAAAAACTGAGTGAAGAAGGAGACAAGCACAATGACCCAGCCCCATCCACCATCAGGTGACTTTTTAAGTTCCATCGTTAGGTGAAATCAAGGCAGTGTTTTCTGTTGGCCCTAAAAGGTAAAAAGCAGAAAAGAAAGCCACATTTAGAGTATGGTGGGCACAGTGTTTTGGATTAAAATATATATCCTCCTAAGTTAAAAAATAAAAAGATTCTCTAAACATATACATGGACAGGCACAAAATACCATTGACATCAAGTTAGTATTTAAATTTTCACCTAGCCGGGCGTGGTGGCGCACGCTTGTAATCCCCGCGCTTGGGAAGCTGAGACAGGAGGATCGCATGGGTTCGAAGACAGCCTCAGCTACTTAGTGAGGCTCTTAGCAACTCAGTGAGATCCTGTTTCCAAATAAAATATTTTAAAAAGGTCTGGGAGTATAGCCCAGAGGTAGAAAGCCTCTGGGTTCCACCCCTAGTACCACAATAAATAAATAAATAAATTAATTAATTAATTTTCACCTATCATTTGCATAAATTATGCATCTGAGGTAGTATAGAAGAAATATAGATAGGGAGGAAATATACTAACAGGAAAGAAAAGAGAAACTATACATTTTATTTACTTACTTATTTATTTTTGCAGTACTGGGGATGGAACCCAGGGGCTTTCTACCTTCAAGCTACACTCCCAGACCTATTTTTATATTTTATTTGGAAACAGGGTCTCACTAAGTTACTGAGAGCCTCACTAAGTAGCTGAGGCTGGCTTCGAATCTGTGTGATCCTCCTGTCTCAGCCTCCCAAGCACTGGGATTACAAGCGTGCGCCACCACGCCCAGCCGAAACTATAACTTTAAATCTAAGAAGCTCTATGAACACCCTCACTTCTATTTGTCACACCTGTGTTCCTCCAGTTCTGAATTCATAAGAAACCCTTGAGCCTTAGAATATTGTAAATCTAGATGATAACTGCCTAAACACATTGCTAGCTTACACAATGTATTTTTTGGACCAAATAAAGCCAAAAATATATATCGTTAAAGGCTTATGATACTTATGATGTGGATATATTCCAAATATTATCTCTAACTGGATGAGGCCAACCTAGAGATCCTGAAAAAACCAGGCCACCCCTGACCTGCCCTGTGCAGCATAATTAAAAAAAATAATAATCTCACCAAGCCAACGTCAACCCCCACTCACTTCCTATGTTTACTGTTCACAACGTTTCCTTTAAAAAGAAGCTCATCAAAACAAGAAATAGCCAATAAATACATGATAAAATGTTCAACCTCATTAGCAATCAGGGAGATACAAATAAAAACTACACTAAGATTCCATCTAACCCCAATCAGAATGGTAATCATTAAGAAGTCAATCAACAATAAACAGTGGCCAGGATGTGGGGAAATAGGAATTCTTTTACACTGTTGAGATTGCAAATTAGTGCAGCTGCTATAGAGATTAGTGTGGAGATTCCTCAGAAAATCAGAAATGGATCCAGCATATGATCCAGCTATACCACTCCTTGGTACCCTTCCAAAGGGACTGAAATCAGAAAATCATAGTAAATATGCATATCCATGTTTATAACTGCACAATTCACAGTAGCCAACCTATGGAACCAACCTAGGTGTCCATCAACGGATGAATGGATTACAAAATTACAGATTATACGCACAATGAAATTCTACTCAGCAATAAAGAAGAACAAAATTATGTCATTTGTAGGAAAATGGATGGACCTAGAGAACATTATACTAAGTGAGATTAGTCAGTCACAGAAAGTTAAGGGTCGTATGTTTTCTCTCAGATGCAGAAGCTAAGGAATAATTGGGAAAAGAAACTATAACTCTTTGACTATAACTTTTACATGTGTGTATAAGTTGTGGATGGCCTCATTAATTAGCTGAAGCTAGCTGCGAACCTGCAATCCTTCTGTCTCAGCCTCCCGAGTACTGGGATTACAAGTGTGCACCACCACTCCTGGCCTAACTATAACCTTTACCAGAGGGACCTCAGATAACGGAGGACAGACTTCTGCTGAGCCAGGAAGGGGTTCTAGGGGAAGGGGTGAGGAGGATCAACGAAGGAATCATTTCCATTGTCATGGTATACATATGTGAGGGTACCAGTGCCAATCTCAATACCCTGTATGGGGAAGGAACCGGGGAAAAGCCCACCAAGCGCTGTGTGCATGTGTGCCGCCATCATTATGAAATGCATTATGATATGAGACTATCATGCACTAATAAAAATATAAAAATAAATAAGAGCCCGTGACGCCAGAGGGTGTCTCACTCTCGAGCACCCACCCTCCTCCTCCTTTTGACTGCATATCCTACTCTAGTGCTTGCCTCCCCTGAATAAATCTCCTTGCTTTCCTAAATAAATCATTGCTGAAGCCTCTTATAATAAGTCCTGAAATTCCTTTCTGTGGGATAAGTAAAAAAAAAAAAAAAAAAAAAACTGGTCAGGAGAAAATGTGGGGGGAAAGGAACACTTATACATTGTTGTTGCGATTATAAATCACTACAACCACTATGTAGATTAGTATGAAGTTTCCCCAATAGAGCCACGGTATGATCTGGCTATACCACTCTTTGATATTTTTCCAAAAGAATCAAAGTCAGAGCATTATAGTGACACATGCATACCCATATTTATAGCGGGACAATTCCCAACAGCCAAGTTATGGAACCAACCTAGGTGCTGGCCAGAGGATGAATGGATAAAGAAATCGTGGCATAGACACACAGTAGTTTTACTTGGACACAAAGAAGAACAAAATTATGTCATTTTCAGGAAAATGGACAGAACTTCCTAAGCTCTGGAAACCATTGATTTTGGTTCCTTAGTTTTTAGTTGTGTGGGCTCCCCAGGAAGCTGGCCCTTCTCAAAAAGGAAATTTATTGGGAGTGTTCTTGGGTCAGCACCACAGGAAGAAGAAGCCAGCAGATAAAGCTGGCTTTCAGTTAAAAAGAAAGGGGCATCTAAGCAGGGGCATCATAGTGCACAACCTAAAATCCCAGTACTTGGGAGGCTGAGACAAGAGGATCATAGGTTCGAGGTCAGCCTTAACAACTTAGAGAGACCCTGTTTCAAAAAGGGGGGAGGGATATTATTATCTCAGAAGTAGAATGCCCCTGGGTTCAATCTTCAGTATAAATACATAACTAAGTAAGTAAATAAATAAATAAAACTAAAAAGAGGGAGAGGGTTTTAAAGTTGCAATGACTACTCAGAGATGCTCTGAGGTCTGGCCCTCGTGGCGTGGCCCCAGGCTGATCATCCACTGGATATGGTGGGGCCTCAGGTGAGGCAGTCCCTTTCAAAGGAGGCAGTGAAGGCCCTCTGCCCAGAGCAGCCGCAGCTCAGGAGGAATCTCTCATTCTGGAAGGGACCTGTGGGGGAAGCGCTAGCAGCAAATCACAACACTCACAATTCAATTATTTTCCTAGAGTATCTTCATGCATAGGGAAAAAATGTGAGTATTCTTAGATTTCCCTCTTTTCTGACCAAAAAAAAAAAAAAAAAAAAAAAACCCACAAAACATGTTGTACATCACACTCTGCACCTTGCTTCCTTCCCTCAGTGTTCTTGGAGATTGTTTCTTCTCAGTACAAAGCACTCTTAGTTTGGTTTGGTTTGGTTTTTAATCAGTGCATAGTATCTCACCGCAGGGCTATATGATGGTTTGGTTGGTTTTTTGTTTACTTATTGAATAGGAAAAAAATGTGTGTGGTTCAAAAATAAGAAAAGGACAAAAGGTATATAGTCCCCCCTCTACCTACTGCCGACCTAATCCCCATCTCTCCCATAGGTAACCAAAGCGTGCTTCACTTTTATTTTTCTACAGTTCCTTTGTACATACACAATATAGATTTCTTCCATGTTTTAGACCCCCAAAATGACATATTGTACATTATACATACTAGTGTTTGTCTTGCCTTTTTTTCCTTGACAAATATCTTGAATATCTTTCACATCAACAATTCCCACCTTCTCATTTTTTTTCTTGCTGTTCCATTATATTACAACATAGGGCTTTCTCTCAATTTGTTTAAGCAGTTCTTTATGGTTGATAATGAAAAGTAATGCTGCAGTGACTAACCTTTCGTGTGTGTATATATATATATGTCTGTTTTTCTTTCTTGAAACTGCCCCCAATGACACACAGTTTATTGGCAGAACTGGAAAATCAGCAAAAAAAAGTGTGGAATGCTTCAGGAATTTATGTGTCATCCTTGCGCAGAGGCCATGCTAATCTCTGTATGGTTCCAATTTGGGTATATGTGCTACCAAAGTGAGTACTACAGATATCTTTTTTTTATGCATATGTTAAGTGGAACCTAAAAGAGGAATTGTTAAAAATGTGAAAGAAGTGAAAGGGAGGTTATTTTTATTGCCTGTAAAAAGATAGAACCAATTTAACTTATACAGTCCTCAGAAATTGTGAGAATATTGTGAAACATGAAAGTAGAATGCCCCTGGGTTCTAACCCTAGTGCCACACACACACACACACACACACACACACACACTCACACACTTTTTAAAAAGTGTGCCTTTTTCTAGCGGGGCGTGGTGGTGCACGCTTGTAATCCCAGCATTCGGGAGGCTGAGACCGGAGGATCATGGTTCGCGGACAGCCTCAGCTACTTAGTGAGGCCCTCTGCAACTCAGTGAGACCCAGTTTCAAAATAAAGAAAAAAAGAAAATAGGGCAGAGGTTGTAGCTCAGTGGTAGAATGCCCTTGGGTTCCAAACATCCCCAGACCCGAAAAAAAAAAAAAAAAAAAAAAAAAAAAAAAAAAAAAAAAAAAAAGCTTGCCTTTTTCTAAGTTCTAAAAGAGCTTAATGACAGTGAATTTGGAGACCTCGGGCCTAGCCTGCTATCTCCAACAGGCCTCCCACTCAACCTATCCTTCAGTGCCCCTTGTCCATGCCAGAGTCCTGTCTGCCCACAGGGTTTGCCAAGCCACTCCCTTGGCTGTGGTTTCGTTAGGTAATAGGTAAAGACTATAGGAGTACCATTCATCTGTGACTCCCCTGCATGATGGCAGTGCATTTGGTTACCTTAAGAAAGTCCCAGCTACACTCCTAGAGTGCACCCTGCCCACCCAGGCTGTCCCTGCAGCCCACCCAGGCTGTAGTGATTTCTCCACTTGAATTCAGAGAACTAGGCAAAATTGATGTCATCCCTTGCCATGGGCCTTTGTACAAATTAACTTTCCATAATTAATAACTGAAAACTGAAAGATAGTTACAATTTGTGTACAAAGCTGTAGAGCCTAAAATCTAGGTACTCAAAAGACAAGATTGTTTTAAAAGAGAGATAAAGTCAAACTTCCAACCTAGAAATCGTTTGAAAGAACCAGCTATATTCCTCCATCAGAAGTTTATTCTTTCTAGTGTCTACTCTATTATAAAAGTAAACAATACAATTCTGGTCTTTCAAAATAAGTTATATATTCTTGTTCAGAATCCCCTTAGTATAATCCCAATATATAATGTAATCTTGATACAATTTTAATTCCCCAGCTAGATAATCTATGATAGATATAGCCAAAAATACAACTTAGTGAGACCCTGTTTCAAAATAAAAAATCCGCAGGGGATGGAGCTCAGTGGTAGAGAGCCCCTGGGTTCAATTCCCACTAAGAAGGAAGGAAAGGAGGGAGGGAGGGAGGGATGGAGGGAGAGGAGGAAGTAAGCAAACATCTAATGAGACTAAGAGATTGTATATAGATAAATGCATAGGAGATTGTCCTTCACTTACATCTTCAAATTACAGCACTTTACGAAAAGTAGCCACAACATACACAGAGCCATAGAATTATGAAGAAAGCCAGTAATTCCCAGAATGTGAGGGTGAGGAGGATTATCTGACTTGCTGGTTTTCACACTTAAAGCTGAAGTTTCCTTTTACATCAAAAGTCTTTGCTCTGCCTTGCTTTTCTCTGGATGACATTTCAACACAGAGGCCAAGAGCCAGAGAAATTCTTCGCACAGTAAATATTTATGAACACATACTTTTTTTTGCGTGTTTGGGGATGGAACCCAGGGGCATTTGATCTCCGAGCTCTACCCCCTGCCCTATTTTTTATTCTTTATTTTGAAACTGGATCTCACTGAGTTGCAGAGGGCTTCACTAAGTAGCTGAGGCTGTCCGCGAACCGCGATTCTTCAGGTCTCAGCCTCCCGAATGCTGGGAATGCTGGGATTACAAGCAAGTGCCACCACGCTCGGCTGAACACATACTTTTGAAATACAAAGCACCCATCTATTATCAACTCGGACTAGAAAGATAAAGTTTTGATAGAATTAAGTAACAACTTCTGACCTGTCATCATCTTGTAATTTAAGGTACCTGTTGCCTTGCTGGAATTTGGTGGTGAGTGCCTGTAGTCTCAGTACCTGGGAGGTTGAAACAGGAGAATCTCAGATTCAAAGCTAGCCTCAGCAATTTAGGGAAACAGAGACCCTGTTTCAGAGTAAAAATAGTAAGGTCGGGCGTGGTGGCGCACGCTTGTAATCCCTGCGCTTGGGAGGCTGAGACAGAAGGATTGCACAGGTTCGAAGCCAGCCTCAGCTACTCAGTGAGGCTTCCAGCAAATTAGTGAGACCCTGTTTCCAAATAAAATATAAAAAAGGTCTGAGAGTATAGCCCGGAGGTAGAAAGCCTCTGGGTTCCACCCCCAGTACCACCAAAATAAATAAATAAATAAATAAATAAAATTTTAAAAAATTTTAAAAAGTAAAAATAGTAAAATGGGCTGGGGGTGTAGCTCAGAGTAGAATGTCCCTGGGTTCGACCTCCAGTACCACACACACAAAAAGAATATTATAGTAATACATACATATCCATGTTCCTAGAAGCATAATTCACAATAGCCAAATTGTGGAACTCACCTCAGTATCCATCAACAGATAAATGGATTACAAAAATATGAAATAATCTTTTTGGCATTAATGAAGATTGAACCCAGGGAAACTCTACCTCCAAGCTATACCTCCAGCCCTATTTTTTATTTCTTTATTTTGAAACAGGGTCTCACTAAATTGCAGAGGGCCTCACTAAGTAGCTGAGGTTGGCCACAAACCTGCCATCCGCCTGTCTCAGTCTTCCAGGCACTGGGATTACAAGCGTATGCTCACTCATCTGAACATATTAAATATTCTATGTATGTGATTGAGAATTGATGAATATTTATAAATAACAAAACCAATTGTCTATCAACTAATGAGTGAATGTCATCTTCACAAAATTAATATTCTTTAGCAATAAAATGAATAAAGAACTAATATATGCAACAACAGGAATAAACTTAAAACCTTAAATCAGGTGTCATGGTGCTATGATCCCAGCTACTTAGGAAGGTGAGACAGGAAGATTACAGTTCACAGGTAGTGTCATCTACTTAGTGAAGCCCTTTGCAACTCAGTGAGACCCTGTTTCAAAATAAAGAATAAAAAATAGGGCTGGAGGTATACTTCAAAGATAGAATGCCCCTGGGTTCCATCCCCAGAACAGAAAAAAAAAAAAAAAAATCACTTTCAGCCAACTGAAAGAAGACAAGTGAGAAAGACCACATATCATATGATTCCACTTATATGAACTTTCCAGAAAAGGCAAATCAATAAAAACAGAAAGTAGATTAGTGCCAGACTACAGGTTTGGGGAAAGAAATGGGGACTGACTACTAATGATTATGAAGCCGGGTGTGGTGGCGCAGGCTTGTAATCCCAGCATTCAGGAGGCTGAGACCGTGGTTCATGGACAGCCTCAGCTATTTAGTGAGGCCCTCTGCAACTCAGTGAGACCCGGTTTCAAAGTAAAGAATAGAAAATAGGGCAGGGGGTGTAGCTCGGATGTAGAGTGCTCCTGGTTCCATTCCCAGACGCCCCAAAAAACAACAACAAAAAAAAAACACAAAAACTAATGATTGTGAGATTTCTTTTGGGGGTCATGAAAATGCTTTAAAATTGATGTAATGATGGCTGTACTACTCTAAATATACTAAAAACTATCAAACTGCACTTTAAATAGGTGAATTGTGTTGTATATGAATTATACTTTAATAAAGCTATTTTAAAAATTAATGTAAGCCGGGCGTGGTGGCGCACGCTTGTAATCCCTGCACTTGGGAGGCTGAGACAGGAGGATCGCACAGGTTCGAAGCCAGCCTCAGCTACTCAGTGAGGCTTCCAGCAAATTAGTGAGACCCTGTTTCCAAATAAAATATAAAAATGGGTCTGGGAGTATAGCCCAGAGGTAGAAAGCCTCTGGGTTCCACCCCCAGTACCACCAAAAAAAAAAAAAAAATTAATGTAGACCCCCAACTCTGCACATTTGTCAGAACTCATATTTTATACTTATGATTGTTTGATTCAATTGCATGTAAATTATACTTTAATAATTTAAGAATAAAATAGCGCTAAGAATGCACACAATTGCAATGACCATATATATGGCTTGATTCAGAGATTAAGATCAACAATATTGCTGGGCGCGGTGGCGCACGCTTGTAATCCCAGTATTAGGGAGGCTGAGAGCAGAGATACGCAGTTTGCAGACAGCTTCCGCTACTTAGTAAGGCCCTCTGCAACTCAGTTGAGACCCTGTTTCAAAATAAAGAATAAAAACTTTCAAAATAAAGAATAAAAAATAGGGCTGGAGGTGTATGTAGCTCAGAGGTCGAATGCCTCTGGGTTCCATCCCAGACCTGCAAAAAAAAAAAAAAAAAAAAAAATCAACAATATGTGTATGTGACTTTTTAGAAATGTGAGGTCCCCTTAGACCAGCGTCCTTCCTCCCCATGCAAGTCCACCCCCACCCCCAAAGCACACACCCAGGTTTTTAGCCTAGAAACAGGTCTGCAACAGCAGGAGCTTATTTCCTTGGCATCGTAACTCCTCAAAGTGAGAACGAAGCAAACTCCTCCAGCACAGTAATAATTAAATATCACAAAAGAATCTGAGCAATGAAAACAAAGCATAAATTCAAAGTTTCTGGAGTAAACATCAGTGACCTTTGACTGCTTTCTGTACACATGAGAAAAGGAAGTGAGAGAACACAGTGGGAAGTTAGCAGTGTTCTCAGCGCCTGGAGAGCCTCCCTTCAATCTCACTGGCTCAGAGCATTCAGCACAAATGACTTCACCTGTCTTTCTTGGCTTTTTTTCTTTCTTTCCTTTTTAATGGTACTAGGGACTGAGCCCAGGGGGCACAGGGGCATTCTAATGCTGAGCTACAACTTCAGCTCTTTTTATTTTCATTTTGAAACAGAGTCTCACTAAATTGCTGAGGCTGACCTCAAGCTTGTGATCTTCCTGTCTCAGCCTCCTAGTACTGTATTAATAGGTGTGCACCACCACACCTGGCTTTCTTTGGCTTTTTGGACATAATACTCTCTTAATTTTCCTGCCACCACTTTTTGCTTACTTATCTCTAACTGTTGGAGTGCCCAGATTTTCATTACTAGTTATATCTTTCTAATGACTTCCTGGTCATGTGAACTTATTTTTATTTATTTATTTATTTATTTATTTATTTTTGCGGTACTGGGGATGAAACCCAGGGGCATTCTACCTTGAGCTACACCCACAGCCCTATTTTTTATTCTTTATTTTGAAACAGGTTCTCACTGAGTTGTGGAGGGCTTCACTAAATAGCTGAGTTTGTCCACGAACTGCAATCCTCCTGTCTCAGCCTCACAATGTTGGGATTACAAGCATGCACCAACACACCCAGCTATTTTTATTTATTTATTTTGCAGTACTGGGGATGGAACCCAGGGGTATTGTGCCTCCAAGCTACACCCCTAGTCCTATTTTTTATTCTTTTTTTGTATGTGTGCTGGTACTGGGAATGGAACCCATAGGCTTTTCTATCTCCGGGCTATACTCCCAGACCTATTTTATACTTAATTTGGAAACAGAGTCTCACTAAGTTGCTGAGAGCCTCACTAAGTAGCTGAGGCTGGCTTCGAACCTGTGCGATCCTCCTGTCTAAGCCTCCCAAGCTCTGGGATTGCAAGCGTGCGCCACCACGCCCGGCTTCTTTTTATTTTTTTGAAATAGGGTCTCACTGAATTGTGAAGGGCCTAAGTAGCTGAGGCTGTCTGTAAACCCCAATCCTATGGTCTCCGCCTCCCGAATGCTAGGATTACAAGACTGTGCCAGCATGCCTGGCCTACTTTATTTTTAAATTTTTATTTTATTAAAATTTGAGCCAGATAATCTAGGCATGGTGGTACACACTTATAATTCCAGTACTTGGGAGGCTGAGACAGGAGGATCGCAGGCTCGCAGCCAGCCTCAGCTACTTAGTGAGGCCCTCCACAACTTAGTGAGATCCGGTTTCAAAATAAAGAATAAAGAGCTGAACGTATGGTGCATGCTTGTAATCCCAGCGCTTAAGAGGCTGAGATGAGAGGATAACACAGGTTCAAAGCCAGCCTCAGCTACTTAGTGAGGCTCTCAGCAACTCAGTGAGACCCTGTTTCCAAATAAAGCATAAAATAGGTCTGGGAGTATAGCTTGGAGGTAGAAAAGTCCCTGAGTTCCACCCCTAGTACCACACACACACAAAAAAAAAGAATAAAAAATCAGGCTGGAGGTATAGCTCAGAGGTAGAATGTCCCTGGGTTCAATCCCCAGAAACACACACACACACACACACACACACACACACACACACACACACACACACACTTTTTACTGGTGCATTATGATTATATATAATAATAGGAATCATTGTTATTTACATACATAATTTGGCATTTTTTACCCAGTACCTCCCTTTCCCTTTTCCTCCTCCCATTTCCTTTTCCTCCTTCCCTTTCCTGGCCTCCTTTCTCTACTCTATTGGTCTCCTTTCTATTTTTAATTTTTATTATTTATTTTTAATAAATTTTTATTGGTGCATTGTAGCCATACATCTCAATGGGATAGAAAACTTGTGGAGATATACATGCACACATCACCCAATCAGCCCCTACCCAATCTCTAACCCCTTCCCTCCCCCTCCCTCCTACCCATGCTTGGCTTCTTGATTGACTTTGATATGTTTAAGAACACCATGTGCTTTAAAGAGTTTCCCTTATCCTCCCTCTTGTCCCCTCAGATATGTCACCTTCATTGCTCCTCTATAGGGTCCCTTCTTCATCTAGAGTTCCTCCTGTTAACCATTTCTCCCTAATATTTTGCACATTAAGAAAAGCATCTGATTTCTTATTTTTTTATGACATTTCACTGTAAAGGCCATAATTTTGTCCTCCCTTATGGCTGGGCAAAATTCCATTGTGTACATATGCCATAGTTTTGAAATCCACTCATTCGTTGAAGGACATCTTGGCTGTTTCCACAGTTTGGCAATGGTGAACTGTGCAGCTATGAACATGGTTATTCATGCATTAGTTTGGTATTTTGGTTTTCATTCTTTTTGGTATATACCCAGAGGTGGTATTGCTGGATCATATGGTAAGTTCATTTTCCTTTTTCTGAGGATATTCTATACTGTCCTCCAAAGTGTTTGCACCAACTTGCAATCCCACCAACAATGTACTAGAGCTTCTATTTCTCCACACTTATTCCCACTTACTGAAAACCTGAAAGCCAGAAGGTGACAAGATGATCCACTCACAACCAACTTTTTTTAATAGAGGTCACTTGGATCTGGAAATCTGCTGAGAGATTAGGTGAGGCAGCGACAGCTTCTAGTGCTTCCTGGCCACACAGCTGAAGAAACCCGCTTGCCCTTTACTGTGGAGCAGGCCCCAGTTCCAGGCCCTGGGCTGGAACAGGCTCCAGGCCCGGCCTTGCTGGCTCCAGACCTGGCCTCACTGCATGGCAGGCTCTAGGACCGGCCTCACTAGCTTCAGACTTGGCCTTGCCACCTGGCAGGGTCCAGTCCCTGTCACTGTGGGCAGAACATTTACAGAAGTTCATATATATATATATATATATATATATATATATATATATATATATACATACACACACACACACATATATATATATATATATATATATATTTTTTTTTTTTTTTTTTTAAGTAGGAGAAAACAGCACATGTCATTTGCAGAAGCTGGGAGCCCAATTCTCTAGCAGCAATGGCTTTTATCTCCCCACTGAAAGCAGAGGCTTGCAGCCTCACCATGGAGAGCGGGATCCGCTGCTTCAAGCACACCCTGGCCTCCAGCACAGCGCAGATGAGTGCAGTAGCCATAAGCTGAGGTCTCCCAGGACACCCGGTGCAGAGAGCCGGCCCAACAATATGGGTGGGGCTCTCTCCAACTTTCCCCAGACATTTTTCTTACATAGTGTGTTGTCCAGAATTCCTGCACTTGTGCAGCAGGAGCAGTCTACTTTTGGGGAGATTTCTTCAAAAATTCAAGGTGGATTGGATTGGATCTGTCTGCCTCTCCGTAATACTGGCTGCCGCTGCTGCCGCCATCTTGGCCCTCCTCCTAAGCATTTTTCGTTTTTCTTACATAGTATGTTGTCCAGAATTCCTGAGCATGTGGGACAGGAGCAGTCTTTTTTTTTTTTTTTTTTTTTTTTTTTGTGTGTGTGTGTGTGGTACTGGGGTGGAACCTAGAGGCTTTCTACATCCAGGCTATACTCCCAGACCTTTTTTATATTTTATTTGGAAACAGGGTCTCACTAAGTTGCTTAGAGCCTCACTAAGTAGCTGAGGCTGGCTTCGAACCCGTGTGATCCTCCTGTCTCAGCCTCCCAAGCGTGGGGATTACAAGCGTGCGCCACCACGCCCAGCAGGAGCAGTCTTTTTGGGGGGAGATTTCTCCAACCATTCAAGGCGGGTTGGATTGGACTTACCTACCTCTCCTGAATACTGGCTGCTGCTGCTGCTGCTGCTGCCACTGCCACCACCACCACCATCTCCGCCATCTAGACATCTGTCTCTTCTCTCTTATATTTTAGGTAGGATGTCATGGCTATAAATGTCTCTATATGTTGTCTCAATCAGATATTAAACCAAAATCTGATGTCCAGGGTTTCTCAGAAAAATACATGTCCTATTTGGCCGCTGCCATCTTGGTCCCTCCTCTCCTTTCTATTTTTAGAATATCCATCACCCCCATTGTTTTTTATACCTAGCTTCCACATATAAGAGAAAACATAAGCTCTTAGACTTTCTGGGCCTGTCTCATTTTGCTTAACATCATCTTCTCCAGTCCGATCTACTTTCCTGCAAATGATATAATTTCATTCTTCTTTATGGCTGATAACAATTCATTTTGTATCTTCTTAGTTTTACCATGTAGGAAGTTTAGAATCCAAGAGGAGGAATTACCTAGTGTCTGGTTCCAGAATGACAGGAATGGAGTCACAGCTACCGTCATGGGCTTTGCTTTTAAATATATATTTGGGTTTCGATTCATTCCATGCTGCTTACCATGTGATTTTACACTAAGGATTTAACATCTCTGAGGCACTATTTTCTTGTTTGTGAAATGAGATAACACTGGCTTAAAAGTGTGAAGCTCAGTGACTGACATGCAGCAAGAGCTTCATAAATGCTCGCCATTCATTTCATAACCTTCAGGGATTTCTGGTAATTTCGTACACACTCTAAGGAGTAGCTACTGTTACTCGCCTCTTGCTCTAGAAACTTGTTATTGGGTCATTTGGAAATCTATGGCTTATAGCCAGGTGCAGTGGCATACACCTGTAATCCCAGCTACTCAGGAGGACGTCAGGGGCATGGAAAGCTCAAGGTCAGCCTAGGCAACCTTTTTCAAAATAAAAAAAAAATAGCCGGGCGTGGTGGCGCACGCTTGTAATCCCAGCACTTGGGAGGCTGAGACAGGAGGATCGCACAGGTTCGAAGCCAGCCTCAGCTACTTAGTGGAGGCTCTCAGCAACTTAGTGAGATCCTGTTTCCAAATAAAATACAAAATAGGTCTGGGAGTATAGCCGGGAGGTAGAAAGCCTGTGTTATACCCCCAGTACCATAAAAAAAAAAAATCCAAAAAAGTAAAAAGGGCTAGGCATGTATCCCAGCAATAGAGCACTTGCCTAGCATGTACAAGGCCCTGCATTCACTCTGAAGTACTGCAAAGAAAAGAAAGAACAAGAAAAAAGGAAAGAAAGAAGGAAGGAAGGAAAAGGGGAGAGACAAAGGAAGGCCTTTAAAGAATTTTTCATCTTTATTTTTTGCTATTTAGAACATTTAAGCCAAGATATAAATATTGACAGATTACAATTTAGAAAACTCAAATCAATGTGAATATCACTAATCTGAAAGTCCAGTATCTCAAACACTCCAAAATCGGAAACTCCTTGGCAGCAACACAATGTCACAAGTGGGAAATTCCACACCTGACGTCCCAAGGCAGGCTACACTCAAAACACAGGTGCACTACTATGTTACCTCCAGGCTCTGTGTATAAAGTGTATGCCAGACATAAGTGAATTGCATGTCTAGACTTGACCATCACCAAGCGATCTCACTATATATATATATATTATATAATATATATCACTATATATATATATATATATGTAAATATCCCCCACACCTGAAATACTTCTGTTCCCAAGCATTTCAGATGAGAGATTCCTAACCTGTATCAGGATTTGGTTTCCACTCTAGGTTCAGACTCAAGGTGTAGACATTTTACTGTGTTAGGAATTTAAGAATCTGTATTTTGTAAAAGGTATCCTATAGTTCTGACCCAGGCCATCCAATCACACTGCGTCACTGAACCACAGTGGTCTTCACAGGGCCCACACTGGAATCCTTGGGAAAGCTGCACACACAGCCTGGTGTGAGACCTTCCTGCTGATGATTCTAAAGGGCGGCAGCAGGTGGATCCCTGTCCTGCGGAATGGAAGTATTGCCCCCTCTTCTGTGTCCATGCGATGGACTCCAGCAAGAGACAGAAAGCTAAGAGACAGCTGGTGTAAACTCACCCTGTCTCAGTCATGCAGGCGACTCTAACAAAACTCTACAACCTGGGTGTTTTATAACAACAGAAGTTCCTTTCTCACACTTCTAAGGATTGGAAGTCCGAGACCAAGGCGGGTTCATCGTCTGCTGAGGATTCACTCACTTGCTCGTTCATTGGTGGCACCTTCCCATTGTGTCCTAATGGTGGGAAGGGGCAAGGCCTTTTTCTTCTGTCAGGACACTAATCCTATTGGTGAAGGCTTTGCCCTCAAGACCTAATCTCCTCCCAAGGATCCTACTCCTGATGTCATCACCTTAGGGGTTGGGATTTGGATTCGTGAATTAGTGGGGAGGGACACAAATATTCAAACTGCAGAACACACGGAGCCCACCCACTCAAATGTGCCAGGTGGGCTTGGCTGTTCTCTTATCTCTACCTGTCGCCTAACACACACATATCACCTCTATTAATCATCATCTCTAGGTTTCAAATGGAAATGAAAACAAGATTCTTGTAGGAACAATGACCATGAAAAATTTTGTTGTTTTAACCTACCTTCCTTTCTTTCTTTCTTTCTTTCTCTTTCTTTCTTTCTTTCTTTCTTTCTTTCTTTCTTTCTTTCTTTCCTTTCTTTCCTTCTTTCTTTCTTTCTTTCTCTCTCTCTTTCCTTCTTTCTTTTGTGTGGTACTGGGGATTGAATCCAGGGGCATTCTACCTCTGAGCTATACCCCTCTCCCCCCTTTTTAACTTTCAAACAGGGTACCACTAAGCTGCTGAGGGCCTCGCTAAGTTGCTGAGGCTGACCACAAACCTGTGTTCCTTCTGTCTCAGCCTCCCAAATACTAGGATTGTAGACAGGTGCTGTGTTGCCCTAGTGTTTTCTTTATTTTCTATGAAAGGCTTAGGAAAATGAAGAATATTGTTCATGATGTAAAATGCAAAAGATGAATACATCCACTTATATGCAGATTTATAAAGATTTTTTATGAAAATAGGAGAAAGTGACATAAGAAAATATGTCAAATGACTTTATTTTTCTTTTTCAGTACTGGGGATTGAACCCAGGAGCAGTCTACCTCCAAGCTACATCCCCAGCTCTATTTTTTTATTCTTTAGTTTGAAACAGGGTCTCACTAAGTTGCAGAGGGCCACAGTAGTAGCGGAGGCTGGCCTCAAACCTGCAACCCTCTTGTCTCAGCATCCCAAGTACTCGGATTACAAGTGTGCGCCACCATGCCCGGCTGTCAAATGGCTTTTTAAAAATAGATCTCTACCATGCTATTGAGCATGAGTGAATTGTGTAATTGTAGAAAAGTAAGTACCTTTCTTCAAAGAAATAAAACTTGACAAAAGAAAAAAGAATGATTGGACCTTCGCAAGAGAATGCGACCTTTTTTTTTCTAAGCACGCTGGGGCATAGAAAGCACAAAGGCAAGAACAGTTGCCTGTTTCCTCTTCACGTGTGACATTTGGCTATGGCCCCACGGGTGGTACCAGTGCTATTAACCCCACACTTTAATGTGGCAAATATCCAAAAATTTGTTGGCCAGTCTCCTGCTAGAGAACAAGCCTAGTTTCACCCTTGTGGTTCTAGAGAGAGGCGGCACATGCCATTGCCAGCCAGAAGAAACCAAAGCCTTTTCCCAACTTTCCCATTGCCCCAAATGGCCCAGCCTCGACCCCCCTTAATGCCAGCCTTCTGCTGTTTAGCAGACAAGGAAAACACCTGAGATTATCCAAAACCTGTGTCAAGATATTGATCCCAACTCTTTCAGTCCATACCACTGCGATCACCAACAGAACACTCCTGGGGTCACCAGGGGAAAAATATAAGATTCTAAAGATGATGATGGTGTGGGTAAGAAGGAGGAGAATTATAATAAAGCTCTCAACAGTCGGCCATGGTGGCGCACTCTTGAAACCCCAGCATTTAGGAGGCTGAGACAGGAGGATGCAGATTCACAGACAGTCTCAGTTACTTAGTGAGGCCCTTTGCAACTCAGTGAGACCCTATTTCAAAATACAGAATATTTGGGGGGGGGTGGCTTGGAGGTAGAATGCCCCTGGGTTCCATCCCCAGTACTGAAATAGATAGATAGATAATAGAGCTGTAAACACAGTGAGAGTCACCTATTAATTTGTTCACATGAGCAAAACAACTTCTTAGTTTGGGAAAACCCACAAAGGAGAGGCTGTGATGTCATCCAAGAATGGCTGGTGGGATTTCCATTTTTTTTTCTAATTGCCACAGTTTCATGCAAGTGCACATGGAGATATTTATTTATTTATTTATTTATTTTTGGTGGTACTGGGGTTCCTGGAAGCCCTTCTACCTCGGGGCTACACTCCCAGACCTATTTTTACATTTTTATTTGGAAACAGGGTCTCCTAAACCAGCACATGCACGGCTGGCTTCGAACCTGCGCGATCCTCCTGTCTCTGCCTCCCAAGCGCGGGGATTACAAGCGTGCGCCACCACGCCCGGCGTCATGGAGATATTTATATTTATTAATGTGAAAAAATAATTTTAGAAATGTAATGTAAGAAATGAATGCTGGGCCCTAGATATCCCGACTATACATTCCAATTCTGGTTCCAGGCAAAAGACTGATCTTCAGCACAATATATATATATATATATATATATATATATATATATATGCCTCTCGTTTGCTTTGTCTTTTTTTTTTTTTTTTTGGTGGTACTAGGGGTAGAACCCAGGAGCTTTCTACCTCCGGGCTATAGTCCCAGACCTATTTTCTATTTCTTTTTTTTTTTTTTTTTTTGGTGGTACTGGAGGTGGAACCCAGAAGCTTTCTACCTCTGGGCTATCCTCCCAGACCTTTTTTATATTTTATTTGGAAACAGGGTCTCACTAAGTTGCTGAAAGCCTCACTAAGTAGCTGAGGCTGGCTTCAAAACTGTGCGATCCTCCTGTCTCAGTCTCCCAAGCACGGGGATTACAAGCGTGCGCCACCACGCCCGGCTTCCCAGACCTATTTTCTATTTTATTTGGAAACAGGGTCTCACTAAGTTGCTGAGAGCCTCACTAAGTAGCTGAGGCTGGCTTCGAACCCATGCGATCCTCCTGTCTCAGCCTCCCAAGCGCGGGGATTACAAGTGTGCGCCACCACACCCAGCTGTTTGCTTTGTCTATGTAGTGGAGGATAGTATCTAGCTCATTGGATTGTTGTAGTGATTATATAAATTAATTTATGTAACATTGTTAGCACTGTGTCTGTGCCTGGCACACAATAACCTTATTAGTCATCATTACTAGTTTAGGGTTCAATCCCCAATACCCTCCCAGACACATACTATGAAATGACATTTCAGACCCTTAGCATAATTTTTTTTTTTTTTTGGTGGTCCTAGGGGTGGAACCCAGAGGCTTTCTACCTCCGGGCTATACTGCCAGACCTATTTTATATTTTATTTGGAAACAGGGTCTCACTAAGTAGCAGAGGCTGGCTTCGAACCTGTGCAATCCTCCTGTCTCAGCCTCCCAAGCGCAGGGATTACAAGCGTGCACCACCATGCCCGGCCAGCATAATTTCTTGACAGAAGTAAAAGTCCGCAAATGGAAAGAAGGAAGTCTCCGAGAGGAAAGACCACAATGCCAATGACTGGCAAGAGCCTTAGGTCACCGATAGCCAAGAATAGATTTTTGTGCATGTGTGCATGGTACTAGGGACAAAACCCAGGAGCTGAGCTACAACTCCAGCCCTATTTTCTTTTTATTGTGTGTGTATGGTACTAGGGATTGAACCCAGTGGAATTCTACCTCTGAACTTTATCCCCATCTCTATTTTTTATTCTTTATTTTGAATCAGGGTCTCTCTAAGTTGCAGAGGGCCTCAATAAGTAGCTGAGGCTGGGCTTCAAACCTGTGATTCTCCTGTCTCAGCTGGGATTACAGGTGTTCACCACCTTGTCCTGCTCTAGTGTAGATTTGCAGGAAACACTGAAAGTCCTAACAAGACGTGTCCGTCCTTCCTTCCTTCCTCCCTCCCTCCCCCCTTTCTTTGCTCTACAATTCAGAAAGTCACGTGGCACACTATTAGCCCTCTTCCAGATGCGGCTGTACAATGATGAACTGCTTGTTGGTAGAATGAAGATGAGAATAAATCCTCAAAACTGACACAAAAACAGGACTTTAAAGTCAGCTGCTTTGTCTCTTAAGCATGGTGTGGTCAAGTTTGTCTTTGCATTCTTTGTATTGCAGTTTCTCGCTCTTTCCCCAGTTCAAGGACCCTACTCTTCATCCAAAGTTGCCCAGATCTTCCTTTCCAAACCCATTCTCAAAAATGATAAGCTGGGCGTGGTGGCACACTCTTGTAATCCCCGCGCTTGGGAGGCTGAGACAGGAGGATCGCGCAGGTTCGAAGCCAGCCTCAGCTACTAAGTGAGGCTCTCAGCAACTTAGTGAGACCCTGTTTCCAAATAAAATATAAAATGGGTCTGGGAGTATAGCCCGGAGGCAGAAAGCCTCTGGGTTCCACCCCCAGTACCACAAAAAATAAATAAATAAATAAATAAATAAATAAATAAATAATGATAACGCAAAAACAAGTGGCAACTCAATGTGTATCAAAAAAGAACATGAAGCGCTCCATTTTAAGGTCCTAGATTCACATCAATGCGTTTCTAATAACAAGCAAAGCCTACACCAGAGCTTGGCATGGTGGAGCACACCTGCAATCCCAGCTTATCAGGAGGCTGTGGGAAGGGGATTGAAAGTTTGAGGCCAGCCTAGGCAATATGGCGAGACCCTCTCACAGACACAAAAAGCAAAGGATCTGCAGTCTCTATCCCCAGCTTCGACCTCTCTTCAGAACTCAGATCCACTTTTCTAACCAATTGTCTATGTCAAGCTCTCTCCTGCAAATTCTCTGGCCCCTCAGACACAGTAGAGCCAGAATCTTCCTTTCTGAATTTCAGCTGGAAACACATTTCCATACCTCCATCAGCCCAAGCACAAAGTTTCCTCTTCACTCTTTCCCACTCCTCCTTACCCAGCGCCCAGGGTCCTGTGGACCAAGAGTCACAATCGCTGGACCCACACAGCCACCTACTGAGGGACCCCTCCGTCCACACCGTCTCCTACAGCAGCTCACATGCCAAGCCGCTGCCAGGGCCTGTCTTCCATACCAAGGTTTTCTGATCCTCTCGATTACGCTTACAACTTTTCAAATCCTTCCATCACTCACAGTTTAGCCCTTTGCAGAGTCCAAGTTTTTATTTCATTTATTATTTATAAGCACAGAAGGAAATAAACCATGATCACTCATGCCCTCAGAGAGTTTATAATTTTCCATAACTAAACTGTTGTTATTCAAAAATTATAAATGAGCCGAGCGTGGTGGCGCACACTTGTAATCCTCTCGCTTAGGAGGCTGAGACAGGAGGATCAATCGCGCAGGTTCGAAGCCAGCCTCAGCTACTTAGTGAGGCTCTAAGCAACTTAGTGAGACCCTGTTTCCAAATAAAATATAAAAATAGTTCTGGGGGTATAGCCTGGAGGTAGAAAGTCTCTGGATTCTACCCCCAGTACCGCCAAAAAAAAAAAAAAAAAAAAAATATATATATATATATATATATATATATATACATATAAATGAAATGAAAAAAAATTTATAAGCCTGTTTTGTCCACTTGATATTAGATATCTTAATCTTTAAACATCCAGCTAGTTGCCTGATCCTTCTGGTTTTCTTCCAAAAGTATACGTTAAACAAGGTCTGCCGGGCATGGTGGCGCATGCTTGTAATCCCCGCGTTTGGGAGGCAGAGACAGGAGGATCGCGCAGGTTCAAAGCCAGCTGCGCGCACTGGCTTAAGAGACCCTGTTTCCAAATAAAAATGTAAAAATAGGTCTGGGAGTGTAGCCCAGAGGTAGCAGGGCTTCCAGGAACCCCAGTACCACAAAAAAAAAAAAAAACAAGGTCTAGCCACATGTTCCCTACACCACAGCTCACAACTCAGTATTTAGGCCACACTCCATTCTATTTGGGCTCTTCAGTCCCACCAGCTCCTGGAGGCAGCTAGAATGACCTTCTCCAACTAACCTATCTGATAACTCCTGTTCTCTCTCTTTCCCTCTCGCTCTCGCTCTCGCTCTTTTTTTTTTTTTTTTTTTTTTTTGCGGGTCTGGGGATGGAACCCAGGGACATTGGATCTCCCAGCTACACTCCCTGCCCTATTTTTTTTTTTTTATTCTTTATTTTGAGACAGGGTCTCACTATGTTGCAGAAGGCCTAACTAAGTAGCTGAGGCTATCTGCGATCCTCCGGTGTCAGCCTCCCAAATGCTGATATTACAAGCGTGCACCACCATGCCTGGCCAACTCCTGCACTTTCTTCATGACACAGCCAAATTTGTTTCCTCATCATAAAACTCTCCACCATTCTTTCTCTAAGGTCACCCTTATTGTGATACCATTATTATTTGTTAAAGGATTAAACCCTCAAGCCTAGCCCATATCCTTACTGCTCACAGTAGGATTAATGGATAGTAAAAGCTCAACAAACTTTTATGAAATGGATACATAGAAATCTACTTACCTAAATCCCCTGTATATTCAAATGATTAGTCAAAAATCTTTCATTCAACAAAATGAATGAAGTACATTTGGAAAGCAGTATGGAGTGGAGATGTGTTCCCTGCCTCTGTGGAGCTTAGGGTCTGTTTCCATCACTGAATCTGAAAGGCTAGGCACATTCATGGGCAAAATAAATAAATGGGTTACTTAAACCTAATTTTTTTTTTTTTTTTTTTTTTTTTTTTTTTTGGTGGTGGTATTGAGGATGGAACCCTTCTACCTCCAGGCCATACTCCCAGACCTATTTTTTATATTTTATTTGGAAATCGGGTCTCTTAAGCCAGCGGGGCTGGCTTTGAACCTGCTCGCCACCATGCCCGGCAAACCTAAATATTTTACCAATATAACATCAAGTGATACAGAGTATTCTCTCTCTCTCTCTCTCTCTCTCTCTCTCTCTCTCTCTCTCTCTCTCTCTCCCTCCCTCTCCCTCTCCCTCTCCCTCTCCCTCTCCCTCTCCCTCTCTCATTTTTATAGTACTGAAGATTAAACCCAGAGGTGCTCTACCATTGCATAGAATATATAACCAGCCCTTTTTATTTTTTATTTGGTGGCTGGCCTCACTAAATTGCCCAACTCGCCCTTGAACTTTTAATCCTCCTGACACAGCTTCTGGTTACTGGGATTACAGATGTGTGCCATAGCAGCCAACAGATAATTACCCAATTCTTTCAGATTTGATTAAGCAGTAAGTACTACTCAGCCATAAAAAAAGTATAAAATCTTCTCAATGTGGGTGAAACTAGAGAACATTATATAAGTGAAATATGCAAGCAGAGAAAAACAATACTGCATAGTCTCACTCAAATGTAGACGCTAAAACTGTTCATGCTGTGAATGTGGAGGAGAGTAGAAAAGTGGTCACTGGAAGCTAGGAAGGACCAGGGGAAGTTGGATAAGAGATACCAAAATTCAGCCGTGCATGGTGGTACATGCTTATGATCCCAGTACTTAGGAGACTGAGACAGGAGGATCAAAAAGACAGCAGGTTCAAACCCAGTCTTGTCAACTTAGAAGGCTCTCAGCGACCTAGTAAGACCCTATTTCCAGGTAAGAAATAAATGCCTCTGGGTTCAATCTCCTGTATTTAAAAAAAAAATTCAGTTAGGAGAAATTCTTTCTAATGTTTCAAAGCATAGTAGGATCGCTATAGTCTACAATAATTTATTAGATATTTCAAAATAACTAGAAAAGTTCAAAGGTTCCCAATATATACAAATGATAAATGTTTGAGGAGTTGGAAATACTAATTAACTGATTTGTTCATTGCACATTATATACATGTATGGAGCTGTCGTACTGTATCTAGTAAATATGTACAAATACATCAATTAAACATTAAAAATTAAATTCAAATGAATCCTGAATAGTATATCCAAAAAAAAATCAGCGATGTTTACTATACCCTCCAAAGTGCAAGGTGGATCGGCTCATTCATTGCTGGGGCCAGGACAAGTATAAACTGACTCGGATCTGTCATTCGGAACTTTCCACTTATCCTCTTGAAGTTAGCTCAGGCACAGTGAGGAATGTAGCTTATCTGAATATGCCATTCTTATTTGCAAAGATGTTTCCTTCCCACCATCAACATGTGCTCTAAACTGTAAGTTAGAGTCAAGAACACTTACTTGTAAAATAGTTCATTGACATACAGATCCCAGCCAGTCAAATTCAGGAAACTTATCTTTAGGAATACATTATAGTAAGCTGGGCATGGTGGTGCACACTTGTAATCCCAGCACTTGGGAGGCTGAGACAGGAGGATCACACAGGTTCAAAGCCAGCCTCAGCTACTTAGGCTCTCAGCAACTTAGCAAGATGCTATTTCCAAATAAAGTATAAAAATAGGTCTGGGATTAAAGCCCAGAGGTAGAAAAGCCCCTGGGCTCTACCCTCAGTTCAACACACACACACACAGTACATTATATTAGCTGGGTGGTGGTGGCGCCTGCTTGTAATCCTAGTTCTTGGGAGGCTGAGACAGGAGGATTGCAGGTTCATGGCCAGCATCAGCTACTTAGTGAGGCCCTTCACAACTCAGGGAAACCCTGTTTCAAAATAAAGAATAAAAATAGGGTTAGAGGTATAGCTTAGAAGTTGAATGCCTCTGGGTTCACTCCCCAATATCAAAAAAAATTAATAAAATAAAATAAAAATCTAAACTGCTGGATTAACTCTACTTTTAATAGACAAATGCTTGGCTTACTCATCTAGCTAAAATTCAAGGACATCCCCAGAAAGCTCTATGTTTAAGAAAAGAAAATGAATATGTCATAAAATCTTTCCAGAGTGAAGAAGATGAAGATTTCTTGAGTACCATAAACAAAGCCTACACTTTAATCAAACTAGAATCAATTTCTTAGTAGTTTATTATTTTACATTGGGATGGAAAGAAATAGCAGGATGGAAAATGTTTTAAAAAAAAACAGCTCTCTGTCCTGGAATTAAAGCACACTAATTGCCCCTGAAAGGGCTAATTAACACAAGCAATTAACTGCTGGAGCCTCTAAATTCTATCAACAGCATAGCCATGGAAAAAGGATGTCCTTTGGCCTTCAAGCCCTTGTAAATGATCATATCCAGTGCTTCTGGATCATATCCAGAAGCTTGTCCAAAGCTATTGCGCTCTGGACACAGGGCTTCTCCAAAGAACTTCTCCAAAGCTGTTAACCTCTGGACACAGGGAGCTTGACTATATGTTTTAGCAAAAGGGTAAGAGATGGGTTTTTGACCAAATGGATTCAGTCTAGGATCACAGAAGCTGAAGCCAGAAGGTACTCTGGAAATCACCTACTCACACATAGACAACACTAAGGCCAAAGCTAGTCGCTAGATTCATCTGCACATGTATGTGTGTATGTGCGTGCAAGTGTGAGTGCTCTTTCCTAGTATTACTGTTTTCTTTCTGATTTTAGCAAATTTGAATGAATTGCCAATGTTGGGGGGAGGATGCTGGGGGTGGAACCCAGGGGCTTTTCTACCTCCGGGCTATACTCCCAGACCTATTTTATACTTTATTTAGAAACAGGGTCTCACTAAGTTGCTAAGCGCCTCACTTATTAGCTGAGGCTGGCTTAGAACCTGTGCAATCCTCCTGTCTCAGCCTCCTGTTAAGTTGGGTCCTGCACTCATGTGACTTTGTGTCACATGACCTCTGCAGGGCAAGGGAGGGGCTGAAACCCCCGCGAGAATTGGGCGTTCCCGCGAGTAAACCCTCATCTCGCGAGATGCATGCCTTTAAAAGGAGAGCCCGCGTCCTCAAGCTTCGGACAGGCGCGCGGGCCCCACGGTGCCTCGCCCTGATCCCCGGGAGAGCCGTGCCATTAAAACTTTACATGCCACGTGTACCGGACCTCTCTCGTGTTTTTCACACTCCGACGTATGCACATTATTTTTATTTTACTCGCATTTAATTTTTTATTTTACTTATCATTTGGTGCCGAACCGGGAGAACTCTTGGGTCCCTCCCCATTTTTTTTTCCTTTTTTTTTTTTTTTTTCTGTTTTCTCTTTTTATTTTTACTCTCTTTTTGAGCCCCGGACTCTCCGACCCGCCAGCAGCTCGACTGTGAGGTCCCACACCAGCGCTCCGCTTGCAGGCGTTGCTCCCACCACTGCCGCCGCTTCCGCCCCGTGCCTGCCCGGACCCGTAAGCCTTCTTCCCCAGCCCCGCGCTCTCCGGGAGAGCCGGCGGCCTTCTTCCCGCCCCGGGCTCTGCTGAGAGTCCGCGGCCATCTTTCCAGCCCCGAGCTCTGCTGAGAGCTCACGGCCATCTTTCCAGCCCCGCGCTCTGCTGAGAGCTCACGGCCGTCTTTCCAGCCCCGCGCTCTCCGGGAGAGCCAGCGGCCTTCTTCCCATCCCGGGCTCTGCTGAGAGCTCGCGGCCATCTTTCCAGCCACGAGCTCTGCTGAGAGCTCGCGGCCATCTTTTCAGCCACGAGCTCTGCTGAGAGCTCGCGGCCATCTTTTCGGCCCCGAGCTCTACTGAGAGCCGGTGGCCATCTTTTGGCCCCGAGCTCTGCTGAGAGCCGGTGGCCATCTTTCCAGCCCCGAGCTCTGCTGAGAGCCCGCGGCCATCTTTTCGGCCCCGCACTCTGCTGAGAGTCTGCGGCCATCATTCCAGCCCTGCGCTCTGCTGAGAGCCAGTGGCCATCTTTTCCTGCCCACGTGCTCTCTTCTGGAGCGCCGGCGGCCATCTTCCGCGGCCACCACCGCCGGGGCGTGCAGGCTCCGCCGGCCGCCAGGCTGCCAGTTCCACCCGCCCGGAGCCAGGCTCCTTGGGTGATGCTGGCACCTGCTTTGCTCCTGCCTGCCGCTTGGACCTCCTAAAACCGCCGTTCCCGCCGTTCCCGCCTGCCCACGCTGCCCGCCGCTGGAATGGGACCGCGCCGCCCGCGGACTGCGCCACGCCGTGCACCTATGTCTTCTCCACGCCTGGCGTTGCTTAGACCCACCTGCCGGGGCCGCCTGCCTCCTCCATCTAGGTGGCCACCACTCTGCTAAACAGCCCCCAGCCCGCCAAGTCCAGCCCGCGCTCCAGCTGGTTCCTCCACTCGGACTCGCGCCCTGGCGCCCTTCACCCTGTACCTGCCCACCCCTGCTGCCTGGGCCTGGCCATTCCGGTAAGCAGCCACATGGGATTACTGGGGGGGGGGTCGCCAGCTTTGGCCCGCCATCTTGCACACGTGGAATCACTGGGGGGCCGCCATCTTGGCCCCACCATCTTTAACCCCTCCCACCTCATGGCCTCACTGGAGGCCTCGCCATCCTTAACCCCTCCCACCTCATGGCCTCACTGGAGGCCTCGCCATCCTTAACCCCTCCCACCTCATGGCCTCACTGGAGGCCTCGCCATCCTTAACCCCTCCCACCTCATGGCCTCACTGGAGGCCTCGCCATCCTTAACCCCTCCCACCTCATGGCCTCACTGGAGGCCTCGCCATCTTTAACCCCTCCCACCTCATGGCCTCACTGGAGGCCTCTCCATCCTTAACCCCTCCCACCTCATGGCCTCACTGGAGGCCTCACCATCTTTAACCCCTCCCACCTCATGGCCTCACTGGAGGCCTCACAATCTTTAATCCCTCCCACTTTCCACTCCTGACCAATCCTAGGAGTCGGCGGCCATCTTTCCGGCCCGAGCCAGGCAGCTTGGCACTTGCTCTGCCTGCCAACTGTCTACGCAGGCCAGGACCTCTGCCTGCCGCTTGGACCTCCTAAAGCACCGTTCCAGCTTGGTTCTCCGGTCACCGCCGGGACCTCTGGCCGGTTTGCCCCACCCGCCCCGAGCCAGGCTCACTGGCGGTGCTCCTCGGGGCCCAGCCTCAGCGTCTGGCGCGTGCCTGGAAGTCATTTTGTCTCCACGCCGCGGGCCCGGCAAGCCACGCCGCCTGCGCGCCCCCACTGATCCCGCCAGCCGCCAGTGCCGTCCACACCAGCCACCGGCATCCGCGCGCCCTGGCTCCACCACGCCCCCAGCAGCTTCTCAGCGCTTCTGTCGCAGCCAGCGCTGGCTGGCAACACTTCACTCCGGTAAACTGCCTCCTTCCCTTGGTTAGCGGGTTCCGGACTTGGGTCTTCCGGTCCACTGGGACCTTAAAATCCAAGCGCTTGGTGACCCATTGTCCCATGGTCCACTGGGACCACGCTGCTGATGACCAGGTCATCCTCCGGTTTTGAGAAGGAATGAAGACGTTCTTCCCTATCTCTTAACCTCTGTTTCCGAACGATTGAGCAGGGAAATCGGGGACGCCCATTTCCTGTTCTTCGTTTCCGCCCGCGAACCAATTATGGGGAGTCGAACCTTTATACTAGCAGATGCCCTGAGAGCCTGTCTGCCTTGATACGAGTTGGGAAATAGGTTGCGGTGGCCCAGGAATAGTTAGGAACTTTTATAAGCGGTCTGGTATCCCTCCAAATGCTCTCCCCCATCAGCTTCCATTTATTTTCCTGCCAGCTGCCATTTTGTGATGGCGCATAGTCACTGCCTGGTGATGTCACAGTCACCATCTTGGCCTGCGCCAGACTGCAATTTTGCTGGGTGGCCCGCTCGGGCGCGCCCTAGGTGCTGCGGGAAACGACAGGCCGGGGCTGGGGCGACACTCTCTGTCTGCCCGTGCGGAGTCCGCGTTGCCATTCTTGCTGGACACCCGTCTCGGGACGTGCTCTTTGTGAGTATAGGTCCGTCGCAGCTGACAGAACCTTAACATAGCATCTAAGTTTTAATTCCAGAGAGAAACAGGTGGAAATGGAGCGTACACTCCGACTTTGCCAAAAAGCAGATCCCTGGTAGCTGCCCTTCAGCTGGCGGTGGCGGCTCAGCCCTCTGGAGCGCCACCTAGGTGTGGAGGACTGCAACAACAACTACCTCCAGGAGCCTGCCTCAAGTGGGGTGAAGCCATGCCCACCAATCAGACTGTGCCCGGCGTGTGGCCAGGAGGGCCACTGGAACAGTGCCCTAGGAAAAGGTTGAGCCCCAGGTGCCTCAACACAGGGGGAGCACCTTTCCAGACCAGGCCCTGCCGCTGGCTCTACTCAGCCTGGCTGAAGACTGACGGCTCCTGGATCCCTCAACCTCCATCCTCTTTGCCAGCTCAGGGTAGCTCTCCAGGTACTGAGTAAGCCAGTCTCCTTTTTGGTCGCCTGCTCAATCTCATGATTTGTTTTTTTTCTTTAATAGCCCTTGCCTGTTCAAGCCTCCTCAAGCGCACATCACTAAGCTGTCCAGGGTAACCTCCAATTCGCACTGCAGCTATGCACCCACCTGCACCCCCTTCTGGGGGACTGGACTCCCAACTCCTCCTGGCCTGGGGCCCCTGACGACGCCCCTTGACAGCAGGAAGAAGCTAGAGGGTCCAACGTCATCCATTATCCCTACCATCAAAAGGCCGGAATGTTAAGTTGGGTCCTGCACTCATGTGACTTTGTGTCACATGACCTCTGCAGGGCAAGGGAGGGGCTGAAACCCCCGCGAGAATTGGGCGTTCCCGCGAGTAAACCCTCATCTCGCGAGATGCATGCCTTTAAAAGGAGAGCCCGCGTCCTCAAGCTTCGGACAGGCGCGCGGGCCCCACGGTGCCTCGCCCTGATCCCCGGGAGAGCCGTGCCATTAAAACTTTACATGCCACGTGTACCGGACCTCTCTCGTGTTTTTCACACTCCGCCGTATGCACATTATTTTTATTTTACTCGCATTTAATTTTTTATTTTACTTATCACCTCCCAAGCACTGGGATTACAAGCATGAGCCACCATGCCTGTAATACTCCAGGGAGTATAGCCTGGAGGAAGAAGGTCCCTGGGTTCCATCCCAAGTACCACACACAAAAACAAAAGCAAACAAAAAACTGGAAAATTTCAGTCACTTGTGGTAGTGTAGCCCCAGAACTTTGGAGGTTGAGTTGAGAGGATCTTTTGAGCTCAAGAGTTTGAGGTCTGGCTAGGTGACATAGTGAGAAACTCCTTCTGAGAGAGAGAGAGAGAGAGAGAGAGAGAGAGAGAGAGAGAGAGAGAGATATTTGCCATAAAACTCTAAATTTAAGGATTCTCTCAAAAAATCAGAAGTTCTGGCAACACTGGGCTCTCCTTGTTATACAATTAACTGGAACTATGTAACCGTGGCCTTCAATGGATAGGGTGTGTTCTCTCCACTCCCTCTACTCCTTAATATCTCCCTGACATAGGAACAGGCTTACTTACGTTAAGATTTCCCACTTCCCCCATTCCCCCACCCTAGCCTGCTTTGCTCATTTATGACACCTGGCTCACCTGGGTGAATCTCATCAACCTGCCATCATTGACCATATTCAACCCCTTGCTTTACACATAAGGAAACAGGTTTAGAGATGTCATGCTTGGAGACAGATCAGTATCAAGGTGCCTCGTTCACAAGTCTAGGGATTGGACATCAATGTCTGAGTCCTGCCCTCAAGCCCAGATGACATAAGGAAATAGGATTTAAATATAAACCCTGAAGGTCCAGGGGGTGGCGGCATCTCTCCTCTGGGACACTCCACCATGCTCCTCTCTTTCACTATGCAATACATCTCTCGGCTTTGCAACTGAGTTCCATCTCTTTATTTCTATACTGAGTTAGGAAAAGGACCCCTGGTACTTCCCACACTGTAACACTACTAGAGAGAGACTCAAGTTGTTGTAGGAAGGGACCATGCCTTCTCTCTATCTCTGTCTCTCTGTGTCTGTCTGTCTATCTGTCTGTCTGTCTGTCTCTCTCTCTCTCTCTCTCTCTCTCTCTCTGAGGGATGTGGCATCTCTGAACATGCCATTCTTATTTGCTCAGATGTTTCCTTCCCACTGTCAACATGTGCTCTAAACTGTTGACATCCCAGCCAATCAAATTCAGGAAACTTATCTTTAAGAATTCAGCTGGGTGGTGGCGGCGCCTGCTTGTAACCCCAGTACTTCTGAGGCTGAGACAAGGAGGATTATAGGCTCACGGCCAGCCTCAGCTACTTAGTGATGCCCTCCACAAGTTAGTGAGGCTTTGTTTCAAAATAAAGAATAAAAATAGGGTTAAGGGTATAGCTTAGAAGTATCTCCCCCCCCTCTCTCCCTCTCTCCTGAGAACCAGAGGGCATTCTACCTCCAAATAACACTCCCAGCTCAATTTTATTTATTGAAAAACAGGGTTTCACCAGGTTGCTGAGAGCCTAGCTAAGTTGCCAAAGCTAGCTTTGAACCTGTGATTCTTCTATCTCAGCCTCCCAAGTACTGGAATTACAAGCTTGTGACACCACACCCAGCCAGAAACATGCCTTCTTTCCTTGAACTCAATTTTAAGTTATAGATCAATCTTTTTATCCACAGAGAATATTTTGGTATCTACAAAGAACCTCCCAAAGAAAGCTCAAAATGGATGCAATTCTGCAATCTTTAGTTAAAATCAAAGTCACTAAGTGTTACTTTCCTAGAAAGCAAGGTGTTATTTCATTCCACCTTCACCCAGCCCTTCTATACTCAATTGCATCCTATGAATGAAATTCAAAAGATACCTCGCTGTTGAAAAAGGACTATTAAAAAAATTAAGGTTCAAATGATTGGGAGGAGGAGGTAATTTTTTTTAATGGAACGGGGATTGAATCCAGAGGCATTCTGCCTTCAAGCTACACCTCTCCATCTAATTTTATTTCTTATTTTGAAACAGGGTCTCACTAAGTTGGTAAGTGTCACTGTGGCTGTCCTTGACCTGTGATCTTCCTGTCTAAGTACTGGGATTGCAGGCCTGCACCACCTTTCCTGGGTTGAGGAAGTCAAGTTTGAAAATCTGCCCACACCTGTCTAATTTCTGTGACCTTCCAGCTCTACTTTCCTGGCCAGATCCACTCCCAAAACACTTTATCTGTCCTGATAAAGATTCATACAACAACCAACACCACCATTACTATCACCTTCTCAAATTCAAAGCCAACAAAGTCAGGTGTGGCGGTGCAAGCTTTTAATCCCAGTACTTGAGAGGCTGAGACATAGGTTGCAGATTTGAGGCTGACTACATCAATTTAGCAAGACCTTCAGCAACTTACTGAGATTCTGTGATTAAAAAATAAAGGGCTGGGGGGTGTAGCTTGGAGGTAGAATGCCCCTAGGTTCAATCCCTAGTGCAAAAAAAAAAAAAAAAAGCCGGGCCTGGTGGCGCACGTTTGTAATCCCAGCATGCTTGTAATCCCAGCATTCGGTTAGCGGACAGCCTCAACTATTTAGTGAGGCCCTCCGGGTGAGACCCGGTTTCAAAATAAAGAATAAAAAATAGGGCAGGGGTATAGCTTGGAGGTCAAATGCCCCTGGGTTCCATCCCCAGACCCGCAAAAAAAAAAAAAAAAAAAAAAAGACAGCAAAGATTTCCTAATGTCCCAGTCTACCCTTATCCTTCCCAATACTAATCCTATAAAGGGTCCCAGTCCCTGGGTATGGTGGCGCATATTTGTAATCCCAGTATTTGGGAGGCTGGGATTGTAGGTTCAAAGACAGCTTTATCAAGAGGATTGTAGGTTCAAAGACAGCTTTATCAAGTGGTGAGACTCTCATCTACCTAGTGAGACCATTTCAAAATTAAAATAAAGCTGGGAGTGTAGCTCAGAGGTAGAATGCCCCTGGCTTCAATCCCCAATACTACTACTACTACTACTACTACTACTACTACTACTACTACACACACACGTCCCTGTCATCTCACTTATTTACACACAAAAGAGAACAAACCAAAGTGGATGCTCATAAACTGAGGATGCTGATAAGTTGTTGTAAAATTGTAGGTTAAATGATTTTATTATCTAATTTCTACTTCGGAGAACCTGGAAGGGGGCTTGTTTCTTGTAACAACATGGTTACTAAGCCTGTTATTTGCACTTACATATTATTTAAAAGAGGCTATAATCATGTAATGTTTAAATCCTGAAGATTTTTTTTTTTTTTGGTTCTGGGGATTCTACCTCCAAGCTATATTCTCAGTCTTATTTTGTTTGTTTTGTTTTGTTTTTGTGTTACTGGGGATGGAATCCAAGGGCATTCTATCTCCGAGCTATACTCCCAGCCCTATTTTTATTTTGAAACAAAAGTTTTGCTATGTTGATTTCATTACTTGCTGAGGCTGTCCTCAAACCTGTGATCCTTCATCTCAGCCTCCCAAGTACTGAGATCACAAGCATGTACCATTATGCCCAGCCCTTTTATTTGTTATTTTGAAACAGGGTCTCATTAAGTTGCTGAGCGTCTCACTAAGTTAAAGAGCCTTTTCTCGACCCTATGTCCTCCTGTCTCAGCATCTCAAGTACTGGGGTTACAGGTGTGCGCCACCATGCCTGGCTCTGAAGAATTTATAAGGGTTGAAGCCAACACAAATATAAGAAGTTGTCGGAACACAGCAAAATGACAGAATTTGGTAGAACAACTAAAAATTCCCTCTAGGTGGAGATGAGCAGGGACTCAGTCTAAACTAGTATCAAGGTAATTCAAGATTTTAAAAAAATACATCTAAATTGAGCATGGTAGTACACACCTGTAATCCCATCTACTTGGGAGACACAGGCAGATCTGCAAGTTCAAGATCAGCCTGAGCAACTTGGCAAGAACTTATCTCAAAACCAAATAAAGGGCTGGTAATATTGCTGAGTGGGAGAATACTTGTCTAGCATGTGAGAGGCCCTGGGTTCAATGCCCAGTACTGAATAATAATAATTAATAATAATAATAAAATAATAATAACAACAAAAATAATTTCTAAAACAAAAAATAGAAACAACTAACAAACACCCAAACTGTGGCCCAGGAAATTAGCCCAAAAAAGTTATAACAAGCCGGGCTTGGTGGCACACACTTGTAATCCCAGCATTAGGGAGGCCGAGACCAGAGGACTGCAGCCTCGGCTACTTAGTGAGGCCCTCCACAACTTAGTGAGACCCTGTTTCAAAAATAAAGAATAAAAAATAGGGCAGAGGGTGTAACTCTGAGGTCGAACGCCCCTGGGTTCCATCCCCAGACCCACCAAAAAAAAAAAAAAAAAAAGCTTACTGTGTAAGTTACATATTTAGTATAAATGCTGCTGCCTGGAATTCCAGAATAACTTGTGTTGTATAGACTTCCCATCCCAGGAATATGGCAAAACAATGATTATCTGAAGCCAGGCATGGGGGTGAGTACTTGTAATACTAGTACTTGAGAGGCTGAGGCGGGAGGATCTCAGGTTCGAAGCCAGCCTTGACAACTTAGGCCCTCCACAACCCAGTGAGACCTTATTTCCAAATAAGAAATAAAATCGGGCTTAGAGTTGAGCTCAGAGGTAAAATGCCTCTAGATTCAATCCCCGGTCCCACAAAAAAATAAAAGAAAATGGTTACCTGCTCTCTAAAATGCCTCTGGGCCCTGCTGGAGCCCGGGTAGGTATCTAGGGTGAGCCACAGATGAGTTATAAGCACTAATTCCTCCCAAGTTTTGCTCGGTGGCCAGGTGGCCGAGGTGCCAGTGCCTCCCGCGGCCGCGGCAAGGCTGAGCTCCTCGGCTCCTCCGGCTGACCGGGTGGTGCCGAACCTGGCGCTGCCAGGCAGAACGCGCCAGCCCCGCGCCCCGCGCGCTGAGAGCACCTGCGGCACCGCGCCTGGCCGGGGTGGCGGGAGGCCTGGTAGCCCCTCTGGTGGGAGCTGGCTCACCTGGGTCGCACACCTGCCCTCTCTGCTCTGCCACCCGCCCTGCAAAACTCTACCCGGAGTTTAGAGACACATCTCCGCCGCGAGCCCCATCCTGGGCCCCCGTCCTCCCCACAAGGAACCCCCTTTCTCTTTTTCTTCTTGCTGCATGCATGCACTGTGCAGCCCTCAGGTACGGGGAAAAGCGTCCACCGCGGGGAAACAAGACATCAAAAAGCTGGTGCCCAGAGGGCGGGCGCGAGCGCGCCGCGGACACTCGCAGCCCGTATCCCGAACAAGAAGCGGGTTAGGGCTGCAGGGCCGGGTGACAGCGTCGCCGCCGCCCGCTCCGTGCTCAGTCCCAGGAGCTCCTTCTGGCCTCGGGGAGGTTGGGCGACCCTCCCCGCGAGCCCTCGCCTTTACCTGAGCGCCGGCAGACGGTGCGCTGGGGACGCGGCGCGCTCCGGGCTCGGGCCGCGCCGTATTTATCTCGGGCCCGGCCCGGGCAGCATTGGGCGATCCGTCCCGCTACGCGCCCCGGGCCACCGCCCTCTGCCCCCGCCGAGCCCGCCGGGCCGCGGAGCCGGCCGCCCTCGCCCTGGGGCCCCACCTCCTCTTCCCTTCCTCCTCCCTGGGAAGTCACTCCCCGAGTTTCCCCCCTGGTCTCCCTTCTTTGGGACACCCTGGCCAGTCTGAACCGGTTGTGACTGCGCGGGGGGCTGGGGAAGGGGGAGGCGGCGGAGATGGGAGCGGAGAAGCCGGCGGTGGGGGCGCTGCGCCTGCCCGGGAGGAGGGAGGGACTGGCCGGCCACCGCCCGGCCCGGAGCCGCCGCCCGCAGCGCCCTCTCCGTGCGTCCCCGCCGCCCACCGCGCGCCCCAGCCCGTGCGTATTTATGGGGAGCCCGGGTGTGGACATGAATGCAAGTCTCCCCTGGTCTCCCTGGCTCCCAAGGCCACTGCGCGCCCTCCTGGCCAGAGCTGTCTACCCAGCTGGCAGTGATCCCGGAGAAACGGGCACCAGAACTTTGCAAAGTTGGTGCTCATGGGCAGTGGGAAGATGCCAAGTGCTGTCCTTTGTGGCAGCTCCGCGGGAAAGCAGGCTGTCCTGCCAGGCAGAGCGTGCAGGGAGGAGGGGCTGGGTCTCAGGACATCCAGCCTGTCCAGCAGTAGACCGAACCTCACCCGCACCACTCCGAGCGCCGGAGCTCCTGCGCAGGTGTGCCGCCTTCCCGGCGGAGAACCACGAGGCAGACTAGGCACAGTACCTCAGGATCCGGGGTTCGCCGTGGTGGGCCGCCAGTGATCACTTTCTGTGTTGCCGTGTACTCTCTTTTTTCTGGGAAGCAGCCCTTGTGCTTCCTACGGGTTTTTCGGAGGGAACTAGGGCCTTGCACCACAGCCATGGATATTCACTGAAGGACTTGGGTTCTGATCTATTGCAAAGAGTTGGTACCACAAACTGGGAGTGGTGGATCACGGTTGTAATCCTAGTACTTGGGAGGCGCTGAGGCAGGAGGATCGAAAGTTCGGGGCCAGCCTCAGCAACTTAGTGAGACCCTGTTTCAAACATAAAAAATAGGGCTGGGGCTGGGGAGTAGCTCAGAAGTAGAATGTTCCTGGGTTCAATCCCAGTACCGTACCAAAGGAGGAGGAGGAGGAGGAGGAAGAGAAAAAGGAGGAGGAGGAGGAGGAGGAGGAGGAGGAGGAGGAGGAGGAGGACAGATCAAGCTGCCTAGACCATCCTAGTTTAGACTTCATTACCTAAAACATCAAAATGAAATTCCCAGTCTTGCTTGCATCATGGAGTCTATGTAGATGAGATAAAAATAAAAGCCTGTAACCTGGCTACACCTGTCATGTTTTCTTATATTGTATTACAGTCAGAGATGGGTGTGGTAGTGCACGCTTGTAATCCCAGCATTCTGGAGGCTGAGACAGGAGGATTGCAGTTCTCGGACAGCCTCAGCTACTTAGGCCCTCCAAAACTTAGTGAGACCCGGTTTCAAAATAAAGAATAAAAAACAAAAATAGGGCTGGGGGTGTAACTCGGAGGTAGAATGTCCCTGGGTTCCATCCCCAGACCCACAAATAAATAAATAATAAATAAATAACAGAAGGAAAAAGAGGTGGTTCTAAGAAACATGTCTGGCCGGGCATGGTGGCGCACAGTTGTAATCCCATCACAGTTCACGGAGTGAGGCCCTTTGCAACTCAGTGAGACCCTGTTTCAAAATAAAGAATAAAAAATAGGGCTGGGGGTATAGCTTGAAGATAGAATGCCCCTGGGTTCCATCCCCAGTACTGAAAGAAAAAAAAAAAAACTAAGAAATATGTCTGGAGGGGAGAAAAATGGAGTGATGATACTGTTGTTACCAATTTTTGCCTCCAAACTAGTTCCATTTTCCCTCTTGGAGTTATGGAACCATGAACAAGACAGATCCAAAATGAGTGGTAAAGGAAGGTTCATTCTTGGCTAAGAATAGGAGACACAGAAAGAAAAGCTCAAAGATCAACCTTTCTAGCTGCTGGGGGCCCAGAGGTTGTAGATATAAGGAGAAAATGAGGGGGAGGATGTGCTAATGAAGGAGAGAACTTCTCATATCTTTTCTGAAAGCAGGTGGAGATTTTTTGAGAATTTAGACTCTACCTTGATTTGCTTCTTTCATGGTTCTTTCTGGTTGTCCTGGTGGAAATTGGCAACCTCTCCTGGCCCTGGGGGGAGGGTCGTTTAGCATGCCCAAGGAATCATAATGAAGTTAAAAGTGGTGAGGGGGTCCCTTTGAGACCATCTTAGATCCAACCCATTTCAGTTAACCCACCTGAAGAGGAATTTCTAGCCTTCAAGCACCCTGTCCTCAAAGACAAGATAGAAATTCAGTGGCATCCTACTTCTGTAATCACCTCTACTTGGGAGGCTGAGGCAGGAGGCTTACAAATTTAAGGCAAGCCTGTGCAATTTAAGATGACACTGTCTCAGCCAGGTGTGGCGCACGCTTGTAATCCCAGTGCTTGGGAGGCTGACACAGGAGGATCACACAGGTTCCAAGCCAGCCTCAGCTACTTAGTGAGGCTCTCAGCAATTTAGTGAGCCCCTGTTTCCAAATAAAGTATAAAATAGGTCTGGAAGTATAGCCCAGAGGAAGAAAAGCCCCTGGGTTCCATCCCCAGTACCACAAAAAAGAAAATAAAAATAAAAAGACATTGTCTCAAAATTAAAAGGGCTGGCCAGGCATGGTGCCACACGCTTGTAATCCCAGTACTTGGGAGGCTGAGACAGGAGGATCATGCAGGTTCGAAGCCAGCCTCAGCTACTTAGTGAGGCTCTCAGCAACTTAGTGAGACCCTGTTTCCAAATAAAATATAAAATGGGTCTGGGAGTATAGCCTGGAGGTAGAAAGCCCCTGGGTTCCACCCCTAGTACCACACACACACATACACACACACACACACACACACACACACACACACAATAAATAAATAAATAAATAAATAAATAAATAAATAAATAAATAAAAATAAAAAGGCCTGGGAGCCAGGCATGGTGGCTCACACCTGTAATCCCAGTACTTAGGGGCTGGCTCTGCTGCCCTTAGCTGCATCTGCCTTGAAGCTCAGTCCAGGCATGGAGCCCATGTACTCTCAGCCAGATGGAGTTAAAAAAAAAAAAAAAAAAAGGCAGGTCACTAAACTAGCTGGACTTCAATGAGCCTGTGGCGGCAAGAAAAGAAATCCAAGGCAAAGCTTTTCAAGACAATGATGCCTATTCTTGGCTTGGTGTTGTTATCATTATGAATCCTTTACTAAGAACTTTGTAATTTGAAACAATATTCTAAGCCTACCTCCATTCTTCTGTTTGCTACCTCAGTCTTCTGGAAAATGAGATGGCAAAATTAACCTAAAATTGCTTCTCAGTCGTCACCACAGTGAGAAAGCAGGAGCAGAGAGGGCATCCGTGGTGGGGCAGGGAGGCGCGGGGGTCACACTGGCTCTGAGCTGGCCTGGGGGCGGCAGGGCTGCCCTCCCCATGTATCACACCACGGCAGGTTTCTTACTCTTGACACATGGGTCTTCCCCTGTTTGTGAATGATGGCATTGCCATCAAGACACTGCAGTTGTGTTGTTGTTGTTGTTGTTGTTGTTGTTGTTGTTGTTGTTGTTGTTGTTTTGTGGGTCTGGGGATGGAACCCAGGGGCATTTGACCCCCGAGCTACATCCCCTGCCCTATTTTTTATTATTTTGAAACAGGATCTCACTAAGTTGGGGAGGGCCTCACTACATAGCTGAGGCTATCTGCAAACCGCCATCCTCTGGTCTCAGCCTCCCGAATGTGGGGATTACAAGCGTGGGCCACCACCCGGGCTTAGACATTACACTTTGCAACAAAAATAACTGAAGAATACAGTTTGTGCTTTTATAGCCACCCGCTCAGGCATCTATAAACCAATTAATTAGCTACATTCCATCCACTCACATTCTAACAGATAAAAGATCAGTAAATAATGAAAGTGGAGAGTGGACAAATAGTTCTCTCTTATTCTTATAGAGCTTTTGTTTAAAGCATACATATTCAACTGTTAAAAACAGACTTAGAGCCAGCCCCGTGGTGGCACACACTTGTAGTCCCCGCGCTTGGGAGGCTGAGACAGGAGGATCACGCAGGTTCGGCTATTTAGTGAGACTCTCAGGAACTTAGTGAGACCCTCTTTCAAAATAAAATATAAAATAGGGCTGGGAGTATAGCCTGGAGGTAGAAAGCCTCTGGGTTCCATCCCCAGTACCTACCACACACACACACACACACACACACACACACACACACACACACACACAATAGACTTAGAAATACACAATATCATTTTCTTTTCCCCCAGTGTTAGAAATACACAATATCATTTTCTTTTCCCCCAGTGTTGAGAGCTTAAGCCAAGGGCCTCTGGCATTCTGGGAAAGTGCTCAGCCACTGAGCTCTATCTGTAGCCTTTTATTTTCAGACAAGGTCTCACTATGTTGCTGAGGCTGTCCTTAAACCCAAACCCTCCTACCTCAGCCTCCAATGCAGTTGGAATTAAAAGCCTGTGCCACCTCGCCCAACACTGCATCATATTTTTATCGTAATTCTTCAAAGTATTATTTCATCTTTTTTGTCTTTATTTTTATCATATTATTTGGCTCAGAGGATTTTTAATCTTAGGGGAAGAGGGAAAGAAGAATAAATGTCATTCTTCGAAAGCCTGCTAACTGTAAAGAGGTGTTATCTTAATTACTCCTTATTTTGGCTTAGATACAGAATGTCCCCTGAAAGAGCTCATATATGTTCAGAGTTTGTTTAGATACAGCGTGTCCCCAAAAGAGCTCACATGTTCAGAGCTGATATAATTAAATCATGAGGGATATAATCACAGTCATCTACTTACTGGGTGGTAACCTAGGCAGCTGTGGTGTGGCTGGGAGAGGTGGGGATGTGGCCATGGGACATGGCCTTGACTTTCCTTGCTTGCTCTCTCTGGCTTCTGGCCTCTGTGATTCTCAGCCTTCCAAGTACTGGGATTACAAGTATGGGCCACTGTGCCTGGCTTTTACTTTTATTTTTTTTAAACTGCCAAATCTGAGTTAGAAACTGAAAACTGGAACCTGGTGCAGTAGAGCATGCCTATAATCCCAGTACGTGAGAGGCTGAGACAGGAGAATAACAGGTTCAAGGCCAGCAACACAGAAACTTAAATTTACAAAAATAAATTAAAATAGGGCCAGAGGTGTAGCTTAGAGCTAAACACCCTGAGTTCAATCTCCAGCATCACAAAGTAAATAAATAAATAAATAAATTGATTAATTAATTAAAAAGGGCTGGGGGTGTAGCTCAGATGTAGGACACCCCTCAGAGGTGAGTGAAAAGAAACCTTTAATTATCATTGTTCATGAAATTGATGGTTAATTAAGCCTTAGCTTGGTGGGCACCATATCTATGTGACTGACTCAAGTATGTATACTGTGGATTCTTCTTATTATTGTTATCTACCACTCAGTAGCTCCTTAGTACTGAGGTAAGATAGGGGGGTGAAAAAAACGATAGGCCAAAAAAGGAGACAAACTGGAAAGGGAACAGGAATTAGAGCTTTAAAATCTAGAAACTTCATAATCCTTAACTTTACCCTACAGGATGTATTCCATCTTAGGCAAAATCCTCAGTAGGCCCATACCCTTAATCATAAAGGCCCCTCTGCCCACCTGGGGTCCCAGAGATGCTTAATAAACAAAGGATCCACACGGAAGGTCAGGCTCAGGCACCACCAGCCACCACCCATTGATGCTGAGAACTTGAGGACTCGGAGGAGTCCAGACCCCAACCCATGCTGTGTGCCCTCCTCCTCCCCCACGGGGTCTCCTATAAAAGAACTGAGACCCCAGAGATGCTCTCTCCCTCTTGAGATGGCCCTCCTTCTCCTTTGAACTCCACTTTCCTTAATAATAAACCTCTGTCTTTGTCTCTGACCCACACGAGGTGAAATTCTTTTCTGCTGTGGAAGTCAAGGACCCTGCTGATCCTGAGTTCCTGAGGTGAGAAATGGACCCTTCACCTCCTGACAGTACCACAATGAATGAATGAATGAATGAATGAATATTAAAAAATAAACTTAGAACCAGAAAGAGCCCTGGAGATTAACATGGGTAACTTCATACTCGGTGCAGAATGTAGTCTGCTAATTTTTGAGATGAAACAAACAGAAATCTCAAGAAATTGAATGAAGAGACCGAGGGTGTAGAGGAAAGAGCCCAGCCCCTGACGCCAAGATAATCTATTAGCTTGGTAACTTTAATGAGGTTTCCTATCTCTAGGCCCATTTCTTCATCTATAAAATGGGGGAAACAATCTCTCACTCAGCAGGTGTGAATTAAATCAGAAAGAGTGCCCATTGTGGCCTAACATAATGAATACTTGCTTTCTTAAGTATACCAAAGACACCCCCCCACCACTCTACTATGGTTCTGACTGACCTCTCCTGGGCAGAATTACAAGGGGGCAATGCTGTCCGTTGACAAAGATACAGTGACCGCAAATGGAGGCCATTTATAATATATAATATCTGTTAAGCTGTCTTACCCAAACAAGTTACTGAAATTTGTTTAAGCCTGGTGTTTTGGCACATGCCCGTTATCTCAGCACTTGGGAAGGCTGAGACAGGAGGATCACAGGTTCGAGGCCAGCCTCAGCAACTTAGGCCCTCAAAGACTTAACGAGACCTTGTTTCGAACTAAAAATTAAAATAGGGCTGGAGGTATAGCTCAGAGGTGGAAGGCATCTGAATTCAAACTCTAATGCACACATACACACACACACACACACACACACACACACACACACACACAGAGAAATTCAAGGAGTTTCTGTAGTGACAGGTAGGTATGGTGACCAGTCCAGAGAATCAGCAAAGTTCAAAGATCAACAAAGCCCCAAAATTAAAGTTTTACTCAAGCAGGCGTTCATCATTTCTCAGGCATGACCCTCATCTCACACTAGCTCAGTGTTTCCACTGTGGTAACTTCTGTCTACTGTGGTCTTCAGGGCTGGGTTCTGACTCAGATGTGATTCTTGGAAAGTCTTGCTAGAAATTCAACTTTTCTTTGGCTGGTCAAGATTGTTGTCTTTTTAAAATAGGTTCTTTAGTCCACTGTGTTACAATATCCCACCAAATAAATCCAGAAACAAACATTGCTGCGGGGTGGGAAGGGAATCACCTAGTGGAATTCCTGCGGTGTCAACAACTGTCATCTGCAATAAGTTTGACCTGGTGGTATATTTTACAAGAAGCTCGTAGCTAATGAATACCAAAAAGCTGAAAACCCAATGTGCAAAAGGTCTGCTAAAAAAAAATGAGCCCTAGCAACTGTTTGTAAGTTGTCTGGGAAGGGAAAAAGCGGCAGATCACCTAGGACAATGGGAATTAGCTGCCTTTTGGACATTGAGAGTAAGTAGCCCAAGCTAAGTGCCATCTGTCATTTGCAAACTGCAATTTCCTAGAGAGAGAGAGAGAGAGAGAGAGAGAGAGAGAGAGAGAGAGAGAGAAAGAGAGAGAGAGAAGAGATTCTGAGTGGGTTTATATACTTCTGAGTCCTTTTTAACTGGGGTCTTAGGGGCAGTTTCCCCACAGGGTCTATTTTATCTTAGGCAAAATCCTCAGTAGGCCCACACCCTTATCATAATGGCCCCCTAGCCCTCCTGGGATTCCAGAGATGTTAGTAAACAAAGGATCTATAAGGAAGGTCCAGCTCAGCGGCCACCCAGTCACCACCCAACTAGGTTAGGAACCTGAGGATTTTGAGGAGTCCAGACCCACACCCCTGCCATGCACTCCTACCCACCCCACTCAGGGTCTCTCGTTTAAAAAAAGGACTGTAAATGTACCAGCATTGGGAATGGCTTAGAAAGAGTTGAGAAAGCTCTGATTATTAATAGATATATTTCAGAAATAATTATGTCAAAATGGTAGACCTGGGGAGAAAGGCTTGGCTTTGGTCAGGAAGCAAACAGCTATTGAAACTAGATTGACTTAGCTAAAAGTAATTAGCAAGTCAATAGGAGAGGGGAACTGTCTAAAGACAGATCTACATAATTAGATAAGCTAAGATGGTAGGAAGGGTCGACCTTCATGAAAGGAGACACCTTGCCACACCTTGCTGTGGGAGGTACCTTACAGCAACGTTCACTATGTCAGAATTACGTAAACAAGATGGAGGTCAGAGGTATAAAAAGTCCGGTCCACGTGATGTATCATTGGGGTGGTGAATTGGCTAGGACCATCCCCCTCATACCATTCGCCTGGGGCTATAACTATCTTCAGTATTTCTTTCTCTATTTTTTTTTTTTTTTTGGTGGTACTGGGGGTGGAACCCAGAGGCTTTCTACCTCTGTGCTATACTCCCAGACCTTTTTTATATTTTATTTGGAAACAGGGTCTCACTAAGTTGCTGAGAGCCTCACTAAGGAGCTGAGGCTGGCTTCGAATCCATATGATCACCTGTCTCAGCCTCCCAAGCACGGGGATTACAAGCCTGCGCCACCACACCCGGTTTAGCCCTATTTTTTATTCTTTATTTTAAAACAGCGTCTCACTGAGTTATAAAGGGCATCACTAAGTAATATCTGGGGCTGTCCTCAAACTGCAATCCTCCTGTCTCAGCCTCCCAAATGCTGGAATTACAAGCATGCACCACCACGCCTGGCTTAACACACAATAATTTAGTGAGACCCTGCCTCAAAAAAAAAAAAAATGTTGGGGGGGGTGTGGCTCAGTGGTAGCACACCCCTGGGTTCAAACTTCAGTACATACATACATCATCAATATGGCTGGGGCTGGGCATGATGGCGCATATTTGTAATCCCAGTACTTGGGAGGCTGAGACAGGAGGATCGCACAGGTTCAAATCCAACCTCAGCTACTTACTGACGCTCTCAGCAACTTAGTGAGACCCTGTTTCCAAATAAAATATAAAATAGGTCTGGGAGTATAGCCCGGCAGTAGAAAGCCCCTGGGTTCCATCCCCAGTACCACAGACACACAAAAAAAGATATATGACTTTTTTAAAAAATAAGGAATAAAAATAGGGCTGAGGTGTAGCTCAGAGATAGAGTACTAGGGTTTCCACCCCTAGTACACCAAAATAAAGAAAGAAAGAAAGAAAGAAAGAAAGAAAGAAAGAAAGAAAGAAAGAAAGCAAGCAAGCTTGGGAGGACTCTCAGCTCAGTAGAAGAGCAGCCCTGGGTTCTATCTCCAGTACCACAAAAACAAAACAAACAAAAAACTGAAGGGTCCAAGAATTGCCCACCAACCCAAATATCGAAGGACTCACAAGAGATGTAAAAATGCAAGCGAGGTTTATTGTCCCGGCTAGCCAGGGGTCGAGACCAAGACACTATGGCCGAGGTTCGACCCCTCCCCACTCCACGCTCTGAATTTTATAACCCTAGGAGGGAGTGGTTACACACGAGGGAGTGATTACACACGTCAGAGCCCGCCAACCTTAGAATACAACCAATCAGATACAAGGACAAACAAGTACAACCAATAATTTTAAAACATGCATCCACACACGTCAGAGCCTGCTCTGCCTTTCCCACCCACCTTGGCTGGGCCAGGCTTATCTCTGCACTGAAGAACAGATTATCTCTGCACTGGAGAGCAGATTAGCCTGGCCTTGTTTGCTGATCTAGCTCAGAGATATGGGGATGGGGTCCCATTTACAAAGACCTTGGCCAGCAAGCTAGAGATTAGAGGCTTTGACCTTGTGGGTCCCCTACCCTTGTCCTTGGATGGATCTTGATTTTATTTCCAATCCTACCCTACTTCTATCTTAACTATATTTTAATACCTTATTTCTAATCCTAATATGGGAGAAGACTTCTCTAGTTAACTTCTCATATAGGGGAGGAAAGCACTTCTTCCAGCCTGCTTTCCAGCACCCCTACATTTTCCCCCTTTTTCTCTTCAAACTGAGGAATCTTCCTCAGACTTACTGTTAGGCCCATCTAAGAGATCATAAAGATGTCTGAGGACCAAGAGTTGTACAGAGTTGATACGGTCCTTCACAAAAGCTATCAGTTTCAGAAAATACAATTTGACTATTACAAGTGTACAGACATTTAACATGAGCTAATTTCCCATCAATGTCACCCCATTATTATTACATACATACATGTAGCCATAGCAAAGGAATCAGGGTGACGACTCATCGAGCTGCTTCGAGCTGAACAGGGGCGATGTAAGGGGGCCCCAAACTTAGGGTACATATGTATGTAATTGACATGGGGAGATCAGATGGGTCCTTGCGGTGTGTGTCTATGACCATCCAGAGGACTCCGATAGATGATCTTGTCAGGGTCTGTCTGTAACACCATCTGAAGTCTAAAAACTTCCAGGATATGAGAAATGAAATTTAAAATCATCCTAAGGGGAGATGTAAGTTTGATGTTGGAACCATGAAAATTTAGAAATGACGTCACATAACATTGTTATCTAGGACTATGTTCCAATCGGAAAAGATCTAAAGGCTTCCCTTGGCATGAGTGAAACCAAGCTGCCAATCTTCACCTGGACATGTGTCTCTAGATTGCTTGCTTGGTGGACTCAACAAGCTTTTGGAATTAGTTTCTAATTATTACAGACTTTGGGGTCTCCCAGTTTCATCGCCAAAAGCAATCCTCTAGCCTTTCTATCCATAGTACATCCCTGCTGAACTCTAGCACTTTTCTCTTGGGAATACACAAATGGTAGGCTTATTAGAAACCTACACCCTTTTAATAATCAATCTTCATCACATATGCAAACAAACATACCACAGACCCTCTGCAACTTAACACAAACCTTCTGCCAACTTGCTTTAACCCTCTTAATTTCCTGGTCCTTTCCCATTTGGGACAATCTTAGGATAAAACTTACAAACAAATTCCACCAATGCTTTACAACTTACTTTAACCTTCTGATCTTTCTATCCTGGTCCTTTCCCATTTTGGACAATCAGGATAAATCTTACAACATGCTTTCTTAGTCTCACATTTCCTTTCTCTGTATTTACCAACATAAAGAAATATATCTATAGTCTCTCTAGATATGTCTTTTGTCGTTACATACAAGCAAACCTAAAAAAAAAAACATACCATTTAATAATGTTGTTCATATACCAGCAGTTAAAGAAACCCATTTACAAGACTTAAGTGTTACTTTCAACCTTATGAAGTTAAGAGGATTTTTCTTTCTAGTTAGGTGTAACTTCAGTGGATTGGAGAGATGTCGGACAGTCCACTCATTGGTTGTTCTTCTTGCCTCACCGGGTTGTGCTTTCCTCACGTGGGAAAAGTGCACCCAAGGTCCAATACTGTCAACCTTCAAAGCAGTAGGGGTAGTGAACAAGACAACATAAGGTCCTTTCCACCGAGGTTCTAAAGTCTTTGACTGGTGTCTCTTGACCCAGACCATATCCCCTGGGACGATACCATGTTTTGGGTTCAGTTCTGTATTCTTTTCATGATAGGCCTGAATTAAGGGCCAAATTGTTTGCTGGACCCTGGACAGGGCCTGCAACATAGTTAGGTAATTTGAGGCCAGATTTTTCTCCCCTGGTGGTGCTACAGCACGCTGGATGATGGGGGGAGGTGCTCCATACAAAATTTCGAAAGGAGTTAGGCCATGAATGTATGGAGAGTTCCGAACCAGAAAAATGGCTAGAGGGAGGAGTGTCACCCAGTCACCGCCAGTCTCTGTTACCAATTTAGTTAAGGTCTCCTTTAGAGTCCGATTCATCCTTTCTACCTGCCCAGAGCTTTGGGTTATACTCACAATGCAATTTCCAATCCAACCCCATTGCTTGGGCCAGTCCTTGGAGGACTTTACTAATGAAAGCCGGACCGTTATCAGACCCTATTGTCTCTGGGACCCCGTATCGGGGAATTATTTCTTCTAGTAAGGCTTTGGCTACCACCTGACTTGTTTCCCTTTTTGTAGGAAAAGCTTCTACCCACCCAGAGAAAGTATCTACTAACACTAATAAATACCGATACCCGAACTTGCCAGGCTTTACCTCAGTGAAGTCCACCTCCCAACTCTGCCCTGGAGACCTCCCTGATACCCGAGTACCTCTATGCAGCTTTTTCTGTAAAGCTGGTCTCATCATGGTACAGCTCACACACTGTTCTACTACCTGCCGTGCTATGCTGTTTTGGTGAGGAAACCGAATCTGTGCTGCAGAAAACAAAGTCAATGATTTCTTCCAGCCCAAGTGGGAAGTTTGATGAAGATTGGCGAGAAGAAAGAGTCCTAATTCTTATGGCAAAATTAGCCTTTTTCACAGTCTCTTTGCCATTCGTTGGAATTTATAGGTCCATGAACTCGTAGGTGAGTTTTTATCCAATTCAAATCCTCTGAGGAGTAGTTTGGCTGTGGCGGCGATGTGGGCATCTCTGGTAGGGGCAGACTCATAGCAGCCACAGTGATGATGTTTCCTGGCTTTCTGCTGCCACTCTTCTGGCCTCTGCGTCTGCTCGATTACTGATTGCTTCTGAGGTGCTGGCAGATTGATGTCCTGCAACGTGCAAGTTCTCTGCCTTCTGATGTGCGAAACCCCCATTCCCGGTAGATGGTGCCTTGCACATGTACAGTTCCAAACGCGTATCTGCTGTCAGTATACACGTTGACGCGTTTTCCCTCAGCCCGTTCAAAAGCCTTGGCTAGTGCTACCAGCTCAGCCTTTGGGGCTGACGTTCCGGGGGGGGTAAGACACTGCTCCAGACCACCTCTCCTTGATTCACCACTGCTGCCCCCACTTGCCGTTGTCCATTCTGTATGAAGCTGCTGCCATCCGTGTACCAGTTCAACTCACAGTTAGGCAGTGGAACATCCTGTCGATCAGCTCGCACCTGGGAGACTTCAGACAGGATTTCTGCACAGTCATGAAGAGGCTGTTGCAGGTCCGGTGCTGGCAGCAGGGTGGTTGGATTCAGAATCACTGAATCTGTGAAGGTAATCCTAGGCGAGTCTAATAACAGTCCCTGGTAATGAGTTAATCTGGCATTTGTCATCCATTTGCCTGGCGGCTGTCTTAGGACTCCCTCCACCATATGGGGAGCCGTAATTTGCAGATTTTGCTCAAAAATCAATTTATCTGCATCTTTGACAAGCACAGCTATGGCTGCAATGATGTGGAGGCACGGGGGCCATCCTGCCGCTACTGCATCCAGTCTTTTTGACAAATAGGCTACTGGCCTTTTCCACAGTCCTAGCCACTGGGTTAACACCCCTTTAGCTACCCCTTCTCTTTCGTCCACAGAGTGTAGGGTTTCAGGGGATCAGGCAGGGCTAGAGCAGGCGCCTGCAACAGGGCTCCCTTAAGATGATCAAAGGCCTGTTGATGTTCCTCAGTCCATTGCCACCTTTTAGTCTGTTTGGTGGCCTCATAGAGGGGCCTAGCCACCTCTGCAAAATTTGGTATCCATAGTCAGCAAAACCCTGCAGAACCGAAGAATTCTCTCACCTTTCGAGCGGTGGTAGGCGTTGGAATATGAAGAATGGTCTTCTTCATTTCATCAGTTAGCCATCGTACTCCATCCCTTAATTTGTACCCCAGGTTGGTGACAGTCTGTTGGCAAATCTGTACCTTTTTAGCACTGGCACAATACCCCAGGGTTCCCAACTCCTCAAGCAGCTGGCCTGTCGCTTCCAAGCATTCCTGTCTAGTGGCTGCCGCTAGCAGCAAATCATCAACATACCGTAGCAAAGTCACGTGAGGATGAGTCTGTCGGAAATGCTCCAGATCCCGGCTAAGGGCCTCATTAAAAAGATTTGGGGAATTCTTGAATCCCTGGGGAAGCCTGGTCCATGTTAATTGGCCTATCTTTCCCCCTTTTTCTTCTTGCCACTCAAAAGCAAACAATGGTTGGCTAACTTCAGCCAATCTTAAACTAAAATACGCATCCTTTAAATCGAGAGTCGTGTACCAAATTAGTGTTGGGGAAAGATGGCTTAAAATTGTGTAGGGATTAGGCACTGTTGGCTGTATGTCTTCAGTTCCTTCATTGATCTTTCTAAGATCCTGCACTGGCCGTTAATCTGTTCCTCCTGGCTTTTTGACTGGGAGGAGAGGGGTGTTCCATGCCGAATGGCAGGGCCTGAGGACTCCAGCTCTCAACAGTCTATGGATATGAGGCGCTATCCCCCGTCGTGCTTCCTCGGGCATTGGATATTGTTTAACCCGTATAGGTTGGGCAGTAGCTTTTAGCTCTACGACTACTGGAGCCACATGTTTGGCCAGTCCTATGCCTGTTATTTCAGCCCAGGCATTGGGGTAACATTCTAGCCAAAAAGTCATTTCCTCCTGGTCTTTTAATTCTTTTCTTTGCTCTTTAAATAAACGATGTTCATCATTCAGTGATAAAGTCAATACATGTAATGGCTGTCCTTCTCCATCAGTAACTTTAATTCCTTCTGGTTCAAAGTAGATACGAGCATTTACTTTAGTAAGTAAATCTCTTCCCAATAATGGAGCTGGGCTTTCAGGAACCACCAGGAAAGAATGAATGACCTGGTGTTTTCCTAAATTTTCTTGTTTGCTTAATTTCTTCCTGATATCCGGGGCTGCCTGGCTAATAAAAGAAAGTATAACAGCTGACCGGTGTACCTCTGCCTTTGGGTCTATTGGGGTATACTGCCTATAAGCATCATACAAGCGTTCTAAAAATGCGGCTGGGCTTTCTGTTTCCCCTTGAACAACAGCCTTTATCTTAGAGAAATTTGTAGGCTGTCTAGCAGCCACCTGGAGACCGGTCATCAGAGTCTGGCGGTACACTCGGAGACGCTCCCTACCTCGTGCATCCCTGAAATCCCAATCTGGACGTGTGAGCGGAAAGGCATCATTGATTTCATTCTGAAGTGTGGTGGGTCTCCCATTTTCTCCGAGGACATTCTTTCTGGCCTCGTTGAGGATACGCTCCATTTCTTCCATGGTGAAGAGCGTCTTTAGCAGCTGCTGGCAGTCGTCCCAGGTTGGGCAATGGGTATGCATGATGGACTCTAATAATCCTATAAGACACTTAGGATCTTCAGAGAAAGGAGGGTTTTGGGTTCTCCAGTTATAGAGATCACTGGAGGAGAAAGGCCAATATTGGTAATGTTGCTCCCCTTCTGGTCCCCCCGTCCTATAACGCAAACTGGGAAGATTGGGACGTCTTCCTCTGGAGTTGAGGTAGGTTCCTGTTCTTCCTGTCTCTGAAGCCCTCTAGTCCTTGGTCTACGTCCTCTTTCTAGATTTTGCCCCCGTCGTCGAAGACACTGGCTTAACTGCAGCACTAGGTGCTTGGTCTGCCTGGATGGCTGCCCCAGCTACTTGGCCTGCTTGGGCATATGGAGGTGGCCTAACTGTCTCAAAATCTAGTAGAGGATATAGAGATGAACTTTCTGGAAGCAACAGGGCAGAAGACTTTTCTCCATAAGTATTAAAGACACCTGGGGGTCCCTTTTTCTCTTGGACTACCAATGCCGGAGTGCCACCAGCTTGTACCAAAGGCCTAAGCCAGGAAGGGGGCTTCTGGACTTAATCCTCCCAAACTAAAATGTATGGAAATTGATCAGGATGGTCCTGGTTACCAGAACGAGTAATGATGGCCTTGTCCTTAGAAATTAGGTCTGGGAAAACGTTCCCTGTGGTTGCCATCCAATTCTCTGGTGTGGCTAAGAATGGTAGAATAGGGACGGTCATTCTGGACGCCGCAGGCTAAATCTTGAGTAAAGAGATGGCTCAGGGCTGGCCTGTTAAGCCCTCCCCACCCTGGCTAAGCTTTTGGATCTAGGGTCGGGAAAGAAGGGCAATGCCTTAGAACTGGCCTCTGAGATCTCACTGCATGATCGCCTGAGGCTCTTTTAGTCAACTCAGGTGGTAGTAATTTACTGGGAACCTAGGTCTGGGGACCCTATTTCCCTTCGGAACTGGGGGCATTCAGCCATTTAATGGTCCCCCTTTGCACTGTGATCCAGGCCTCGGAGGGCCTCTCTGGCCTCCTGGTTGAGAGCATTACTCCAGTGATGCCCTTGCTTTCCATCCTTAAGCAGACTTGAGCCTAGGCTTCTGTGCTCAGCCAGAGTTCTTACATGGCTTTTGTCCCTCTCTTTCCCCTTTCAAGTCCTTACTAAACCAAATTGGCAGCCTGCAGTCTGAGGATGGCCTCCCGCTCTACCAGGTAAAGATTTAAGAATGCCAACACCTATCCAAAGGATGGCCACTCGGCCGAACAGAGAGTCAAACTTACCCTTCTTGATAGCCAGGCCCATTTCCCGAGCCTCCTTCTGTACCTCAGGAAAGTGGGAGAGGATGAGACCTTTGGGAGTTACGTGTGCTTGTCCCATTGTTAAAACTAAACAACTTATTCTATATTTTTCTCTTAAAACCACTTAATACTGTATTTACAAAGCTTTATAACCACAATCCTTATTATTCTCAGCCGAGTGGGATGGGGGAGTTATAAGTCTAGGGGTATGATTTTAGAACTCTGGAGGCTAGTCCTTCATCCCGAATTGCTCCCCCCAATCCTTAAGGGCCACAGGTTGTGGGAAAGCCACCTGGGCAATCGGTAGAAGTCCTTCACCTAGACCAGAGTCTGGGATGGGCTCTACAGATGTCGTTGCTCACCCCACCCAAAATCGGCTGTTTCCCTAGCCAGATACCTTAGAATAGCAATTAATGAATATTAAATGGATACCATGAAAACTTAGGCATGCAAATTACCACTATCATTAACAGAGCAATTTCTAAATTTAGAAGGATTATAATTAACCACTAATTATAATACATTTACTGGTACCAATACTCCAAAATATCATACAACAAAAACGACAAAATTGCAAATCCAATCACATATCCCAATTGTTTCCATTCACTCCACTTTCTCCAATCATATGGACCGGTCCTTTTCACACTCTCACACTCACACAGTTAGGATCCTTGATGAGGCCGAATGGAGTCCACTTCACCGGTGGCAGATCAACTTCTTCGTTGGGCGCCAGGATTCCTTCTTTGCTCGAGCACAGAGGACACTGTTCCTCTCTCAAAACCTTCTTTGCTCACGCATAGAGGACACTGTTCCTCTCTCCAAAAAAAAAAATTCTAAAACAGCTCCAACTCCCTTCTCATGAAGAAACTCAAGAATGGAGCTCCCCCTCTCACAGAGAGACTTCCACTGAGCGCTTCCTATTGGAGGTCACTGGTCTTATGTGCTGTGGCACTGCCCCTGGGGTCTTCCTCCAACTTCCAACCCAGTGTCCCGGCATCGGGACCTGGGTGGTGCCATCGGGCTAAGGGCCCTGGTCAGCACCACCACTGGAGGTCACAAGGGACTTTATACCCAAGCCTGTTCCTCCAGCCCAGGGGGTCACAAGGGCCTTACCACAGCGTCCTGCCGCCCGAGCCTTTTCCCCCGCCTGAGGCCGTCGCCTCCAGACTCGATCAAGGGTCACAAGGGCCTACAACAGCGTCCTGATGCCCAAGCCTTTTCCCTTGTCTCATCCCAGGACTTACAACGACGTCTCGCGGCCTGAGGGCCCCAAAATGAAACCTCTGCCCCTTGGTGCCGTTCGCTAAATGGGGAGGGGCTTATCCCGGATGAGCCCCCATATGAAGGGTCCAAGAATTGCCCACCAACCCAAATATCGAAGGACTCACAAGAGATGTAAAAATGCAAGCGAGGTTTATTGTCCCGGCTAGCCAGGGGTCGAGACCAAGACACTATGGCCGAGGTTCGACCCCTCCCCACTCCACGCTCTGAATTTTATAACCCTAGGAGGGAGTGGTTACACACGAGGGAGTGATTACACACGTCAGAGCCCGCCAACCTTAGAATACAACCAATCAGATACAAGGACAAACAAGTACAACCAATAATTTTAAAACATGCATCCACACACGTCAGAGCCTGCTCTGCCTTTCCCACCCACCTTGGCTGGGCCAGGCTTATCTCTGCACTGAATAATCTGCCTGGAGAGCAGATTAGCCTGGCCTTGTTTGCTGATCTAGCTCAGAGATATGGGGATGGGGTCCCATTTACAAAGACCTTGGCCAGCAAGCTAGAGATTAGAGGCTTTGACCTTGTGGGTCCCCTACCCTTGTCCTTGGATGGATCTTGATTTTATTTCCAATCCTACCCTACTTCTATCTTAACTATATTTTAATACCTTATTTCTAATCCTAATATGGGAGAAGACTTCTCTAGTTAACTTCTCATATAGGGGAGGAAAGCACTTCTTCCAGCCTGCTTTCCAGCACCCCTACAAAACAATGTATGGACATTGTATATTGATTGACTTGAATGGTAAATGGTAAATGAATTATACCCAATAAAGCTATTTTTTTTTTTTTGGTGGTACTGGGGTTCCTGGAAGCCCATCTATCTCCGGACTACACTCCCAGACCTATTTTATTTTTGGAAACAGGGTCTCCTAAGCCAGCACGGCTGGCTTCAAACCTGCACGATCCTCCTGTCTCTGCCTCCCAAGCGCGGGGATTACAAGCGTGCGCCACCACGCCCGGCCAATAAAGCTATTATTTTTTAAAAAATGAACTACAAGCCGGGCTTGGTGGTGTTCGCTTATAATCCCAGTACTTGGGAGGCTGAGACAGAAGGATCACAGGTTATGGGCCAGCCTCGGCTACTTAGTGCGGCCCTCCACAACTTAGTGAAACCCTGTTTCAGAAATAAAGAATATAAAAATAGAGCTGGGGGTATAGCTCAGAGGTGGAATGCCCTTGGGTTCAATACCCAGTACCACAAAATAAATTAAATTAATAAACAAACTACAGCAAATGCAGCAGTAACTTTGCTTGTGGTTTTTAGAAAGCTATCCTAATACATACTTTTATTTTTATTTTCTTTCTTTCTTTCTTTCTTTCTTTCTTTCTTTCTTTCTTTCTTTCTTTCTGTATTTGTGGTCCTAGGGTGGAACCCAGGAGCTTTTCTACCTCCGGGCTATCCTCCCAGACTTATTTTATATTTTATTTGGAAACAGGGTCTCACTAAGTTGCTGAGAGCCTCAATAAGTAGCTGAGGCTGGATTCGAACCTGTGCGATCCTCCCATCTCAGTCTCGCAAGCGCTGGGATTATAAACATGCGACACTACACCAGCTTAATGCATACTTTTAAATTGGTCTACCAGAATAATGGAGCTGCTTAACAGGTGCCAAGTTAGGGGTCAGACATGACCAGCCTAGGCCAACCATGGGAAGCCTGCTGCCTACTGTCTCACAGAAGCTGCAGTGTTTCAGCACAAAGGAGCAGGACACCACGGAGCAAAACTCACCATCCTGTACCTTCCCCAGTGGAAAAGTCCCCTAACTTGGTTGTAGGACACACTTCGGAGAACTTATGTAGAGGCTGACTTTTATTAGTCCTGAGAAATTAACTCCCCATTTTTTCACTGAACTGTCACCACACATGTTTTCCTATGTTTTCATTTATTTGTTTTTCTGGTTTTTTATATTAGGGATGAAACTCAGCCCTACTGCTTTTTTTAAATTTTGAGTTAGGGTCTTGCTAAATTGTTGAGCCTTAAACTTGTAATCCTCCTGCCTCAGCCTTCCAAGTACTGGAATTACAAGTGTGCACCACTGAATTCAGCTCTTCCTAATGTGTGTGTCTGTGTGTATGCATGTGCATGTGTGTCTGTATGTGTGTGTTATACCTTTATTGATGCAGTGTAATATCTAATTGCGGTGGAGATTTTTTTGTGTGTGTGTGTGTGTGGTACTGGAGGTGGAACCCAAAGGGTTTCTACCTCCGGGCTATACTCCCAGACCTTTTTCATATTTTATTTGGAAACAGGGTCTCACTAAGTTGCTTAGAGCCTCACTAAGTAACTGAGGCTGGCTTCGAACCTGCGCGATCCTCCTGTCTCAGACTCCCAAGCGCGGGTATTACAAGCGTGCGCCACCACGCCCGGCTGCGGGGGAGATTTTTTGAGGGGTACTATGAATTAAACCCAGGGGCATTCTGCCTCTGAGCTACACCTCAGCCCTATTTTATTTTGGAACTGCATCTCAGTAAGTTGCAGAGGGCCTCACTAAATTGCTGAAGCTGATCACAAACCAGCAATCCACCTCTCTCATCCTCTCAAGTATTAGGGTTATAGCCGTCTGTCACCACCCCCAGCTTCTTCCTGATGTTTCGATGCATTCTTCCTATCGTGGGGCTTTGGGACCTGCTATTCACTGCATCCTCACTTGAATTCCAGGTTTCCACTTAGCAAGCTCCTCATCAATCAAATCTCTGCTCCAATGTGGCTTCCTCAGGAAAGGTCAAAGGCATCTGCTAGAACATTCTTTCACTCCATAAACCTTCTCTCCCATTGCTCTGATCTTTTCACAGCACATGAAATTTTCTTGTGCTTATCAAGTTTTTGTTCTGTCTCCAGGACAGGACCCCAACCTCCCTTGTTCTCAGAGAGAGACTTGTATGCAACACTACATGGCATAGGCCATGGCGGGTTGATTTTGGAGTAAATAATCTCCATTGTATAAGTCATCATCAACTTCCATAAACAATAGTCTCTATGCTTTGAAATCACACGTTAAACAGGAATCCGGGACACTGACACTCCAGAGATCAGTTAATAGTCAAAAGGGCAACCTTAAAATGCTTGTAATCCTAGCATTTGAGAGGCTAAGACAGGAGGATCATGATTTTCAGATAGCCTCAGCTACTTAGGCCCTTTTTTTAAAATTTATTTTTATTGGTGCATTGTAATCATACATCACATTGGAATACAAGACTTGAGAGGATATACAAGCACACATCTTCCAATTATCCCTCATCCAATCCCCATCCCATTCTCTCCCCCTCCCTCGATGGCGACTAACTTTGATACATTTGTTTAAAATGTATCAAATCCTGAGTTTTAAAGAGGTTCCACCCTCCCCTATCCCATACCCTCTGATTGGTCACCTTAATTGCTTCGCTATAGGGCCTTTTCTATAACTCGACCTCTTCTAGTTACCCCTTTCCTCCTAGTTCTTGCTAATTAGGGGAAGCATCTGGTTTTTATTTTCTGTGATATTTCTCTGTGAATGCCGAATTGCAAGTACCGATTCCACGTTTGACGGCCACAGTAGTGGCCTGGCCACCCAGTGGACTGATCCAGACCTCGCTGGCTCTAGCACTGGCCTTGCCTCATGGGAGGCCCCGAATCTGGCCTCGCTGACCCCCGCACTGGCCTAACCCCTTGGCTGGCTCCGATCCCGGCCTTGGTGGCCCCAGCACCGGCCTTGCCTCAAGGCAGGCTATATCCCAGCCTCGCTGACCCTGGCACCGGCCTAACCCCTCGGCAGTCTCCTATCCTGGCCTCGGAGGCCCCAGCACCTGCCTTGCCTCATGGCAGGCTCCAATCCCGGCCTCACTGGCCCCGGCACCGGCCTAACTCCTCGGCAGACTCCGATCCTGGCCTCAATGGCCCTGGCACCGGCCTAACCCCTCGGCAGGCTCCGATCCCAGCCTCGGAGGCCTCAGTAGCAGCCTTGCCTCACGGCAGGCTCTGATGCCAGCTGCTGGTCCCAGCACCAGCCTAACCCCTCGGCAGGCTCCAATCCTGGCCTCGGAGGCCCCAGCACCGGCCTTGCCTCATGGCAGGCTCAGATCCCGGCCTTGCTGGCCCAGGCACCAGCCTAACCCCTTGGCAGGCTCCGATCCCAGCCTCAGAGGCCCCAGCACTGGCCTTGCCTCACGGCAGACTCTGATCCCGACCTTGCTGACCCCGGCACTGGCCTAACCCCTCGGCAGGCTCCGATCCCAGCCTTGGAGACCTCAGTAGCAGCCTTGCCTCACGGCAGGCTCTGATGCTAGCCGTTGGTCCCTGCACCAGCCTAACCCCTTGGCAGGCTCCAATCCTGGCCTTGGAGGCCCCAGATTGGCCTTGCCTCATGGCAGGCTCCAATCCTGGCCTCGCTGGCCCCGGCACCGGCCTAACCCCTCGGCAGGCTCCGATCCCGGCCTCAGAGACCTCAGTAGCGGAGTGAGGCCCTTTTTTAACTCAATGAGAACCTTTTTCAAAAAATACAGAATAAAAATTAGGCCTGGGGATGTAGGTCATAGGTTGAATGCCCCTGGATTCAATCCCCAGTACTGCCAGAAAAAAAAAAAAAAAAGCAAATGGCTCTCACTGGAAACCCACTTGGCCACCAAGGACACCCATGCCTACACACACATCTTTCCTCATCCTGGTCCCAGGCCAAATGGAAGGGCGGGCTCCTGCTCAGGGCCTTTCCTGTGGGTTTATAAACAGGTCTGAGTGTACCGTTGGTCTTAGAGTGGCCCACATGGAATCTTGCCTGCAGTGTGCACTGTTAGTAAAACTGCTCCCAGCCAGATCATCAAACAGTCATGTAGAGAGCAACCAGCACAATCACTGGGCATGGTGGCTCATGCCTGTAATCCCAGGACTGGGGAGGCTGAAGCAGGAGGCACACACACACACACACACACACACACACACACCTCTCAAACCTTGCCCTAGGCCTATACAGAGACAGTTCATCCCAGTCATGCCTCAGGGCTAGGAATTCTCAGTTCTTACAAGCGTGGCTACATGGTTTATATTCTTGTACATCAGTTCATCCAAGTGGACACTTAAAACATGACACTAAGTGGGCGTGGTGGCACACACTTGTAATCCTAGCATTTGGGAGGCTGAGACAGGAGGATCACCAGTTCTCAGACACCCTCAGCTACTTAGTGAGGCCCTCTGCAACTTAGTGAGACCTTGTTTAAAAACAAAGAAAAAGGCTGGGTGTATAGCTTGGAGGTAGAGTGCCCCTGGGTTCCATCCCCAGTACCAAGAAATAAATAAAAATGAGACTATGATTCTTTTCGCTAAGCGCTTCATAAACTACTGCATGCTGGCCACACAGGAAGTATTATGCCTATGTTTAAGCAAATGGTACATTTACCAACATGTCACCCATGAGTTCTTTGGAAATAAATTGCTCAGAATAGTATTTAAGATGACTCAGTTACCCATATTTAAAAATTCACATTTAAGCCAGGCATGGTTACAGGTATATGCCTGTAGTCCCACTACTTGGGAGGCTGAAACAGGAGGATTACAGGTTCAAGGCCAATCTCAGCAATTTATCAAGGCATGTGGCAACTTAGTGAGACCCTGTTTGAAAATAAAATTGGGCTGGAGGTATAGTTCAGAGGTAGAATGCTCCCGGGTTCAATCTCTAGTACAAAAAACAATACATTAAGATGACTTTATACATGGTGCTATACGCTTGTAATCCCAGCATTTGGGAGGCTGAGACAGGCAGTTCAAGGACAACCTCAGCTACTACTTAGTGAGGTCCTTTGCAACGCGGTGAGACCCTGTTTCCAAATAAAGAATAAAAAAATAGGGCTGGGTGTGTAGCTCAAAGGTAGAATGCCCCTGGGTTCCATTTTCAGTATTGAAAAAAAAAAAGATGACTTTATAATATACTTTTTGTTATTCCTTTTTTTCTTCAATAATGGGGAATGGATTTATGGCCTTAACATGTGCCTAAAGGGCTTACTCAGCCCTTTTAAAATTTTTATTTTTAAACAGTGTCTCACTCAGTTCACTAGGCTGACCTCAGAATTATCCTCCTGCCTCAGCCTCCAGAATAGCCTTGATTATGGGTGTGTACCACTGTGCCTGGAGTGTATATAGCCCTAATTTATTTGTATGTTGAATTCAGAACAGTGATCTGTAACTCCTGTTTATAAGGCCTGACTTCATGTTTGGTTCTTATTTTATTTTATTTTTTGGTACTGGGAATGGAACCCAGGGTCATTCTATCCCCAAGCTATACACCCAGTCTATTTTTACTTTTTATTTGGAAACAGGGTCTCTCTAAGATGCTGACAGTCTCACTAAGTTACTGAGGCTGGCTGTGGACCTGTGATCCTCCTACCTTACCCTCCCAAGTACTAAGATTATAAGCATGCACCACCACTCTCAGCCTGGCTGCATTTTTTTTGCGGGTCTGGGGATGGAACCCAGGTGCATTCAACCTCCGAGCTATACCCTCTGCCCTATTTTTTTTTCTTTATTTTGAAACTGGGTCTCACTGAGTTGCAGAGGGCCTCACTAAGTGCTGAGGCTATCCACGAACCGCGATCCTCCGGTCTCAGCCTCCCCAATGCTGGGATTACAAGCGTGCACCACCACGCCCGGCTCTGGCTTCATATTTGATAATACAAAACAACAGAGCTAGTGGGGCATGGTGACAGACAGCCTCAGCTACTACTTAGTGAGGCCTTTTGCAACTCAGTAAGACCCTGTTTAAAATAAAGAATTAAAAAATAGGGCTGGAGGTGTAGCTCGGAGGTACAATGACCCTGGATTCCATCCCCAGTACTGCCAAAAAAAAAAAAAAAAGAACTCAATGACCAGAGTATACATATACCATTTTTTTCTAGACTGAAACTTTGGAAAAGAGGAAAGAGTTATCTGTGAAGTGGATAATCAGTACATTGCAAGGTTTCTCAACACATTTAGGATGGGTACAATGGGTTGCATTTTAGTCATTAAATCTTTGAGTTTAGGATTGAAATGCCTCAGTATATACCAAATCTCAATGTCTTCACCTTCAGAATGAGGAAGCAGGAGGTAATTAACCTTTCTGGCAGGACAACCAGATGGTTAGCAGTAGGTTCTAGAGGCAGGTGGTTTTGAGTGGGGGGTCTTGGTTCTCTCATCTTCTAGCTCTGTCACCACCGTTAGGATATCTGATGTGGATTTGGCATTTTACATAATTCCTCTAAACCTTTATTTTTTTAATCTAGGCAATGGAAATTTCTCATCAAATTCTTAGTACAGACTGTATTTCATAAAGATGCAAAACACTTAGTACAGAGCACGCCAGTCTAGATAACAACACTTATGATTAACAAGCGTTCTGGCAGGTGTTTTCTGACCTCTTGACTCAAAGACAAGATAATTTCTTGCAGGGAACACTGAACTGGGAAGGATGCAAGGCTTCTGGAATGGCTACTTAGAAATGATGAAATTATAGCACACAGACATCTGTGTTTTGGAATGGCCAGGTTATTCATACTTAATTGGTGACAAGTTGAGAGACATCTACTTTAGTTAGGGACTTGACTTTAACAGCACAGGTAAACATTAAGTTCTACAAAAAGCTACAGAAAAACTTGTTACTTGATTCAAATTGCAAGCAAATATGTTTACCATAAATATTGTTGCAATTCATGAAACCCTTTCCAGTTCTACTGAAGGGAGTGATGGGTCCCTCACTGCACAGGGCTACTCCTGTCCTCTTGATGTTATAGCAAAATATTAGGTTTCTATAACTTCTTTCTGCTATGCATTTTCATGTATGTTTCAGAACAATTCCTTTAATATTCACAGTATTTCTATATGACATCTAAAGCAGATAGTATAAAGAAATTTTTATGTCTTTCTCTGTTTTAATGTAGGAGGAGTATGAAACCTAGAGAGGCTGAGCAACCTGCCCAAAGGTCACATAGCTGTTCAGTAGCCAAGACAGCAAGAAGTTAGGAACACTGTGTCCAGTGAGTCCAGCAAGCCTCCTAGGCCTTCTTAAACCATGCATGTGAATCCCTGGGGATTTTGTTACAATACAGATTCTGAATTCAGTAGATCTTAGGGGTTCTGGGATTCTGGACGTCCAAAAAGCTCCAGAAGCTGCTGCTGCTGACGGCCCTTACATTGTCTTTCATAATACCTTGATAGTAATCTTGCCGTGTCCTTCCTAACATTCCCCAATTGCAATTTCACCGTTTGGGTATTCATTCATTTTTCCCTATTACACTATGAACTCCATGAAAACTATTTGCAGTTACAGAGTCATGGTGCTTGCATATTATGACTCTACTTATTGAATCTTTCCTTCTATCAGGTCACATTATGATACCCCGTTGTAATTTCTAGGTCCTGGAGAATAACTAAAAACTTTTCAGAGTCAACCAGTTTAGATCTATGCCTACAGCAGAATTATGGCTAGATTCCAGTGGAATATAATCATATCTTTGAGCTGCTGGCACATGTTGAAGTGACATCATTCTGATTATAGAATAGGCAGGGTGATTGAGACTGAGGCTTGCTAATACTCCATTTGGGGATTGAACCTAGGAGCACTCTACCTCTGAGCTATATACCCCAAGCCCTTTTTATTTTCAAACAGGGTCTCACTAATTTGCTAAAATGGTTTGGATTTGGAATGCTCCCCTAGCCTTCAGGAAAACAAGGCAGCAATGTTGGAAGCAGGGCTTGGTTGCTAAGGAAGGGTCCTTGGGGGTATGGCCTTGGGGTGTATATATTGGTTCCTCCTCCCCCTGATTGAGCTTTCCTCTTCCAGCTTCCATAATGTGAGAGATGAAGCCATGTGCTATTCCTCTCTTTGCCCCTTATCACCATGCTCTGAGATCTGTTGTCCTGGGCCTCACATGGACTGAAACCCCCAAACTCCAAATAAACCTTCCTCTAAGTTGTGTGGTCAGGCCTTTGGAGTATAGCAGCAGTGATGTTGACTAAGATGGTTGCCCAGGCTGGACTCTACCTTGCAATCCCCCTGCTTCAGGATCCTTCTTGATACTTGACAGCAGGCATGTGCCACTGTACCTGACTGCTAACACTCCAATTTAAGAAAGACACATCATTTCTTCTCTCACCTGAGGACAAAAGGGATGACATCTACCATGAACTGAGGGATTTTTATAGGCCAGGCTCTGTGCTAAGCATTCGATATCAGTCGTCTCTTTTCATACTCTCTACAAAATTAGGACATAGGCACAGATTACTTAGGTAAGGAGGTTGAGACACAAGGTTATCAAGCAGTGAGAGGGGAAGCCACAGGTTGTACCCACACCATCCAGCTTCAGAGCTGATGTTTCTAAGCACATTGCCGACTGCATGGAAGCTTCCATGGAAAAGAAGCATTGGCCTGAAGGCGGATGTTAGTGGCCTGGTAATTGGCTCCAGCAAATCCCACTAGAGGAGACTGGGGACCCTGTCATCTCAACAGGAGGCTGCCCTCACTTGCAAAAAAAAAAAAAAAAGGATCTGAAATATGTGGTGTTGAAAAAGAATCGGATTTTCTGTTCCAGTTTTCAATTAATGTTCAGTTCAACTCTGTTTGGTTTATGGTTAAATATACAACACTGCTAGAGGGTCATGAAAGAGTCAGCTAAGGAACAGGTCTCAAAGGTCCAATGCCTTTCATACTTCATTAAGTCCCTTATGAAACCTTGCATCAGTGATTGGGCCAAACCCGAGAAGACATTTCATCACATGGAAGAGACCAGGATTTTGTTAAGCATGTGTATCTAATATAAAAGCTCAAAAAGTCTAAAGAACAGAGAGAGATTTGTGTTTCTCAAGCTTAAAGAGCAGCTCAGCAGTCATATTTTAACACTGGGAAAATGAGGGAATTACAAAAGCAGGGTAAGAGTATACATTGTCAAATTGAACAAGAGAAAAGGGTGAACTGAACCATCTGTCCATTTATTTATTTTTCAGCGCTGGGGATCAAACCCAGGGCCTTATGTTACACATGTGTTCTCCCATGGAGCTCTATCCCAAGCCTTTAATCTTTCTTCTCAATAAAGAACTTTTAAGCCACATGTGGTGGTGCATGCCTGTAATCCCAGAACTCCAGAGGCTGAGAAAGATGGATTGCAAGTTAGAAGCTAGCCTCAGCAATTTATCAAGACTCTGTTTTAAAATAAAAATAAATAAATAAAAAGGACTGAGGGTATACCTCTGAGGTAGGTGGTCCCTAGGTTCCATCTCTAGTACTTCACATACACAAAGAAGTGATTTTCGAATGTGGAATAAAAAAGTAAAAGGGGGCAATACTAAATGCAGCACTGGGACCTGAACAAATTATTATTATTGTAACACAATTGAAAAGTTGAGCTCTACAGATTAGTTTTTAACTACATTTATCTTGTCAACATTTTATCATTTAACTTTGGAGGGAATAGGATATCATGGATGGTGAGGAACTCAGACCTCTTTTGCCACTTCCTAATCATGGCCCCGAGCTGACATACTCTCCCTGAAGTTCGGCTTCCTCTTGGGTAAGAGGAGGACAGCCTCACCTGTGTCTCTAGATTGTCACCAGCTTTATATTAACTGACATGTGGTGAGCATTTAATCCCAAATAGGAATTGAACATGTAATACTCTACTTTTTCTTTCCTTGTAAGTTTTATTTTCCTAAAAGAATCTCCTTTAAGTATTTCCAACACTAACTCTTACATCTTTGTTGATTGAAATACCTCATTTGTTCAATTGCTCAGAGTTAGGAAAAACTATCTAAAAATTGATGAATACATGTGTAAGGAAAAGGGTACAAACTATTTTTATTTTGTATGTAAAGGCTATGCTTCTGCAATGTTAAGTGTGGTGTGTTAAGTAGAATGATATAAGATTTCACAAAGGTGTGAATCTTAAAAGTCACCTTCAAAACCACATCAAGAAACTGTACACCATGACCAAGTTGGCTTCATCCCAAGAAAGCAAGGCTGGTTTAATATACGCAGATCAATACATGTTCATCACATAAATAGAACTAAGCACAAAAATCACATGATCATCTCTCAATAGACACTGAAAAAGCATTTGTCAAAATCCAACACCCTAAGCCGGGCGTGGTGGCACACGCTTGTAATTCCCGTGCTTGGGAGGCTGAGACAGGAGGATCGCACAGGTTCGAAGCCAGCCTCAGCTACTTGGTGAGGCTCTCAGCAACTTAGTGAGACCCTGTTTCCAAATAAAATAGAAAATAGGTCTGGGAGTATAGCCCAGAGGTAGAAAGCCTCTGGGTTCCACCCCCAGTACCACCAAAAAAAAAAAAAATCCAACACCCATTTATGTTAAAAACACTGCAAAATATTAAATATAAGCCAATATCATATTGATTGGGGGAAAACTGCAAGAATTCCTTTTAAAATCAGGAACAAAACAAGGATGCCCATTATCACCATTCCTTTTCTAGATAGTCCTTGAGCCTCTTGCCAGAGCAATAAGACAAGAAAAGGATAGCAAAGGAATTCAAATAGAAAAATAAAAATTATGATTATCTTTATTTGAAAATGACATGAGTCTAAGAGCCAGACGTGGTGGGGCACGCTTGTAATCCCAGTGCTTGGGAGGCTGAGACAGGAGGATCGCACAGGTTCGAAGGCAGCCTCAGGTACTTAGTGAGGCTCTCAGCAATTTAGTAAGACCCTGTTTCCAAATAACGTATAAAATAGGTCTGGGAGTATAGCTTGAAGGTAGAAAAGCCCCTGGGTTTCACCCCCAGTACCAGCAAAAGAAGGAGGAGGAGGAGGAGGAGGAGGAGGAGGAGGAGGAGGAGGAGGAGGAGGAGGAGGAGGAAGAAAAGGACATGAGCCTATATCTAGAAGACTCAAAAACTCAACCAAAAGATTATTAGAGTTGATTGGCAAACTCAGTAAAGTAGTATGATAAAAATTAACCTAAAAAATCAGTAGCTTTTCTATATGCCAACCATGAATCCACTGAAAAAGAAAACCATATAACAATAACTTCAAAAAAACAATAAAATACCTAGGAATAAATTTAAGAAGATGAAAGATTTCTACAATGAAAATTATAAAACACTAAAGAAAGAAATGGAAGAAGATCTTGGAAGATGGAAATATCTCCTCTGCCTTGGATAGGAAGAGTAAATATAATCAAAATGGCCATTCTGCCAAAAGTGATCTACAGAGTCAATGCAATCCCTATCAAAATACCAGTCATTCTTTTTTTTTTTTTTTGCAGATCTGGGAATGGAACCCATGGGTATTTGACCTCCAAGTTACACCCGCCTGCCCTATTTTATTTTTAATTTTTTATTTTGAAACAGGGTATCAGTAAGTTGCGGAGGACCTCACTAAGTAGCTGAGGCTGTCCGCAAACTGCGATCCTCTGGTCTCAACCTCCTGAATGCTGGAATTACAAGTATTTGTCACCACACCTGGCTCCAATGTCATTCTTCACAGACCCAGAAGAATCAGTCATGAGTTTCATATGGAAAAACAAAAGACCCAGAATAACCAGAAAAATTCTCATCAATAAAAACCATGCAAGAGGCATCACAATTTCTGACTTCAATTTACATTTATAATAAAGAGCTTAGTAATTAAAACAGCATAACACTGGCACAAAAACAGACACATAGACCAATGGAACAGAATAGAAGACACAGGAACAAATCGCCACACTTACAGCCAATTGATTTTCGACAAAGATGCCAGACACATATGTTGGAGAAAGGACTGCTTTTTCAACAAATGATGTTGGGAAAACTTGTTATCCATTTGTAGGAAAAAGGGAAACAAATTCTTACCTCTTGTCCTGCACAGGAGTCAACTCGCGATGGATCAAAGACCTGGAAGTTAGACCAGAGACCATGAAGCTACTAGAGCAGGGCATAGGTTTAACACTCCAACATAGAGGCACAAGTAGAAACTTCCTCAACCAGACCCCAAAACTCAGCAAGAATTAGTAAGCAGGATGGCATTAAGTTAAAACGTTTCTGTTCGTCAAATAAACCATCAAGAGTCTAAAGAGAAAGATATTTACCAGCTATCCTTCTGATAGGGGTCTAATATCTAGAATATACAAAGAACTTACACCAAAAAATCAATCAATAAATAATCCAATCAAGAAATGGGCAACTGAATTGAATAGACATCTCACAAAAGAAGAGATACAAATGGCCAATAGATACATGAAAATAAAAAGCTCAACATCATTAGCAATCAGGGAGATGCAAATCAAAACTACACTGAGATCAGAATGCCTAATCAGAATGGCAATCATCAAGAAGTTAAATAAGCCGGGTGTGGTGGTGCACGCTTGCATTCGGGAGGCTGAGATCGGAGGATCGCGGTTCACTGACAGCCTCAGCTACTTAGTGAGGCCCTCTGCAACTTAGTGAGACCCTGTTTCAAAATAAAGAATAAAAAATAGGGCAGGGGGTGTAGCTCAGAGGTCGAATACCCCTGGGTTCCATCCCCAGACCTGCAAAAAATAAAAAATTATGGGACATACACACAATGGAATTCTACCCAGCAATAAAGAACAAAATTATGTCATTTGTGAGAAAATGAAAAGACCTGGAGAACATTATGTTAAGTGAGATTAGCCAGTCACAGAAAATAAAGGATCATATGTTTTCTTTAATATGTGCAAGCGAGGGAGTAATCATAGATCATAGAAGAGAAAACTTAGTGGAGCCAGGGAGGAGGTCTAAGGGAAGGGGAGGAGGGAGATTGAGGTTCAGAAATGGAAATACTACCATCAACTCTGTGTACATATGTGAATATATCAGCATCACTCTCAGTACTTTGTCTTGGGGAGGCAGGGATGGGGAGAGGGGGCTACCAAGTGTTATACTCATGTATGTCACTGTCAACATGGCTTATATTATGATGTGAGACTATAATGCACCAATAAAAGCACATTTTTTGCAGTACTGGGGATGGAACCCAGGGGCATCCTACCTTCAAGAATAACCCCAGCCCTATTTTGTTTGTTTATTTATTTATTTATTTATTTATTTATTTATTTATTTATTGGTGGTACTGGGGTTCCTGGAAACCCTTCTACCTCCGGGCTACACTCCCAGACCATTTTTATTTTTGTTTTTATTTTTATTTTTATTTTTATTTGGAAACAAGGTCCCTTACGCCAGCGCGGCTGGCTTTGAACCTGTGCGATCCTCCTGTCTCTGCCTCCCAAGCGTGGGGATTACAGGCGTGCGCCACCACACCCAGCTTTATTCTTTATTTTTTGAAACAGGGTCTCACTAAGTTGCAAAGGGCCTCACTAAGTAGCTGAGGCTGTCCATGAACCTTTGATTCTCCTGTCTCAGACCCTCAAGTACTGGGATTACAAGTGTGCGCCAGCATGCCCAGCCCCAGCCATAGTTACTTTTTAATGTTTTTATTTAGGTACTGGAGATTGAACCCAGGGGTGTTCTACCACTGAACTATACCCCCCCCCCCCACTTTTTTGAGGCAGGATCTCACTAAATTATTATGTGTTCCTTTAACTTGCCATTCTCCTACGAGATCCTTCTGTCTCAGCTTCCCAAATGCTGGGATTACAAATATGTGCCACCACGCCCAGCTCCAATAAAAGCACATTATTTAAAAAAAAAAAAAAAAGCTTTAGTCAATACACCAAATAACAAAATTTTTTTTTTTTTTTTTTTTTTGCGGGTCTAGGGATGGACCCCAGGGGGCACTTGACCTCCAAACTACACCCCCTGCCCTATTTTTTTTTTTTTATTCTTTATTTTGAAACAGGTTCTCACTAAGTTGTGGAGGGCCTCACTAAGTAGCTGAGGCTGTTCACGAACCGCGATCCTCTGGTCTCAGCCTCCCAAATGCTGGCCAGCTTAACAATTATTTTTAAAATAAAAAATCTCAGCCGGGCATGGTGGAGCACGCTTGCAATCCCAGCATTTGGGAGGCTGACACCGGAGAATCATGGTTCATGGAGTCTCAGCTACTTAGGCCCTCTGCAACTTAGTGAGACCCTGTTTCAAAATAAAGAATAAGCCGGGTATGGTGGCGCATGCTTGTAATCCCCGCACTCGGGAGGCTGAGACAGGAGGATCACATGGGTTCAAAGTCAGCTTCAGCTACTTAGTGAGGCTTTCAGCAATTTAGTGAGACCCTGTTTCCAAATAAAATATAAAAAAGGTCTGGGAGTATAGCCTGGAGGTAGAAAGCCTCTGGGTTCCACCCCCAGTACAAGAAAGAAAGAAAGAAAGAAAGAAAGAAAGAAAGAAAGAAAGAAAGAAAGAAAGAAAGAAAGCAGGGGATGTAGCTTAGAGGTCAAATGCCCCTGGTTTCCATCCCTAGACCTGAAAAAAAAAATCTATGCTCTAGGCATGGTACCACACATCTGCAATCCCATTACTTGGGAGGAAGAAGGAGAATATCAGGTTGGAGGCCAGCCTCAGCAATTTAGGGAGATCTGGTTTCCAAATAAAAATAAAAAGGGCTGGGGATGATGTCTCTCAGACATCCTGAGCCTGAGATGCCCTGGGTCAATTTCCAGTTCGGTGGGGGGGGTGATGAGAGATGAGAGAGAGAGAGAGGGAGAGAGAGAGGAGAGAGGAGAGAGGAGAGAGGAGAGAGGAGAGAGGAGAGAGGAGAGAGGAGAGAGGAGAGAGGAGAGAGAGAAAGAAAAAGAAAGAAAGAAAGAAAGAAAGAAAGAAAGAAAGAAAGAAAGAAAGAAAGAAAGAAGAAAGGGAGGGGAAAAAGGAAGGAAAGGGAGAAGGAAGGAAGGAAGGAAGGAAGGAAGGAAGGAAGGAAGGAAGAAAGGAAGGAAGGAAATTCTACAATTCAGTAGTACAGGCTTTTGGGGAAAAGACTTCTGCTTCAATTTATGTAAACAAAAAAATCATAATGTACTAAACGCACAGTGTTTTTATTGTAATATCTTGTTGCCTTCTAAAATGAATTGGTGGTATCATCAAGTTAAAAAACCTCCACATATTAAAACAAAAAAATTTTATTCACTGGAATTCAATTTGCAATATACATGTATTGTGAAGGAAGTCTGATTTTTAGGAAGTTATAACAACATACATGATAGACATTAAGTCAACAAATAAAACAAACAGAATCTTTAGAAGTCTTCCCAAAATTTCATCTTCCAGACTTTGGGGAGTAGTAGTAGAAATTAATATCCAGTTTTTACCAGTCATATTCAGAATACTCCTGCTCCCTAGGGGGAAAAAAAGAGAAAATTATCCACAAATGAACACAATTGTAATCCTGATTTGTTCAACTTCATCTAATACTTGCATTATAAAAATAAAATGATGAAGCCGGGCGTGGTGGTGCACGCTTATAATCCCAACATTTGGGAGGCTGAGACGGGAGGATCGTGGTTCGCAGACAGCCTCAGCTACTTAGTGAGGCCCTCTGCAACTCAGTGAGACCCTGTTTCAAAATAAAAAATAAAAAATAGGGCTGGGGGTGTAGCTCGGAGGTAGAATGCCCCGGAGTTCCATTCCCAGTACCAAAATAAATAAAATAAAGTAAAATTATGAAGGTAAGTTTCTAAGGTAACACTCTATTTGTAACTAACCAATGAACTAAAATATTTCTCTCTCACTTATTTTGATCATGTTTTTTTTTTTTTTTTTGGTGGTACTAGAGGTAGAACCCAGGGGCTTTTCTACCTCTGGGCTATACTCCCAGACCTTTTTTATATTTTATTTGGAAACAGGGTCTCACTAAGTTGCTGAAAGCCTCACTAAGTAGCTGAGGCTGGCTTGGAACCCGTGCGATCCTCCTGTTTCAGCCTCCCAAGCGCAGGGATTACAAGCGTGCGCCACCACGCCTGGCTTGACCATGTTCTGACATAGTTACAGGTTTATCTACATGGCAGAACTGCCTTTCTTTCTAAGAGAAATAGCTCTTGTCATGTGATCAGTAGTTTATTGATGCAATATTTGCAGTTATTTATCACTTAATCATTTTTATTGGCATCTGTGAAGCTGCCATTTCTCTCACTTGTACAGTTGGTGGTACCAAAAAATGAGAATCTAAAGACATGGGAAAAGGTGGGTAATAGCAAAACTCTGTTATTATTGTTGTTTAGTTGTAGTGCTGAGGATGGAACCTGGGGCCTGGCACACACTAGGCAAGCACTTTACTACTGAATCATATCCCCAGCCCATACCTTTTTATTTTTTATTTTTTTATTTTTTTGTTTTCTCAAAATCCTCTCTCTCACTATTTTGGTCACTCAGTAAGACATCGAACTTTCAATTTCCTCCATGTTTCTGTGTCATACAAACAGTTTTTCTTGAGCTCTATTTTTAATTCTTTATTTAAAGAATAAATAAATTGAGGCAGAGCAAGGAAGACTCTGATTTTCCTACCAAGCTGCTTTAAAAAAAAATTGTTTCCACCAATGACCAGGTTCAAGAGGTGCTAACTCCTCCCAAAGCCAGCTCGCTCTTCCTTCCTTCCTTCCTTCCTTCCTTCCTTCCTTCCTTCCTTCCTTCCTTTTCTTTCTTTCTTCCCTTTTTTCCCCTTCCCTTCCCTTCCCTTTCCCCTTCCCCTTCCCTTTCCTCTTCCCCTTCCCCTTCCCCTCCCTCCCTTCCTCCCTCCCTCCCACCTTTCTTTCTTTCTTTCTTTCTTTCTTTCTTTCTTTCTTTCTTTCTTTCTTTCTTTCTTCAGTACTGGGGTGGGGATTGAGGGATTGAACCCAAGGGCATTCTACTTCAGAGCTACATCCCCAGCACTGTTTTTTTTTTTTTTCCTTTATTTCAAAACAGGGTCTCACTGAGTTGCAGAGAGCCTCACAAGTTGCCGAGGCTGGCCGCAAACCTGCCGTCCTCCTGTCTCAGCCTCCCAAGGACTGGGATTACAAGAATGTGCCACCACGCCCCACTAGGTTTTCTTTTTTTAATAGTTGAAATTTTAAAAGGTATTAATTTGTGGTCTTTCCCCCATACTGTTGGAGCATCTTACTGAATGTCAGGCAGGGAGTTTAGAAACATTTTTAACCCCCTTTCTGGGGAATACAAAAGCAAAAAAAGCAAATTCCAAAGGTTTACACCTAAGTTCCCTATATATACTCAACTTAATAAATATCAATAATTTTAAATACTGGCATAATTAAATAACAAAATATTTCATCTGCTATTTTCACTCGAACATCAAGAAGGCAGACTGAGTTTTAAGAGAGGAGAGAAAAGAGGAAAAGATGTATGTCATGCTGGTGTTTTCCTTTCTCATTTTGAGGAATTCAGATTAATATCCGTCATGTCTTCCTCCATTCCTCACCAAAGAAACGACTTGCCCCAAATTACATGGTGATCTTTGGCAAAGTAAACACCTAGATTCTTCCCCATGTTCAACAGTTCTTTTGCCTGTGTTTCAGCAACAAGGAGCAAGAATGATACATGGATTGCCAAGTGACTTTCCTCCTCTCCTGTAGCCTCAGCCTCCTGCTTAGCTCTCTTCCTTGGGATACCTTCAACTTTCTCCAAAAACAGCAACAGTAACATAAGAGCTGAGGGAGGACCCAACCATCAGCAGCAATTGCCAAGCGACTAGAGAGAATCCATTTCTCACCTGGATGAGTCCCAGGTAGTGATGGGCAGTGCAGCTCCTCTGGGTTTTTCTTGTCTCCTGGTGCTAGACCAAAGTGCACTTGGCACCGCTGGTCTCTTAGCAACCTTGGCTCCTGTGTCAAAGAACATTAAAAGGTTTAATTGGACCGAGAGGTGGTGTGGGAAGCAGAGGGGCAGAGAGCCTGCATGGAGAAGCTCTGGAATGACGTTCAAAAGAAGACACAAAGGAGATGTGGAAGAATGGACTTTGGAAAGTGTGGTGTTTAATTTCATTTTATCATAGCTAAAACTTGAGAACATTAAGCAGAAAGATTAAGCTGAATTCTAGGATTCTTTTTTGGGGGGATCAGGGCAATTATTCACTTTTTCTTCCTTCCTTCCTTCCTTCCTTCCCTCTTTCCTTCCTTTTCTTTTTTCCTTCTTTCTTTCTTTTTATTTGTAATACTGAGGGTTGAACTCAGGGGCATTCTACCTGTGAGCTATATCCCAGACCTATTTTATTTTTTATTCTAAAACAGGGTTTTGCTAAATGGCTCAGGGCCTCACTAACCTTCTATCCTCCTGCCTAGCCTCCCAAGTACTGGGATTATAACACCCCTCTTTATTTTTTGTGGTACTAGGAATGGAACCCGGAGACATTCTACCTCCAAGCTACACTCCCATATGTATTTTATTCTTTATATTGAAACAGGGTCTCACTAAGTTGCAGAAGACCTCAAAAATTGCTGAGGCTGGCAGCAAACCTGTGATTCTCCTGTCTTAGCCTCCCATGTACTGGGATTACAAGTTCTGTAACCACCACGGCCGGCTTCAAGAGCATTTTTTTCCTTCGCATCGTCCTGTGCTCTGCTGGTACAGAGTCCAACATTTTAAGATATCACTTTTTACAAATAAGGAAATGAAAGGGTGAATTCATAACAAAAACCAGGCTATGAAATAAGTCTTCTGTACCCTTTAACTGTGTAATTCTCCTTTGTGGGATCTGTGCTAACTGAGGCAGAGCAGGGAAGACACGGATTTTCCTACCAAGCTGCTTTAAAAAAAATTGTTTGCACCCATGACCAGGTTCAAAAGGTGCTAACTCCTCCCAAAGCTGTCCCAGGCATGCGCAATGCCTGAACTTCTCCCATATATAGGACTTTCTTGTTGTGGAAGTGAGGAGGACCCCCACCTTCTTTTGCAAGCCAGATGCAGAAGGGCCTAACACACCTGAGCAGATGATTGTCAAATGTAACCCCCATCCTGGGAAGGAAGTACTGGCCAGACATGTTCAGAGATCCTGGGATCCTGAGCAGCTGATGACTGTGTACCTGAGAAGCTTACCCTCCATGGGGAGCCCTATTGCTGAGAATATAATTAGTTTTTTATTTTTTTTTTTGGTACTGGGGATGGAACCCAGCGGCATTCTACCTCCAAGCTCTATCTCCAGCCCTATTTTTTATTTTTTATTTTGAAACAGGGTCTCACTGAGTTGCAAAGGGCCTTACTAAGTAACTGAGGCTGTCCGCGAACCACGATCCTCCCGTCTCAGCCTCCCAAATGTTGGGATTATAAGCGTGCACCACCATACCCGGCTTAATTAGATCTTTTCAATCAAAGAAACAGTTTGACTTGGACTCTATTTTGTTGTATGTATGTATGTATGTATGTATGTATGTATGGTGCTGGGGATGAAGTCCAGGGGCCTTCTACCTCCGGGTTACACTCCCAACCCTCTTTTATATTTTATTTGGAAACAGGGTCTTACTAAGTTGCTGAAAGCCTCACTAAGTAGCTGAGGCTGGCTTTGAACCTGTGGGATCCTCCTGTTTCAGCCTCCCAAGTACTGGAATTACAAGCATGCACCACCAGGCCCAGCTTGACTTGGGCTCTATTTTGTAAAACTGCCATTATGTAACCTTATGTGCACTTGTAATTTCATAAAGATATCATTTCCTGGAAATTGTGAGTGCCCAACCCTCCCCTGACATCCACTTCAGCCAATGGTGTAAAGATGGTGAGGCTCTGTTCCTACCAATAGGAGCACAGCACAGAAGCCCGGTCCTGAAAATAAACACCCAGTTGTTTTCTGCCAAGCTTTTCCCACAGGCCTGACTTGCTGGTGACAGGATTCCTTTTTGTAAAAAGTTATATTAACTTTGCCTACCCACATCTGTTCTCCATGTATGCAGGAGGCTGAGACAGGAGGATTGTAGGTTCAAGGACAGCCTCAGCAAGTAGTGAAACTTACATCAATCTAGCCATAGACCCTGTTTCCAAATAAGAAAGAGGGTGTAGCTCGAAGGTAGAATGCCTCTGGGTTCAATCCCCAGTGCCACAAATAAACAAACAAACAAATTAACAACAAATAAATAAATAAATAAAATTCTCCTTGCCAAGCTGCTTTTATTTATTTATTTTATTTATTTTTAATTTTTTTGGTGATACTGGGGGTGGAAACTAGAGGCTTTCTATCTCCGGACTATACTTCCAGACCTGTTTTATATTTTATTTGGAAACAGGGTCTCACTAAGTTGCTGAGAGCCTCACTAAGTAGCTGAGGCTGGCTTCGAACCTGTGTGATCCTCCTGTCTCAGCCTTCCAACCGTGGGGATTACAAGCATGCGCCACCACGCCTGGCTGGCAATCACTTTTTAACTCTTTGTTAAACTATATAAAAGTTTGTGCACTCTTCTGTATAGATATTAGAAATACTAGAAATCTTAATTAATTAATTTATTTATTTTGCGGGTTTGGGGATGGAACTCAGGGACATTTGACCTCCGAGCTACACTCCCTGACCTATTTTTTATTCTTTATTTTGAGACAGGGTCTCACTGAGTTGCAGAGGGCCTTACTAAGTAGCTGAGGCTGTCTGTGAACCGCAATCCTCCGGTCTCAGCCTCCCAAATGCTGGGATTATAAGCATGCACCACCACACCCAGCTTGAAATATTTAGATACTTGAAATTTTTTTTCAATATTTCAATATTAGGTACTTGAAATTTTTTTTTTCAAAAAGATGAGAAATACATACAAGGATCAGTAGTGGTCATAGGAGTTAAGTTTGGGTTGAAGGACTTATGATTGCTCTTTTCTATTTCATATGCCCTTTCCAGGACAAAAACTCAGAAAACTATTGAAAATTCTCTATAATCTCAAAACATTATAGAAAGTTACTAGCCGGGCCTGGTGGCACACACTGTAATCCCAGTACTTGGGAGTCTGAGTTCAAATCCAGCCTCAGCTGGATCATGCAGGTTTGAAGCCAGCCTCAGCTACCCCTGGGTTCCCTCAGTAACACAAGAAAGAAAAAGAAAGAAGGAAAGAAAGAAGGAAAGAAAGAAAGAAAGAAAGAAAGAAAGAAAGAAAGAAAAAAAGAAAGAAAGAATTAAGTTAATGCTAGTCTTCTTCCCTCTCCACATATTTATTTATTTATTTATTTAGCGGGCCTGGGGCTGGAACCCAGAGGCATTTGACCTCCGAGCTACAACCCCTGCCCTATTTTTTTTATTATTGTTATTTATTTGTTTGTTTATTTATTTATTTATTTATTTTGGTGGTACTGGGGTTCCTGGAAGCCCTTCTACCTTGGGGCTACACTCCTAGACCTATCTTATACTTTTTATTTGGAAACAGGGTCTCTTAAGCCAGCACGGCTGGCTTCGAACCTGTGCGATCCTCCTGACTCCGACTACTCCCAAGTGTGGGGATTACAAACATGTGCCACTACGCCTGGCTTATTCTTTATTTTAAAACAGGGTCTCACTGAGTTGAAGAGGGCTTCACTAAGTAGCTGAGGCTGTCCAAAAACTGCAATCCTCCTGTCTCAGCCTCTGAAATGCTGGGATTACAAGCATGCACCACCACTCCCGGCTCCTCTCCACATATTTAGAAGTAATTTAACCCGACTGTATCTTTGTCAAACCAATCGTTATGACAAATGTGAACAAAGGAGAAAATTTATCAATGAAATGCTTTAGTCAAAATATTATAATTTGTATGCTGAACAGGACTTATGTTTCTTTCACCAAAGAACAAATTCCTAGCCAGGTGTGGTGGTGCACACCTGTAATCCCAGTACATGGGAGGCTGAGATAGGAGGACCAGAAGTTCAAGCCAGTCTCAGAAATTTGATGAGACCTCGTTTCAAAATGAAAAATAAAAGGGGCTGGGGTGTAGCTTGGCAGTAGAATGCCCTTTGGTTCAATCCTCAGTAAAAAGCAAACAAACAACAACAAAATAAGAGCGTGTTCCTATCTCATTCAAAATGCTCATAAAACAGGAAGCTGGGTGGTTCCCTCTGGTGCTTTGAAGCCTTTGTTTCTAGATCTAAATCATTGGAAGGACACAAATTTATATTGTTACAAGTTTATAACACATACAGGTTTTATTGTGGATTAAAATTATAAGTAACACAATACTTTGAGTTAATCAATTTGGACTCAGCTAGGATCTCAGTAATCAAGTGTTTTTTGTTTGGGATATAAAGGGCATTCCTTAGGTGAGAAAGCTAACAGAAATTTTCGGGGGAAAAAATTTCTTAGTGTTTTTTTTTTAATCTGTTAAACCATGCACCAAAACTATACATAATTTCAAACAGGTTAGAGTACTCTAGAAGCTATGCTAGAATTTATTAAATGTAATTATCCAAAGACCATGGTAGTATCTTTAATATAGTGAGTTAAAGTCATAGCTAAGGGTGATAAACGCCTGTAACCCCAGCTCCTGGGAGGCTGATGCAGGATAGCAAGCTGGAGGCCAGCTTGGGCCAGCCTGTCTCAAAATAAAATAAAAAAGGACTGGGGGTGTAGCTCAGTTCCTCTCAACACTTACGCTTATCACTTCCTTTACTAGGTGTGGACTTTGGGTCAAAACAAAGAACAGAACATCCTTCACAAAAGTCTCCACTTCAATCAAAAGAAAAACACTTTTCTTTGGATTCAAGTTTATTGTCCTAAACATCTGAGTCCCATTTCAAGAATATTTTTTCTTTTGACAAGAATTTTCTAATCATACCCCTATTTCCATCAATATCTAACAGCTAAGATAATATTCACAGAAGTTCCCTAGAGGCACATGTTGAAAAGTGATACAGGTGAAATTTGTCCATTTTGCTTAATAGGTCACTTAATTATGATAACGACTGTTTACTGAGGGTCTACTATGTGCTGGGCTCTGATCATACGCTACTGGAAGATGAAGGTTCTGAGCAGCCCAAGGGCATCCTGCTGGAGTCCAGATACCAGCCCAGGAACCCAATCTTCAGATGTCACTCTCTTTTAATGCTGATTAATTCATGTTTTCAAATGAGAGGTTACATTAGGAAGGAACTATATTACAAGGCAAATTGACTAGACCGAAATGGAAATATCCACACAATTATTAATATCTATTCTCCTATAGCCCTGGCTCTGTGTGTGTGTGTGTGTGTGTGTGTGTGTGTGTGTGTGTGTGTGTATGTGTTACTGGGATTGAACCACCCAGGGGAATTTTACTTCTTTTTTTTTTTTTTTTGCGGGTCTGGGGATGGAACTCAGGGGCATTCTACCTCCGAGCTACACCCCCTGCCCTATTTTTTATTCTTTATTTTGAAACCGGGTCTCACTGAGTTGCAGAGGGCCTCACTACGTAGCTGAGGCTGTCCGCGAACCACGATCCTCCGGTCTCAGCCTCCCAAATGCTGGGATTACAAGCGTGCGCCACCACGCCCGGCTGGAATTTTACTTCTGAGCTACACTCCCAGACCCTTTTTATTTTTTATTTTGAAACAGTGTTTCATTAAATTGCTGAGGGTCTCACTAATTGCTGAGGCTTGCCTTCAACCTATGATCCTCTCCTCTCAGCCTCCCAAGTATTGGGATTTCAGGCATGCACCATCACGCCTGGCTCTGCCTACTTTTTTGTTGTTGTTTTGCGGGTCTGGGGATGAAACCCAGAGGCATTTGACTTCCGAGCTACACCCCCTGCCCAATTTTTTTATTCTTTATTTTGAAACAGGGTCTCACTGAGTTGCAGAGGGCCTTACTAAGTAGCTGAGGCTGTCCTCGAACTGCGATCCTCTGGTCTCAGCCTCCCAAATGCTGGGATTACAAGTTTGCGCCACCACGCTCGACTTTTCCATAAAGATTATGTTCAATAAAATAGTCTTTTTGAAAACTGAGAAATCATATGAAAAGGATGCCATTATTTTTGCTTTTGTTTTTTGCTTGACTTAGTTTGACAGAGGACCTACAGGGTTTCAAAGAAGGACCATCCTGTTCGGATGGCTGTTTTTGTGGATTAGTGGAGATTTGCCCTTGCTAAACTTCTCAAATCCAAGGGAATCTACAGTTCACTGAAAACTTGTGCATGTTCAATAGTAAACAGATTTTGCATGTTGTGTAAGTTTCTGTAATTGGAGTTCAAGTTACATTTTCTGAGCTAATCAAGGCCACATTAAATTCTGGCCAAGGCCAAGTTATATCAGAAAGGGAACTTAACACCTGTGTGAGAAATTTACTTACCACTGCCATGAACCTTGTAGAGAGAAAGCTTATATGAGAATAAAGACCATTTGGCTTTTAAGTGATTGCAACCCTGATGTTTGTACCTTGTTTCCTGATTAAAACATGGTTTCAAGGTGGATTTTCTTTCTCCAGCTAAGATGAACAATGTAGTGAAAGGTTCGAAGTATGAAAGAAACTGTTGGTACCAGGGAAGCTATTTGATCTTTCATAAACTTCTCCTTTGGCCAAAGAAGCCCAGTGAAGTGCAGAGAATTATCTGAGGTTACACAGAGCTAGCATTATGCAAGTAATTTTTGGCATTTATGATAAAACAGATTCTGTGTTTCATCACACCTGGTCATTTGAAAAGAAGATCACTGATTCTCATTTTTTTATACCTCTCATACTTTCTTTCCATGCCAACACCAGCTAGTTCTGGCTTTTCTAAGCCATCTCTGGCCATGCCTCAAATGTTTTAAGTCAATGTCTGTGCCCTAAAATGAACTGTTTTTCTATACACCTCCACCCACCTCCCCACATCTTTGACGAAGGCCAATGTAGGACCAGAAAGTCCAGAATAAACGAAATCACACGTGACAACTAGAAAATTTGGCAGGTCAGCTCACAAGGCAAAGAACTAGACAAAGTAATCTTGAGCTGAAAACAAAAACATGTGCTTGGTCACAGATGGTCAGTCAGCAAGGGGGGAGGGGAGCACAGGCTTTGGGGCTGGATGAAACTGGTTCTAGATCCTGGCTCCTACGCTGTGCTCTGCAGCCTTGGACAAGGTGCTTAACCTCAGCTGCACTTCATCTGTAAGGCAGAGATAATAACATCTGTCTTGCAGAGGTCTGAAAGGATTTAATTCATAACCAAAGTTAAGTGCCCCCCCCACACACATTGACTGTAGTCTCATAAAGCTTTATGGGTGGAATATTAATAAACTGTTTTCTTAATCAGAGCCCAGAGAGGTTAAGTCACTGATCCAAGGTCAGACACTTAGCAGGAAGTGACCAGGGATTTGGAAGGAGATCTAGTTAACTCCAAAGCCCATGGTCCTAGCCATTATAGAATCATAAAATGGGTGAGAATGTAAGTCAAGAGCCCAGCGAGCTGCCTGACACTCAGGGAACAGTGGTCAGAAAAAGCAGCAGAGGCCGGGCGTGGTGACGCACACTTGTAATCCCCACGCTTGGGAGGCGGAAACAGGAGGATCACTCAGGTTCGAAGCCAGCTGTGCTGGCGTAAAAGACCCTGTTTCAAAAATATAATATAGGTCTGGGAGTGTAGCCCGGAGGTAGGAGGGCTTCCAGGAACCCCAGTACCACCAAAAAAAAAAAAAAAAGAAGAAGGAAAGAAAGAAAGAAAGAAAGAAAGAAAGAAAGGAAGAAAGAAAGAAAAAGCAGCAGAGTAAGACACCTGGCCCCTTCCCTGCAGCGCAGCTGTGATGGAGAGGAATAGACTGGCTCAGGTGGATGGGCGAGAACAAATGGTCCCTGGGAGATAGAAAGCCCCTGAGGCTGAGGCAGACACAGAGGCGCACAGGCAACATCACGCGAGTGCCCGGTGGTACTCATGGGAGTCCACCTGCTCACTGATAGGCTTCGGGGGGCAGGTGCGTCCCACACCCGCCAGCAGCCCTGGCTTTCATTTCTCTGACCCGCTCAACTCCCTTCCATGCAACACCTTTCCAGTTTGGGCCTTCCTAAGCCATCTCTGGCCATGCCTCAAATGTTTTAAGCCAATGTCCTAGCCCTAAAACAAACTACTATTTTTTCTTATACATGAACAAATCTGCCCTCTTAATCGTCTGTGACCAAAATTCCCAAAGGCTGAGATTTCCAGCCACCACATTTCCACCTCAAATAGATTGCATGTTGCCGTTGCCCTGATGTGCGTAAGTTGCTCAGTGATGGCCACTTGACATTTAGAGATAGTCTCATATCCAAATAATGAAAATGTTACCAACCTTTTCCCTGCAAGTTTCCCAACCTCTTCATGAATTATATTATAGTATATTCTCCCCCACCTCCAACTTCATACTAGAGATTGAAGCCAGGGACATTCTACCTGCAAGGTAGAATTCTATACCACTGTCCCTTTTTATATTTTACTTTGAAACAGTGTCTTGCTAAGTTTCTGAAGTCCTCACTAAGTTGCTGAGATTGGCCTTGAACTTGCCCACCTCTTGTACTTGTCTTCTCAAATACTAGGATTACAGGCATGCACCACCATGCCTGGCTTGTAGTGCTCATTACAAGACCAGATGAAATGCCCAGAACCCTGCAGGGGGTCAGCCGTACCAAGCTTCCTAAAAGATTCCCAAAAGTTGTGCCTCTCAAAGTTGTCCTTCCAGTGGTATGAAGAAGCAGGAGAGAGGATGATGGGTTTATTTGCTAGATTTGTGGTGTGTGTGTGTGTGTGTGTGTGTGTGTGTGTCCAAGAATTGAATGCAGGAACATTGTACCTCAGAGCTATACTCTCAGCTCTGTTTTATTTTGAAACAGGGTCTGAGGGCCTCACTAGGTTGCTGAGGCTGGCCTTGAACCTCTAGTCCTTCTGTCTCAGCCTCCCAAGTACTGGGAGTATAAATGTGTGTGACCACACCTGGCTTTTTGGCTTTTTTATTGCAGAACTAAACTCTCCAAACAAGTGTCATCCCTGATTTGGAGTTGAGCAGAGGAAGAGAGATGATGGAAAATCTCCAGACTTAAGTTCTCAAAGGCATTTGGCAAAACCTTTTTATTTTATTTATTTTTTTGGTGGTCCTGGGGTTCCTGGAAACCCTTTTACTTCCGGGCTACACTCCCAGACCTATTTTTATACTTTATTTGGAAACAGGGTCTCTTAAGACAGAGTGGCTGGTTTCAAACCTGCACATCTCCGCCTCCCAAACACAGGGATTACAAGCGTGCACCACCATGCCCGGCCAGCAAAACCATAGTATTTTATTTGTTTATTTTTTGGTGGTACTGGGGTTTCTGGAAGCCCTTATACCTCCGGCCTACACTCCCAGACCTATTTTATATTTTTATTTGGAAACAGGGTCTCTTAAGCCAGCGCGGCTGGCTTCGAACCTGCGCGATCCTGTCTCCGCCTCCCAAGCACAGGGATTACAAGCGTGCGCCACCACGCCCGGCCAACAAAACCATTTTAAACAACCCGGTTGGCCCACGATGTCCACTCCTTGGCTGAAATTCACTGCTGCCATTTTTAAGTGCTTTTTAGGTGTTGATATAATTTATGAGACCAGCTGGATGTCATTTGGGGTCAAAGTTGGTTGAGAAAGTAGGTGGCTAAGTTGGAAAACACACTTTAAGTTTAAATGAAAGATGATGGCTTCCTTTAGAAAAGCAGCATCTCCAACATTTTGCACAGTACTTGCAACAGGGCAGGTGCTCAATAACCTCTTACTTTTGGGGCAGGGGATCAAGTGTGATCCTAAAGGTCCTGTTTTTCAATCCCTCACAACACGAAGTCATTACTTAGAAAGTGACACCCAAGAAAAAGCCCTGGAACCCCCCTGAATCACCATGAGCAATCCTATCTTGACTCTTATCAGAGTTGTTAATAAAATGACATCTTTCTCTTATCATGTTGAAAGGCTAGGGGCCCCTTCTGAGCCTAGCCTGTGTCTTGCACATGGCAGGAATGAAATAAATCTTTACAAACTAACACCTTGTAGAGGAAAATACAAATGACCTGGTACCTCTTGAGTTTCGGGGTACCTGTGAGCAGGTACTCTCAGAGACAACCCTCCCTCTTTTCTGTCCTGTTCAGATACACAGAATGGAATCAACCTGTCCTTTGGAACCATGAAGCACATAGCCAGAGGAAAAACTTTAGGATGCTGAATATAACAGAAGGGTGAATTTATGAAAGTATTAGCTTGGTTTTTGAAATTGTTCTTGAAACTTTCCCATCATTGTTGATCTTAAGTATATAGCCTTACTGCCCTAAGTTGCTAACAATATACCACCTTCCAATAAGCCCATGCTCAGTAATTGTATGGCTCATACCACAAAAACACCACCGTAAAAACAAAGATGCTAAAATCTGTGAACATTTAACATTGCCTCTGTATTTATTTATTTATTTATTTATTTATTTACTTATTTATTTATTTTGGTGGTACTGGGAGTGGAACCCAGAGGCTTTCTACCTCCAGACTATACTCCCAGACCTATTTTTTATATTTGGAAACAGGGTCTAAGTTGCTGAGAGCCTCACTAAGTAGATAAGGCTGGCTTCGAACTTGTGCGACCCTCCTGTCTCAGCCTCCCAAGCGTGAGGATTACAAACATGCGCCACCATGCCCGGCTGCCTCTGTATTTAGATTAGGGTTTCTCATCAGAGACCACATTTGGAGGCTCTGAATTGGATACACGTAAGAGATAATTAGGCAGATTCAAGAAAAATTTGTGTGAGAGATTTTATAAGCAATGTTAAATAGCTGTCACTACACTTGGTCACTCATATCCATTATGTGTATAACCCACAATTCTACAACACAAGTTATGATTCTCATTTAACAGATGAGAAGACCGAGACTCAGAGTGGTTGGTACCCATTTATGGTCACACAACTCGTAAGTGGTCCAAACCAGGTCTCCACAGCAGGCACATAGCTCCCTCTTTCCGGTTGAATGGAATGCCTCCCTTGCACGGTTCATCTAGAAGCCGGATGCACACAGTGAGGAACTGAATGTCTATAAACAAAGCAGACAGCTGTGGTCCTCTGTGGTCCTGAGGAAGGCCTAGTGTCAGGTTTCAGCTCTGCTCAGGAGGAGCAAGCAAAGCATCTGCCTTCCTGGACCCCCAGGATCTTCCTTTCCCAGACAGGAAACACAGTGACCTACTTTGCAGGACTCTCAGGCACAAACATTTATGAAGAAGGCTGCAAACACAGCGCCTCTGGCTTAAAAACAAGGTAGGGATGGATCCATGCAATGAGGTGGGGTCCTCTCTGACCTAAACCCGGAACCTGGGAAAATAACAAGGTCTCTGTCTCCTACCCAACTTGAGCTGCAAGTACTTTCCATATGTGGGCATTGTCTTTGAAGTCACTGCAATTCTATTGGGAGAGGAAAACACAGGAAGAGAGGAGTGTCCAGCTGCAGCCACCGGGCTGGGTCAAGGAACTTATATTAGTACTACTAATCCCTTGCTTCTTTTTCCTCCTGCCCTTATTAAGTGAAAAAGAAAATGAAAGGATTCTCATAATTAATCTCTCCTATAATCAGCTTTATAAAACTTGGAGAGATCTGAAATGCAGGGTATGGAAATAGCTTTGTGAGTCTCAGTAAGTTTTTCCTTATTACTTTCTCCTCCTGCCAGAAGCAAACAAGAGTCCATTAAGCTTTCCTCCTACATCAACATGTAAAAATGCTATTTAAAAAAACACACACAAAAAAAACACTTACTGTTCAGGGTTTTGAGAAGCGAAGTCCAAAGTCAAGGGAATGATCTCTCTCTTTCTTGTGAAAACACTGTATGCTCCTGGTGAATCAGGAGCTCACTGGACTGTTATTAATAACTGGCTTGGAGCTTCATGGAGAAATATGAGCCAGAGTGTCATGGGAGGAGGCAAGTGGAAAGTAATGGACAGACACAGGTGACAGGTGGACTAACTCGCAGCAGAAATATCATTAGAGCACAAATAAGCCACAAGGAGGGGATCATCTCTTCCCTAATCAATAGGTCCTTATGTTAAATGTAGGAGTTCAACAACCAACTAACAAAGCTATCTTTAATACTGAAAATGCCATGACTTTATTTAATGCTATCTTTTGCTCTTCTGAATACTCCTTTTCTGTGCATATCCAAATCTCTTTTCAAATTTATATATTCTGTTTACTTTGACTCCCCTATTTTAAAAATAAACCAACAAATGGATTTTTAAATGTGCATTATCAGTGTTTTGAAGTTTATTTACCTGTGAGCATATTAGCCCTTCTCCCTTCACAATCCCTAAATAATTCCTGGGAAATTATAGGCATGTGTGGATGAGAGGAGTGGGTCTCGGGGTGGTATTATATACAAGCCTGTAAGTTTGATGTTGTAAGAACAGGGGTATAATCATGACCTGGTTAATGGTTTGCAGTAACTCTTTTCCTCTGAAGAGCTATATTTCAAAATTTTCTGCAGGGTATGGTGGCACACACTTATAATCCCAGCATTTGGGAGGCTGAGACAGGAAGATCGCAGGTCATGGACAGCCTCAGCTACTTAGTGAGGCCCTTTGCAACTCAGTGAGACCCTGTTTCAAAATAAGGAATAAAAAATAGGGCTGGGGGTGTGGTTCAGAGGTAGAATGCCCGCCCCTGGGTTCCATTCCCAGTACTGTCAAAAAAAAAAAAAATTGTTTTTCCCCAAGACTATGTCTCCACAACCCCACCCCTAGTTGACATCAAATTGTTCAGACCACAGATAGTGTCTATAGACTTAAATTAAACAATGTTCCGTCTTAAGTGTTAAAACTGACAATTAGAGCCAGGCATGGTGATGCACACTTGTAATCTCAGCATTTAGGAGGCTGAGTCAGGAGGATCGTGGGTCACAGACATCCTCAGCTACTTAGGCCCTTTGCAACTCAGTGAGACTCTCTTTCAAAATAAAGAATTAAAAATAGGGCTGGGGCCGGGCATAGTGGTGCATGCTTATAATCCCATGCTTGGGAGGCTGAGACAGGAGGATCGTGTAGGTTCAAAGCCAGTCTCAGCTGGTTTAAGAGACCAGGTCTGGGAGTGTGGCCCAGAGGTAGAAGGCCCTGGATTCCATCCCCAGTACCACCACCACCAAAAAAAAAAAAAAAAAAAAAAAAAAAAAGGGCTGGGGGTGTACCTAGGAGGTAGAATGCCCCTCTGTTCATCTACTACCAACCAACCAACCAACAAAGAAACAAACAACCTGACAATTAGATAAAAGCTACTGATGCCTGGCGTGGTGGCTCACAATTGTAAATCCCAGCATTTGGGAGGCTGAGTCAGGAGGATTGTGGTTCCCAGACAGCCTCAGCTACTTAGTGAGGCCCTTTGTAATAAAGAATAAAAAAAAAAGGGCTGGGGATGTAGCTTGAAGGTAGAATGCCTCTGGTTCCATCTCTAGTACTGAGAAAAAAAAAAGCTACTGATATATTTTCAGGTGCATTACACATCTTTGAGTGGAGCAATGTTTTGTTAAATTGCTTAATTTTTTACATATCTATACTGGAGATTGAACTCAGGGCCATTCTACTTATGAGCAGCATACCTTGTTCTTTGTATTTATTTATTATGTATTTATGTATTTATTAATTTTTTGTGGTACTAGAGTTTGAAACCAGGCCCATTCTACCTCCAAGCGACATCCCTAAATCTATGTTTTATTCTTTATTTTGAAACAGGGTCTCACTAAGTTGTGGAGGGCCTAAGTAGCTGAGGCCAGCCATGAACCTGCAATCCCCCTGTCTCAGCCTCCCAAATACTGGGATTATAAACATGCACCACCATACCTGGCTTGTATGTTTTGTTTTGAAACAGGTCTCATTAGTTGGATAAGAATCTCTCCAAGTTGCTGAGGATGGTCTTGAACCTGCAATCCTCTTGCCTCGGCCTCCCAAGTACTGGGATTACAGGTGTGCACTACCATGCTGGGGTAAATTGCTTTATTTTCAAGGCTCCAATTGCCCTTACCTGAGAGCAGGACTGAGAATTTTTCTTTTTTTTTTTTTTTTTTTTGGTGGTGGTACTGGGGTTCCTGGAAGCCCTTCTACCTCTGGGCTACACTCCCAGACCTATTTTTTTTATATTTTTGAAATGGTCTCTTACGCCAGCGCGGCTGGCCTCGAACCTGCGCGATCCTCCTGTCTCCGCCTCCCAAGCGAAGGAATTACAAGCGTGCGCCACCATGCCCGGCTGAATTTTTCTTTTTTTTTTTTTTTTTAAACTAAGCTCTTAGTTTCATTTTAAAGATTATGCTCAATGGGGGGGGGGTAAATGGAAGTGTTATTCTACTTAGGCCATTGTAAAGAGGAACAACTAAAAATCAGTGGCCACTACCTGAATGAATGGGTGAGAAGGAGCAGAGCAGCACATACTTGGCTTGTATGTGTGTTGCTGGGGATTGGATCTAGGGGTGTTCTACATCAGAACTACACCCTAGCTCTATTTAATTTTTTAAAAAATTTTGAAACAGGGTCTCACTAATTTGCCAAGGGCCTTACTAAATTGGTGAGGCTGGATTCAAACCTGTAATCCTCCTGTCTCAGTCTCCCAAGTACTGGCATCACAGGCATGTGCCACAGAGCCACATTTATCTTCACGCAATTCAACGAGGAAGAAAAGATAAAACTCCATGCTGTTTATTGAAGGATACAGGTGTCAGAGCCAGTGCCCCAAATCAGGCATCCTGGTCCTAAAACCACACTCTCTGCCCCCGGCTCTCAAAATACACAGGAGTAGCTGTAGCAAAAGCATATGTTTTGATGCTAAAATAGGAAGGGAAGGAGGGAGGGAGAGGAGGAGGAAGGAAGATATGAGTCACACCTAATATCAGCTGAACTGTGTATTCTGGTCTCCCTGTAGCCAGATTTGACAAGAGAGCAAACCTTGGAGAAGTGAAATTCTCAGAAACTGATTAACCTGGAGAGTTTATGGTGGATGAGGGCTAGATCTCTTTATAGACTGAACTTCCGTTCAGAGGCACACATGGGCTGATCCAAGATTACAGAGAATTCCATTTACCATGCAAAAACCAATGAAAGTGTAACTCAGGGGATAGTCTCATAAATGCTTCAGGTCTAATCTGGCTCAGAGGTAGAGGTTGAGATGTGAGTATTCTAGCTGAGCATGGTGGCCCATGCCTGTGATCCTAGTACTTGGGAGGCTTAGACAGGAGCCTGGCAGGTTCAAGGCCAGCCTCAGCAACTTAGCAAGACTTTGTTCCCAAATTAAAAAAAAAAAAAAAAAAAAAAGGCTGGGAGTGTAGCTCAGAGGTAGAATATCCCCGAGTTCAATCCTCAGCATCACATAAAATAAAATAATAAAATAAAAAAGAAATGTGGACATTGTCCCCTCCAGCCTTGGAAGAACTCAGCTGTCAATGAAGGCCAATAATACGAATAATTTTTGCTTTATCTGAATGGCAATAAGAAAATCATTTAAGAGCTGAGTACCTTACTGCCAGTTTAAGGCAACTGCTTTCCTAAAGTACAGAGAGGAACATTTTTAAAAAAAGCACACTTGGTTTTTAATTGCTTTACAAATAAAATCACTTCTTCCCCCCACCCAGGCTATTTATTATACTTTCCATCTCAGTAGATCAACTCTGAAGAGCTGAGCTAAATGAATGGCTAAGGTATTTTCTTTAGGACCACAGACACCAAGGAATTCTTTTCGAGCGAGGAGATAGAATGTGAAGACAGGATTCTTGCCGGGCGTGGTGGCGCACGCTTGTAATCCCAGCATTTGGGAGGCTGAGTCAGGAGGATCGTGGTTCATTTACAGCTTCAGCTACTTAGTGAGGTCCTTTGCAACTCTGTGAGAACCTGTTTCAAAATAAAGAATAAAAAATAGGGCTGGGGGTATAACTTGAAGGTAAAATGCCCCTGGGTTCCATCTCCAGTACTGGGGAAAAAAAAAGAAAAAAAAAAAGATAAAGACAGGTTTCTTGATTTCAGAAAGTGGCTGCAAATCTGGATACCAGGAGAATCTGAAGGAACCCTTGTTTTAAATCTAGACTAATAAGATTAACAAATTCTACCCTTGTGGAGAAGTTAGGGGAAAAGAGCAGAGAGGACTAGAGGTTTCCCATACCTTTATCTCTCTACTTTTATTCTATGAAACCATTTGGTTTAACAGCCAAGACTGAGGGTGTGATGATCCCTTCAGAGATGGAGCCCGGAGTATCAGAAATGTGCTGCTAACACCAATGTGGCCAGTTATAAATGCTTTTATACTGTTCTTCTTATGTACAGGACTAGTGAGACCCAGTACTAGAGATAAGACATTAGAAGCTGCTACAATTGTCTGACAGTGGTGAAGAGCTCCCTGAGTCTACTCTGGAGCCACACCACCAAAGGGCTGACCCACTGACTTGGGGCACAACCCATTGTATACACTGAAAGGCATCCACAACAGGACATGAGCACCCAGTCAAGAGAAAGGCCAACAATTTAAAAGTACCTGGAAGCTGGGTGTGGTGGCGCACACTTGTAATCCCAGCATTTGGGAGGCTGAGTCAGGAAGATCGTAGTTCACGGACAGCTTCAGCTACTTAGTGAGGCCCTTTGCAACTCAGTGAGACCCTGTTTCAAAATAAAGAGTATAAAATAGGGCTGGGGGTATAGCTCAGAGGCAGAATGCCCCGGGTTCTATCCCTAGTACCTCAAAATAAAATAACATAAAATAAAAATGTATGCCGGGTATGCTGGCGCACGCTTGTAATCCCTGCACTTGGGAGGCAGAGACAGGAGGATCGCGCAGGTTCAAAGCCAGCCATGCTGGCTTAAGAGACCCTGTTTCCAAATAAAAATATAAAAAAGATCTGGAGTGTAGCCTGGAGGTAGAAGGGCTTCCAGGAACCCCAGTACCACCACCAAAAAAAAAAAAAAAAAAAAAAGTAACCTGTAAACTGAACCTTATATTTCTCTGTCTCTCTTTTTCTTTAATTGTGACACGTAGCCTAAGTACGTAGTTGTGTTTTGCTTAATGACAAGAATATGACATTTTGAGACATTGGTAAGCAATTTTGTTTAAACATCACGGCGCTGAGTGAGTTCTAGGTCACTCGTTCATTGCCACCTGAGACAATCCAGAGGCTTGGTAAATACAGGACGAATGAGGCTGCTGCCCATGCAGCAGAGCATATTGTTTAGGACACATTTCCATAAGTAGGGGTACACTCAAGTAGTAAACGGATAAACCAACATAGCTATTGACCAGGTGTTGTGTACTGTACATAACTGTGCATGCTCTGTGTAACAAATGGTAGCATAGGCTTATTTACACTGGCATCACCACATCTGTGAGTAACTTCTCGCACTACCTATAGCAGGTACAAAGTCACTAGTCGACAGGAACTCTCCAGCTCCATCAGTCTTATCGGACCAGCGTTCTGTAGGCAGGCCACAGGGACTGAGATGCTATGTGGCAAATGACTGCATGTGTGTGCTTGAATTTAATACTTTGGGATTGTGACTTTTCCGTTTCATCTCTTAGGCTTACTGTTTTAAAAAGACAAGCAAACCGCACAAATCAGATTTAGTGCACAGTCTGGTGAATTTTCAAAACTCACACCCAGCCAGCATTCTGATGAACAGACATAACCTCACCAGCCCCTTTCCTGCTATTTTCCTCAAGGTTACTTTCTAAGGCGGCCTTAAGAGTTTAATAGTCTGATTCGGACATCTATCAAGATCAGGGAAATAACATGTTTTATAACTCAAAGACCTAAAAAAGGAGGGCTCAAGGCTCAAGAGGTACATTTTAAAAAATTATCTTTATTTAGGTTTCTGATTCAGCACATGTATCAAAGACTAATAAACACAAAGTAAATAAGACATTAATTGGAAGTCTTACATCTCTCTAAACTCCGACCGAGAATGTCAAGATCGTCACTATTACCAGAACTCCGACATAGTCAGGTTGTAGACAAGCTATCATGACAACATACAGTGTGCATGGGTACGCAGAGGCAAAGGCATGCTAGCATTTGGCGCTCTTCTTTCCTGGTGACCTCTTTCCACCTGACAGTCCACTTTTGCTTTCCAGGCTAAGTTCCAAATGAAGTCCAAAGAAGACTCGGGGTCAATCTGACCAGACACTCTTCCAGAGGAATGCATTTTTAACCTGTTGCACCTGCAACTTTGTTTTTGCCAGATGAAGTTCAGACCGAGATGTATGATACAATCTAGATGACGGTGCAGACTAAGTCAAAAACTAAAGTGGAGCAGTAATCCGAGTTAAGGCATGAATGCACGCACACACACACACGCACACGCACACACACACACAGCACCTGTGCTATCGTGAACACAGGCTTCCTTCAACTGCCTGGTGAGAGGCAACTTGGGCATGGCAGTTAATCACAACTGCTGAGCATCCTGGAAAATGCACCCCAACATTATGTTAACATGTTATCAAACACACACACACACACACACACACACACACATGCACACACACAAGAGGAGAAAAAATAAAACTAAAAAAATAAACTAAAAACCCCTTAATTTCTCTTACAATGGCTCTTGAGCATGGAACTATGTAGCAGCGTCAATGGCTGGCTCTTTAGTAATTTGGAAATAAAAGTTTGCTTTACTATGCGTTTCTTTGGTAGTCATCACTACAAACTTTCCCGTGTTGGTTACCTATAAGACAAGTACTAGACAGAAGATCAAGTTACACAGATACTTCTTCTGTACTGATAGAAATAGTAAGCTCTCAAAGCACAGGTGATTATGCTTTCTCTTGCCTTTTGGGCATCCTCTAAAAGCAAGGCTTTGTGAAGGGAGAAGTTCAAATCTAACGAGGGGCAGTTTCTACAATTCAACAATTAACAAAAATTCACGTTATCAGTAATTTTGAGTCAAATCAGTGAGAAGCCAATCGCAAGGCACAGCAGCACTTGGTGTCAAAGCCACATTCTGGTCACACATTCATCCCATGGTCGCTAGTCAGTATCTCAGGAGCTCAGAACCGAAAACTCCTTCCAATCAACAAAGGAGTAAGTTAAATTAAACCTTAAATATTTCCACCATCTGCCGAAATGCCCAGAATTCTGCGTAGAATGCCAGCGTGCTTGATGAGAGAAAGCAGTTCAGAGCCCAGAGGTGTCAGGAATCAGGTAAGTTAATTTGGTTTTGTATAAAAGGCATGGTCATCCGGCAAGAGTATTTATCCTACATAGCAGCACAGTGGTAACCAAGGGTCTCTGTCAGCAAGATGGGAAACAAGCTGCTGAAGCTAATATCGCTTCCCCCGCCTGCAGGATGGCTACAGGTTTTATAAAGACACCTGGAATCAACCCAGGCTAAGCCTGGGTGACTGGGCATCAGAATGGCAGGAACCATGTTCAGCCCCCAGGAGAAGTGCCCAGCCGAGGTAAGCCAGTTTGCCACAGGTGATGTGGCTCCTGCCTCTCTGGGTTCAGGGTCTGAATCTCCCTGGTAACTAACCAACTGCCAAGAAATCATCCTAGCAGGTACTGCTCAACCATGACAGGCTCCCCCTGGGTTGTAAAACACTAAAGTAACACGAAACATCATAAATTCAAAATTGTAGTGTTTGTTCTATCAGCTCTGAATGTCCGCAGGAGAGGCAACTGGATTTATGTCGAAAAAGTGCTGTCTGAAGGAACTTGGTTCTATTTGGAAGTGAAATGACACTGGGGGAACCAGCAGTAAGTTTCTGCAGAGGTCTGAATATCAGAAACCCATCTCTAAAAGGCATTTATCAGGAACTGTCTGCTCACTCCAAGTGCTTTTTCATTCACCGCACGACAATGTTTTAACTTTTGTGCTTTCAAGAGGTAACTGAACTCACGGGAAACTGAGGGAAGAGTATTACATTACGGACTTTTCTTGTCTGAGTACAAGACACTACCCAACAGCTTCGAAATCTACAATCTCATTAATGATTCTTGTAAACATATACCATATATTTCTCATATAAGAAAAACCAAGAACTGTACCGTGAAGGCAAAATTGGTTTGCCTAGTCTCAGAATTCCTTGGAATGGCAATGTACCAGGAAGGTCAGTGAGCTGTTGGATAAATCCTCAGGTTTGACATGGCCCAGTCAGCCGGATCAGATTAACAACCTAAAGCCTCAATAATAAATGCCAAACGTCTTTCCCATGTTTGAGAACTGCACTATGATTATGTATATCACGTACACATTATAAATAAAACTTTCAAGACTGACTAATTTCTTCGTAACAATTGGGAATGATGTTCTCAGTTTGAGGGGATGAAAGCAGGAAGAGGTGGAAAACCATTGTTGCTTTTACTCTCAAGTTCGCAAAATGCTAGTCAAACACTATTATCCAATATGCTTTTTTTGTTTCCCATTCTGCTAACTCTTAAATATGCATCTGAAGGCAAAAATGGAGATTTCTATACTGTACAATATTAAATATCTACAATGTCATGGTTCCTTATTTTTAGGAGTGTGTTCAATAAGGAGTTAGCTATTAAAGATGGTTGTCACAAAACATGAACTCTTAAAAATTACTGATAAATTAATTTTCAGTTCTCTGATTATATCCAGATACAGGTTCTCATCATAAAATATACATTCTCTAGTAAGTTATTTTCATCCACAGCATATATAAATATGCAAACACAGGTGGTAAAAATCACTTTACTACTAAAGTACAAAACAGTAACTGCTGAAAAACAAAAATAAAGATGCTGCAAGTATTAAGAGTGACTCACAGTGTTCCACTTCAAAGTGAAACCAAATGATTTATTTGTGCTAAATGAATGGAAATGATGTATTCAGAATATGCTTCTTTGTACACTGTACTCGCTTCTACTGGGCAAAATAAGCAGTCCTCAGCACTAATGCACTACTTTCTTCTACGCTTCTTTTCGGCCAAGCAATTCAGTATCGTGTGGCCATTATGCCAAGATATTCCTATAACGTCCATTTCAAACAGTATTTTCTAATAGTAATTTGCACCTTTAAAATATTTGTTCAAACTCTTATCTCAGAAGAAAACAAAGAATGGCAGGGGACACCACACTGGCTCTCTTACAATCACATCGCCCTCTGCAGCAGAAAATCAAACAGCACATTCCCATTAGCCACTGAAACCACCGGTGGGTAGGATGCTTACGGATTCATGTTAGAAGGGGCTGGTACAGGTAGAATAACATTAAGGAAATAGAAAAGAATATCTTATTATGCAGGAATAATCCATCCCATGTATGAGGAAGAGATACAGCCATGTGATTCATTCCTGGGCCTATCTGTTTTACAAGAAACACGGATGTCAATTTAGGTTGAAAATAACCTGTACAAAGTGTATCTGTACAAAGCTCTGCTCCGTTAAACATATACATATGTTTTATATATATATTAACACTGAAGTTAGCATATATATAATTATTATTATATATGTATATACGTATTAACTGAAGCTAGGTTTTCAAAGGTCTGAACTGTAGTGCTGAATTCTTGGGAGGTTTGGTAAACACCATTATAATTAGAGAAGAGGGATGGTAAATACATCTCAGTAATTTCCTGCAAATTCATGGAAAAAAAATATAAAAAAAGATATCCCTTTTTATTTTACAAACCTAAAAGCCAAGAAAAATGAAGCTCTGGGGCCAAGCAAAAATTGCACACTGCTGCTGTGTTACCAAATACCAGATAGCAAATGTCCCAGCCAGGGAATGGACATACATGAAGATTCAAGTAAAACACTGATGGAAAGTCGTCTGGTTAGTGTTGTAGACCCACAACACTGGCTGCGTTTCCCGACAAACATGTATAACACAAGGGAGGGCGACGCCCAGAAAACCTCAGTGCAAGTCAGCTCCGATTCAAAGATGCCGGGGAAAGAAGCCTTTGGCGTTGAGTAGACGGCTCCAATGGACAAGTCCCAACTTGAAATTCAGACTAAACACATGCATTAAGGCTGGGGGGAGGGCTGCACCGGATGTTGCGAGGGCGCGGGCTGGGGGGCGCCGGCAGAGGACCCGGAGGGCTGCATGGGGGGTGGGGGTGGCGGCGGTGGCGGCTGGACCGGGGTCTGTGTGTTGGGAGACGGAGGCGGTGTGGGCCGTTTGAATTTGTCAGGGCTGTTGCTTCTCCGCGGTGAAGGCCTCTGTGGGGAGGACAGAACAGCAGGTCAGCTGGGGCGGCAGCTCATTTTGGCTGGGGCCTGAGGCTAAGGTGGTATTTCTATCGACACCTGTGAAAAAGCTCGGCAGAACTACTGTAACACGTGCACTAACCAAACTACTGGGCTTGAGTCCTTCAGTGACACGGCTGTGAAACTAAAAGCGGCCGCCAGGATTTAAGGGGCGAAATCTTTGCTGTCACTTGTGCAGACCCTCAGTCCTCTCCACCGCGTGTCTCAAACAAGTATCCCATAAGTGAAGGCTACAGGTCAACAAAAAGTTCATCCTTTTACATAATGTCCATCAAACTGGCAAAAGGAGTTCACAAATACCTTACACAATTTCACAGAGCAGGGTTCTTTAAAAATATTCTCTTACTGGAAATACTCTTCAATTCTCTCATCTCTTTGGCTATCTTTCTTTTTCCCTTTGCTGGTCTCGAACCTGCCATCTTCCTGCCTCAGCTGGGATTTCAGGTGTGCACCACTGCACCTAGCCCAATTAACATTTCTAACTGCTTTATTAGTCTGCTATATAGCCAAGTCTACAGAAAGAAAAAAAAAAACAAAAACTCCCTTGAGTGAAGTTCAGGCACTTATGCACTTATGCTTCCTTCTAATTCCAGGAGAGAAAGTTCTGAGTAAAAACCAGAAGCAAGGTGAACTTCAGGAAGAATATCAAGGGTTAGTGAACCATGAAGGTGTGGACAGTAAGTATTTTCAAGCATTATGGCAACCAACACTAATTCTTTATGGCTGGGACCTAGCCAGAGTTCATTGGCAGCATTGGCCAGACTTCAAGTTACAGTTCACAAAGGGCAATTTTTCACAGGAAGCAAAGTTGAAGTTGTGCTTCTTGGGAAGAAATTTAGTTTCCACGGTAGAACTTTGTGTCGCACTACTGGGAAGTGTCTGCAGTTTTAAGGTGAGCTGATAAGGGAAGATGGGAAGAAAGGTAAATGTCCAAGGGTATCAGTCCTTGTCTCCCCAAGAGACCCAGCAGGTACCACCATCAGTAGTCATGTGCTGCTTCCTAGCGGTGACACTTACTGTGATTCCATGGGACGTGCCCATGTGCTGCACGTGAAGACCCGGGGAATTGTAGTAAGACATTCCAGCTCTAGTCAACGAGGTTGGTGGTGTAAAACCAACTGTATGACTTGCATATGATAGACCTGAAATACAACAACAAATTAAGTGTCATTTCTAGCCCAGTTATCCAGTGTCCTTGACCATCTAGGAGGTTTTAAATTGCAAAAGGTCTCAGATCAACCACAAAAATAAAAGCAGACAAGAGCCGTGGGCTCGCTGAATGGCATGCTGGATAGTGGGGGATATAAGTCAAACCCTGGAACAGAAAGTCCAGAGACAAACCCACACATGCATCATCAGCTGCTCTTTGACAAGGACACCAAGATCACGCGATGGGAAAAGGACAGCCTCTTCAACAAATGGTGTTGAGAAAATTGGATATTCACATATTAAAGAATGAAACTGGACCCTTCATGTGACATCATACATGAAAATCAACTCAAAATAAATTAAGGACTTAAATTTAGCACAGAAAACTGTAAGAGTCCTAGAAGGAAACAATAGAGTAAGAAAGGAACTTATAGAATGTGAGAAAATACTTACAAACTCTATCGGATAAGGGGTTATTTAAAACATACTTTCTACAACTCAATAGCAAAACAAACTCACAAAGGCAAATCACTTGAGTGATGTGTGCATGTAAGCCTTTACCCATCTTTTACCCCATTAAGATGTATGACTACAATTCACCAATAAAAAAATTTTTTAAAAAAGAAAAATAAGGGTGTATTCATTCGAGTCACCCTCCATGCCAGTCTGGTATGGAGCTGTACCTATCCTCTGTATTTTTATCTTTCTAATAAACTTCTTTAAAAAAAAAAAAGAAAAGAAAAATAAGCAGAGGCTGGGAATGTAGCTCAATGATAGAGCACTTGCCTAGCATGTGCGAGGCTCTCAGTTTGATCCCCAACACTATCACCAACCCCCCTCCAAAAGGCAAAAAGACTTAAAATAGGCATTTTTATTTTATTTTATTTTTTGAACTTTTTTTTTTTTTTGGTGGTACTGGGGATGGAACCCAGGGGCCCTCTACCTCTGGGCTACACTCCCAGACCTATTTTATATTTTATTTGGAGACAGGGTCTCTTAAGCCAGCTGAGGCTGGCTTCAAACCTGCATGATCCTCCTGTCTCAGACTCCCAAGCGCGGGAATTATAAGCGTGCACCACCACGCCTGGCAGAATAGTCATTTTAAAAGATATACAGATAGCTGAGATATGTGAAAAGTTGTTTAACATTACTAATTAGCAGGGAAATGCAAATCAAAACCACAATGAGACATCATTCCACACCTATTAGGATGGCGGGCATAAAAAACAAGTGTTGGCAAGACTATGAAGAAACTGGACCTTTGTACTGTTAGTAGGAATGTAAATGGAGCTGCACCTATAGAGAACAATATGGAAATAATGTCTCCCAAATAAAAGAGAATTCCCATAGAAGCCAGGAATCCCAGTTGTATTCATCCAAAAGAATGGAAATCGGGATCTCAAGAGACAACTGCACCCTAGCGTTTACTGTAGCATGTTCACAAAAGGCCAAGGTGTGATAACAACCTGTCTATGGATGAGTAAAGAAAAATGTGATACATGCAAACAACAGAATATTAATCATTTTAAAAGAAGGAAATCCTGTTATATGTGGTAACGTGGCTGTGTCCTCTAGGTTCACAGAAGGATATTGCAATGGCTTGCTTATATGTGGAATCTAAAACAGTCAAATTCATAGACACAGAGTAAAATGGTGGTTGCTAGGAATGAGGGATAAAGAGGAGAAAAGGGAAAACTGCCATTCAACAGGCTTAATAAGTTCTAGAGAGTTGAGGTAAAAGTGTGCATGCAGTAACAATACCGTATTGTACAAACATTTAAGAGGACAGTTCACGTTACATGTTCTTACCACAATAAAAAAGAATTGAACCCTGCTAGGCATTCAACTGAGAACAGAAACTAGGTGGAAAAAATAGTTAAGGGTTTTGAAAAATCAGAAGCAAGGAAAGAGGAAATGTCAAAAGATATACCAACCGTGATCAGATCAGACGTGTGTGTGTGTGTGTGTGTGTGTGTGTGAGAGAGAGAGAGAGAGAGAGAGAGAGAGAGAGAGAGAGAGAGAGAGAGAGAGAGAGAGAGAGAGAGAGGTACAGCAGGCATAACAGCAAACCAAAGTACTGAGAACTTTGCGATCTGAAAATATTCAATACAGGGAACAAAAGCCCTTCATATGCCAATGTTACCTGAAAGAGGGTGGTATTTTAGAGAAAAACAATCCACAGACCTCTGTAATACTTCACATACTCTTCATCTAGGATTCCCAAATCCTCTCCAAAGTGTTTTACAAGTACCCAAATTTCCAGACTCTCTTTACTACTATAGTTAGGTCTGTGTTTGGGGTCTAAAGAGATTTTTTGTTTGTTTTTTGGAGTGTGTGTTAATAGGGATTGAACCCAGGGCCTTGTGCATGCAGTAGCCCTAAGAAACATTCCCAACCCAGAGAGCTGTATTTTGAAAATGTTCCCCATGTGATCTTTATCCACATTCAACCTAAGAAGCCCTGGTCCCCTGGTCTCTAGAGAGTCAGTGCTGGAGGCTCTGCTGGCCTGAGGTATCACTCATCACTGCAGGAATCCCCGTCTTTCATCTCTTGAGTTCCCAGCATCTACTAGAAAAGCTAGTACAGTGCACACTCCACATGAAAGAAGTGAAAACAGAAACCAAGGAGCAAGTGGAAGTCTGTAAAGAAACCACCTATTATCAATCATTTTGTAGCCGTGACTGACTAGCAGAGGCCAAATCAATAACTGCTACTTACTGCTTTTCTGAATCTCATGAAGACCAGAGGCTGTTAAGGGAGCTTTTCCACACTTTTTGCTTCCATGATGACATTCAGCCACCAAGCCTCTTCCTTCAGTTGTCTTATCATAGGACTGTCCTGTGCTCTCAACACAGAAACTCTATTGTTTTATCTTGATTTGATTATCAATTAATGATGCTTTAACAATTCCATTTCCTACTGTGAATTTTTGATTCACAATTACAAAATGGAAGTCTGGGATAAAGCATACATCTTTTGGAGCTAAGTGGTCATTTAAGATGTTTCTCTTTAAGTAACTCAGGGAAATAAAATTCTAATTCTATGTCTTATAAAACTGATAAATTTAAAAGAAAAGTTGTAAAAGTGGATCCTTATCCCCAAAGAGTTCAAAAAGAGATGTATGTATATGAGTATGTGTGTGTGTGTGTGTGTGTGTGTGTGTGTGTGTGTGTGTGTGTGTGTGTATGATCTCCAACCCATTTTCTAGGATTACTAGGTTATTTTTTTCTGAAGAGTCATTATAAGTAATATTAAGCTAGTAACTAAGAATCCTCAAAGGCTACTTACTGTATATCTACCTTGGGGAGGATTCTATAAAGGACTACTGTCTTGGCTCTTAACTTTCTTCCAGTGCCCTAGGTCAGTGTTCTCTACATGAGTATCAAGAGCCCTGCTCACCTTACCCCCACCCCAAAATGAATAAAAATCTCAGGGGGCCCCAAGGTAGCCCAACAAGAACCACAGTAATCTTAACATCCCGCATCCATATCTGTATGTTCATCCAGGCCCCTTCCTGGGACGTCTTCTCTGTCGGTACCTCTTCCTTCCCTCAACCATAAGGTCAGCACCTCTCTCATCCCGCTGAGCCTGGATTCCAGAGCCCGGTACCTTGGACTTCAGCTCTGTCACGTGGCGCTGAGCAACAGTGGAGAAGTTACATAAGTTTGCTGTGTTGTAGATTCCTCATCTGGCAAGTGAGACTACTGTAGCTACCTCATGAAACTCTTGTAAAAATGAAATAAATCATCATCACATGTATTCTGTTATTTATCTCCCTAGGTCTTATTGTCAATCATAGGCTCTTAGAAGCCAGGGGCCATGTGTTACTCGTTTTTGTTTTCCTTTAAATTCTAGTAAGTATCTCACCCACTTGCTGAGTAATTTAATAAGAAAAAAAAAAAAAGCAAATAAATCATCCCAGGTCTAAACTGCCAAACCACAAACACTAGCTCATTAAATACAGTCAGGCATAGCTTAACAGTGGGATACATTCAGATATGTGTCCTTAGGCAATTTCATTTTTGGGCGAACATTATAGAACATGCGTTTATAAATTAAAACAGGCATATTGTCACCAACCAATACCGTCACATATGTGGTCCATTATTGATACAAACACCATTATATTCTGCACCTGTTTTTTGTTTTTGGTGGTACTAAGAATTGAACCCAGGGACACTCTATCTCTGAACTATAGCCCCAGCCCACTTTATTTTGAAATAGGGTCTTGCTAAATTGTTGAGGATTTGACTACATTGATGAGGATGGCCTTGAATCTGTTCCTCCTGTCTCAACCTTCCATAGTCTGGGATTACAGGTGTGTCTGTCACCATGCCCTGGTCTATATATTTTCTTTTTCTTATTTTTTCTTGTGTGTGTTGGGGGGGGGGGTGAGAGGCAGGGTACAGGAGATTGAACCCAGTATGTATTTTATTTTTTATTTTAAAACAAGATCTCACTAAGTAGCTGAGGCAGACCAGAAATCTGTAATCCTTCTCTTTCAGCCTCCCAAGCACTGGGTTTTATAGGTGTGCACCACCACACCTAGCTCAAGACTATTTGGGGGGTGGGGGTACTGGGGATGGGACCCGGGGGCATTCTACCTTTGAGCAACACCCCCAGCCCTAATTTTTTATTCTTAATTTTGAAACAGGGTCTGAGTTGCAAGGGGCCTCACTAAATAGCTGAGGCTGTCCCGAGAAGTGCAATCCTCTGGTCTCTGCCCCTTGAATGCTGGGATTACAAGCGTGCGCCACCACGCCTGGCCTGACTATATTTCTTTCATTGCTCAATTTTTTAAAATTTGGTATCTGGGAATTCTGTATTCATCTGACATACCCCCATCATTTTATGTTTTTCTGAATATTTCCATATTTCATTATACTATAAAGATGCTCCAAACCTACTAGAAACATCCATGTCTCCAAGTAGCACACATTCTTTTCACTTTGGAATGAGAAATTAAGACCTATGTGGTGGGTATGCTCACTGTTCCTGGTGCAGATCTAGTGTTAGACCTCATTACTCTACATTCCTGATTTAGACACATCAAAACATGCTAATTAGGAATAGTCTCTTCTTAGGCTGCATAAAATAACGGACAACTTGGAAAACAATTATTGAAAAGTAACACCCTTCTATATATAGTTTGCATATATAAATCTACATGTAATCAAGAAAAGGGGCTTCATAAATTAAGATATGTATTTTGTAATCAAATTGTAAAAGAGGATGCAAAACACTTCAAAAAGTTCGTGCAAATGCAGAGTTCCAGAAAACGGGTTTCATAAATTGTTAAGATATGCATTTTGTAATCAAATTGTAAAAGAGGATTCAAAACACTTCAAAAAGTTTGTGAAAATGCAGAGTTCCAATGTTAGTCATAAATGGGAAAAGAGGAAGAAAATCCAAATGTTAAAAAATGGAAATAAAAAGTATATAAACAGCATATTTCTACTAATAAAGTGATTTTTAACACCATGAAACACAAATTCTTCCAGTAAAGACTGAAGTGAAAAGAAAATTAGAAATATTCAGGCTTTGCTGCTAGTCTATGTGTTGCACTACAATATAGCAGATTAGAATGGAGTAATTCTGCTGCCAAGTAGGAGATAAAATCTACTTTGACAGCCAGGAGTGGTGGCGCACACTTATAATCCCATTTCTGGGGAGGCTGAGACAGAGGATCGCAGGTTCGCGGCCATCCTCAGCTACTTAGTGAGGCCCTCCGCAACTTAGTGAGACCCTGTTTCAAAATAAAGAATAAAAAATAGGAAGCCAGGCATGGTGGTACATGCTTGTAATCCCAGCATTTGGGAGGCTGAGACAGGAGGATTGCGGTTCACAGCCAGCCTCAGCTACCTAGTGAGGCCCTTTGCAACTCAGTGAGACTCTGTTTCAAAATAAAGAATAAAAATAGGGCTGGGGGTATAGCTCAGAGGCAGAATGTCCCTGGGTTCCATTCCCAGTACCAGAAAAAATATATATATACTTTGATGGTATCATAACCTAAAGTAGGATAAAAATTTTCTCATTTAGGCTAGCTGAAATAAAAAAAGAAACTACATATTATTACATAGTTTGAGGGAAAACCAAAGAGCTAATCTATCCCAGCAAGTCCCACACTTGCTGTGTAGGTCCCACCGTGGGAAGAGGTACAGGGAAAGTTAAAGTTATGCAAATGGAATAAGCGTTTCCTGCAGAATACTTGTTATAAGTAATATTCAAACCTAAGGCTTGAGCCGGGCGTGGTGGCGCACGCTTGTAATCCCAGCATTCGGGAGGCTGAGACCTGGAGGATCGCGGTTCGCGGACAGCCTCAGCTACTTAGTGAGGCCCTCTGCAACTCAGTGAGACCCGGTTTCAAAATAAAGAATAAAAATAAAAATAGGGCAGGGGTGTAGCTCGGAGGTCAAATGCCCCTGGGTTCCACGCCCGGCTTTTCTTCAGGTTTAAATAAATCAAACAGGATATTAAATTATACTTAAGAGGAATCTGCATCACATTCAACTACCAAATAACCCTCTATTTTGCCTCTTCCTGACTCATGCCTTCCCTTACATCAATAAATCAGAAGGGGAAAAAAAGACCTTTATCATGATAATGAAACTCAAGAGTTATTTTGAGAAAATAGAGAGGCAGACAGGAAGAAAAGCGTTTGGACAGAGGCGTAAGGCCACTGGAGAGGAGGAGAAACAGATTCGGGAACATCTTTTTGGCAAGAATAAGGGGCAGTGATCTTGCCATTGATCCACCACAGAGAGTCCGTTTGGCCATTGTCTCTCTGTTCCGAGTCTGACGTCAGAGGCACACTGGACCTGAAGCATATGAGTCGCCACTCTTTGTGCTAAGCCTTTTTAATCTTCTGATTTTCCCCTGTTACGGGGGAGAAAGTCATAGCTGCACAGTGCTGGGCTGGATTCCCAAATCACAGGACCAAACCATTTCTTTCTCACACTCTGTCAGTGGTCAGTGGCATTACAACACCACTTCCCCTTGGCTGACCTTAAGGGGGACCCTTGCTTTAATTATGACAAAATGAAGTACTGTCGTCCCAACTGGAAGCTGTTTTACTTTACAAACCTGCACACTGCCAATCACGGAGGCCGTCACCTCACTCTATTCTGTTGTGAAACTCCTCTACCAAATCCCTCCCCAGCCCCACACACTCTTTCCCTGCTCTGTTTAAAACCTGTTTGTTCATCAGCAAGCATAAGAACACCAGTCTCGTCTTGGTCACGAGATGCAACCCTTTGGCTGGACCTTCTCTTCCCCCCACCTCCTCTGCTTCCTTTCTTCCTTGCTCGATCATTTACTTGCCCTCCTGGCCTGAGAGTCCCACACAGTGTTGGTGCTGAGCCAGCCTCTCTGGAGAGAGTGCTTTCAGGGTCAGAAAGAGACAAGAGAGGCTGCTGAGAGCAAAGGCAGAAGTGGACCGCCCAGCAAAGGTCTCCCTTCACCTATGGACCAGCCTACCAGCGCCACCCCCAGGAGCACTGGGAACATCAGGAAACAGCTCATGCTGAGAACACAGCCCGTGGAAACAAATGGGCCTCTTTCTGGCTTCCCTGTGTATGAACACTGGGTGGTGAGCCTCCTCATCAGTAAGGCCCCAGTTTTAACACAGGAAATATGACACCTCCATGAATTATTCTAAGGATAAAAAATGAGAATCTGTACTTTGAATATAATAAAAGAACCCTTTAAAAATAGGGTACTATCTTGGAAATCTACCTGGGGATTCTGTCCAAGATTTCACATCATAGTTAATGAGAGTCTTTATTTATTATCATTATTATTTTTTGCAATATCTGGAGATTTAACCCAGGAGCATTCTACCTCGGAGCTGCACCCCAGCCCTATTTAACCCAGGGGCATTCTACCTCGGAGCTGCACCCCAGCCCTATTTTTTATTCTTTATTTTGAAACAGGATCTAAGTTGTAGAGGGCCTAAGTGGCTGAGGTTGGCCATGAACCTGAGATCGTCCTGTCTCAGCCTCCCAAGTACTAGGATTACAAGCACGTGTCACCACACCCAGCAAGTCTTTTTTTTAAAAAGCTTTTTTTTTGCAGGTCTGGGGATGGAACCCTGGGGCATTTGACCTTCAAGCTACACCCCCTGCCCCATTTTTTATTCTTTATTTTGAAACAGGGTCTCATTAAACTATGAAGGGCCTCACTAAGTAGCTGAGGCTGTCCGTGAACCGCGATCCTCTGGTCTCAGCCTCCTGAATGCTGGGATTACAAGCATGCACCATCACGCCCGGCTCTAAAAAGTTGTTTTAAAGTCAAATTCCTAGATGGGCATGGTGGTGCATGCTTGTAATTCCCGCTCTTGAGAGGCTGAAACAGGAGGATCGCAACAGGTTTGAAGCCAGCCTCAGCTGTTTAGTGAGGCTCTCAGCAACTTAGTGAGACCCTGTTTCCAAATAAAGTATAAAATAGGTCTGGGAGTATAGCCAGGAGGTAGAAAGCCCCTGGGTTCCACACCCAGTACCACACACACACAAAAAAAAGTCAAATTCCTTTAAGAAAGGTAAGTAAGTAAGAGGAAGGAAGGAAGGAAAAAGAAAGAAGGAAGAAAAGAAGGAATGAAAGAAGGATGGAAGGAAGGAAAGATGGATGGATGGAAAGCAGCTGGCACCACAATTTTTGTGCAAGGTACGACTCAGTCCTGACAATAATTTGTTTTTGATATTTTGGAAAAACACAGGGCTGATACCTCTGTTTACAACACTTTTAAAGGCTAGAAGGGAACATCATCGGGGCTGTCTATTAAACACACTGAAAACTGGTCACTCAGGTAGCCAAAGACATATACTCACCAGGCGATATAGGCCTGCTAGAGCTCGGAGAAGGTGTGTAAGGGATTGGGCTGGACACAGTGCGAGGTCTTAATCCTTGTGCAGACATCTCATTAAAATACCTAAGAGGGGAGAGGAGGAAATGGTCAGCGCTACCTGCAATTAAGTAGTTCTGCAGAAAGCTCCTCTGAGAAAATGTTTGGAGCTCACATCTTGAGCTCAAAACCCCTGTTGCTGAGTGAGGCTGTAGCTAGAAGGCATGTGTAACACACATCCACGTATCAAACTGCTTCACTGTTAGGCAATGCTTACTCCATAGAGGTGCGGATAGAGAGGATTCAAGTGTCTTAACCCAGGATAGAGGACTGGTCCACAGAAATGTGCCAAACAAGAGCCTTCTCTCCAGCACACCAGAGCTATACAGCTATTCGCCTCCACTGTCCCAGAAATTACAAAGCCATCCACGTTTTAATGGCTATATTTGAATTGCTATTTGAAACTCAAAATCAAGCCAGCCCTCTAAGATTTACATTAAAGTGTAAAAGATATTAAAAGATATATATGCCCACAAACTGAATGTCATCTGTTTACGAGGCAAGCCCTGTTTAAAAAGTGACTACATGTGAGAATGTACCAGAAGACAGGAGAACCCAGCACCTCTGGCTGGTCATGCTCAGCCACACTTTGCTGAGTCTGACTTCTTCCTGGATTCAAAAGAGTCATGTCAGACTGGAGAATGCTGAAGTATGGTCATCAGTAACCTTAGCTTTCACTCTGTGAACCAAGCACAGAGTGCTGATGAGGAGAAATTTCTGCTTGAGAGCCTTTTTGATAAAACCATCCTCTGTGGGCTTTGGAGCCTATGTGCATGCAGCCTCCTCTTCCCGAATATCTCAGCCCTGACATTCGGTTAGCTTACGTGGAAATCAGCATGGCCGTTTCTCAACAGGCTTACAGGACTTTAACAAAAGCAGGCTCCTTAATTTCACAAGTACTTCAACTAGCTATCTGCCATTTATTCCTCCTCTTCTCTTTAGAACAGCCCACCACTGTGACCCCAGGTGGGACCTCTTGTTTCTATACCCTGGCAGGCAGCCAAGACCATCTCTCTCTGGTCTTAAGCGTGAGACTATTTTTCTTCTCTAGAATGTATTATCATTCCTAGCAGGCAGAAAAATATTTGTTGGGCAGCTGTACTCTGTCTTGGATAATCTAACAAAAGGTAAGAGCACATCTTCTGGAGTGAATACCACTTCTGGAGGAAAAAATAATTATTAACTGGAAGTCTGAATTAACTTCAGTATTGTCAGAAAATCAGAACAAAGTGTCCCTAGAGTATATCTTATCCAAACTAGACACAGGATGGGCCACAGGTCAACGTGTGGTCTGTGCTGAGTCTCAAGGCAGTTAATAAAATGGCAAAAAGCTGTTTAGGGTTGTAGCTGACATTTTTAGTCAGATGATTCTCAGAGGATTTTAGATAAAATGGGAAACTGTCAGAAATAGATCAGTGAAATTTAGAATTAAAGATGACATTTCATAATACAAACTTTTGGGAAAGACAGAATGTTTTTCTTTTCAAATGAGGAAGCATACAGACATTTTAAATAGGATATCTTGGTGTTCTGTCTTCATAAACTTTTTTTCTCATTTATAGTCTTCTATCTTAGAAAATCTCATAATTTTCCTTGAAACTCTCCACAGCAAATTGATCAAACGCTTTGTCAGACACCTGGATCCATTTCATAACAGAAACACAAACACGAGCGCTGACATGTTAACATTGCCTGATTTCAGACATGTCTGGCATCAGCAGACGGCTTTACTTCTCCTGAGGCCCCTGAGAACACTCTTAGTTCTCACACTGAGATATGGTCTGTGAAAAGCCAGGGCACCCTGACCCACATTAGGGAACACCTTTGCAGAAATTATCTAATTCAGAGAAAGGCTGATTCCCTACCTGCTGGGTTCCTCTGCTAAATGAACAGGGTTTCTTTTCTATTTAGATTCATTGCTTGTCTTACATAACAACTACTTTGCTTCCAAGTTCAGAGAAGGAGGAAGAGGGACAAATCCTCTAGTTAACCAATGGATGACTCTGGTTTCAGCCCATTCACGGTGATGCAATGAGTAGGTTCAACGTGTGGGCTTCAGCAGAGGAATGAAATGCATTAATTATTTAAAAGTAGCTGCAAAAGGGCTCAAAGTTATCAAATGTCTTAAGGGAAGTCTTTGTAATCTCAACCACCTCTCTCTCGTGCTGGCTTTTCAACCTATGCTTGCATTCCTCAGGCTTGCTTATCTTTATATAGAAATCAAGATACTTCCATGCTTTAAATAGATTTAACAAAAAAATTAGACTAAGTCAACCAGAAATGCAGACTCTGCTTCCATCTCTTCCCCCACCAAATAATTTTAGAATGGTATTTTTTTTTTTCCTTCCTCCTTTTTGTGTGTAAGGAAAGTTCAGTCTTCTACACTGATCCCATTTGGAACCTGGACTTTCACGTGCTGGCATTCATTATCACAGTCAATGTGATGTGCCTACGCCATCTCCTGCCACATCGACCAGGATGCGAAGTCAGGTGTTGTGGGGCCTGGCTGGGTGGTGCCCCTTCCCCCAAGGCTCACTGGACACATGCGCACCTCTCATCGTCCATTTCTAAGCTGGACTCGCTCTCGGAGAGCTGTCGACAGAGTGCTTCTCGTCTCTCCATTTCCCGCTGAAGCTTCCTCTGCAGCCTCAAGTTCTCTTCCCTCATGTGGCGTTCCTCCTCCAGATACTGGGCCATTTTTTCAGAATCTGAAAAGCCAAAGTTCTCAATTAAACCACATTTTGCACAATCATTATCCAAATCTTTTTTTTTTTTTTTTTTTTTTTTTGCTGGTACTGGGGTTCCTGGAAACCCTTCTACCTCCGGGCTACACTCCCAGACACCTATTTTTTATATTTTTATTTGGAAACAGGGTCTCTTAAGCCAGCGAGGCTGGTTTCGAATCTGCGTGATCCTCCTGTCTCTGCCTCCCAAGCGTGGGGATTACAAGCGTGCGCCACCACGCCTGGCATTATCCAAATCTTTAAAAAAAGATTCTCCAGTCCAGCTCCTATGCCGCAGATAGAACTACCGCAAGATGGTCTCTCACTCACACACATGCAGATGAGGTTCGAACTGAAGGTTAACCCAAACATCAAAGGTTACTGATGATTTACATTTAGAAAAAAAAAAAAACATAAAAGGCAGTGCTGGGGAGTTAGGCATCCTCACTCCAGTTCATTTGTATTCCATGGGGCTTCAGGTGTAGGAGAAAAGTGGAATTGTAGCTGAGTGTGGATGCAGTGGTTACCAAGTTCTTGTCTACATTGCTGGAGCTGAGAGGGAGGGAGCTCAGCTGGGGAACAGATTCTCCTTCTAGGCCCCAGTTTGGTTGCCTCTCCACTCTCAGACACCACGGGTCACCTCTGGGGCCCAGAACACTCATTAGCACATTCACACCAAAAAGCACTGTACCCAAAGAACATGCTTGGAAACAGCTAACGTTCTTTTTTCTATGACACAGTAAACAAGAAAACTTTCATTGTTCAAGTAAGCCTAATCTGATGCGTGCAACGCCAGTGCAACTCACACACAGTATGAATCAGAGGACAGGTGGAACCTGCATACCACCGGACCAGGTGATGAACCCAGGCTGAGCTACTTAGCTTTCTTTCCCAGGCATGTGTGCACGCATGTGTTGGGGGGATACTTAAGATTGAACTCCGGGGCATTCTACCTCCACGTTACACCCCCCAGCCTTATTTTTATTTTTAAACAGGGTCTCGCTAGGTTGATGCAAGTCTCACTACTTGCCTTGCTGAGGCTCTTCTTGAATCTGTGATCCTCATGTCTCAGCCTCCCAAGTACTGGGATTATAGGCCTGTGCCACCACACCCCGCTGGAAACTTACTTATGAGGTTCCAGAATTTCCTTCTGCTAAGCTCCCTGGCCTTCTGAGAGCATACTTCATAGGCTTCTGTGGCTCTTTTCAAGACTCTTCCAATAAAAGGCAAAACACGTTGCCCTCCTTTCCTAGTTAACCTCAGATCTGTCATCAAGTAACCAGAATAATCTTAATATAAAACTCAGTTCTACACACCTTCTTGTTTCTGCTCTTTTCCCTGTCTTTGTCAATGAACTTAGGAAAAGCAAAATCTCCATATATTTCTCTCCTCTGAAAAATACCTGAAAGTTCAGAGTAACCAGGGCACATCTAAGAGGGCTTCCTACAGGCTGCTGCGCTCCATCATTAGCTCAGTTTGACATTAAGAGACAAATGTCACGTAGATCCTTTCTCTCTGCAATCTGGCCCCACTTCAATTCCCAGTGCCCCTCAAATGAGTTTATTGTAGGCAACCCTATGAAGGTCTAGCATTTTAGCACATAACTTTTGATGGCAAGTGTTCAATAATTTCCAATACACCAACACAGAATACATAAAAGCTTTGAATATCCTTATTTTAGGTATTCAAATAAAAATGCCAAAATTATTAAATACTATTATGGGCACACTAAACACTAAATCCCTTAGTTGTTTTCAATATAGCCAGAAACCCCGCTGTCTAATCCAGATACAAAAATCTCTTTAATTGAAGGCATGCTGGGAAAATATCTACAGAGCGCACTTTTAATATGAATGGTTTAAATTGTTTCTTCCCAAATATGCAAGTGTGCAGAATTTTTCACAGGAAGAACTGGCCCCTAGGTCTGTTTGCTGTTTCTAGAACTCGAAAGATGACTGTCAGCGCAAGATGCCTTTCTCTTCCACGAATAGGAAAGCTTCCCAGAACTGAAGATTCGCGGGGCTCCCAGAACAATTATTTAAGAGGAAGCATGTCTTTCAAAGAAAATGGCAATTCTTTAGCATCTGGGGCATTAGCAGGCGAAATCTTGAAACATAAATCTCTTAAGAATGTCACCTGAATCAAAAACTGGAAAACTTCCTGCCAGAGGCACAGGAAAGGCCCAGGTCCAACTCCTGGGGTGTCAAGGACCCCTGCATGGATGCTGGTACCGTGGCACCCCTCTAGTGCCCTCTGCTGGACTTACCATGAGTTACCTTCACTCCTCCTCTCACAGAAGACTCTCTGGTCCCTAGTGGGTACAGCCTGTATTTCCTCCATTTTCAGCCTCTTCCTCAAATTTAGTCAAAGATGGCATCAACTGAGGGTGACTTCCAGACACACTTGAAAAGAGTAGTTCCCAAAGGATCCAAAGGTGGCCAACACATTTTGTATTCCAAGTTTATGGATAGGAAATGTCAGTGCCCATCCAAGACAATTCAATCAGAATCCATGGGAACCAGACCTAGTCACGGCTACATTAAAAGCTCCCCAGTAGATTCTGATGCTCAACCAGAACTGAGAGCTACTGAGAGGGAGAAAGGGAGGAAGGGAAAAAGTGAGAGGGAGGGGGAGGGATAGGGAGAGAGCAAGAGATTGATTGATTGATTGATTTAAGTTTACACACAGGAGGGCTGGGACAGTGAAGGGCCAACTGCCAGGCTGCTGCCAAAGGAGGCCAGGGTTATCTGATCTAAGGGGACAAGGCAGACAGTAATCAACTTACCCTTCAAGCCCAATCAGAACAACTGCAGGCAGCTAAGTGCGCTACTGCTGCTTGGGTTCAGCTTTTCCTGTCCTTACCAGATCAAAATAGCACTTATGGATGCCACTGTTGATATCTGTCATCTTTTCAGAGAACAAATTTTCCAACAGGGAGGAAAAGGTGAGGATGAAAAATTCTTGCCAATTTTTTTCTAAGAATTTTGCAGGGAGCCTAATAAGAGAAGTATAAAACAGGAAAAATAGGGCCAATTGACAGTCCTATAATTCAGAAAGGTGCTAAAAGATATTTCTCAGCCAACACAGAAAAAAAAAAAAAAAAAAAAAACCAGACTAAAATAGTATTTGAGAACTCCTTGCCTTATCTCACCAATTTTCATGGAATATATTTGGTAGTTAGCAACCCAACCTAAGATACACATCAGAATAGATCACATTGCCGCTTCTGGAATAAGCCCAGAAACCTATAGTATTAGAATGATGGTCCATGGTCCACAGGCTATTCCCCAACACTAAACGCTGCTACTTTACATGACTAAAGAGGCCTTGAAGATGTGATTATATTAGAGATTTCAAGATGGGAGTGATTACTCTGAATTATCAAGGTGGGCCCAACATGATCACAAGGGCCCTTAAAAGGGGAGGTGAGAGCCAGGCCTGGTGGTATAAGCCTGAACCCCAGTGACTGGGGAGGCTGAGGCTGAAGGATGCCAAGTTCGAGGCCAGCCTGAGATAAAACTGAGATAAAAGTTGAAAAGGGCTAAGGATGTAGCTCAGTGGTAGAGTGCCACTGGGTTCAATCTGAAGAAAGGAAAAGGATGGGAGGTAGGGGGAAGGAAGGAAGAAAAAAAGAAGGGAAAGGAAAGGAGGAAGGGAGGGAAGAGAAGAGATAAGAAAGCAGAGGTTGGGGTGATGCCACTGCAAGGAAGGGCCATCAGCCAAGGAATGCAGGCAGCCTCTAGATGCTGGAAAAGACAAGACAAAGGATTCGGACTCTTATCTGGAGCCCTAGTTCAGCTTAGACTAAATGTTAGCTAAGACTAAATTTAGTCTTAAGGAAAGTAAACATTATTATTTAATGATAGTCTAGTAAGACTCAAGTCAGACCTCTGGCCTCCAGAGATATAAAATAATAAATCTGTATTGAACTGCTATGTTTGTAGTAATTCTTTATGAAAGAAACAGGAAACCAACATATCATTTTAAAGGTTCCAGGGAGCCAGGCACTGTGGTGCAGGCCTGTAATCCCAGTACCCAGGAGGGTGAGACAAGACTGAAGGTTCATGACCAGCTTTGGCAATAGCCAAGACTCTCAGCAACCTAGCTAGATCCTGTTTCACAATAAAAAATACAAATGGCTGGGGGTGTAGATCAGAGGTAGAACACCACTGGATTCAATCCCTATTGCCATACACATGCAAAAAGACTCCAGGGAGGATCTTGGCACATCATCCCAGATGCATCCTATGTCTAAGATCTGCAATGAACTTCAGAGAAGCAACATAAAGATAAGAACCACTGAAATCTCAAACGTACATTCCATGTGACCCGACAAATCCATGCAGGATCTCTGATGAAGGTACCAAATGTGTTTACAGAAGTGTCTACTGCAGGTGTTGCCTTAACAAAAAGGGTCCACCAATTGAACACTATGTAGTCTTTAAAAAAAAAGGAACTAAGCCGGGCATGGTGGCGCACGCTTGTAATCCCTGCGCTTGGGAGGTGGAGACAGGAGGACTGCACAGGTTCGAAGCCAGCCTTGCTGGCTTAAGAGTCCCTGTTTCCAAATAAAATATAAAATAGGTCTGGGAGTGTAGCCCAGAGATAGAAGGGTTCCATCCCCAGTACCACCAAAAAGAAAAAGGGGGGGGGGCTAAGAAAAAATAAATAAGGGACTAAGGCAGCTCTGTAAGTATTAGCTGGGAAAACAACTACAAGAAAGGTACAAAAAAGTATATTTATCATGCTGCTATTAATACAAAAGAATTCTATACACACATCTATGTGGAAAAATATAGAAAAATGTGTAGCTGTGGGAGCTGTGTATCTGGGATCAGGGATGGAATTATCTTTTCACTCTGTACCTTTCACTGTATATGGTCAGAAAAGATAGCTCTGGCTGAGCGTTGTGGTGCATGCTTGCAATCCCAATACCTGGAAGGCTGAGGCAGGAGGAATGCAGCTTCACAGCCAGCTTCAGCAACCTTTTAGGCCCTCCACACCTTAATGAGACCCCGTTTCAAAATAATAAAAAATCAGGCTGAGAGTGGAGCTCAGAGGTAGAATGCCCCTAGCTTCAATCCCCAGTACTGAAAAAAAAAAAAAAAAAAAAAAAAAAAGGGAAGAGACCCAAGGACCTCCCTAATCAAGTATTCTGAAATCTGAAATCTAGTCCCTTGAATTTCCAACTCCATATTTGGCCTTTTCCAAAATATTAAGTATAAATTTCAAAGGTATTTATTCTTTAAATACCATGAATAAATGTCAGCTAAGACTAAATTTAGTAGTAAGGAAGATAAAACATTATTTTCTCTGCCTTAATATTCCCAAAGTGCATTGAGATCTCCTGCACTATTTTGGTTAGGACAATCCTAGAGATGAATGTGGGGGAGAAGATCAAAAATATTACCTGTAAATCTGGGCCTTCCTAAAATTATCTGAATTATCTCCTGAAAGTATCTAAATTGTTTTCCTCCTCTATTGTGACGCTTGTCTAAAAAATGTATTCCAAGATGATAAATATATTTATGTAAATATCTACCAGTAGTAAAATAAGAGTATGAATTTGATTAATGCCAACTCACCAGTAACTAACTATAAGTAATACCATGTATTAGGAAAATGTATTAATTCAGCAGATAGCAAGTCAGTGACCCTGGAGGCTACATACGCTGTAACTGGGCAGCTCTCAGTTGCTTCTTCAGCCGCTCCACTTCATTCTTTAAAAACCTGATGTGGCGCATCATATTTTCTGGAGAATCAATCTCCATGGAGATATCTCTCGGCGATGGCGGTGCAGAGACGGGCTGGTCTAATTTTTCCTGCAGGATTCTTCATTGAAAAGAAAAATCCCAACAATGAAAAACAGTTTGCCGTTAAAAGACAAAACAATATCCCATCTGGCAAATTTGTTTTAACAGCAAGCTCCTGTTATCACTAGAATTCACAGGGCTGCTAATTCCCCTGTCCATATTATATCTATGTCTGGCATCCTCACTGGGCATCTCAGATCAAAGGGCAGTGCTCAAGGATCTCATCTCCTTTTTCTTTTGAATAACCACTGGTAATTAAGCATTATGAAAAATCTCTTAACACTTGGTTCTGATTATTATGTCTGGAGTACTGGAGGCACTCAATTATCTGCTGACGGTTTTACATGTAGGTTTTAAAGCGTGGGGATGCAAAGGAATCCCACTCTGGATGCCTTTGGTCAAACTTATGAACTGTGGATCTCTTTGGAGGATGAAGTCACTTAACTTAGAAACCTGGCTTCTAAGATGCCTTCTTTTGAAACTAACATCTGAGGCGTGGCAAACTGGACTGAGGGGCTCTCTGTGTCTGGCAACAAACAGAGGTAAAGAGTTACAAGCCAAGATAATGGGTGGTACCACATTCTCCACCAGTTATTACTAGGTGACATTCAACAACTTTTGATCTATAACATGGCCATTTTATATTACTCAATTTAATAACTTGATACTAATGCATATACAGCTTCCAGATGCATTTAGCACAATAAGACTTACTTGCAACATATCTGTAATCCTCTTTTATGGGCTGTTGGTATTTATGCTTTTTTAAAATTTTAAACTTTTCTTTTTTTGGTGGTACTGGGAGTAGAACCCAGAGGCTTTCTACCTCCAGGCTATACTCCCAGACCTTTTTTATATTATTTTGAAACGGTCGAAGTTGCTGAAAGCCTCACTAAGTAGCTGAGGCTGGCTTCGAACCTTTATGATCCTCCTGTCTCAGCCTCCTAAACGCAGGGATTACAAGCGTGTGCCACCACGCCCGGCTAAACTTTTTTGTCTTTGCATTTGGCCAAGTGCAAACTGAACAACCTCTATGTCTAGCCTTGTTGAGAAAACTAGCATGTTAAATACTGTAATGGTCTTACTTTTTTTTTTTTTTATGGTGGTACTGGGGTTCCTGGAAGCCCTTCTACCTCCGGGCTACACTCCCAGACCTATTTTATACTTTTTTATTTTTGGAAACAGGGTCTCTTAAGCCAGCACTGCTGGCTTTGAAGCTGCGCGATCCTCCTGTCTCCGCCTCCCAAGCACAGGGATTGCAAGCGTGCGCCACCACACCCGGCTATAACACAAGTTTTAATACTTAGGTTTACTGGTATTGCTTCATATTAGAAAATATAGCTGATTCAAATAAGCAAGAATATTTCTTTTGGTATATCTCTAATTTTCACTTTTCTTAAAGCTGTGTGGTATGTCTGTATTTTACAATCCTAGAGATGAACTCAAAATAATTTATGAATGTACATCCCAAACAAATACTTAAGCAAAAGAGCTTTGAGCAGCAAACAAGATTTTAGTGCAGTCATGTGATGAACATTTTCAAGAAACTCAGTGTTTATACCTCTACACACACCAACCCACAGAAAGAACCCTCCTGTCATTCCTACAGCCCTGCCCCTCCCCCATGGAGAGTGATTAAAATAAGGGCCAGGCAGCATCTTGCATAAAGGGATTTAAGAAATGTTTGTTGTATGTACATTTAACAAAACATAAAGAATCTTCACATTAACATGGTAATTTTTCTGTTAACATCTCAGACTTCTGAACTGAGATGTTTCTAGAGATATATAATGATCAATAGAACATAGTATATTCTAAAACTTTAGAAAGGAGCTGAGGACAGCAGTTCAGTAAGGTGAAAAGTTGAAATATAACCATCATTCTTGAATAAGCATGAAGGTGAACAATAGCACCACGGTTAATTCTGCCACTGCCTTGTACACCAAATGAAAAGAAATTCTACCAGCGAAGTCACCGGGCGAAGCAAAGAGAGGTGACCAACACGGGAAGAGTTCAGAAGCATCATCATCTTTTTCTTTGCCAAGTTAAAGTGATGTGTGCCACTCAAAAAATTAAAATGTCCCATTGTTATCTGCCACACACACACACCTAGAACAGTACTGCGCACACGTGCGCGCGCGCGCACACAGACACACACACGCACAAGAGCAAGACTAAACAAACCGCTTTTCAGCTTCAAGTTTGTCCATCCTTTTCCAGAGACGATTAACTAGGGCTTCTTGCTCCTGCTCCAATGTATTTTCGAGATCAATCTTTTCCCGTCTCAACTAAAGGAAAGAAAAAAGTTTTTACCAAGCATGGCAAGCCACAGAGACTTTGCTAGATATTCTTAATTGAGCTATCAGGATGTCCTTATTTAGGAAAAAACAAAACAAAACAAAAAACAACGGCTATGACACGGCCAATTTTATGGCACAGACACATAAAGTGCATGTAGTTCTTGAACTTCGAGAAAACCAAGATTGGTTCCCTCTCTGATGACAACACTCTGTCGTCTGGAATATGAATTGCATCTCTTGTTTCTGCACGTGACAAGTGCTCCTTAGATGGGGTTGGGGAGTTCTGTTTACCAGCTGTGCCAGGACCTTTCTGGGTTTGTTCCTCAGTGCTACATATAATCAATATTAAATCAAAAAGGTTACACTGCCATTTATATAAATAACTTTTAAAGGCCTGGAAAAATCTCTACATTACTGGCTGCTTATAAATAAATTGACACAAACTTGGGAAAAATTCATTTAATCAATATTTAAGAATACAGGATACTAACAATAACAGTAGACACTGGAATAAAGGGTTGTAGCCGTGATCCAAGGAGCCAGAAATTTTTGCCCTCAGAAAATTGCATTTTAGTGGAGATCAAGATAGTAAATGAAATAAGGATACGTGTGTGCATGAAGAAAAGACAAATGAAAAAACAAAAGATGTTGGGGTACAATAGCTATAAAAATGACGGACCAGCTGGGCATGGTGGCACACACTTGTAAGCCCTGTACTTCGGCGGCTGAGACAGGAAGACTGTGGGTTTGGGCCAGCCTCAGATACTTAATGAGATCTTGTTTCAAAATAAAGAATAAAAAATAGGACTGGGGGTGGAGCTCAGAGGTAGAATGCCCCTGGTTCCATCCCCAGTACTGAAAAAAGAAATATCTGGCCATTTGACCAAGTTATTTCCTATAAGTTCAGGTATGTTTGCAAAGCAGCAACCAATACTTAGAAAAGACGCTTAACTGTACACTTCTCCCTCTCTGAAAGGCAGTAGATGATCATAGACCCGGAGCCAAATATATCTGGGTTAAAATCTCAGTTCCATCAATTTCCAGTGAGAAGACTTTGGGAAAATTACTACACACAATTTCATCTTTTGTAAAATAAAAGAAAAAAACATTTAGCTCACTGAGTTATGGTGAGTCTTGAGTTAATTCATGTGCATCAGTAACTGGCACTTAGCACTAGCACTTGTGGTTTGAAAATCACCATCTATGGTCATGGTTCTCCATCCCAGTGCTCTGTAACCTAAGCTCCAGGAGGCCTCTGTTCTTGTCTGTTTTGGTCATGGTGTAGCTTCGGTGTCTACGACATCTGGCAGCTTACAGGCCATCAGCAAATACTGGAGGCTTCTTGAACGAGTCAATGAGCCAAGATCACATAGCAAACTGAAAACAGAGCTTTGAAATATTGTATGTGTGGTAGAATGCGACTCTGAAAAGTAGGTCCAGGGCAACAAATGGGGAGGAGACAGAGTCAGCATAAGTCAAAGGCATGTTCTGCCACGAAGCTGGGAGCCAGCTAACATGCAAATGCCCACCAGACTGCTCAACAGGTCCTGCCTCCGGCAAGGACAAATGCTGAGAAACCTCACAGATCCCCCAGTGAACTCTGACTCTCTGTGATCATCACTTTTTAGTGATTCCAAGGTTCCAAGGCAATGCCAATTCTAAGGCATTTCCCCTTTGGAAGACTATTTACGAATTAAACTAAAAGCTAAAACTACTGCAGAAGGTAGTTGGCAAAGAAAATTCAAAAAGGCATTATTTTGTATATGTTATCTAGTAGAGAAATATGACCCACATGAAGTACTTTTCATGTAATCATGTATGCACTAGTAACTCTGAAAAGCAAATTCAAGAAAGAGTTGTCTTCATTCATGTGTAACTTATTGGGCATGTGGCTTTGAGTAGCTCACTGACCTGCCATTGTGAGCCTCAACACCTTCACCTGTGAAATAAGGTTTTTCTAGACAACCTGAATTTTCCTTGGTTTACCCATCCTGCCATCCCCTGACCCATCCCAAAATGGCAGTGTGCATGGTGAGGCAGGAGGCACAGAGAGTTAAGGGCTGGCTTGCTCTTTTCTGCCAAATGGATCTCTTGAGAACTCACTCATGAAACCAGCATTAAGCCCTCTGAGGACAGTGTCTCCCAGTGACCTAATGACTTCACCCTAGGTCCCATCCATATCTATCTCTCTCTCTCTCTCTCTCTCTCTCTCTCTCTCTCTCTCTCTCTCTCTCTCTCTCTCTCTCTCTCTCCCTCCCTCTCGCTCTCTCTCATACTGGGGATTGAACCCATGGACATTCTATCTCTAAGCTACATCCCCAGCCCTATTTTATTATTTTTTATTTTGAAATAGGGCCTTGCTAAGTTGCTGAGGCTAGCCTTTAACCCGTGGCTTCTCCTGTCTTAGGCTCCCAAGTACAGGGATTATAAGCACTACCTTTTCCCCATAAGGTAGCTTTCTAAGCCAAGTGCACAGAAGGCCTTTACAATCTGCTGAGCTGAACATCACTTAATAAATAAGCTAATATGTGTGCCTCTTAATATGAGACAAGTCAGGAAAATCTCCCCTCACTGGCAGAAAAACATTATTTGGATCAAGATTTTGTTTCATGGAAAGAAAATTCCAAGTTCTAAAGGTTGTTACCATCACCTACAAAACTACCAAAAAGATACTTACAGTGATCATATTTAAACAAAATTCTCCAGTAAAGGTTCATAGGCAATGGCCTTTCATCAGTGCTTGGCCTAAAATGCCCAGAATAACACTGGAGGCATGTGGACTAGACGAATTTATTAGATAATACTGTGTGCTGCAAAGACCTCATAATTACAATTTCGTATTATCTTCAACATGCTTTTTTTGTGTGTACTGAGGATGGAACCCAGGGGCTTTCTACCTCTCGGGACTACACCCTCAGTCCTATTTTTTTTTTTTTTTAAATCTTGGAAACAGGGTCTCACTAAGTTGCTGAGGCTGGCAACTTTCCTTCTGTCTCATCCTCTAAAGTACTGTGATTATAGGCATGCTCCCACCACACCAGGCTCTCAACATGATTTTTTTTTTTTTTTTTTTGGTACTGAGGGTAGAAACCAGGGGCTTTTCTACCTCTGGGCTATACTCCCAGACCTATTTTACATGGAAACAGGGTCTCACTAAGTTGCTGAGAGCCTCATTAAGTAGCTGAGTTTGGCTTCAAACCTGTGCGATCCTGTCTCAGCTTCCCAAGCACTAGGATTACAAGCGTGCGCCACCATGCCCGGCTCAACAAGCTTTTTTACACCTATTTACAAATTTGTTTTTTGGCATTAACATTTAGAAGTAAAGAAAATAAGTGATGAGGAACTCATGCAGGCTGTACAAACAGGAAAGCCGCAGAGTTCCCTGAAGTATAAAAGATAACGCCGCCTCTATTTCCATAGAAGCCAGGACTCTCCTCGGTCCTGGCACAGAACACCTAGCTAAGAATGAGGGCGCATGTCTGCCACCTGCCAACCGTGTGACTTGATTTTGTCCATGACCCCTCCCTGGGCTTCCATTTTTGAGGAAAGAGCCTGTGCTGGTTGGGCCGCTTACAGGCTGCACTAGTCTATCACCGAGAAGCAAGCCCATCAAGCCGCCTCCTCTGCAACGAGTTCCGGAGGGAAAGGAAATGAAAATAAGTGGCTGTTGTCCCAAAATCTGGAAGCCACGCTGATACCCCGGCCCCTGGATTTCCTCATGACTTTCCCACTGTCTCAGCTGCCCAATGGGGCCGGAGGACAAAGGTCATCTTGCCCACAACATGGCCTTCCAACTCTAAACCTCTGAGTTCACACAGTGCAACATACCAACAGAACAAACACTAGCTGACTGATTAACACGTCCATACGGAAGGCCTTACGGAAGGCTTTCAGTGAGAGACTGACAGCAAGTGCCTGCAGGCATGTTAACTGGGGTCTACTGAGGAAGGGGCCCAAGAGTATGTCTTTAGGCCAATTAAGATCGGCTTTATAGAGAACAGGGATATACCTACTTTAAAATCATCCCAAACCCAAGCTACACCTTCAGATTATGTGGCCCACACATATCTCAGATTTTCCAATACTTCTTCTGCAGGTTCAACCTACTAAGTGAAAATTATGAATAATTAAAAAAAATTGTATAATTGCATTTATTATTTATTTATTTTACTAGGAATGGAACCCAGGGGCATTCTACTTCCAAACTATATCCTTAGCCTATTTTATTCTTTATTTTGAAGCAGGGTCTCACTAATTTGCAAGTTGCTGAGACTGGCCTTGAACCTGAAATCCTCTTGTCTCAGCCTCCCAAATATTGGGATTACAAGTGTGCACCACTGTGTCCCCTTATTTTTTGTACAATTTTAAACAGTTACCATGTGATCCAGCAATTTCACTTCTAGATATAGTCCAAAAAAAAAAAAAACCAGAAAAACATGTCTACATGAGAAAATTGTACACAAATTATTCACAAAAGCCTAACAGCATATTCATAATAATCAAAGGGTAGAAATAACCCAAATGCTCAAATAACAAATAGATAAATAAGATATGGGGAAATAATTGACCAAAAAACAGGGAAAGAAATATGGACTAATTCCAAAACATTATGATCAATGAAGGAAGTCAGTCAAGAAAGACCATGTTATATGCTCCGATTTAAGACAAAATGTCAGGAAAAGCAAACATACGGACGGCAAATAGAACAATGCTTGCTTAAAGGGAACAAGGGCGGCAGATGGAGGGTACAGGCTTTTTGAGGCCATAGAAATGTCCTAAAATTAGTTACAGTGATGACTACACAGCTTTATCAATATGCCAACAATCATTGTATTATACGTTTTATTTCACTTATATATTTTGTGGCACTGGGGATTGAATCCAGGGGCATCTACTGAGCTACACCCCCAGTCCTTTTTTCATTTTTATTTTTGATACAGGGTCTCTCTCCCTAGGTTGCTGCGTGCCACTACTTGCTGAAGCTGTCTTTGAAACTGTGATCCTCCTGTCTCAGCCTCTCAAGTACTGGAATTACAAGCATGCACCACTGCTCTCAGCTGCATTGTATATTTAAAATGGGTGAAATATGTATATTTCAACAGAACAAAAAGAAGTTGGGCATGGTGACGCAAACTTGTAATCCCAGTATTTGGAAGGCTGAGACAGAAGGATCACAGGTTCAAAGCCAGCCTCAAGCAGCTTAGAGACCATTTCCAAATAAAAAATAAAACAGGTCAGCCGGGCGTGGTGGCGCACGCTTGTAATCCCTGTGCTTGGGAGGCAGAGACAGGAGGATCGTGCAGGTTCAAAGCCAGCCGCGCATACTGGCTTAGGAGACCCTGTTTCCAAATAAAAATGTAAAAATAGGTCTGGGAGTGTAGCCTGGAGGTAGAAAGGCTTCCAGGAACCCCAGTACCACCCCCCCCCCAAAAAAAAAGAAAAAAAGAAAAAAAACAGGTCTGGAAAAGAACAAAAAGAAAGAACTGACTAAATTATTAATCAGAGGAAATAGTCCTTTCCTCCCTCCCTTGTACTTGGATTGAACCAAGGCCCTCATCACATGTTAGGTAAGCTCTCTACACTGAGCTACAACCTTAGTCCTATTTAAAATTTTATTTTGAGACAGATTCTCACCAAGCTTCCCAGGCTGGCCTTGAACTTGTGATCCCCTTTGCCCTAGCCTCCTGAGATGCTTGGATACAGGTGTATGCCACCATACCTGGCTACGTCAGTTTGAGTCAGTGCCCAGGCCCTGAACACTCTCCTTTAAACACATACTATCTACCGAGCTGCAGATCATGTACAGGGGGCATGAGATAGGCATAAGCTATTTGAAGGCAGTTGCCCTAAGAAAAAGCTCATCAGAGGAGCAAGGGCAGAGATCCAGGAATCATAAAGCAGAGCACGGCACGTCCCTTTTCTCTGACTGTAATACGTGGTATAGAGCACATAACATATTATACAATATAATATGTATGACAACATATAGCATATCACATAATGTAAATGGTAATTCCTGGAAATGACCACAATAGCTAGTAGATTACAAAATACATAGAAACTGAGAAGACATTTCTATTGGAGAAAATGCCAAACATTCCTCATTACTGATTTAAACTCTTTGTGATTAAACAAAATACAGGTAAAATCCCAAACTTTAATCATCCTGGACATACCCAAAAAAGGGGAGGGAGTGTGATAATGTAGAATTTCTTTACTTTAGTTAAAATATGGGCTTGAGCCAAGTGTGGTGGTGCAAACCTGTAACTCCTGTAATTGGGAGGCTGTAAGAGGAGGATCCCAGGTTCAGGCCAGCCTTAGTAACTTTTGTTTCCAAAAAAAGCAGTGGGGAGTAGGGGAAAGCTGGAGTATAGCTCAGCAGTAGAATGCCCCTGAATTCAATCCCTTGGTACCCCTCAAAAATGGGTTTGATAAGCTTGAGATTGATTTCTAGTATGAGGCTTTGCAGTGCAAATACTCCACTGTGATAACTCTTTATTGCAGAGGTCTGGAATAAACCCAAAACTTTAATAAGCCATAACTTGTATAAAGAATGTACGACTTGGACTTTGTTTTTGTTTGTTTGTTTGTTTTTGGTGGCATTGGGGTTCCTGGAAACCCTTCTACCTCCGGGTCACACTCCAGACACCTATTTTTTATATTTCTATTTGGAAACAGGGTCTCCTAAGCCAGCGTGGCTGGCTTTGAACCTGCGCGATCCTCTTGTCTCCGCCTCCCAAGCATGGGGATTACAAGCGTGCACCACTACGCCCGGCTTGGACTTTGTTTTAAAAGATTCAGGGTTGCCAGGCGTGGTGGCCACCTCGTGATCATAGTTAGGGTATGGGGTGAGCTCTGCTCCCCAAGTCTCCACAGGAGAGAGAAGCTGTTTAAAATATTGACAACCACCATGATGAAGTCCATAGCCAAGCAAAGTTATCACAATTCCAACTACTATGATAACTGTACTTGACCACCAGCTTAGCTCTTAATTAACAAGTATTTAGTGTGTCAGGGTCTCAAACAAGAATCCTCAAAGCTTTAACTTGAAGAGACCAGGAGCTATTTTCTACCCTGGGAATTAAACAGGTGAACATCTGAACAAAATGTGAACACTGGAAAAAAATGTTTTTAAATGGAAGAGGGGCACCTAAATTTGAAAAGTGAAAGGTTAAGAATAGTTTACTAAACTACTCTGGATGTATATAAAATAGCTAACACGCCAGGCGTGGTGGCGCATGCTTGTAATCCCCGCGCTTGGGAGGCAGAGACAGGAGGATCGCGCAGGTTCGAAGCCAGCCTCACTGGCTTAAGAGACCCTGTTTTCAAATAAAAATATAAAAAATAGGTGTCTGGGAGTGTAGCCCGGAGGTAGAAGGGTTTCCAGGAACCCCAGTACCACCAAAATAAATAAATAAATAAATAAATAAAATAAAATAGCTAACACTTGAAAACTACCCTTCCCCCCCCTTTGAGTGATACTGGGGATTGAACCATGGCAGCATGCATGCTAGGCAAGTGCCCTACCACAGAGCTACATCTCTGGCCCTTTTTATTTTTATAAATTTTGAGACAGGATCTAAGTTGCCCCAACTGGCCTAGAACCTGTGATCCTCTTGCCTCAGCCTCCTGAGTTGTGGGTATTACAGGCATATGCCACTGGGTTGGGCCTGGCCCTTTATTCTCCCTTTACATGGAAGGAATTAATATATATTATTTATAAACATCCTTCACAGTCCTTGAAAACCCAGTAACAAATACATTTCCCACTTTGATATCTCTGATACAGGTAGATACAAGAAAAGCATGATAAAGAAGTCAATACTGGTTTACAATAAACTCCAAACTCCCCTTGAGCCTCTTATCCCCATCATGAATCCACTCAAAGGTAAAATGTTAAACTAGACAGTTCCAAGAGTGATGCATGGGCCAGTCAGCACCAGCTCAGATACAGAGCCGTGATCCGGAACTAGAGCAAATCAGACAACTCTGCACAAGAGGCTGAGCCGAACTGCCATAAGGGCTGTGGGGACCTTCAACACAGATGAGTTGGCACGCCTTAATCCAGCCACTGAACCTTACGTGGTAACCCAGGTAGCCTTACACTGTGGATAGCCTCTTAGAACTTATCTAGAGAAAATATAATTCCAGGACATTTGACTGGGAAAAGGCAGCAGGCATGAGGCCAGTGATATCAGGGACTTGAGTGTGACGCACCAGCCCAAGGCTGAGCACAGCTCTGGGTGATAGACGAATAAGGACAGACTCCAAGGCCACGTCTGTGATCAACCCCAGCATCGGGCTGAACTGTGGGCTACTGCTTTCCACCTTCGGACCTCCTAGCTTGCCATTCTGGATTTTAGCTTGTCCTGCTCTGTTTACAGATGGAGAACTTGGTCTCAGAGAAGTCAGTGGCGTTACCTCAAGGTCATACCAGGCAATGGCTGACCCAGGAGAAGTTACAAGTCTGACACTCTGTATTGGTATCAACAAGTGTAGCTGGAAGAAGACAGCGTATACAGACAGAAGACAAATGGACGTTATTTGTTCTGAAGAGCCCTGGAAAGAAATGTTTTAGGTTGCAGAGGAACAACAAGCACTGTCTTAGGAACTTTCACAGAAACGAATACTGTGGTTTAAAACACTCTTCCCCCTTTGCTTTGCAAAAGGAACCTGACATTTCCTGCTATAAATCAGAATACCACCACTTATCTCCTGAAAGTTAACTGTGGTTAGAGAGAGAGAGGGAGAAAGTGTGAGAGAAAAAGAGCAGGGCCCATGCACACTTGCCAGCGCGTATTTCAGAAGTGAAGCCTCTGAGTCAGGAAGAAGGAACTAAACACATTTTTCACTTCTAGTCCTCAGGGCTTTTTTTTTTTGGTGGTAATACTGAGGATTGAAGCCAGGGGCATTAACCTCTGAGCTATACTCCCAGCCCTATTTTATTTTGAAACAGGGTCTTACTAGGTTGATGTCTTATTACTTGCTGAGACTGTCCTCAAACCTGCAATCCTCCTGTCTCAGCCTCCCAGGCACTATGACTATAGGTGTGCTCCACCACGCCCGGCTCCTCACGGCATTTTAAAGCAGGAAAGAATCAGCTGTTTGTAAGAAAGCAATGTTCCCGGAGAGCGGCAGAAGCATACCTGCTCTAATGTAAGCTGCTTAGAAATGGTATCATTCTCCAGCTTTTTAATTTTCTTCATCAGTTTGTTGACCTGAAACTCCTGCTCCTGTTCCAGATGCTGCTCCAGTTCCGCTTTCTCATGCTGCAGCTAGAAAAATCAAAAGAACACAGACGTAGAAATCAAGCAACATGAAAGCCACACAAACCCTGGCTCCAGAAGCTGACGGCCACGTGTAAGAGGCCTCGCCATCGATGCAACCCGACCTGTGTCTGTTGGTAGATGCAAGCAGCTGTAAGTGATGTGCTCCTAACTGGTCCTTATAACCACAAACCACAAGCAAACACACAGAGCATCACTGGAATTCAACACAGACTTCCAGGTTAAAAGAAACAAGTGGTTCCCTTTGTAGGGAGGAATTAGGAACCCAGGAAACTTACTTTTCTACACATTCCCCTTGGTACTGGTTTGTGTTTTAGCCCACTGGCATAAAAATTAAGAAATCTTAAAAATAAAAATTTCATACTGTCAGATTAAAAAAAATAAACTGCAGTTTACTAAGATTGGTATCATGTCTACGGAAAGAAAATAGAAGTCACAATCACAAAATATACTTAAGTGAATTATTCAGAATTATTACACTATTTCCCAATGTACAGGTAAACATGCTTTGGCAATAAACAGTACCATTACTTTTCTTTGCACAATGAATCCTACATCACACCTCCTACATCTTCCCTAAAAGCCATTCTTATTTATGCAATTAAAAGATAAGATTACAGTGTCATTATAACAGGAAATCTCTTAAAAATATCCCAACCTTTAAATCCAAAAGAAAATAAAAGAAATCCAGTGGACACCGTACAACCTGAAGTTCTCATTAATAATAACCACGAGTACGTGTGTGTGTGTGTGTGTGTGTGTGTGTGTGTGTGTGTGTGTGTCTGGGTTTCATACAGGAGATGAAACCCAGAGGCTTTGTGCCACTGAACTACATCGCAGTCCCTTTTAGGCTCTCAACAAAGTTGCTGAGGCTGGCCTTGAACCTGTGATCTCCATGTCTCAGCCTCTCAAGTACTGGGATAACAGGCATGCATCAACAGGCCCAGTTGTCCATGCATTATTTCTAACACTCTTAACTGCAAGGTTTTGTTGATCCATAACTAGGGCTGGCCCTATGTTTCAGACCAAGGAAGAACCAAGTAAAAGATACTAAAAGCAACGAAATACACCGAGTTTAATTTTATCTTCAAACCCATTTCTTTGACAGGCATGGTGGTACATGCCTGTAATCCCAGTACTTGGGAGGCTCAGACAGGAGGATCACAGATTCAAGGATAGCCTCAGCAATTAGTGAGACTCTCAACCTTTTGAGGCCCTGTTTCCAAATAAAAATTAAAATTGGGCTGAGGGTGTAGCTTGAAGGTAGAATGCCTCTGGGTTCAATCCCTAGGACCGCAAAATAAATTCATACATATGAAACCATTTCTTTGGGATGACACTGGATACCAGGTTCTTCAAACGCATTAAGACAGGTTGAGCACCTCCATTTTACACTCGACAAAACAAGTCACTGGACTGAGTGGCCAGAGCTTGAAAGTGGCAGAGCCTGGGCCTCTGCCACCCATCAATGCCTGGTGCACCCTTGGCATTTGGAAAGTCCAATGATTAAATGCAGGGGGAAAAAATAAGCTATTTTGTGCTCACCCAGGGGAAGCTGCGCCTGATCAACCTCACAGTTGACATGATTTTCACTGTTCTGAAAGCAAAGAATCAGTTTTCAGAAATAAAAGAAAAAGCTTTTAGCCGGGCGTGGTGGCGCACGCTTGTAATCCCCGCGCTTGGGAGGCAGAGAAAGGAGGATCGTGCAGGTTCGAAGCCAGCCGCGCGCGCAGGCTTAGGAGACCCTATTTCCAAATAAAAATGTAAAAATAGGTCTGGGAGTGTGGCCCGGAGGTAGAAGGGCTTCCAGGAACCCCAGTACCACCAAAAATAAATAAATAAATAAATAAATAAAATAAAGCTTTAAATCTGATATAGTCTTCTAACACAGGAAATATTGACTAAACATATGCTGCTTTATCTCTGTTTTTGATGTACAACTCCAAAAATTAGCATGTCAACAACGCAGAAACCCAGGAAGGAAAAAGCAGATGTGAGGAAGAGCTTGCAGTGACACGTCCACTTTAGGCTAGCTCTCTGAAACTCAGGTTCTGCAAGACTAAGCAGCAATTACAAGCACTACAAATGATGGACATACAAAAAGATTCCTCACCTAACAGACACAAAAGACTCCAATGGAGCAAATAATGTTTACAAGGGGAAAAAAGCAAGCGTATTATCCCCATCAAACACTTATTCAACGAGTTTGCTGTTGCATCTTCTGTTTGCAGGTACTTGGCCAGTGATAGATAAAAATCTACAGTTACGATATCATCCATGCCCTAAATTATTTTGTTTATGACCACTAAGCTTAAATGATATCTACAAATTTTAAAGAAATGATAAACCTCAGTCTTAAAACCTTTAAATAGTTCATAAAAGTGTTCTTAAATATAGTATTTGAGCTGGGCGTGATGGCGCACGCTTGTAATCCCCGCGCTTGGGAGGTGGAGACAGGAGGATCGCGCTGGTTCGGAACCAGCCTCACTGGCTTAAGAGACCCTGTTTCCACATAAAGTTAAAAAAAAAAATAGGTCTGGGAGTGTAGCCTGGAGGTAGAAGGGCTTCCAGGAACCCCAGTACCACCAATAAATAAATAATAAATAAATAAATAAATAAATAAATAATTTGTGCTTCCCCTGATGAGAACATTTTGAGAGAACTCTACCATAGGTAGGTGTGTGTGTGTGTGTGTGTGTGTTTTATACTGGGAATTGAATGCAGAGGCATTCTACCTCCAGGCTATACCCCCAGCTCTATTTCTTTATTTTGAAACAGGGTCTCAGCCGGGTGTGGTGGCGCACACTTGTAATCCCAGCATTTGGGAGGCTGCGACAGGAGGATCTGGGTTCTTGGCCAGCCTCAGCTACTTAGTGAGGCCCTTTGCAACTCAGTAAGACCCTCTTTCAAAATAAAGAATAAAAAAATAGGGCTGGGGGTGTAGCTCGGAGGTAGAATGCCCCTGGGTTCCGTCCCCAGGACTGCAAATGAAAGAAAGAAAGAAAGAAAGAAAGAAAGAAAGAAAGAAAGAAAGAAAGAAAGAAAGAAAGAAAGAAAGAGGGTCTCAGCAAGTTGTGGAGGGCCTCCCAAGGTACTAGAGCTGGCCATGAACCTGTGATCCTCTTGTCTCAGCCTCCCAAGGGCTGGATTACAAGCATGGGCCACCATGCCTGCTTTTTGCTTTTTTTTTTTTTAAGGAGTATTATGCTTCTGCCTCAGGTAAACAAAAACAATAAAGAATGCAATCTAATGCTGGAAAATCTCTTGCTTACCCAAAGCAGCATTTGTCACAGAATGTTGATTTGAGAATAGTACAGCTCTCATTGGCTTGCAGGAAGGTAGTCATATTTGGACAGATGGCGGAATCCTATCAATATCTAGTTGGGTATTTCCTTTAAAAGTACAAAATTAACTAGTATCAGAGGCCATAAAAGCTCTCCGTTTTAGGAGGCTTTTTTCATTCTCAAGAGCTATGCCCAAAGGAAACCTGATGGGAAAACTAGCTGTTCTTACCAGGACTCAAACTAGGTCCCCCCAGGTTTCAAGAACCCACTTGGAAAACATAAGCCATCCTGAGACCTAACTCTGCTAACAATTCAGTTTTCATCACTCCCAAGAGAAATGGAACAGACAGCTCTGCCCCGCTCCATCCTGGCACCTCTTAGATGATACAGAGTTTACGAGCAGGGGACAGGGTTTCTGAATGAAGAAAATATGGTCTTCCCTGGGATAGTGAAACCACTAAGAAAAAAAGGATTCAAAGGGAAATGCGTAAATACCTCAAACTGCAAATGTTATGAGATGAGGCAGACACAGGGCAGGGACCATGAGGAATTAATAAGCAAAGAGTTTGCCTAGAATAATTCGCCTAAGAAAAATTTAGAAATCATCTGTTTAAAATGGATACACACTGGGCATCCTTAATCTGAAAATCCAAAATTCCCCAAAATCTGAAAGTATGTGAGCACTGAAATCTGCCACAAGTAGAAAGCTTCACACCCAACCTCACAGGGTGGATTGGAGTAAAAACACAGTTGTGCTAAAAATACAGTGTAAAATTACCTTCAGGTTGTGTCGAAGATATATGTGAAGCTTAAGTGAGTTTCAAGTTTAGACTTGGAACTCAAGATAATCATCAGGTATAGGCAAATATTCCAAAGTTCAAAACAATCTGAAATTTGAAACACTTCAGATCCTAAGTATTTCAGAAAGGGAATATTCTACATGACCCACGTAAATTCAAGGATCGTGGTTCCCAAAGGGCTCCAACCAACACTCTGAATCCACCCACCTATTTTGAAACTATAGCTCAGGACACTACAAACATAACCTTTCAGAGAAGCCTGTTGCAGGGTAACCCAAGACCATCAGAAATAACTATCAGAAATAACTCCAGTCTCATCTCTGCTACCCGTCTTCAATAAAAACAAAACATTCAAGGCATAATTTTAAACTCCTAATCGGAGGTCTTACATAAGCAATTTTAAATCTTCCAATAAGGTCTGATATCCTGAACCTGAACAGGAACAATTCAAATTAAGAAACAATCATGCAAATTCTACTGATATATTTGAAACAAACTTGTGTTTGTCTTACATATCTCTAAAGCTAAATGCTGTTTTCTTCATAGTTTACAAAGGCTTTCTGGAGCCACTTCAATGCACCATGCCTCTTATACAGGAGATACAAGAACAGTGTACCACATAACCTTTTATTTGCAACAGAATTCTCTTAAGCAGGCAGAGGTGTCGGAATTACTCACCTGGGAGAACTACTTCTCATAGCCTCCACAGGTATATACAAAGGAAGCTTGCCAAGTCCCAGGCCAAGCAAAGTGTAAGTCTGTGAGTCTGGGCTTGTCGTCAATCAAACCCTAATTACACTAGGCAAGCCTTCTGGCCACCACCCCAGGACCCAGCTCTCCCAAAGCAACGTGGGAATAAATAGAAGATGCCCCCACCTCTGCTTTAACTAGTCGATGTTAATACTTATGTGTACTACAACTGTTCTGCTACCAACATTCTTGGTTTACTGACGACTACCCAAGACTAGAGCTACTACAAGGGACCAGTCAGAAACCGCGAGAGCTCTGCAGGGTGGTGCATGTGTGCAATCCCAGGACTTGGAGGATCAGACAGAAGGATCACAGGTTTAAGCCCAGCTTTAGCAACTCAGCAAGATGCTCTTTCAAAATGAAAAATAAAAAGAGCAGGGGTGTAACCTGGAGGTACAATGTCCCTGGGTTCAATTCCCAGTGCCAAAAAGAAAGGGGATAAAAAGCTATCATAGGACATAAGACAATAACTGCATTAAGTCGCTGGATTGTCAAGGAAAAAAAAAAAAAAAAACCACAGTGATCAGGTTATTAACATAAGCTTTGAAAAAAATGTTCAAAAATATCTCAGAACATCAAGCATCTCTAAGAAACTAATTCTTCAACTGTTCTATGAAGCAGCAGCCTGAGCAGAAACTCAAGACTCCCACCTCAAGCTTGGTGGGTGAATCACCACCAAGTGTTTCTTGGGCCCACTCTGATTCCCACCTCCTCCCTGCTGTTACTGGTACCCCCGTTCTTGCTCAACACCACAACTCTCCAGTAATCAGATCATATTAAATCAGCCTCCATAATGGCTGTCAAACACATCATCTCCTTTCAAGGCTCATGACCCAGCCTAGTTAAGCCTTTTATTCCTATTCACCTGGCTACACCAAAGGCTCCAAATGGAACTCCCCAGACTCACCATAGAGCATGCCAGCAGACAAGCCCTAGTGCTCTGCGCCCTGCTCCAAGCCCTGCAGGAGCTCCCTACTTCTTACAGGTTGGGTCCAAGTTGTGCATAACATTCAAGTCTTCCTCCATCCAGTCCTTACACAAACTCGCTACTTCTCCCTGTGGTATTTTCTTTCTCGCAGTCTAAGTGAACCCCAAAGTTTGCAAATGTAAGCTACCTTCAGGGTCCAGGCATCAAGCCAACAAAGAATGAAGGGGTCTACGCAAGTGAACGGTTACAACTGCATTCAAGGCAGAGCTCATGTCTTTTGCCAAAGACTTTCCTAAAATAAAATAAACCTGAACTCATTGTGCAGTCCCCACTTACAGAGAACAGCCTGGTCCAAGGGTCTGTAAGCCAGCTAGTTGCACAGGGCCACTCTTACAGACACTGCAACACTTGTTCCATCCTGCACTCTGCCTGTGCTGTGCCTCTGCCTACGGGCCCCCTTCCCTCCCCCAAGTGACTGAGACTAGGGGATGGCTCCAAAGCCTGGCACAGAGCCTGCCCAGCGCCCTCGGCATGATGTGCACGCCCCTTCTTTCAGCTGTGACAAGCACACTGTTGTTCATGTGCAGGTTAGTATCTGTTTCATGGCCCTTTTCATATCTTTTTCATCAGCTACTTCTTAAAGCAGCCAGCACTTCAGGGAACTTATCACACCCAGAACACTTTATATACATCCATGAGCTTCAGCACAGTAACTCCACAGTAGTTACATTTTGGACAGAATGAAAACACTTCTTTGGGTAGATGACCTACCCAACATTGAACAGGTTAAGTGCTCAACCCAGGGCTCAAACTGAGGTCTCCTGCTTCAGAGCCTTTTCCCTCATCCCTGGTGTGTGCAGCACCTTGGAGCACCAGGGCACACTCTAGTCACCCTCAAAGGCCTGCAAGCTTTATGAAGAGCGGTGACCTGGACTTACCTAATTCTACACAAGAGTACCTAGAAAATGCCTTTATGCAAGCAAATACTAGTAGGACAAACGACAACATCCTTGCTAAACTAATGTGGACTGTTTGTCCTAGGATGAACAACAACAAAAAGAACAGCTTAGTAGACACAAAAGATACAATTAAGAAGCTACTGGAATCAATAACAAATGAATATGATCATTATGATGTAGATGTTAAATTACCCAGGATTTAACTTCTGTTAAGGAGGCTGCAGAATACAGACTGTCAAGAAGTACCATATACTACAGCCCCCTCAAATGACTGTCACCTGAATCAAGAAATATTAACACCTGTTCCCCAAAGCCCGTGTGCTCTGACCTCCAAACCGAGCAAGGTAAAGCGCATCCTGATTTTGATGGTAGTCATTTCCCTGCATCTTTTCTAATTGTGTGTGGGGGGCACTGGGGATAGAACCCAGGGGCATTCTACCTCTGAGCTACAACCCCAGCCCTGTTTTTTGTTCTTTATTTTGAAACTGGGTCTCACAGAGTTGCCAAGGGCCTAAGTAGCTAAGGCTGTCCACAAACCACATTCCTCCCATCTCAGCCTCCCAAGTAACTGGATTATAAGCACGTGTCACCTAGCCCAGCTTCTAATTTTTTAATGTTACTTCTAAACATTACTTTTGCTTGTTTTAATATCTAATTTCTGCTAAATGAACCCATGATAGATTAAATCCTTTCTTTTTTTTTTTTTTGGTGGTACTAGGGGTGGAACCCAGGGGCTTTCTACCTCGAGGCTATGCTCCCAGACCTTTTATATTTTTATTTGGAAACAGGGTCTCACTAAGTTGCTGAGAGCCTCACTAAGTAGCTGAGGCTGGCTTCAAACCTGTGCGATCCTCCTGTCTCTGCCTCCCAAGCGCAGGGATTACAAGCGTGCGCCACCACACCCAGCCATAATTTATCCTTTCTATTCATAACAGGCACTGGGTCATTTCCAGGTTTTGGTTATCATCAATGACACAAAGAACACCTATACATCTGGTGCAAAAACACACACAGTATATATGCACTCAGAAGTGGAAATGCTGGGTCATAAGGAATTGAATTATTTCCAAATGAATTAGGTAATGGCAAATTGTTCTCAAAGGGTTGCAACAATGTTCATTCTCTACCCACAGAGGAGAATCTGTTAGTATCTTGCTGTCCTTCAGTTCATCTGTCCTGATTACTAAGGAGGTTGTATACATTGTTTACTGACCACTTGGCCATCCACTATGGGAAGAGCCTGTACAAGTCTGACCATTTTTCCTCAGGGCTGTTTTTCTTACTGATTTGTATTCTGTGCCAGTTATATATGTTGCAAATATCTCCTCCACTCTGTGGCTTGTGTTCCCACTCTTCTTATATGATTTCCTAGGATATCTTTGGTCCTGGGTGACTACATTAATTCTCAGAGCAATAAATAAGTTCTAATGTCAACACTTCCAAGTTTTTATCTTGAGTCCAGAGTTCTCTGACAGCCAGAACCTGGGTCCCAACTACCCATCTGTTTTCTCCACTTGAAGTCTAGACATCAACTGAACGTCTAAGCTCACAACCACAACCTATACCACTTGCTATATCTTTCCCTCCTTAAAGGATTCCCTCCCATCACTGAAGTGCCAACTTCTAAGTCTTCCTTGATTTTTTTTTTACACCCACCTCTAATCTATCCACAAATCCTATGAGCTGTTGCTTCCAAACACACCTGAGATTCTATGATCACCATCTATATACTGCTGCCATCTTCAACAGTGCTTTCCATCTCTTAGACTGGATTGCAGAATAGCTTCTCGCAGGTCTCTTTGCTCCACAGTCTCCTCGTGGCACAGTAACCAAATGATTTTAGTAACTAGAATGATTTCACTGCTTATTATTGCAGAGTGAAAGCCAAGTCCTGACAGCAGCTCCCAAGGTTCCTGGCCATCAACCTGCAGATCCAGTACCCTAATGCTCTTAGTTCTCTCTCCCAGGACCCCACTCCAACCACCATGGCTTCTCCACTGCCCTTCCTGCACCGGAGGTACAAAGCCACCTGAAGGCCTCAGCACTTTCTTGTTCCCTCTGGCTATGATACTTGTCCCTCCCTCAGAAAGCCTCATGGCCGAACAGCTTCCTTTTCTCCAAGAGTTTGCTTATATTTTATATAGTAATATGATGTTATGTTACTTAACATTATAAAAAATGTTAACTGCCCCATATCCTTTGCCATGTTCTGTATTTCTCCATGGCCTTTAAGATCTTTTCTTGGTGTACAATGCTACCTTTTTTTTTTATTGTTACATTTAATTACTATTGCTGGTATACAGAAATGCAATTTTTCATGTGAACAACTTCTCAATTCAAATTATTTACCTGTACATTGAGATTTTCCATTAATACAACCATAAGTAAGTAGCAATCGTTAATCGTTTCCTCCTTTCAATCCTTTTCTTTTACCTTTTTCTTTTTAGACTGGTTAGGAATCTACAACAATAAATACAGGTGGATATAGCAAGCATCCTGTTTTGTTCTTGATTTTAAAGGGAAAGTTGTTAACTTGTCATACTTAAACACAATGCTTGGGAAGGCTGTTTAGAGACACTATCATGATTAAGTTTCCTTCTGTTCTTATTTCACTAAGATTTTATCATAAATTGCTATTTTTATCTAATTCTTTTTCTCCTTTTTTTTTTTTTTTTTTGCGGGTTTGGGGATGGAACCCCGAGGCATTTGACCTCCGAGCTACACCCCCTGCACAATTTTTATTCTTTATTTTGAAACAGGGTCTCACTGAGTTGCAGAGGGCCTCACTAAGTAGCTGAGGCTGTCCGCGAACCACGATCCTCAGGTCTCAGCCTCCCAAATGCTGGGATTACAAGCGTGCACTGCCACGCCCAGCTGGTGCATTATTTTTAAAATATTATATCTGGTTTCACTTTATGTAGGATTTTTGCTCATGATTGACACTGCACTATAATTGCCTAAAATGATACTTATTAATCTGAGCATTAAGGTTATATGCTAACCTTAAAATACACTGAAGAACCTATTTTTCTCTAGAGTTCATGAAAAAGTAGATTTTATGCTAATAAAATACGGTAGACCTTTCCGTGAAGCCATTTGAATCTAGAATTCATTTTCTATGAAGACTTGTGAATTCAATTTCTCCTGTTTTCTTCTTTTTCAGTCAGTTGTAGATATTTTTTTCCTAAGAATTTGTTAATATAGCCTAAATTTTAAATGCACTGTGATAGTTACTAAGTTTTTTAGTAACCTTTTAAATTTCTGGAAGAAGCCGGGTGTGGTGGCGCACGCTTGTAATCCCCGCACTTGGGAGGCAGAGACAGGAGGATCATGCAGGTTCGAAGCGCGCACGCTGGCTTAGGAGACCCTGTTTCCAAATAAAAATGTAAAAATAGGTCTGGGAGTGTAGCCCGGAGGTAGAAGGGCTTCCAGGAACCCCAGTACCACCAAAAAATAAAAATAAAAATAAAATAAATTAAAAAATTTCCGGAAGAAAAGTGGCATTTTTCTGGTTTCTTGCCAAAGATTACAAAGCTTGGCTTTTATTTCTTTGAGCACAGTAAGCATGGTGGCTTTGTAGTCTAGGCCTGATAATTCCTCTATCTGAAGTAGCTTTAAGGTCCACTTGTGTTCTGGTATTTCTGCTCATTGACATTCGTGGAATTTCACATCTTCATGTGCCTAGTTCTCTTTGTGGGCTAGACACTGTATTTGAAAATTTATTTATGAAGAACAAACTTGTGATCTCAGATGGCATTATCCTGGTCTAGGCACTGAGTCTGGGTTTATCTTTAACCAGAATTAAAGCTTTGTCTGATTCACTCAGCTTGTGTAGGACTGGTACTCTGTACCCTTGAGGACATGGCTCTTCATGGCTCCAGCTTCAGGTGGGAGGGTGATGGGTCACTGTCTCCAAGCTTTGAATTCTGTGGACCTAGCTCCAGCAACTATCAAAAGCAAATCTCAGCTATTTGAGTGAATGGCAAATGCCCTAGGAATAAAAGCAGCCCGGGTGCTTGAGTCTCCTGATTGATCTCCTCCTACAGATCCCAAACCAGTAGTTCTTTCACAACTGTTAGTTCTCTGATGTTTTTAATAAAAAATAAAAAATAAATTATTATTTTTTTCGTGATACTAGGGATTGAACCTAGAAGATTCTACCTCCAAATTATACCCCCAACACAATTTTATTTCTCATCTGGAAACAGAGACTAAGTTGTGTAGGGCCTCACTAAGTTACCAAAGCTGGCTTCGAACTTGTGATCCTCTGGTCCTAGCCTTGGGATTACAAGCATGCGCCACCACTCTCGGCTTAATAAAAATTTAAAAGAATTCTACTTAGCTTTTATATCTAAGAGCTTTTTATATGAAGTTGGTCTGACTTAAGAGCCACATATAAATTTGAGAGGAAAAATATAGGTAAATAATTCCAGGAAACTTTTGTTTTTGTTTTTGGGTTGTTTTGTTTCATTTTTTTGTTGTTGTTTTTTATTGGTTCTTTGTCAGTGTTCTTCACACCAAGGACTGGAGTCATAACCTTGTTTCTGAGCAGGTGGCTTCAGGATAATACTAGGCTTCCCACCTACTCAGGATACCTAAAGGGCTAAGCTGGAGTTCCCTGGATTTCAGTTAGCATGAGGCCTGCTAAAAAGCATAAATACCTTTGAAAAAAATAGTTAGGAAGAAAGTTTAAAATAAATAATGCTTCATCAATAAAGAGTCCTGTAGTAAGCTCTAGAGTCAACCTCCTACACTGAACACCCACTTTGTAAAAAGCTGCACTTTCTCACCTGTTTGAGTAAATTAAAATATCCTCAGATTAAAAGTCAACCAATTAACCAAATAATTCATTCCAAGTTGAGACATTATTGGAAATTAAAGTAAAATTCTCATCTTTCTTTTCTAGTCTTACCTAGTTTGTACATAAAGAGTCTTGAAAAAGGAAGAAGAAAATAGTGGCAGGGTATAAATTTATCTTAAGGCAATTACTAATTGGACTGATTGTCAATTATTTTGAAATTGACATGTAAATTACTACAGTTTTTACAACTCTGAAATTTTTAAAATATCTGAAAACTATAAAACTATTTCTCATGATGGCTAAAGTTCATCTACAGTGGGGTCAACTATTCTTCAACAGACAAAACTCACCTTTCCAATAAAAAATAACAATGCTTCCTACCTACTCCAGTAAATAAAGAAACCGTTTATCCCAGCTTCACCTTCTTATTTTCCTTTTACCTTCATTTTTCCTGCAAACTGCTTTTTGTCACATTTTATGTCAAAGTCAGCCTAGAAAGCTCCCAGGCACTTCCTCTTGCCCTTACTCTGGTATGGAGTCTAGGCTGACATTTCCAACCTAGCAATCGTGTTAGCAAGGGTACGCACATGCAAACACTTGCACACACAAGTGCACGCTTGCCAAGAAATTCAGCAATTTCTTACAAATGAAGAACTACTTCAAACTTACTGTATTTTCTAATAATAATGCAAATTACTGTATAGTGGGAGCTTTCTGGCAGGCTACCATCAGGAAAAATGCTTTATACTTTGGCCACTGGTAGCTGCAGCAGCATTTAAAATGCTACAACAACCTGGCAGCTCCTTGCAGATATACTGTGATTGCAAAGTATAACTCCTTGCTCCATGAAGAGAAATGAGATCACACAAAGCTGAGATTCAGATAACTGGGAATGAAAATAAGGGAAAAAAATCTGCCACACCTGTTATGTGACAGCAAATTTTGCTGATCAGTATTAATAGCCCTGAAAAACAAACAAACAAAAAAAAACCCCACAAAACTACAGGCCAAGAGGGCTACAGGTCTGGCCATCTTAATGAAGATCATATTTCAAGGTCTCTTCTCCATTCCCACAGGGAGACCCAAGTTTTCTTCTGAAATAGCAATCTTAGCCTTGGTGTCCTTGAAATTAATGAAAGTTTCATACATAATTTATTACCCTGACGTGTGATTTCACTGCCTGCACAAACAAAATAGTTTCATTACTATCTTGGTGACTGGAGGGGTAGGTAACAGCCTTTGATTCTGGTATACATATTTGGAAAGAAGGAACCGAGAGCCGGGACTCCTTTCTGAAGCCTACAGACACGTCACACTCAGATACAACTGCTATGGAGTTAGAAAAGCATGAGCTCCAGATAGAACACAAATCTGTTCGATGGTATTGGAAGAAGTATCTTTTTCAGGGAAGAAAGGCAGAAGGCAAATGAAGGGGAAACCTTCTGTCCAGGTGAACAGGCAGAACTGGGGAGCTACTGAAGTTCTTTCTCCTTGTTTTACTCTTCTATAAAAAACATAGAAGGAAGCTGGGTGTGATGGTGCACACTTGTAGTCCCAGCATTTGGGAGGCTGAGATCCGAGGATCGCGGTTTGCAGACAGCCTCAGCTACTTAGTGAGGCACTCTACAACTCAGTGAGACCCGGCTTCAAAATAAAGAATAAAAAATAGGGCAGGGGAGCGAAGCTCAGAGCTCGAATGCCCCTGTGTTCCATCCCCAGATCCACAAAAATAAATAAATGAATAATAAAAACATAAAAGGATAATGCCATCGCATGACATCTTTCTAAACTGTTCAGCTACCCATCTTTTAGTAGTGATAGCTCAATCGGTAGTTCTATATATAATTTCCTTTCTACTATTTATCATATCTTTTTACAGATGCTAGGAAAATTTCAACTATAATTATAGGAAGCATTCTAACTTAAAAGTCAATAATAAGAACAAGTCATGACACTTTACAGAAAATACAGAAAACTTTTCCTCCTTAGCACTTCCCATCAATTAATGTCTCCCCCGCTTAAGATATAGAATTTCTATTATAGCTATAGTGACATTTTCTGAGGGCCAGATCCTTTCAAATGTGAATCGGAAGTAAAATACTATAAACCTTATTTGTTATTTTAAGGTCTGAAAAAAAGAAATTTTAAATACTTGGAATTGAACACACAGATACTCTACCACTGATCTAAATCCTCAGCCCTTAGCCAGGCACGGTGGCACATGCCTATAATCCTAGTATTTGGGAGGCTCAGACAAGAGGAGTACAGGTTTGAGGACAGCCTGAGCAAGTAGTGAGACGCTCAAAGTAGTGACACCTGGCTTCAACGTAAAACTGAAACAGGGCCTGAGGGTGTAGCTCAGAGATAGAATGCCCCTAGGTTCAATCCCTAGTGCTATCAATCAAACAATCCCCAGACCTTGACATTTTTTATTTTAAGATAGGGTCTCCATAGGTTGCTGAGGCTGGCCTTGAACTTGCAAACCTCCTGCTTCAGCAGCCCAAGAACCTGGGATTATAGGCCTGTGCCACCATGCACAGTAGTTAGATTGTAAAGATCGAGATATATGTAACATCCAGTACTCTTCTTGTCCCGGTCTTGTTCTAGTTTCTTTTTTTAAGATATTCATTAACTTTTAGCAATTATATTTGCTGTGAAAAGTATAAGCAATAGTCCAGCCTGGCATAAAGCTCTCAAAAGATTGAAGTGAACCTGATACATCAGGCTTGCAGAAAAGTGGGGAAATTTACAACTGCTAGGGCAATTTCAATGTCTCAGAAGTGACAGGTCTTCCAAGTAGCATTGGTGATTGGTAGTTAAGTTAGGGAAATCAGGATTTTTTTTTTTATGATACAGGTAGTGGAGCAAATCACATAAAGATGGTCCAGAGTTAAACTAATGATCTGAGCATTCTGATTATACTAACTCTGAATGATATGGGCTGTCCAGGATCCTCTGTCACCCACGAATAGGCCCGGCTCTGCAGGTGTTTATGTGGACTGCACTCAAAGAAAGGCATGCAATTACGAGAGCAAGACCCCGAGCTCTCAAAGACAGACACCCAGAGGGAAGTTTCCAATGCCAAGGACAACTAGGGAACACAATTTTAAAGTTCCCTTTTTAAGGAGGTATGGTGGCACACACCTGTGATCCCTGCAACTCTGGAAGGTTAAAGCAAGAGGAGAGCAAGTTGCAGGTCAGCCTGGGCAACTTAGCAAGACCCTGTTTCAAAATAAAAAATTAAAATAGCTGGGGATGTATCTCAGTGGTTGAGCACTCCTGGGTTCAATCTCCAGTACCAATAAATAAATAAATTAATTAATTAATTTCCTTAATTTCCTTTCTAAAGGAACACAATATTTTCTAGTTACAAATACGTTACTTTTTACAAAATTAGAAGGAAAAAGTCACAAAAAAATAACATAACCAGAAACACAATACACAAGTGCTAACATCTTAGAGAATAGTCTTTCAGACTTTTGCTAATGTGCATGTTATATAGCAAATTCTGGTAGTTTTGCTCATAAAAATATTTCTTATGAGCTTTAATTACAAATAATGATTAAATTATGACTTTTCTTCAAGGCATTCCAAGCAGAATTTAGCTGTGAAGCCGGTTTGTGCTGGACCTGCTAGAACGTTCTTTTTAGGACAAATTCTCATCAATCAAGTAGTCAATCCCATAACATGGGCTCAGAAATATGCAGATTTCTCAGACAGGAGTTTTCACAAAATGGAAACATAACAGATAGACACAAATATCAAGGGAGGCCGGGCATGGTGGCACCTGTCCATAAACCGAGTACTCAGGAGGCTGAGACAGGATTGCAGGTTTGAGGACAGCCTCAGCAAGTAATGAGACTCTCATCAACCTAGCAAAACCCTGTTCAAAATAAAAATATACCTCAGAGATAGAATGCCCCTGGACCTAATCCCTAGTACCACCAAAGGGAAAAAAAAAAACAAACAAGCAAACAAACAAAAATCAGGAAGAAAAGCCGCCACGTTCTCTCATTTTCTCCCTCTCTCTCTCTCTGCTTGTTTTGGTGAGGATCAGCATGTTGGGGGTGTTAAGCTCTCACCCAAACTTGACCTTTTGCAGAGCAGGGATCTCCTCTATCTCACTATACTTAAGTAGCCTTGATTCTAATTTTTAAAGGTATACAAGTCAGGCCACAGGAGATAAGAAGAGACACATCTCTATAGCAATACTCTCATTTTTGTTCTTGGGATCAAAGAATCCCTTTGAAACGCACATAAAAGCAATGTTCAATTACTATCAGAGAAAATAGACAAAGCACGCTGACAAACCAAAACTGTTCTATAAATAGCCTCTCAGTGGCCTCTGGGTGGAAAATGCTAAATACTTTCATGGTGAACAGGTCAATTCATCCATTTGTCTATGGTGACACTTGCAGTATGGTTTCTCTTTGCAGGCTTTTCATTTAAAAAGAAGTCCTACCCAGAAGCAAACATCCCAGAAAATCATATTAAAGTAATTACACAGTTGGAAAAGTCTATTGGTATCAATTACTCTAAAAATCTTCCAGATGGAGAGCAGTACTTCCATGCCGGGTGACAGAAAATGCGGGTATTCAACAAAGGACTAGTTGAAACCATTAGGGAAATATGTGCTGGGAGCCTCAGGGATTATTATCAAAAGCCAGACAACCCTTCCCTCCTGCAGCTATGAGGTCCCTCTCCAACTGGCTAACAATAAAGGGCACGTTCTTAGGTTATTACAAAATGTTTTGATACCTGGTGTCTACGGTGACAGATTACTGATCTTGCCACAGAATGGGCTTAACTCAGAAGCTCGCCCACAAACCTCAACTTTAAGCTACCTGCTACTTATCTCCTTTCAAAACCCTAAGAACCAGAAGAAGAGAATGGGGCTTATTGTTTAGTAGTTTAGGTTTGAAAATCTTCTGGAGGTAGGCGGTGGTAACAGCTCCACGCAATGTGAATATATTTAATGGCACTGAATTGTACCCTCGAAAATGATTGAAATGGTAAATTTATGCCATATATATATATATATATATATATATTGTGGGGTGGGTACTAGAGGATGGAACCCAAGGGCCTTCTACCTCCGGGCTACACTCCAAGACCTATTTTATATTTTATTTGGAAACAGGGTCTCTTAAGCCAGCTGAGTCTAGCTTCGAACCCGTGCGATCCTCCTGTCTCAACCTCCCAAGCTTGGGGATTTCAAGCATGGGCCACCATACCCGGCTTATGCCGTATATATTTTAACCACCATATTTAAACAGCAACAAAAGGAAGCTTAAAAATCAAGGTGGGATTCATGAGAAATTGTCTCAGGAACATGCAAATTATTCACTGGTCCAAATTGTGTGAGTTGAATCATCAATAAGATGTAGACTCATCTTGAGATCCCCCAATATCGTCACAGTCACCTCAAATTATACTGTCTTGATTGAGGGTGAACATAAGAAATAGCTACAGGAAGTCTTAGGGCTACACATTACATAGTACTTTGGGCACAAGTACTATGTTCAGTTTATGCACTATTCAATCTCTAGAAATATGAGGGGAGTAGATCTAGGTTTCTAATATATTTTTTCTCCTAAGACAACAAATTTTTAGATATGAGAATTATAAAAAACAATCACAGCCGGGCATGGTAGCGCACACTTGTAATCCCCACACTTGGGGGGCTGAGACAGGAGGATCGCACAGGTTCGAAGCCAGCCACAGCTACTTAGTGAGGCGCTCAGCAACTTAGTGAGACCCTGTTTCCAAATAAAATATAACATAGGTCTGAGAGTATAGCCTGGAGGTAGAAAGCCTATGGGTTCCACCTCCAGTACCAAAAAATAAAAAAAACAATGACTACAATTCTTCAGGTTATAGCATAGTTTATAGTATGCTCAGAGCTTAAATTTTAAATTTAAAATTTCTTATGCCTAGGATATTGTTTTAACTAGCTTATCACTATCTTATTTTTTAATTTTTTAATACTTCTTGTGGTATTGGAAATGGTAACTATGGACATCTTACCTACCACCTACACCTCCAGACCAATTTGATTCTTGACTTTGAAACAGGGTCTCACTAAGTTGGGAAGGACCTCACAAATTGCTGAGGCTGGCCACAAACCTGTGCTCCTCCTGTCTCATCCTTCCAAGTACCTGGATTACAAGCATGTGCTACCGTACCTGACAATAGCCACTCACACTGGAGATAAAGCTTTCAAGAGAACAGAAACAGAATCTGGCTAGGTTCTCAATGCTTTATAACTACTCTGATCAAAGACCCCAAATACTAAAAACAATGTTAAGTTTAGGAGGAAAAAAATGTTTCTTGCAGTATCAATCAGGATGCCCGATTACACACTAAACTTGGGGGGAAAAAACTATAATTGCATCCCTAAAGTTCTAGATGCACCACGCACATAAGCTGTCTAATGTTGCCAAGTGAGATATATCAGAAGTCAAATTTACCTTTTCCCTTCATTTTTCTCTAAATGGCAATGCAGATGCATAAACAAAAAAAAATTCAACAGAAAAATTTTGCCATGAATTTCTGCTAGATGATTAATGTCTTAATACCTTGATTCTTCACATTTCAACAGCTACCATATAAATCACATTCTGCTAAGACTGCAGCAGTGGCTTTAATCAGCAATCAGAAATAAAGGTGAGAAAAGAAAGATTAAAATTTCCTGGACTGCTATATGGTCTTAACACTAAAGTTTCTACATAACAAAGCTTGCAGTACCCCGAGGAGGTAAAAATTGGCGTACTTTCTTTAAAGCTTCAAATGTCTTATTACAACTTTTCTAAAATATATATTTCAACCTGATTAATAAATGAACTTGATAGTGATGCTGGTACATAGGAAATGCAAGGGGGTATCTCTTTTAAAGACATCTAAGAACAAATTGGTAGTGGTGTTCCTCTTGTGATAATTTTATGCCTGTTTGTTATTTTGGACATGCTGCATTAAATAATGACAATCCAATAGCCTATTTATTCTTAAGTTCATACTGAGTCACGCACAAAATATTTCCTTTGAAAAAAAATTTTTTTTTTTTTTTTTTGCAGGTCTGGGGATGGAACCCAGGGGCATTCGACCTCCAAGCTACACCCCCTGCTCTATTTTTTATTCTTTGTTTTGGAACCGGGTCTCACTGAGTTGCAGAGGGCCTCACTAAGTAGCTGAGGCTGTCCGCGAACTGTGATCCTCGGGTCTCAGCCTCCCGAATACTGGGATTACAAGCGTGCGCCACCACACCCGGCTTAAATTTTTTTTTTTTTTTTTTTACTTATACTTTATTATTAAACTTAATTTTTTTTTAAAAAGTAGGGAGGGGAATGAGCTCGTAACTATGTTTGGTGTCTATGTATTATTAGTGATTAATTTGAAGTTTTAATAGTATCTGATATCTGCTTAGTAACATTGCTCATCCATTTGAACATAGCTGTTTGTAATTTTAATGATCATGAATATCTTTTTTCCTAAAGACAGTTTACTTTATATTCTAATATTTTGGTGCAAAAGCACACTTGCAATATCAAAAGAGTTTATGTATTCATTACAGATTCAATAGAAATGGGAGAAAGAAATCTTGCATTTGGTGTTAACCCCTTTATTTCCAAAATGCTACCTACAATATCACATATGGCCTTATGCTCATAAGCCATTTTTTTTAATTGCTCAGGATACAAAGACTCCTACCTTTCCTATGCAGGTGAACTCCCAAACCACAGTCCTGGGTAGGTATCTCATGGGTGTCATGTTTAAAATGGTGTTTTTAATCTCCCAAGAACTTCAGCTATAACCTCATCAGCGAATGTTTCAAGCAAAGTGCTCCATCAAAGTCATTTTTCCCCCCACAGCAAAAAATTGGCAAGGAAGATGAGAGGGTAGCAAAGATGATTCACCTGCATCAGTTTTCTGGAGAGCTCGTTAGTGAGGAACTCTTCTTCCTTCTCGTAATTTACAGCAAGGGTTTCTTTCTCCTTCTGCAAAGCCTGAATTTTCTTGAATAAAGTGTTGCTGATGAATTCTTCTTCCTGTTCAGCCCTGGCTTGCTGTTTTAAAAAAAATAAGCAAAACAAAAACACATGTTAAGGAAACAGGAAATTTACTAATTGTAATACAGTGCATGTTTCCAGAGAGGGTGCCTATTTTAATTAGAGCTCTATTTTTAACTGTGACCAACACACCCCAAGAAGCACAAGTCAGAAGGACTCAGCAGTGGTCATAAAAGCAAATATTGCTAGTACCCCAGGGCCTCCTTGTTTTATGCACTGTCCTCAAAGCAGTATGTCAAATTAGAAAAGACTGTACTGTGGTTTTTATGAAGTACTCCTCAACCAACAGCCAGAAGACCAAGAGTCTTCTGATCTGTGACATCTCTCAGCAAGCCACTGCCTCTCATAGGCTCATAATTAAAACACCTAGGCAACTTTTTTTTTTTCCTTTTTTACTGGAACAGAGAAGTTCAAATCTCTTAAAAGCAAAAGCATTACCATTTCCTTAGGACATTAGCAAAAGGGCTTGGATATACCATTAAAAAGAAGAAAGCAACAAAGATACACATAGACACACTGATATGGAATAATTACTAGAAGGCAATATGCCAAAGGGCTAAAAAGTAGTTATAATAAGATAGTGGGACCCTAAGGAGCAAAGAGACAGATGAGAGTTTGTTGTTTTGTTTTGACCTTATTTCCCTATTGGGAATTTGGGGCAAGGGAGGAGCAAGAAGAGGCATTAATTAATTAAAATATATGAAAAGTACAGAAACAAAGAGTGTCACACATAATTCAATACGGGTTGCAGTACTCTTCCACACAGCCTACCCAAAAGGCATTAGTTGTCTAAAAAGAAAAATCTAACCATTCTTGAAGAAAACTGATCTTTTCAGAAAGAAATGGACCCAACTAATTCAAGGCACTTTTTAAACCACAACATTTTGGTGCATTTATAATAACGTACTTCTGTTTTATCTGACAAGTTGAGGGAGAGAGAGTTACATGAATTGCAAACGTCCAGCACCTACTACTTAAAATACAAGAGAGCCAGAGGAGAGGGCTCAAAGGCCACCCATGAGCTGGGTGTGGGGGCGCATGCTCAAAACCCCATAATTTGGGAGGCTGAGACAGGAGGATCGTGGTTCGTGGACAGCCTCAGCTACTTAGTGAGGACCTTTGCAACTCAGTGAGACCTGTTTCAAAATAAAGAATAAGAAATAGGGTTGGGGATGTAGCTTGGAGGTAAAATGCCCCCTGGGTTCCATCCCCAGTATCACACAAAAAAGGATACCCATGTTAAACAATTACCTCCTTGTGCCATTAAAAGGGCAACAATAACTGCCAGCTCTGGTGGCTTACCTGGTACCTATCTGCCAACTTTCCCAACACCTGCACCTGAATACTGATAGTTTCTATGGTACCTGCACCCTAATACTGATGGTTAGCCCCGGTTTCCCAGCAGAGTGGCCCTAGGTCTCCTTGCCAAACAAGTCTACAAAAGTGAGCCACACATACTACTAAGACTGAAAAACAAAGTAACACAAAAGCTGGGATCTTTGGAAAAAACTCCAGCACTCAAGTTCCTAAATCAGCCCTTCTGGAATAGTCAGGAGCTTTCAGTAACAGTTAACCATCAGCTAATAAGTTCCTCTGACCAGAAGAGGGCGCCCAGCGAGCAGTCCCCTCGTCCCCCAGGAGCTCCCACCAAGCCTCCCATTTCACTAGTTCTCCTCGGTGCCTTATCCTCTCCACTAAGGGTCAAGGGAGACTGCCAAGAACTGGGACTTCCCCGCCCTTTAAAATCAATCCCCATGCAGGGCGACAGTAGGATCCAGGTTCGCAGACAGCCTCAGCTCTTGGTGAGGTCCTCTGCAACTTAGTGAGACCCTGTTTCAAAATAAAGAGAATAAACGGGTGTGGTGGCGCACGCTTGTAATCCCTACGCTTGGGAGGCAGAGCAAGGAGGATCCCCCTGGTTTGGAGCCAGCAGCGCTGGCTTAAGAGACCCTGTTTCCAAATAAAAAATATAAAATAGGTCTGGGAGTGTAGCCCAGAGATAGAAGGGCTTCCAGGAACCCCAGTACCGTCAATAAATAAATAAATAAATAAATAAATAAATAAATAGAATAAAATATAGGGCAAGAGGTTCAGCTCAGGCCGAATGTCCCTGGGTTCCATCCCCAGACCCACAAAAAAAAAAAAAAAAAGAAAAAAGAAAAAAGAAAAAAGAAAAAAAAAATCAATCCCCATGCCTCTTCTAAACTCACCAACTTCAAGATCATCAGTGTATGGGCAGGAATCCAAGTCATTTACTTAAGGCATATCTGCAACATATATCCAAGTCCACAATCTTTCCAAGCTACCCATTTTTCTAGTTTTGACTGGAAAATCCCTATATGATTTGAATTCTAATTATTCTAAAAGAAAAAAAAAAGTTACAGAAAAGAAAGGTAGAGAGGAAATGGTAATACTTTTGCTGGTGAGTCTGACTTAGGATTTGAAAGGATGTTTGCACTTGGGCGTAGTAGTGGCACATGCTGGCAATACTGGCACATCCCAGGTAGAGAGATGAGGATTCAAGGCCAGTCTCAGGAATTTAGTTATACCCTCAGCAACTTAGTGAGCACCAGTTTCAAAATAAAAAATAAAAGGGCCCGGGGATGTAGCTAAGAGGTAGAATGCTCCTTGGTTCAATCCCTAGTATCACACAAAAAAATTGCCACAAATTAATTTCATTACCAGGCCAGATTCAACTACGTGCACACTGTCACACACTTAATATTGTAGAAGATCAGTAAATTGAATCATAAGCAATCAAGGGGACCAGGTTCAAAGGCTCTGCAGACCACCTTCCTCTTTATTTGGGGATCTGGAATTTAATAAACCAAAAATAAGATGCTAAGAGTTATCTCTGTGAAGCAGAAAACAGACCCATGGAGTTTTATTTGTATAGGTCTCTCCCCACAGGTAACCATTAACTTCTGGGAACAATAGATATCATCGTGATATAAAATGAACTTTGAGAAAACAAGTTTGGGATATGACTGCTCATGAGCACAGGGCCTCTTTTGCAGGCGATGAAAATGTCCTGGAATTAGTGTGAACAGTTTACAAAACATTTTAAGTACACTAGAAACTAAACTGTACACTTATGATTTGTAAACTGTCTCCTGATTTGAGAAAAAGGGACTCTCATAATTAGCGGGGCCTGTGTTTCACAAGAGCCCAATTTCCTTGAGAGTTCTTTCCAGGAAGAATAGCAAAATTTTATGACGATGTGAACAGGGAAATGAAGAGATATAGGCCTGTTCTAAGGTTACTTTTAAAGTGACAAGACAGGGGTCTAGGGAAGTCCAGGCTTTGGCAAACTTATTCACCATGTTAGAATAGCCACTTATTTCTAATTAAATCCCATTAATAGAAAATGCCACTCTCAGGACCCCTGGAATAAGCATAAGGAATTGTCCAGTTGAGGCCAGTTAAAGGTGCTTAACGAAGGGCTAACATGACCTTTAGCTAAGTTTTTGCCACCATTTCTAAGTACTAATGGAGGAGTAGGTGGTGATGTTCCAATGGGTAGAGATTATTTTAGGGATGAACACAAACGTGAAGACAAAAGACAAAATATTGTTTTCAAAACAGCCCCAGAGAAAAATTTTAGTAGAAAACAAGTCATAAGATACTGGCAATATGGGTAAGCTTGATTATCAGAGAACTACGCATCATAAAAAGCACTAAGTAAGCCAGGTGTGGTGGTGCACACCTGTAATCCCAGTCCTTGGGAAGCTAAGACAAGGGGATTCCAAGTTTATGGCCAGCCTCAGCAATTTAGCAGGGCACTCTGCAACTTAGTCACACCCTGTTTAAAAAAACACGAAAGGGCTAGGGGTATAGTTTGGAGGTAGAAAAGCCCCAGGTTCAATCTACACACACACACGCACGCGCGTGCGCACCAAAAAAACAAAACAAAACATTAAGTGATCATTTCTCCTGTAGGGTTCCTCTACATCCTATGGGCAGTATTAATCTTGATCTTGGTTTGATTTTTCCTAATCCTAAAGGAAGCCTTTTTTATTTAAATGGTGAAACAAATTACCTTTCTAATGTACTCCCCCAAGAGAATCCAGAAGGAGCCAAGTAGATGGCAGTCCAAGACCTAAGAACAAACCCTGGGCATGCCATGGAAGACAAGAGTCGGCCAAACAGGTGGACGGAGGCAAGATGAAAAAGGCTCCATGAGAAATCTCATCCTCACCATTTTATCTGTATATTTCCCCTTATATCTGAAGCGCCTGAAAATCTCAGCTTGCCTAGGCACATTAAAACTCAAGATCAAAGCCATATCTTAAAAGTTAAATAAATGAATCAAGCTTTACCTCTAAATCTATAAACTCTCCAATAAAAATGTGAACAAAAATATCAGGAACTCTTTGAAAGAAGCAATCTTTTTTGTGTATGTTTGTATAGTTAAAAGATTGGGGAAATTTAGAGGGAAAATGACAAAAATCTGTGATTCTATTTTCATGTTTAATATGGTTCTTAGTGCTCTGTATAGAAAAGGAGTCAAGAGCATAATCTTATTCATGTGTTAGTGTCTGCTATTAAACAACTGCTCTCCACGCAGCAATAGTCACTCAATTCCTATTAATGTGGAGACCAGACCATAAACTATCATTCTTTCCAGATCCTACCTAAAATCTGACATAGCAGATGGGAAATAAAGAAGGAGGGGAGGAGAAATTTATCAAGTTCTGGCAGGGGTGGCGGGCTAGGAGGCACAGAGACAAAACAATTCTTAGAAAATATTTTCTCCTGAGTTACTAAGTTTGTAAATGACCGTACTCTACACGAGCATATTTTTCTGTGGATAAGCAAAACAGTTTGCTCTGACCCACTGTTACCATGACCTGGGCACAAATTTGATAGGAGTAGGGAGGATGGGAAGAATAAATAAAAGGTAAAAAAGAAGACAAACCAGAATGAAAGCAGGAATTATAGTTTTAAAATCTAGACACTTCAAAATCTTTATCGGCACTCTTCAAGGTCTGCTTCTTTCTTAGGCAAAAATCCTGAGTGGCCCACACCCCTCTCCCAACCTGGGACTCCTGAGCTGCTTGGTAAAGAAAGGATCCATAAGGAAGGTCAATCTCCGTGCCACCAAGCCACCACCTACTGATCTGAGGATGGAGAAGTCCGACCTCCGCACTCTTGCTGAGTGCCCCTAACCCACACCCTCACGGGGTAGGAGAGCACAAAGATGCTCCCTCCCTCTCCAGGTGGCCTGTGTTCTCCCTTGAACGTGTATCCCCTACTTTCTACCAAAGGAATTGCTTTGCTTGACTTAGGCTCCATTTTGCAAACCTGCCATTGTGAAACATTATGTATGTCTGTATTTTTGTAAAGAGAGCATTTCCTGGAAACTGTGGGTGCTGACCCCTCCCCCAGAATCCCCTTCAGCCAATAGCTTAAAGATTGTGAGGCTAGGTTCCCACCAATAGGAGTACAGCACAGAAGCCCCCACACTGGAAATAAATAAAACACCCAGCAGTTTTCCACCTTGCTGCTCCTGCATGCCTGGCTTACTGGTGGCAGGATCCCAGAAAAGTAAAATTCTCCTTGCCAAGCTGCTTTCAAATATGTACCTTTTCTTACAAACGGCCATAGGAATTTATTTCTGACATTAAACTAACATCTGCCTTTGTCTAACTGGCACATGCTGAAATTCTCTTGTCACAGCAGCCAAGCACTGAGATGAGGAATGAATCCCTTAGAAGCCCCCCCCACCAACTGTTTAGCATCTCCATTTTGTTATCAGTGGCATTTGGAGGGTTAGCAGAAAAAGAATTCCAAAACTCGTCACGATAGCACCCAGTGCTGATGAGAAAACCCACATGCCAAAATCACATAGGATGATGTAACTCATCATCTGTCAAGCATGCGATAAAGAATGGTTTTCCAAAGCAAGAAATTACAGGCAAACATCTTTTTGATGTCAGGTGGAGGGAAAGAATATAATCAGGACAAAGGTCAAGTGTCTACCAAGAGAAGACATTTGCACTGGCTTAAAAAATTACTTTTAAGTTGGTTCATGACTTTTAATAAAAAATTATACAACTAAGATATCCTTATTTTTTGTAGTACTGACAATTATACCCAGAGGTATTCTACCTCAAGCTAAGCCCCAGCCCTATTTTTATTTTTATTTTTTATTTTTTGTGGTACTGGGGTTCCTGGAAACCCTTCTACCTCCGGGCTACACTCCCAGACCTATTTGATATATTTTTTTATTTGGAAACAGGGTCTCTTAAGCTAGCAAGGCTGGCTTCGAACCAGCGCAATCCTCCTGTCTCGTCTCCCAAATGCGGGGATTACAACGTGCACCACCACGCCCAGTGCCCTATTTTTAATTTTGAAATAGGTCTTGGTAAGTTGTCAAGGCTGACCATGAATCTGTGATCTTCCTTTTTCAGACTCCTTGTAGTCTTGAGATTACAAGCATGTGCCACCACTTCCAGTTCAACTAAGATATATTGAAATTTTAATGATTAAGAATCCAAAGCCGGGCGTGGTGGTGCACGCTTGTAATCCTCGCGCTTGGGAGGCTGAGACAGGAGGATCGCACAGGTTTGAAGCCAGCCTCAGCTATTTAGTGAGGCTCTCGGCAACTTAGCGAGACCCTGTTTCCAAATAAAATATTAAAAAAAAGTCTGGAAGTATTGCCCGGAAGTAGAAAGCCTCTGGGTTCCACCCCCAGTACCAGTACCACCCAAAAAAAAAAAAAAAAAAAAAAAAAAATCCAAGCAAGATTCATCTATTATTTTTTAGCTATTTAAATTTACGCATATATTTGAATATTTTATTCTAATTATGTAAATTGGCTATTGTGCTATCCTTGTCACTTACAACATAAATTTTAATGATCCTAACATTTTAATTTGAAACAGCCTCTGAAACTGTGTTGTTAGAGTAGGGAACCACCCAACAGCCAAGCAACTGAATAAAACCATGCTCTTTCTTCTAAACCGTCAATTACAAGGTGTACTGCTGCACATATCAATTGCTTAAGAGATGCTCAGTCTGACAGAACCCCTCATGACTTGTGGCTGGTGACTCGTACAGGATTGGCTCAAATACCAGTCACATCAATAGGTTTATCAACACAAATGTCCTGTTTAAGTGCCAGTATGGCAGGAGAGTCAAGAAAAGGATTCCAATTGCATACCTGAGAATTACCATTGCCCATGTAGTTTGCAGAAGTCCCAGGCTAGTGCCTGCAGGCACTGTACGGTAGCTCACAGTAAAAGCAACTGATAAGTTAAAGCACTCTTATTCTATTCCAGAAAGGACAGCAAGTCACTAACACATACACAGGAGCCAGTAGAATCATGATAAGCCCTGGCCACTGTGCTATTGTGCCTCAGATTCTATGCCCAGGCTATCTTCCCAGGACTGGAAGGTATGATATACAATAACACTGAACGGTAACTTCCTGAATAAAAAGAACTCAGAGCCTGAAGCCCTAATAGTTGCCAAATTTCACCTCCTGTGGTGCCTCTGAGACCACCTCTTCAGAGAAAGGCCAGTTAGCTCTACCACCAACACCATCTGCAGAGGCCTAGCATGTTCCTGTACTGTTTATTGCACATCTCACCCTGTGAATTCACCAACACCCAAATCGGTCCATGCCTGGTTCAAGATGAGTTCACTGATCACATGCTTGGATCTACAGCAATGAGAAATTTCTGCCAAAGTTGCTAAATGTTTACACTGAACATATCAATTTCTCTCTCTTGGAACAGTAACAGACAGGCCACATTTTGGAGGAGTTTCACATCCAGTGTCACACTCTGGAGTCCACTGCCTGGTTTGCGAGATACCTGTACCCATCTCCAGGGGTGTGGCCCCTGGTGGGGGAGGCATTTGATCACTCCAGGTAGTTTTCTCCTTAGGAAAGTATGAATTATTCTGTTACCTCCCTCTGAGTTCGTAGTGAAGACAAACTGAAATTATTTCACAAAGGGTTTATCACAAAACCAGGCCACACCTGTAATCCCTGCTATTGGAGGAATAACTTGAAAAGATATGGCAAAGAATTTCCCAAAATTAGTAAGAGAACCACAGATCCACAGGACTCAGAATATCAACCAGGGAAAATACTAAACAACAACAAAAATGACACATGCCCTAATAATCATAACCAAAGTACTAAAACCCAATGACAGAAAATATTGATGGCAGCTAGAGAAAGGATCCAGTGAAAAGGGAACCCTGAAACCGGAAGGTATTTGCAAATATGTAACACATGTCTAGTACCCAGAACATAGGAAGAATAACTGTAAATTAATAAAGCCTCTGGCACAAAAATGACACAAGCAGCTACTTTAGAAAGATATTTTAATGGTGAATTTAAAATATTCATATTCATCCTCACAAGAAATCAAGAAAATGAAAACTTAAGCCACCATTTATGATACCCTAGACTAACAAGACAATTTGATAAGATCACATTTTTATAAGAATGTGGCCATAGGCATTTTCATTTTATATAGTTGGGAGTGTGAAATGCTACAAGTGTTTGAAAAGCTAAACATTCTTATACTCTACTATGTACCAATTCTATTTAATCACATGTGCTTTCATATGGATAAGCAAACAATTCAAAAACACCCATTGCATTTTTGCTAAGTAAAATATCCCAAATAACCTATTCAGAAGAGAAACAGTACATTCACAGAAAATAAAGCAGTGAAATCAAAAGAGATAGAGGTAAACACAGTATGAATGAATCTAAGAATCAGTTTTTATGAAAAATAAAACAGCGGCAAAAAATAAATTTTTTAAACTGAAAAAATAAAAAATTCATAGGTAAATGCAATGGTAACAGCACCATTCTTACTCTTCATCTAAGTGGTAAGAATCTAGGTGTTCATCTTGTCTGGCTTTTGTAACTTGATTTGTTTTATGATTCATTATATGACATATTAAATATTAAACAATGGTTCTTTTTCACAGTGGAGAAATCTTTTTATCAACACTCTTAGTGTTGACACGTTACAATATGGATAAACTTTGAAAAATAGTACAGTAGTGCCTGGAATACACCAGACAAAAGAGACCATGTATTATATAAATTCATTATAGGAAGTGTCCAAAATGGGCAAATTTACAGATTTGTGGTTGGGTAGGGCTGAGCAGGGAAGGTTGAGGCTACAAGAAAAAGGAATATGGACTGACTCCCAGTGGGTACAAAATTCTCTTTAGGATAACAAAAGTGTTCTAAAATGAGATTATAGTAGGTATTACAAAACTGCAAATACGCTAAAAATCCTTGTACTCTTTAGGACATTAAATTTTGTGGTAAATGTTATTATATACCTCTAATTACCTCTAATATGTGTGAAATATAAAAATGGTAACTAGCCTTAGACAAATACAAAAGAGATGTAGACTTAACAGAACTATATAATAAAATGTGAAAGTTTTAACTTTGTCACTATGTCCAATATTTTTGTTATATTTAGAAAAATAGGTAACTCATGCTTCAAATATTATGTCAACTAAGTTTATTAGCAAACTTCAACTTACGAAAGCTCTAAAAGTCATAAATGTTCTAATTTATAACCAGGTTAGAATAAACATTTTCTATTTCAACAGCATAAATTGTGATTCAGTTCCCAGGGCCAGCTTTCAAAACCTCATTCATGGTATGGTATAACTGTGCTATGAAAAGAAGTAGCCTGATCCTGGGTTCCAAAGGCAAAGAGAATCTATAAAAGTTGGAGAAAGGGAACGTTACCCTCTCTTTAAATACCAAGCCAGTTTAAGGCACAATGCTTGCATTTCCTTGGTATTTTCTCATTTTTCCTCTCGGAATTCCTTATTGCCTACTGCTGTGCTTACCACATATGTGGTATACTCAAACTCTCAACCCTAGTATGGGGTACCACCCAAGCAATCTTTTCCCCACTGGCAACTGAGATGAAACCAATCAGGTTGGTCCAAATGCACTAAAATGTGAAAGATTTTTCCCTAACCTCAATGACTATTTTGAGGAGGAATAAAAGCATACTAGGATCCTTGTCCAAGTATTTTCTCAGAACATGCTCACCATCGTCTATTGCTACATAACAAACCACCCCTGAACTCCAGGCCTAGCAACAACACACTAGTTGCCACACACTGTGGGTTGACGTGTGCTTCCTTAACTAGTTTTACTGGGTTCACTTACGTGGCTGCATTAGCAGCAGGTTTAACTGAGCTAGAGACTCAAGATCAAAGCCAAGATGAAGGGATGGGAAACAGACTCCATCTCCTAAAAAGAGAAGCCCTGTAGATGTATACGCACCATAGAAAAAGATCACAAAAAATCGAGCTGTGCCTAACAAGGTCTCAAACCACACACATTTGTAAGAATGAGTATCATAAGCTAGACATACACAAAGAGAGACGCCCACATCAGTGTCCTATGTTTGCGGTCCATATCACTGACTAAAACACATGGTCTTCAAGTTGATGAAATTACTACCTCCAAAGCCTGCCTTGGCTCAGAAGCTGCTGGGGGAAGGTATTACGCCCTACTCCTGGGAGATAAGTATTTAAAAGGAAGCCTCTACAGTTTTATTTGTTGCTGCTGTTGTTGACAGGAAAACCACTAATGCCACACGCTCTGCACCTGTACCTACCCCACACCTGAGGTTTCCAACCTGGCAGTGGGCCAATGCCAGAGACCTGCAAAACATGACATTTCTATAGCTCAGTGTGCTTGGCATAGGCATGCCCCTGAGGACGAGTCCGTCAAGCACCTCCTTCAAGCAAGAATCAATAGGGGGAGCTCTGTGATAAGGGGACCTCGGGAACAACCAATTGTGGACCAAAACACAACGACGACAACACAGAATCCAACTTCTTTCAACCTAGGCTCATTCCCAAAGACAGAGGAATGAATCTTAAAGGAAATAAAAACAACAAAGGATTGAACAGAGAATATAACTTCCTGGCTGTCAATCTCACCTCAGAGATGGTTGGATTATAGATTGACTGCAAATGACCATTATTTCAAATCAAATAGTGTCTGCACACCACTCCCCACATACCTAACGCAAAGTTCCCCTACACCAGAAATTCTTTTTTTTGTAGTAATGGGGATTGTACCCAGGGTTACTCTACCTCTGACAACCTCTACCTCTGAGCTACACTCTCAGCCCTATTTTTTTTCATTTTGAAACAGGGTCTCACTAGGTTGATAAGAGTCTCATTACTTGCTGAGGCTGCCCTCAAACCTGCAATCCTCCTGTCTCAGTCTCCAAAGTATTAAAATTGCAAGCGTGCACAACCATGCCTGGCAGAAATCTGTATTTCTAATTATGTTCCCACTCCTTTTGGCACAAGAAGAGAGAACCTTAACACTAATCCCCAAAAGTAGTCCCCTTCTGCGCTCTCAATAATTAGTTTCTAACCATCTCTTTTTCTACCAAGTACAAAAAGAGGCCACAGTCCACAGATTTTCAAAATTTATTACACATATTTGACAGAGCATCTTTTATAACTACAAGCATTGTGTGGATATGACAGTGACTACCATAGACATTGTTAATGCCCTGAAGGGATGCATAATCCTAGCAATTAATGAGTACCAACATCATTAATTCATACATTTAGCAACTAGCCATAGGATGATCTTAACCCAGCTACATACACAGCCAGAAGAACAAAAATTTTAAATGGAATACAGTTGCCAGGCATGGTGGTAATGCACATTTGTAACACCAGCACTTGGGAAGCTGAGACAGGAGGATTGCAGGTTCACAGCCAGCTTCAGTTACTTAGTGAGGCCCTCTGCAACTTAGCGAGACCCTATTTCAAAATAAAAATAAAATAGGACTGGGAGTGTAGCCCAGAGGTAGAATGCCCTTGGGTTCAAGCCCTAGTACCAAAATAGAAATAAAAATAAACTGAGATACAGTTGCACAGAAGAAAAAGCTAAGTATTCACTATAGTAAAAGACAAAGGCCAATTAAACCTAATACATCATCACTGAATTCACAACGACATCACATTCAACCTCACAGTAGTATATGTAGAGAAATGGGCTCAGAGAGGTCAAGCAACTTGCCCAAGGATTCATGCTACTAAGCATGAGGTCTACAATTCAAACTCAAATCCTGGACTGGCTCCAGATCTCCTAATTCTTCGTGGCCTAACCTCAACAACCGAGTAACAGTGCCTGCCCCTGGTCCAAGGTTGCAGCACGATGTTCCAGAAGCCTAAAGCCACTAGCTTGCAATTAAAGCCAACATTATTTGTGCTGTTGCACAGAGCAACTCATCTTTATAAAGAGACCCTGTAATTTTCTTTCCCAAACTGCGGGTTAAGTAAATGTTGGGTGACTGACAGGTAATCTTTAAGGACTGCAAAAGAGCCACTTTCTGCTATTGCTACCACTACTTCCAACAGGAGAATACATATTTTCTGATAGCATAGTAGCTCAGTATAGTGTCCTGTGGGTTGACTGCAAGCTTTGGACATTTAGCTTACTCCAGAAATTTCTCAATCTCTGTGTGTGGGCATTCCAATCTCAGAGCTATACCTCCAGCCCTACTTTTTCCCACTAAGTTGCTGATGCTGGCCTTAACCTTGCAGTCTCAAGTACTGGGATTATAAACGTGTGTGCCACCATGCCCACTTTCAATCCTTTTCTGATGGTGAATAGAGGCAGATGCACAGGGGAAGAGAAGACCCGTCAAAGAGGCCACCAGGGCAGGTCTACCACAAGCAAGCCAGTGAAGATATGGCTTCAAATCCACAAAGAATATGCAGGATGAGAAACAGAAGGGTTCCTAGGCACAGAAAAGAGTTAACACAGCAGGCCTGACTGGTGTGTTCTGAGAGTTCTGCTACTGCATACATGGGCTTCACGTGGGAGCTTAGATTTGGGGAGCATCCCTCCTATAAGGATAAAAGTGGCTCACTGCACCTAAACTCTCCAAGCCATAGTGTGCACAATGAAAGCCTGTTTTCCTCTGAGGATGTAGAATTTTTATGTGTGCTAGGCAGAGAGCAAGGCTACACAACCAGCCCCCAGTAAAGAGCCCTGGGCTCTGGGTCTCAAAGAAGCTTCTCGTAGACAGCACAGAAACGGTCACGATTCAATGCTGGAACAATCGGTACATCCTGTGACTTACTGGGCCGACTCTGAAGCGTGTGCTGGGTTTCCTCTGGACTTCATCCCATGCACCTGTTGCATTTGCCGATTTTGCTGTGGAGCCTTTGCTCTAATAAATCTTAGCCATGAGTGTGACTAGATACTGAGTCTTCAGTCCTCTTTGCAAATCATCGAGTCTGGGAGTGGTGCTGGGGACCCCTGACACTCCCCAAGTCTGAAAAGAATGTCTTTCATTCTATCTTTGGAAAGGCAAGGGAAGCCACAGGAAAAAGCACACTTCCCACCTGTCATGCCCCAGTGACCTCAAAGCATTGGTATGAGCTATAACTCAAAGCTTTACAGTCAAGTACAACTTGACTAAAAGGGACATGAGACGGCTTAGCTGAAAAAGCTCCCAGATCTCCAGACTTTCAGTCAACTGCTAGAGATCTATAGGCACCTCAAACATAACCAGCCACAAATACATCCCCCAATTCCTTCCCATCCTCCCCAAGATCTAGGCACCCAGTTGCTCAAGCAAAAAGCCAGAAGCCAGCCTTGGGTTTTCTGTCCCTGGATGCCCTGTGTTCACGGGACTACCAGAAGGTTCTGTATCTAACAGGACAGACTGAGAATGTCTCTTTCCAGACTTTCCATTGCCTATGGTCCATCCACTCCCATCTCTTCCTACACATCTGACAGCTGCCTAACTGGCCCCTTGATTCCTCCGCTCTTGCTCTTGGACCATCTGTGCTCCACTCTGAATCCAGTGCTTTTATAGAAGGAAAAAGGATCACTTAATCGCCCTGCTCAAACCTTCCAATGAGCTTCCTATCATGTTCAGAATGCGTACTTCCTATGACCTACCATTCCATCGAGGACTGAGCCACCGCCAGCCACTCCCACCCAAGCTCCTGACACCCAGACACACCAGCACAGCTGGCCCCACACAGGCCAGCCTCACAGTTCCTGCTGTGGGAACTGGGTACTAGGTAGACGCAGACACACAGCACCCTGGCTGCCTACCTGTCATTTCAGATCTCCCCAAAGAATCCGCCCACCCGCAAACCTCAAGTGAGACCTTGGCCACTCAGCAGGACATTCCTGCTTCCTTTCTGGCAATGTATCCATGTCCACCGGGATTTATTATCTTTTTACTCTTCACCTCTGTCTCTTCTACCAGAATGCAGGCCTATGAGAATGCCACGTATGCTAGTGACCGTAACAGCTTCAAGGTCCACAACCATGCCCCGCACGTAGCAAGCAAGCCAATACTGGTCAGAAAGCTGGCACTCACGAAGATGTGGGAAAAGCCTTCTCTTTGTCTCTGGACTTCTTCTCCCCAATTTCCTCTACCAACTAGCTGAAGTTCAATGCACTGGGTCAAGTACTCGTGACAGAAAAATAAGGCATTTTCACGGCTCCTGGAGGAGCTGCCAATCTGGCAAATCCCAGCTCCACCGTGGCTTTTCATGTCCCCGCATGCACTTTCATTTCTATACCAACATTAGCCTGCACTTGGCAGCTCCAACTTCCGTCTCACCACCGCTGTTGGAGATGTACTGCGCAGAAGCAGAAGGTAGACGACCCACCAATGTTAACTTTCTTCCTCCTTGTGATAACAGGTCCTCTGGCTTTCCTTTCCAGTTGGACATGGGACCGCCCAGCTAGACCACTGATCCCAGGCTCCCTGGGAAGTTATGCTATTGATTTTCTTTTTCCTGTACTAGGAATGGAACCCCAGGGACATTCTACCTCCGAGCTATATACCCCAGCCTTATTTTTTATTATTTTGAAACAGGGTCTCACTAAGTTGCAGAGAGCCTCACTAAGTAGCTGAAGCTGGCCACGAGTCACAATCCTCTGGTCTCAGCCTCCCAAATGCTGGGATTACAAGCGTGTGCCACCACGCTGGACTTGCAATTGATTTCTAACAAACAGGAGGCAAACCAAAGTGGCTCAGGACTTTGGAGACACATCCTTTCAAAGGAAGCCTTTATTATCCACTCTCCACAAAGGCAAGGTCAAAATCCCTCCAAAAGGTGGGGCAACGAGGTAAGAATGCCCTATTCAGGGAGGAGGTTGCCCACCAGCCCTGGACTGTTAAGTGACAGGTTAAACTCTGAGCCACTGTATTCTGGAACCTCCCTTCAGCAGTGCAGCCTCTACCATAATTCATGTGGTTCCTGAAGTGAAAACTTATTAAATGAAGAGAGGCGTAGCTCAAAGTTTAGAAAAAACTCCCCCAAAACGGAGTAAGCTAGAAAAGCAAAACACTAAACAGTAGACATACTCACGAGTAAAGCTCCATTTAATAAAGCTATATAAATAAAATGCACTCATGAAGCCGGGCGTGGTGGCGCACGCTTGCATTTGGGAGGTTGAGACCGGAGGATCGCGGTTCGCGGACAGCCTCAGCTATTTGTGAGGCCCTCTGCAACTCAGTGAGACCCTGTTTCAAAACGAAGAATAAAAAATTGGGAAGGGGGTGTAGCTCGGAGGTCAAATGCCCCTGAGTTCCATCCCCAGACCCGCAAAAAATATATATATAAATAAATAAAATAAAATGCACTCATGTAATATAGACAAAGAAGAGGGCCAGTCTACAGGAAAGCGGGAACTAGAACCTAAACACCGCATTACCCACTTAGCATTCTCCCCAGAGTGGTCTACCCTGCTTGAGAGGAAGGGGATCTATGCTGCTTTATACAGCATCCCCTAGAGACATCTTCTCACAGCCAGCTACTAACTGATGAAAAAAAGAGGACCACACTTAGCAAATACAAGGATACAAATTCTCCCCACAAAGGAAACACCCCTAGATTGATGGACTTGGAGAAGGGAGATTAAGAAGAATAGCTTGCAAAAACTTAGAAATTCTCAAGTATAGGCTATTGTGCTAACATTACCCATCACTTGTAAACTCTATGCTTTTACATCTTATAAAACCAGTCCATATCATATGCACACTATATCCCTTTACCCCAATTACACTGCAAGTATTCTCTGTAATTAAATATTCCTCCAACTTTTGACATTGAAAATATCCTATCTCACTGGTGTGCTTAAAACGCCCCTACTGCCTCACATTCTGGTCTTTCCTTATGTTTCTGCCAGAATTGTTCTAATGAACATGCTGGAACAATGTCTGACACTGTACTAGCTGACTGCTCCTTCCAGCGGATTCCCAAAACCTGAGTTTTGGTATTCAATAAGATACGGGGGTTTAAGCAAATTGCTTCCAAAATTTGCAGCTCCTTTTAAGCTGTGTCTGTTTGCTGTGCAACCACAGGTGAAGGCAGCGGCCAGTTCAGGCTCAGCCTCAGGCTCAGCCTCTGCTGGCTTGCTCAAGGCATCTTGGAGCTGATCCTTCCTTCCACCCTTACTTCTATGGAAGCCACCCCCTCCCAGGAGATGAAAGGCTGGCTCCTCGCTGTGGCTTAACTAGAAGGCGGGCTTTGTGGTTTGGGGGTTGCTGACTTATGGAGATTTTTTGATGTTCAGTAAGGGAGCAGAGACGAAAGACTTCTTGCGAGGGGGTTAACTTTCCAGCATAAAGTTTTATTTTTTTGCTTGTTTGTGATACTGGAGATTGAACTGAGGGCCATTCTACCTCTGAGCTACACCCCCCCAGGCCTATTTTATTTTTTATTTTGAAGTTGCAGAGGGCCGCACTAGGTTGCTGAGGCTGGCCATGAACCTGAGATCCTCCTGTCTCAGCTTCCCAAAGTATTGTGATTACAAGCGTGTGCCACCATGCCCTGGTTGGACATGAGGGTTCAGTGATCAAACTTTGTTATCACCTTGATACCAGGGTTGAATGTATATATTTGGCCAAAATGGAGAACTTTCCAGATTGAGGGAGATGGTAACATTACATAGTACAGGGGTATGCAGCTGAAATCCTAGTACTTGGAAAAGGCCAAGAGAGAAAGATTGCAGGTTCAAAGCCAGCATGCAGCAACTTACTGAGACCCTATTTCAAAAGGGAGATCGGGGAAGGGGGTGTAGCTCAGTGTTAGTGTGCCCTTAGGGTCAATTCCCTGTACCACAAAAAAATAAAAAATAAAATTTCTGGCAATGACATCTAATCTATGAAAATTTAAAAGGGGTGAGAAGAATACAGAACATATTTAGCCTTTAAAATTAGCAAAAGAAAGCCAAGCATGGTGGCGCATGCTTGTAATCTCAGCGCTTGGGAGGATGAGACAGGAGGATCGCACAGGTTTGAAGCCAGCCTCAGCTACTTAGTGAGGCTCTCCGCAACTTAGTGAGACCCTGTTTCCAAATAAAATATAAAATAGGTCTGGGAGTATAGCCTGGAGGTAGAAAAGCCCCTGGATTCAATCCCCAGTACAACAACAACAAAATAATAATAATAATAATAAAATAAAATAAGCAAGATAAAATGGTTAAAACCATCCAAGTATATCTTAAATGTGCTTTACAGAAGAATGAATGTCCCCCAATCAATGATGTTGAGGCAGTATTATCTATGGAGGCAAAACAGATGTCAACATCCAAAATACTGCAGAATTATCCAGTTAGTAATTCAGACAGAATAGCTATTGATAACTAATACTGAAAAGGAAATACAGTGAAAGAAGGTGGCAAACAGCAAAGCATGTGCATAATAAACATCCATTTCCTTACACATTTACCTAGCAATTACATACCAAGAAGCACAGGAAATGTAGACAGGACTTCACATTTTTATCAGGAATGCAACAAAAGAACAAATTAAGTGTCCTCCCACCTCTAAAACTTCTCTTTGCCACTAAACTTGCCTTCTGTTCTCTTACCCAGCCAAGACTGGGATTTCAGTACTTTGGACATTTTTCACAAGCACATTAAAATGACTTTAAAAGACTTCATTTATAGAAAGGTGGCCTCAGGGTTATCCAGAAATGGACATACGGGTGTTCATAAGAATGTCACCTGCTCAAATTCCAACAACCAATGCACCAACAATAAAAGAATCATGCCTCCCCATACCAAGATGCTCACCTGATCCCCAGAACCTGTGAAAACATCACTTACATTGCAAAGGGTAATTAAGGAACTGATGGAATTAAGGTTGCTAATCTACTGACTTGTGGGTGGAGGTACTGGGGGGTGAACTCAGAAGAGTTCATTCTATGTCTAAACTACAACCCCAACCCTTATTTTTTAATTTTGAAACATGGTCTCACTCAGTTGCTGAGGGTCCAAATTGCTGAAGTTGGCCACCAACCTGAGATCATCTTATCTCAGTCTTCTAAGTACAAGGATTACAGGCACGTTCCACCATGTCCTGCTATCTAGGGAAATTATTCTGGGTAGACCTCGTGTGACAATAGAGGGTCTTTAAAATGAAAAATGGAGGCAGAGATGAGGTCTGAGAGACTCTATATGAGAAGAACTGCCATTGCTGACTTCGAGATGAAGGGGCCAGAGCCAAGCAATGAAGACAGCCCCTAGGCATTAGACAAGGCAAGATTCTCCTCCAGAGCCTCCAAAAAGGAATTCAGCCCTGCCACACTTTGGCTTTCGCCAAGTGACGCCATGTTGGACTGTAACCTACAAAACTTTATAATAAACTTGTGTCCTTTTAGGCCAATCAATTTGTGTTAATTTGCCATAACAGCAACAGGAAACTAATACAAGTACTGATAAATAATAGTTTATCCTAGCAATGGAATAAAATGCTGCCATAATTGGGAATAAGTGAAAACTGTCATGGTCTGCATTCAGTAGGATAAAAGAAGGCTGAGAACAACATGATCATAGCCTTGCTTGTTCAAAAGAGTCACATCAACCCTCGGATGCTGTGGAAATGACTAATGGTAGTTCTGAGGAATGGCGCCAGTGATCAAGTCTTTGTTTAGTGAAACTACATTTCAAAATTCCTGTAATAAATAATTATCATGCGAGAAAAGATATTTAAGTTCTGGTAGAGATTTTGAGATTCTGCTTATCTCGAATAGCCATACAGGCTCCTCAGTCACTGAGCCAGGACTAAGATCCAGGTCAAACTCTTCCTTAGGATGAGAAGAACATGCCAAGGGCAGGAGTGGGTCAGGCAAAAGAACATTTAAGTTCAAGGATCCTTGTCCAGGTGAGCTTCAAGGCAAAGACCCTGTTTTACCTTTCTATCTTTGAAGGCCAAGTTCCTGGCCACAGCAGGTATTCCAAGCATTGGCATTGCATGTTAAAATTTCTTACCTGTTGAAAACTACTCTACAAGTCCAAACTGCATCTCCCAAGGAACCCAAAACTGTTCTCTAGTTAAAACTTCTAGCTGAGTAGTTGAGTAAGTGGTCTGCCCCAAACCTGTCATTACCTCAAGCCGATACTTTGTGTGATTTTGGAGAATATACTTGACCAAGAACAACAGATCATGTTAGGTCAGAAACTTAACCAATTTAGGTACCAACCTAACCAAAATTAACTAAACCCAAAACTCTGCTCATCCCAAGCCTGAAGCAGGGCATTTTGCATGTGTTTTAAATTATGCAAAGGACACTGCTCTTTCAACATAACTTTGGACTATACACCCCTACCAAAATACTAAAATAAATTCTGCAATTCTGAAAACATGATTGCTAAACAATCTTGAGGAGCAATAAATTTCACAACCCCAAGCATGTGAATGAGCAACGTGCATGCACATAGACATGTATATATATATACACACGTGCCATTTAAAATTCACCACTGATGCCTTCCAAACCCAGCTAAATGCTATTCTCCCACCCAAGTTTCTAACAGTTTGGAAAACCTTCTCAACCTAGAAAGAATCGCGGGGCATAGTGGCTCATACTCGTAATCCCAGCATTTGGGAGGATTGAGATTCGCGGAGAGCCTCAGCTACTACTTAGTGAGGCCCTTCACAATTCAGTGAGACCCTGTTTCAAACATAAAAAGGACTAGAATATAGGGGTGGGGGTGTAGCTCGGAAGTAGAACACCCCTGGGTTCCATCCCCAGTACTGAAAAAAAAAAAAAAAAAGATACTAGATCTGAGGTGTATTTTTACAGGCAAGTTCCACAAAATTCAAGATAAAGATAACCTTGTCACACAAACTATATTAATAAAAAGGGGAATTTTTCCAAAATTACTCCTGCTTTGAAACTGTATAACAAAAAAGCCAAAAGGCTTTTTTTAGGTAACATATACAAAAATATCTTGAATTAGCAAAGTAGAGCTGGGGGTGTAGGTCTTTGGTAGAACACTTGCCTAGCATGTATAAGATTCCAGTTGTGATGTCCAGCATCCCACATACATACACATGTAATAGTGATATATTAAAATGAAGAATTATAACTTAGAGTTTATCTGAAATAAGTAGATAGTTCGACATTCTATGATCTTTTGTTGTATTTCATTACATTGAGTTTTTTTAAATAAACACCTCAAGAAATGCAAAACCCTTGACAAAATTCTACTTAATCACAACAGCAAAAAACAAAGCAAATTTCCTACATTCAAGCATCTACCAAAAGCTTTTGCCAGACAATTGAATGAAACACTCCCATGAATGCTTGGAACAAGAAAAGGATACCTACCATTGTCAACATCATTCATTACAGAATGTACTAGCTAATGCAATAAACAGAAAGGAAACACGTTGGAAGTGCTTCTTATGTTATGGTTGGGTTCCAAGGTCAGGTTTTTGTTTTTTTTTTTTTTTTGGTGGTACTAGGGATTAAACCCAGGTGGGCATTCTACCGCCAAGCTATACCCCCTAGCCCTTTTTTATTTACTTTTGGTTTGGAAACAGGGTTCATTAGGTTGCCAAGAGTCTCGCCAGGTTGCTGAGACTGGCCTCAAACTCAATATTCTCCTGTCGCTGCCTCCCACTCTTGGTATTATAGGCATGCAACATACACCCAGCTCTACTAAAGTAGAGCTTTTAGAGAAATAAATCATCCCCAACTTAAATCCCCACAGAATTTAAAGGATTTATATGTAGGGAGGAAGTCACATGACTCAAGACAATTTTTTTTTTGGGGGGGGAACATGTTAGAACTTGTGGTGTGGTATATCAAAGCCTGCTACATGGTTAAAAAATCAAAATAGCTATTAGTATAGTGACTAAAGAATCAGAGTGTCCACACTAAAGAATATCCATAAGTGGGTATTTACAGAAATGAGATGTCATTTCAAAGCATTTTAAAAGGATAAACACACTTTGCTGTTGTTGCTTTGCTGGCAATTAAACCCAGATGCAAACTAAGAAAGTGCTCTCTACCTCTGAGCTATAGCCCAACCCCCCCCCCACACACACACACACGCACATCTGTATATGTGAGAGGGGTGAGGGGTACTGGGGACTGTATCCAGGAGCATTCTGCCTTTGAGCTACACTCCCAGCCCCTAATTTATTTTTAATTTTATTTATTTTTATTTATTTATTTATTTTGCAGGTCTGGGGATGGAACCCAGGGGCATTTGACCTCCGAGCTACACCCCCTGCCCTGGTTTTTATTTATTTTTTTTTTTTGAAACCGGGTCTCACTGAGTTGCAGAGGGCCTCACTTAGTAGCTGAGGCCATCCGCAAACCGCGATCCTCCAGTCTTAGCCTCCCAAATGCTGGGATTACAAGCGTGCGCCACCACGCCTGGCTTATTTTTTATTTTTTGAAACAGGGTCTCAATAAGTTACAGAGGGTTTCACTAAGGTACTGAGGCTGGTCACAAACATATAATCCTCCTGTCTCAACCTCCCAAGTGCTACAATGACAGGCATGTGCCACCATACTTGAATCAGATGTATATTTTGACAAAATTAGTATCTCAGAAGATATACAAGAAGTGTTACTTTCACAGCAAGCACATGTACATGTCCAGCCCCTCCCCTTATTTTAGCCACCTGCACTGGTTTGAGCTTTGAATTGATGGATTCCCTTCTCTTCCTTGAGTACTGTTCAGCTACATGCTACAGGGTAAACCTCACCATTCTCACATACCAGTTTCACATCTGTTACCTGAAACTGAAGGAGAAGACATGCACGGCCGTAGTTCACAGATAAGGCATGGCAAGCAGTCATGCAGCAAAAATAAGGCACCAGAAATCAAAAGGTTAAATGCTTGCTGTTAGGAAAAAACATGGGAAGAGCACGAGCTGGTTAATTCCAATTCTCAGACCATGTGAAGAGGGTCAGGAGTTACAGGGACCCAGAATGTGACACCCAGGTTCCTGATTCTTCATTACCAACCAGAACACTGGGCTCCCCAAACCTCACACACCAGATCCAACCCTGCTTCACAGCAACCGTGAGTCACTTCAGTGCCTCCATGGAGCTTCCCAAGGAGCTTTGCTTTGATCAAGAGCCCCCTTCCAGAAAATGCTTTCATTGTGGAGAAGTTATTTAACAACAGTGACTATTCATTTAAGCCACGTCCAGGGGAAAGAAAAAGGCAAGGATGCGGTGGGGTCCTCTGAGGGAAGGCTTGTCTACTTGGCTACCCCGAATCCTTCTCGGAAGTAGGTACATTATAAATTTGCAGATATAATCTCATTGTGAGACCTAACAATTATATCAAAAGGAGCCATTACGAAAGTTGGGTCAATGTTATAGTTACCTTCACTCATCTGGTAAGGAGAAAAGGGTCAAGTGTGATTAAGCAAAGGCCAAAGGCCCGTGTGGCTTCCTAAGGATAATCTAAAACCACAAAAAACAGTCTATGCAATGTCATCTCTGCCACTTAAGAAGCCAGAACAAGCATTCAGAGGGTTATGTTTTAAATATACTTTCCGAACAGAATACTCACTTAGGATCTTAAGGAATAAGTAGCTATTGAAGGTCTATCCTATTTTAAGACCATTCAAAGTACAGATGTATGAGAAACAAAAACCTATAAATTTTCTTTGAAAAAACAAAGAGCAGCCCGGGTACCCATCATCTGATCTTGTGCTCACAGCCAGACCTCCAAATTACTACAAACGGTTCTGACACAATCTAAGTCACATTGTTCTCCTGGAGGACATAAACAATCTCATAAAACATCTACATCAAACAAGGTCTGGGACCATGACAAAGAGGGTTAAAACAGGATCACAGCGAACCCGCGGGACAACAAACATCCCCTCAGATAAAATGAAAGAATGCTGCTTCTTTACCAAACCCACCTTCAAGTTGGCTCTCATCTCCCTCCCTACAGGTAAAATTTATTGAGACACCCAATCATAGAATTTATCCCCACTTTCCAAAAACAGACACAGAGAACCCATGCTTCCATGGACTCTTCCCTAGATTACAAGCCCCAAATCCTAATAGGTTCTTCCCACCACTTTCTTCCTGTGATGTGTCCTCACCTCCTACCAGGAGCAATAAACCAAACTTGTTCAACAGCAGGTACATTCCTAGTGGTCTCTGGGTGAAAGGCACAAATGATTCATTTCACAAATGACCACATTGAGGTTAAATGCTTGCCGTTAGAAAAATGTTAGAATATGTCCCATATCCCCTTACATTTTGAAAAAGGCCAAATTTAACTTCATTTACAAGTGAACTTTCAGGATCCTGCTTATTGCATAGAAGCATGTTATATCTATAAAACAGAATGACTTTGGCAGAGACTAAATGCATCAAAATTTATATACTCTATTCTCTTAAAAATAACATGAGACATTTCCCTTTCAGTACCTCAAGAAGGCTGTACACTATGAATTTCCCTTTTAGTACCTCCAGAAGGCTGTACGCTAAGATGCAGATAGTTTTCTCTTTGAAGCATGGCAAACTATGCTAACACCTAACTGACCACATTTTCCACATTTATTAGTTTTGAGAAAACTAACTGTACATTAAGGAGATTTTATAGCCTTAGACTTTAAATGGTTTTTCTGCACACTCTGAGTCCTAAGACCCAATCTTAAAAGATCCCATAAAATGAATGAATTTCACAGACTTAAGGTTAGGAGATAGATGTTAAAGGACGGAGACTGTACCCTGTATAATTCAGTTAAGAGTTCAAACTCGTGCATGTGGCTCCCCTAAGAGCATATGGACTTGGAGGGGCCACGCCCAGGTGTTGGTCCCACTCTGTGTATTGATCTGGGTACAAATTGCACAAGGGATTCCACCTGTGAACATTCATCAAGTTGTACGCTCATCATTTGTGTTATACAACAGGAGTCTTTTAAAAGCTAATTGCAGTAGTGCACACCTCTAATCCCCCTAGTTGGGAGGCTGAAACAGAAGGATTGTAGGTTCCAGCAAAGCCTCAGCAACTTAGGGAGACCCTTAGCAACTTAGCAAGACCCTGTTTCAAAATAAAAAAATAAAAAGGGCTGGGGTTGTAACTCAGAGGTAAAACATCTCTGGGTTCAATCTTTAGTACAAAAAGAAAAAAGAAAAAAAGGAAAAGTCTCTCTTGAAGGGACAGAGTAACAGAAGTAAAGTTCTTCTGGGAGTCTCAGCTTAACCTTGAGGTAGTACAGGTCTACTCTTCAGGCAGATCCTTTAACCTCTCCATCTGTGATTCGGGATAAGTGCTATTGATGGAGTCCTGTGGAGAGCCACCCCAGGTATGCCTTGTTCATCGCCTGGTGCACACTACACCGTGATTCAACCACCGGCACGTCCTGCCACGCGGCCTCTGCCCAGTGTCTCCTCTACGCAACTCAGGCAGGAACGGTCAGCTTTGACGTAAGAAGAGTGGCTTCCTTCCTGTAACCTGGCCCAGAGCAGATGGACATCTGACTGACCCTGCTGTGCCCCCT